>NW_024884253.1:6047862-6087778 GCF_019232065.1 Centrocercus urophasianus
GCGCGGAGGGCGCGGAGGGCGCGGAGGGCGCGGAGGGCGCGGAGGGCCAGGCAAAGCCGAGTGCCCCGGAGGCGAGCCGGAAACCCGCGCGAGTGCGGAGGGCGGGGAGGGAGGAGAGCGAGCTGCGCATGCGCCGCCCTACGGCCGCCATTCAGCTGTTGGTCGGCACGCGACCCCCCGCCCTCGCGCGCACCATATGACGTTACTGAGGAAGAAGCCGCCGTGTCGGAGGCGGCAGATTCGCCATAATCCGCCGCTTGGCCAATCTCACCCCCCACCGTCTCGATCGATCAAAACATAGATATATTTTTATAAGGAGGAGCGGCACGGCACATGTGAAGCCCAGCTGGTGCGAAAGTGCTCTTTTCTGTGTGGTTTTTTTTTTTTTTTTTTTTTTTTTTTTTTTTGTGTGTGTGTGTGTGTTGTTTGTTGTTGACAAGGCCGCCGCGCTTCGCTTCCAGCCAGCTCTCCCGCTGCCCCTCAGCCCCAACCCCGCCGCGGTTATGGAGGCTGCGGCTGCAGGTGAGCGGCGCCGAGCCGGGGAGGGCGGCGGAGCGCGCGCGGAGCAGTTAGCGCTGAGGCAGGGGAGAAGTAGTTCCGGCCAGCGTGCTGCGTCATCGCCATCCGCGCGCGAAGTAGTTCCCTTAGCAGGAGCGGCCGTTGCTCAGCGCTCAGCACGGCGGGGGCGGCGGGAGGAGGGGCGCCGAGTCCCGCTGGGCTGCGCGGCATGCGGCCCGAGCTGCGGTGCCTGCGGCGGGAGTGAGTGCGGCCGCGGTGCCGGGCTCGGGCGGCGGGGGGCGTCCGTCTTGTTGCGTGAATGGTTAAAACCGGGAGCTTCTGCTGCGCTGTCAGCCCAGCCCCTTGTGTGCCGTATTTTCGCCTGGCTTTCATGGCGATTAGCGTGAAAATAAAATTACGCAGACGGGACTGCCCTGATAATGTGTACATGCTGTTTCACAGCGCCTTGTTTCTTGTAGTACGAGCTGGTGACGTTGCAATGATTTAACATCGTATTCCTCTACACTGAAGTGTGGCTCTTGGTTATCATTCACTGAGATGATTCCCAGACCTCCCCTCCCATTCAGGAGGAAAGAAGTACTGTCACAAATCCATGGGACTGGATAGGATCCACTCAGGAGTGCTGATGATTGTGGAGCTGTTTTCCACTGTCTGTCAGCGCTCCTGGTCAGCCACAGAGGGCTTAGGGGACTGGAGACTTGCTAATGTGAGAGCTGTCTACAAGAAGGGTCATAAGGATGATCTAGGGAACTTCAGACCTGTCAGCCTGACCTCAGTGCCAGAGAGGTTATGGAACAGATTATCTTGACTGTGACAATGCAGCTGGTCTGGGACAACCAGAGGAACAGGCCCAGCCAGCATAAGTTCATGAAAGGCAGGTCCTGCTTGACCGACCTGAAATCCTTCTGTGACCAGGTGGCCTGCCTAGAATGAGGGAAAGGCTGTGGGTGTAGTCCACCTACACTTTAGTAAAGCCTTTGAATCTGTTTCCCACTATATTCTCCTGGAGAAGCTGGCAGCCCATGGCTTAGACAGGTACACCCTTTGCTGGGTAAAGAACTGTCTGGATGGCCAGGCCCAGAAAGTGGCAGTGATTGGAGTTAAATTCCAGCTGGTGATAGGTCATGAATGCTGTTCCTCAGAGGTCAGTATTGGGCCCATCCTGTTTAATATCTTTATTGACAATCTGGACAAAGGGATTGAGTCACCAACATTAAATTTGCAGATGAAATCAAGTTGGGAGGAAGTGTCAGTCTGCTTGAGGAAAGGAAGGGCCTGTATAAGTTGGATTGATGATCTGAGGCCACTCGTAAGCTTTAACAAGACCAAGTCTTAGGTCCCTTGCTTTGGTCACGCAGACTTGGGGCTGACTGGCTGAAAAGCTGTGCAGAGGTGAAGTATCTGAGGGTGTTGTCAGCTGGCTGAACAAAGCCTGCAGTGTGCTAAGGTGGCCAAGAAGGCCAATGGCATCCTGACTTGTGGCAGAAATAGTGAAGCCAGCAGGAGCGGGGAGGTGATGGTCCCTCTGTACTCAGCTCCTGTGAGGTCTCACCTCAAGTGCTGTGTTCAGTTTTGGAGTGTCTGAGGGAACTGGGTTTTTTTAGCCTGGAGAAGAGGACAGTCAAGGAAAACCTTACTACCCTCTACAGCTCTCTGAGAGGAAGTTGTGGTGAGATGGGAGTTGGCCTCTTTTCCCAGGTAAGAGCGATAGGGCAAAAGTGATGGCCTCAAGTTGTGCCAGGGAAGGCTCAGGTTGGGTATTTGGACGGATTTCTCCTCTGAAAGAGTGGCTGTTCATTGGGACAGGCTTCCTGGGGAGGTGGTGGGGTCACCGACCCTGGAGGTGTTCAGGAAACATGGAGATGTGTCACTGGGAGGCATGGTTTAGTGGGCATGGTGGTGATGGGCTGATGGTTGGACTTGATGATCTTAAGGTCTTTTCCAACCTTAATGATTCTATCTGGTGTGCTCCAGACGTCAGGTTCAGAGCCTTGCAGCCGGAGCCACCCGTATGATTTTGTTACATCTGGTGCTGCAGCTTAAGGATTTTTGTGGTGACTGTTGTAGTGTTGCATTTATCCACATGAGGGCGATGTTACAACACTGAAAAGGCGAAGTCTTCATGTGAGCGTTGGTACCTCTGCTTTTTTAATGATGGAGAAGCTTTTTTTTTTCTTTTCTTCTCCTTTCCTTTTGATAAATTGATTATTGTCAAGTTCTGCTGTAAAGCTAATTTCCTTACTTTTTCAGGCTTTTCATTTAAAACCATTTGTAGAGAAGGCTTTTTTTGTTGGCCTGAACTAGTTATTAGCACACCCTTTTTAATCCAGTTCGTGTATTCATTAAAGTATGCAGGCAGTATCTTTTGAAGAACTTCTACAAGTGCTTCTGTAAAGTTACATCAATCTAGCGTGAGTAAGAGGAAAAAAGACAGACTTATCTGTCTTCCTTAGCTAAGCACCAATATTCTTAAGCACCAATTAATTAAGCAACAGAGGTCAGCTTTCTTTTGCCAATGGACTGCAAATCCCGTGCCTTTGGTGCTGTGAGAGTGGAAGGATGCGCTTCAGATAGAGGAGGGAGATGAAGGCCTGGTGCCTTTTCCTTCCTGGGCTGGCTTCATCACATGGCATGATGCAGGTTCTGCTTTCTGGTGATGAGTTAGACAACTCCAAAGCAAGTCCATGCACTGTGGAATACTTAGTATTTGTGAATTTTCAAAGGTACTGTCTTCTGTTGATGAAAGAATAAAAGATTTGAATGCTGTAGCAACAGAATTGTGTTAAGGGCTGCATTTGTGTGGTGTCCTATCACTATCCGCCTTTCAGTGTGATGCTTTTAAGTATTCTTCATGCTGCTTTCAAGATTTAACTTTTTAGAATGCTTTTTGCTGCTTGTTTTTCTTTTATTAAAGATGCTTTTAATCTTCATGTAGTTCACATCGCTAAACACAAGCATTTGGCTTTTTGTCACTTCTGTAAAGGATTTTTGAGTAGTACTTGAGTCATTATTGCAGAACAAGTCTCAAGTAGGGTCCCATCGAATGTGGTCCTGTTTTACTTCTGATAATGTCAAGAACTGCTCTCTCATTATTTCTCTGATTATATGCTGGGTGAAGTAGGTGCTGATGGTGTCCAAACATTTAATATTGTCATTGTGTTCTGACCTGACATTTAAGCAGTTTGCATAAGGGTAATTGAAACCTAAATTGTGTTGTTGTTTGTGTCTCTGTAACATCTCCTTCAGTGTCAGTCGTTCTTACTCTCGTGCTCAGGCTGTTGCTAACACGTCCCAATGCTCCTCTGTGTACAGGGTGAGTGTTTCAGTCTTCAGAGGTTCTGCTGCTTTTTGGCAAAGTCTCATAATTGGATTTGGCCCTAAGCTTCCCCTAACAGGCAGCACTGCCTCACAAATCGTGCATCCTGGTTTGTTTCCTCTCTGCTTCATATTTTGCATTATCCCACTGGTGTTAGAACAGTATTTTTCAGAACCTTGTTTGGATGCTTATCAGTCAACAACCTTTTTATGGCTCAGCATTCTGGTTCTGACACCTTATTAGGCTCGTTGAGTTATTGTAGTAGCGTGCAGGTTATTTTTTGAGGCAGCTACAAAGAAATGAGAAACAAGAAGAGTGGTTTGTCTCAACTCTGTGCTCTTTGTTGTCTCCTGTTGTTTCTGTCTCACCTTTCATTTGAAAACGGTCTTTATGATTTATCACTTCAGGGTGAGTCACGTTGATCTGCGTGGTGTGTCACACCTGCCACGCACCCTTAACATCTTCAGCTCAAAAACTTTTCCATAACCCCCTACGTTTTGATTGAGCCCATTGGAGCCCATCACTTCTTGGTGTTTTATCCTTGACTTGTCGCGTTCCCCTAGGCACAGATGGAGCAATCAGCACAGCTCACAGCAGTTGTGTTCTAAACGGTTGACAGCACCAACTTAAGTTGTGCCTTTTTACCCAGGTTTTGTTTTCTCTGTTATAATATATTTGCTTTGTATCATTTGTAGATGAAGCTTGTTTCTTACCTAGAAACTCCAATACACTCACTGTAATTTACTCCGAAACCCTGCTTCTCTCTGTAGCATCTGGCAAAGTCAATAGAAGTGTTTAACCCAGGAAAGTAAGCTTGAGGTCTTTTTTAAAAAAGATACTGAATGGATATCATTAGGTTTTATTTAAAATAGTATTAATTGGAATCGATTTTAGTGTGATTTAATTTTTTCCAAGAATGTCAGCATTTCCACAACTTTTTCTCTTAGGCCAAAATGAGAAACGTTTGCGGTGTTTACCAGTCAGTTCCAGGGGCCGTTAGCAGCTCAGTTCAACTAACATTAGTTCAGTTAGCAGCCACGGGCTGGGATGAGGATGATGAGGTGCTCCTTCTGTTTACACTGCCCGTGTCGAACCGTTGCTGACACGAGTTCACGTTCAGGTGAAAGAAGCCCTGCAGTAGCGTTCTGTTCTCTCTCAGCCTGCTGCTTCTGCTGCAGTTATTTCCTTAGTTCTGAACATAGGTGCTGAGCTGCTGTGAGCCGTTGGCCGAGGGAGTTATTGGGATGCTGCTGCTCTCGTGTTAGCAAGTGATGGGAGATTGATTTTTGTATTTCTAATGAGTATCTTGCTTTTGGCTTCAGATATGCTGTATTTCACCCCGTGGTTTTTGATGAATCAAAGCATTGAAAACAGCAGGATACAGATTCATTGATTTTTTTTTTTTTTTTCAACTCTATCAAATGAAGAGAAATAAAATTATTGTATACCAATGCCTTTATTAAAATGATAACTAAAATGCTATAAGGTGAAGGAAGAGGTCTAGAGAATAAATTTGTGGCAAAACACAGCTTTTTTTGAGGCTAAAATGTATGTAATCAAAACTTAGGTTCATTGAGAGATTCTTTTTTAGGATAGAAAAATGCAGCTGACAGTTATTTACATTTTACTGAAATGATGAAGTAGTAGAGATCACTTGCAGATATTTAGGGTGTGCACTCATGTATTTCAGACTGTTTTTTTCTTCTTTTTGAAACAGAATAAAGTAGATTTTGGTTTTAAAAAGTGCCATTTCAGTGAAGCAGTAATAATCAGAGATACATCCTAATGCGTTTTGAAGAATTTTTCATTTCTGAAATAGTTCTGGAAAATGGGAAAAAAAATCCCTAACATGAACAGACGAATCAGACCTGATGGCTGGGAGGAATGCTGTCAATGTATTTGACTTCAGGGTGGAATATCATAACTCCTTGTAACATAGATGCTGATTCCTCTGTGTGTCGTTCAAACTGATTTTCTTACTGAGAAGTAATTCTGCCTGTCAAACACAAATTATTGCCTTTTTGTATGTTGCTCTTCTGTAAATTATTATTTCATAGAATCACAGAATGGCCTGGGTTGAAAAGGACCACAATGATCATCTGGTTTCAACCCCCTGCCACAGTCAGGGTTGCCAACCACCAGACCAGGCTGCCCAGAGCCACATCCAGCCTGGCCTTGAATGCCTCCAGGGATGGGGCATCCACAGCCTCCTTGGGCAACCTGTTCCAGTGCCTCACCACCCTCTGGGTGAAAAACTGCCTCCTAATATCTAACCTAAACCTCCCATCTCAGTTTACAAGATTTGAATGCTTCTACATAAAGGAAAAGTCTTGTTTATTTGTTCTTGAACACTGTAATATCCCACGTGCTCAGCTTTTGTGTAGGAAGAGTTCTTTAATGACCACAGTACATTTATTGGCAGAACTGTGCCCACCTTCTGGTATGATAGGTACTATTATTTTTATTGCATTTGAAACTTCAACAAAAACTCTTGTATTTTTTCAGTAATTCCCATGTTAGTGTATAATTATGTTGTTTCATGTTATAATGAATATTTAACTCATTTGAATAAAGACAGCTTGTGGCTAGTAGTGCTGCGATTGAGTGCTTGCAGGTTTGAAGAAGGACAAGACAGTGAGCAGGTCAGGTACTGAAATAGCACAACCATCTGTTTTTGATAAGCTTGTTGGGCTGTCATTAGTGCAGTGCTTTGCTGGTAGATGAAGCTACGGTTGGCTTCTGATTTTATTGTACCATTTGCGTTAGGTAATTGCAGGCATTTCTATGCTATTAGGTATATTTTTTTGTTTTTACAGTAGTAAGAAGTTGTTTTAGGAACACTTGGAAATTATTGCTGAGTTTTAAGCAGGCTGTTATCCCTGGATATAATCTTGTCGTCCAGTAGTTGAAGGGAACATATAAACAGGAGGGGGAATGACTGTTTACAAGGGTGGATATTGATAGGACAAGGGGAATGGTTTTAAACTGAGACAGGGGAGGTTTAGGTTAGATATTAGGAGGCAGTTTTTCACCCAGAGGGTGGTGAGGCACTGGAACAGGTTGCCCAAGGAGGCTGTGGATGCCCCATCCCTGGAGGCATTCAAGGCCAGGCTGGATGTGGCTCTGGGCAGCCTGGTCTGCTGGTTGGCAGCCCTGCACATAGCAGGGGATTAAAACTAGATGATCACTTTGGTCCTTTTCAATCCAGGCCATTCTTTGATTCTGTGATCCTGTGATTGTAGTGAGGTATGTTTGTGTGTGGGACCATGGGATTTGATTTTCCTTGGTCCACAAGTGCAGCTGCTTTTGTAGACATGGGCCTGGAGAGTAGCACACCATAAGGAAGTAAAACTTGCTAGAGAAAGATTGTTGTTGATAAGGGATATTGTAAGTAACTCTGCAGACTGGAGTCTTCCTCTTGCCTGTCTGTGGGAGTCATACCTACTGGTCCCAGGATGGTGGATGCAGCTAATGCTTTCCCATTGGTAGGTTCAGCCAGGAACAAAACTGAGAATATATCACACACACTAACATGGGAGGCTCCACAGTCAAGGCACTGCTTTTGACAGTGCTTGTGTAGAGGGTTCGCATGTAATGTAAATAAAGCCGAGTCTTTCTCTTGTTCTGCTGATAGAGATTTAAGTAGTGAAAGCACACACACTCTGTTCTCCCCTCTCTGCTGCTCCTGGAACACATGTCAGTCCCATCCCAGTGTCTGGAGCCAACAAGTCTCACCACTCTGTATTGGCAGGCACCATGGCCTGGTACATCCAGCTCCAGTCTGATTGCAGGCACTGCACCAGATCCATTTTTGCTGGTCCCTCCAGTAGCTGGCACTTGAGTATGAGGAGCAGACAGTGGGATTACACAGAAAGATTGTTGTGTTGGGATTTAATGAGAAATAGGACAGACTGCAGTGGTCAGGCACAGGGTATGGTCAGTTCCTTATTTACCATTTTCCATTCCTCCTCAAACTCCTTCCTCTACAGATTCCTTCATCTGTTTTACATTGTCCCACAGCCCCTCTCAAATCTTGTTTCTCCTTTTCCTTTCTTGCAAAGCCAAGGTAGCTTTCTCCAAATCTGTGCCTGCTTTTTCTTGGTAGCACATCAGTAGCTAACTTTTCATCATCTGTGCACAGAATCGTAGAACCTTTTGAGTTGGAATGGACCTTAAAGGTCATCTGATCCAACTCCCCTGCAAGGAACAGGGACACCTACAGCTAGATTGAGTTGCTCAGGGCCCCATCCAGCCTGACCTTGAGTGTCTCTAGGGATGAGGCATCCACCACATCTGGGCAACCTGTTCCTGTGCCTCACTACCCTTATTGTAAAAAACTTTTTCCTTATATTCAGTATAAAAAAGATTTCTTGAGAAAACAAAAGGTGTCTTGTGATGTCAGTTGGTTTTTAATGCTGGAAATAATGTGGAGTTGGACTAGATAACCTTTAAAGGTCCATTCTAACTCAAACAATTCTGTGATTCTTTGATCCTATGAAATAAAGGTGTGCTTTTGTACTTAATGTGAGGTAAAACGTACTTGAATCTTCTGCCAGGATTCCATGACAGCATTTGGTAGCTGTACAGTGTAATATCCCAATGAAGCCTGTGCTTGATAGCTTTAGTTCTGGCCTGTACAAATGTCATGAAAGCTGGGTGCTCAGTTTGCCTTTATGATTGTTAGCTGAGAGTGAGTGCTGATGGATTCAAATCAGGGGAGAAGCGAAGTTCTTTTATCTGCAAAGAAAAATGTTTGGGTATTAAAGTGTTAAGGTGAATAATTGAAGCTTGAAAATGCATAGTGAGGAGCAGGGAGAGAGGAAAGTCTGGTAGGCTGGAAGGTGCTGGAGTGAGAAAGGGATTTATTAAAATCATAGAATGGCTTGAGTTGGAAGGAACATCAGGTATCATCAAGCTCCAGCCCCCCTGCCACAGGCAGGGTTGCCAGCCTTCACATTTAATACTAGCAGGAGATGAGGGTTAAAAAAAAAAAGGTAGTAGGTATTACTACAACTCACGAGACCAGAGAGTTACTAAACTGAGAATGAAGTTTGTATTACATGTGCTGAAGCTGGGAAGAAATCTGTTATGTACATTATACCTATTTATTTGGATTACTAATAAGTCTATAATACAGTAAATACTTAATTGCCACGAAAGAAACCAACAAAAAGCCTGAGGCCAAAAAACTTCCAGTCTCAGGATGTAATACAAGTTTACTTGCAGAACATTATCGGGTGTTTGAAGCAGAGTTTGTTTTATCTTTAAGTTCAGATTGAAACAAGTGGTTATGTAAATTCTAAACCACACTGCTGTGTATTTTAGGAAGGTTGAGCAGGAGCACAAGTATTTGTACAAGCAACTTGGTTATTCCACAGGTCAGGGGGTGTCAGGTGAACTTTTATTTTTGCATTTAACCATGGAGTTCATAGAATCATTAAGGTTGGAAAAGAACTCTGAGATCGTGCAGTCCAGCCATCTGCTTATCACCAGTATTCTCATTAAACCATGGCACTCAGTACATCTGCATGTTTCTTGAACATCTCCAGGGACAGTGGCTCAACCATCTCCCTGTGCAGGCCATGCCAGTGCCTGGCATCCAACCTGAACCTCCTCCGGCTCAGCTTAAGGGCATTCCCTCCTGTTCCTTTTAACTACTGGAGAGCTTCAAAGGTGATTATAAAGTGCTGTCTGTATTAAATAGCTGCTCAAAAGTTTTGGATGCATTAGAATGATTTATGACATATAAACACAGCTGGATAATCTCTCTTTTGTTTACTTTCTTTGTGTTTCTCATGAAAGCAGTTATTTAAAAGCAAAACAGAACCCAGCCGCCAGCGTGTCCTTAGTGCTATAGGGAAGCTTGTGGCTTGTTACAACGAACTCTTTCTTAGTTTTTGACTCATGGTGATCAAAAATATATATATTCCATAAATAATTCTACTTTCAGTAATGTTTCTAATATGAATGGTCCCTCCTGCAGGTTTACAGAGAAGCAGAACAGATGCTTTTAAACTTTGAGAAGGGAGTTGGGAATGAGGGAGCCTGTTTCCCAGTCTGCACCCCATTTGTCGTCAGCGATCTGTTGGTTAATCTCCCTCTATGCACATGCTCAGTGTAAAGAACTACTTTTGTCTAATTAAGAAGTACCCTGAGATCGTTGGAATAATGGAAAAAAATATTGAAGTGGTTTCACTTACGTTATAGCTTAATTTTCTACTTCTAATTTTAAAAAAATGAAACTGGTAACATTTATTTCAATATACACAGAGTTTATATGAGCAAACTGAAGGTAATGAATTAGCACAAAGCAAGCTTATTAGGTGGAATGTTTCAGATTGGTGTTGGCTGAAACTACTCTTGTTTGTTTACCTGCATACTTGATTAATATTTCTTTCATTATCTGCGTATTTAATTGATGTCTAATTAATTGCTCTGTTGATTTCCCACATAATTAATTATCCACTACTTAATCGTTGATTCCCTGCATAGTTAATTGACTTTCTGCTTATTTGATTTTTACACTTAATTGACTGTAATTCATTACTCTATTGCTATACCACCTAATTAGCAACCGGTTAATTGGTTATCATTTGCTTGTTTTAATCTAATTGTTTAGGTCCGTGATCAGCGCAGCTTATCCTCTGCTTTCTGACCTCCTTTTCCAGTCATGGTGCATAAAAGCATTTCTTCCTCTATTTTGTTTCAATCTCACTTCTAAGCAGAGCACTGATAACAGCTATTGAGGGGAGAGACAAAAAACAGCCTGAACTTCTAGGGAACGCAGCTGGCAGTCAGGAAGCAGAAACAGTGGCAAATAAAGCCTCAAAGAGAAGTGTCCACTGCATTGTGGAATTTCAGCGTTCAGGTGTGGTTGTTTATTAGATAATCATAGGTTTTGTGCTGGGAATATTAAACATGCATTTAGGAGAATCGTCATCCATTGGGTTAATGACAAGGTTTTTAATAGAAGAATAATGCTAAATAACAGAGCAGAACTGATTCACAGGAACGTTTGCATTATAAACTTAGTACAATCAAAATGAGAAAGCGTGTGTGCTCAAGACAGCAGAATGGCTGAGAAGGAGCCTTGCCGTGCTCATAAGACCATCGTGGGTCTAATATACATTTTACATTGCTGCTCGTGTGTGTAGGATATGGTATATTTGTACAACAGGAATAGTTTGTGGGCTGTTTTTCAGAGCTCTGTTAAGAAATGGAGGCGTATGATGCCTTTTAGTTTTGAGGTGTTTGTACTATTTCTAAAGATTATGTTGTTTTTGTTACAACAAGTGTAAATGAGTGCCAGCTTTGCTATTCTTAGCATTCAAAAGCTTTTTCTTGAGTGGTGTGAACCACACTGTGTGTCACAAAGAGAGGATAATAAGGTTGCATAGGACTAGTGATCTTTGCTTTTGTTATTAGCTCTGAAATACAGCTTTCCTGTTCTCTTCCCTCCCTGATTCATCCCAAAGTTGATAGAAGAAGATCACTGTATTTTTGTGTTTATTGGCTAACCTGAGTTTTAGTTTGTACCCCAAATAGCATTGGCTGCTCCAGCTTGTTTTCAATGAAGGCATGTCCTTGTTTTCCTTGTTTTCCTTAGGGGGACAGAGGGAGAGGAGAAAATGAAAGCAATGTATGAGTCGGGGCTTACTGTACATAGCTGAGGAACCAGTGTGCCTGAGATTGGCTCCTGGCTGTTGGGGGTTTCTTTAGAAACAGAAGGAAGCAGTGACTTCAAAAGTCAAAGCATCACAGCAAATTTCATTTTAAAACATTGACCAATATACATTTCAGTGACATTCTTCATTTACTGCTGCTTCATAAGTTTTCACTGTTTTGTCTGGTGTTATTTTGGAGAACGAAAAGAATTTTTCGTCGAACTTGTATGTCAAAGTATATCAAATCTTGATATTTCTCTTGGTGTCACGTGTAATTAATGCTGACTCTGCCTGCAACGTGATGTTTCGCTTTGAGTATAACACTTCTTTTTCCTTCCTTAAATTTTCCACCTTTTCCTCCCTGGTTTTCTCCATGTAGGTTAATGACTCAAGATGAGGTCTGATATTTTTCCAAATTTGAAAGAAAACACGTCTGTGTAGCTATAAAGTGAATGGGAAGGAGAGAGGAAGACACTACGCTTGCATAGCTGTAATAGGATGCAAGACTTTGTGGTGTAGAGCACTGCAGATCTTCTGACCTTCCTCCCCACTCTTTTATTAGTGGCAGAGCCACAGCTGAAGATAATTGGTAATGAGCTCAATGAGTAAAGGAAAAAATGGTGTAACAAAACATACATTTGGTATCAAAAGCCTTTATTTTCTAACAAACATTTCTAACTATTTGTGTTTCCAGTACTTAAATAGGTGATTAGAGAATTAGATTTGTGCCTAGGTGAGGTAAGTTCTAAGGTTGAATACACTTGAAAAGTAAAGGAAAGAACAGTGAGATCCATGACCAGAGAAGCTGAGCTTCTCTGTATTGCAGAGCTACTCTGTGAAGAATAAAATGTTTTGGGTTTGTATCAGTGGAATCAAATCTGGGCAATGACTTCATGTCTTAAACAATTTTCTGTTTTTCAAATGTTTGTAAAAATGTGAAATTGTGGCATTGTGTAAGGCTGGAAGTGGGGAAAAAAATGACTTCATCTATCCTGTTTCCATTCAGAGTAGCAGAATGGCTTGGGTTGGAAGGGACCTCAAAGATGACCTAGCTCCATCCACCTTGCTGCTAGCAGGGTTGCCATCCACCAGATCAGGTTGCTCAGGGGCCATCCAACCTGGCCTTGAACACCTCAGGGATGAAGCACTTTTCTTAGGTTTTAGTCAGAAGTTTTTTGGCCTGTGAGAATCTGGGTAGAAGTTGTACCATTTCTTAAATTTGTTTTGTGATTCGTTATGAATGCTTTCATTTGCTGGTGTAACAATCTGTTAGCTGTGTTAAAAGAATCAAAACCTCCTTAACTATTGGTAATAGGAATAAACGACCAAATTTGGAAATATTAATTAATATTAATTTTTTTTTTTTTAAATTTATTTTTCAGGAATCAGTTCCATCTTCATGTGTAAGCTTTGTAACTTATTTTCACCAAATCAGTCAGAACTATTGTCTCACGTCTCTGCAAAGCACTCGGAAGAAGGGACTAACGTGGACGACATCATTATTCCACTCCAGCCTCTAACAGCACCAGCAGACATAAACAGAAATGGAGAAGGTACTTTGATAAATGGAGTAAAATGTAATTTTCAAACAGTCATTTAGGCTTTTTTAATGAAACCTGTGGTCTCGTGGTTCTTCACTGTGTGTTCAATTTACATAGCTTGCTTCTACAGTTTTCACCATGTGCTGACAACATGAATTTCATTTAGTGCAGATTAGATCAGAGGATGGACATGGATAAACGCAGCGTGTGACAGAGGATGATTACAGTGCTCCATTAATTTTAAATGTCAAGTACAGCAAAGTCTGCTTCCTAGAGCTTTGATTTGAGGCTCTAAAAGCAGCGTAAGGAGTGTAAGTGCCAGACAGATCAGTGTTCTTGGGCAAGCAGCTGGAGCACCTTGGGCTGGGAAAGGGAAGGAGGTGAAATGCTTTGAGTTACAAAACTTACTGCTTTTGGAATTTCAGATAATAGTTTGTTCTGAGAAGGCAGTGGCATGATTCATAATTAGTTACTGTGCTTTGATACTAGTTCCAGTAAATTAAACAAAAAAACTTGTAAGCAAAGTTTGATGCTACTCTGCAGTTAAAGAAGTTACATTCATGACTATTTTTAATGGATTATAATTTCCTTGTAATATTAGCAATAAGTTCAAAATGATTCAGACTTTATATGCTTTACAAACTTATTGAACAGTGGATTCATGTTGTTGGCAAAGGTCTTGTTCTAACACAACTACCAAGATTTCTGAAGTCCTTAATAATTATGGTTGCTGATTATAAGGAAAAAAAACCCCACTCTAATATCACACTTGAACGAGTATTTTTATCGTTAACATTTGTGTGTGGCATTTCTTCCTTTGCTTACCAGCAGTAATTCAGTAGGTACTTTGACTTCATGAATGTAAGAAGTTATTTCTAATAAGTGGTCACATAGTGTTCAGCTGTTACCTCCTCAGATGGCTGGTGTGGAAATGTTTGCATCAGATTATCATATCACACTACGCCTAAAATAAACAGTGCTTCAAATTCCAAAATCCTCTTCTAATTTTATTTTAATTATACAGAATGAGTATCTCAGCTATGCAGAATTCATCTTCCTTTCTGCATCTTTTAGTGTCCCATTACCCTTCCCTAAGCTGTATGTCTGAGCACAGTGATTACGGTACTTCGCAACACTATTCCTGTGAGTAAAAAGGCTCTTCTGTAAACTTCTTGTTGTATTTGTGGCAGGAACTATCAGCACTTTTGTCCTATGTTGTAAGGCAAGCATCATACATTCATTGGAGTAACATGTAATTGCCATAAAGATCTGAATGAGCAGAAATCAGACCAACCTAAACAGCTTTTAAGAGCACGGCTTTGTAAATCTACTTATGTAAAATCAAACATTCGTGTTTAAAGTTACCATTTCCATTGCTCTTGGTCAATACTTTGTATCATCTGGTGTGATTGTGTGGTGCTGTCTTTTTCGGATTATTCGGTCTAATTCTTTGGCATCTGCTTTTATTAAGAATGTCAAAGTGAATTACTCACCTAGAAAAGATACTACAATATTTCTATAATATAAACAAATATCAAATCTTTCTCATTACACAAATTGATTGGAGAAGAGAGTAGTGTATTCTGAAGTCCTGTTCTTCAGTTTACTGTTTAAATAATTAGGAAGCTTCATAGCAGAATGTAGGAGTTTGAAAATTTCCCCTTCTGTTATGAAATCTGTAGCACAGAAAGGTTTTAGTATACTTCTTTTTTTCTCTGTGGACCCTTCTGTAATTTTTAGTGATTCAGTGTTGTCACTAAAGGGAGAAGTGACTTATGAATGACAATATGGAACAGTTTCCTTTCAGCTGCCTGATAGATGAACATATTTTTGTCCTTTGCAAACAGTTTTTCTTCCAAGTATAGGTAAAAAGCATATTTACTTTGGAATTGGTATAGATGAGTGAATGTTGAGTTGTTAATGGAGCTGTGTTCTGCCTGAATACTAAATCAGTGATTTTATAAGTACTGTGAAAAAGTAAAATGCTGATAATACATGTTTATTACTCTGAAGTTATTTTATTGGTAATACACTCCGCTGAATTTTAGTTAGTCACACCACTTTCCCGTAATTAGATCGTGATATATTTACACTTGATTTGTCCTAACTGCTTTGATCAGGTGATGCTAGAGCTGTGGAATCAGGGGACCAGGCAAATGTTGCTGTGGTGAAGGTTATGGATTGATCACAATTTGTTCTGCTCTGGATTATGCCAGCCTTGTTTGGGAAGTGACAGATATTTACTGATTTACAGTAATCACTCATACTCTACTTTTCTGTGGGATTTCTGTTCGTAACTTTCCATAATGATCTCATTTTTCTTTCAAAGTGCCTGTCAAAGCCCTTTGCTTTTTTATTTTTACTTAATCAGGTTGGTAATGGTTTGAGGAGCAGCACGGATGATCCTAAGTTCATCTATTTGAAGTATTATTCCCTGAGGGATTGTTGTTATAGGCTGTATCTGCATTATGCGATACGTGTTTTCTGCAGCACTGTTTTCAGGCCTTATCTATTGATTATGAGAACTGGAAGAAGTTATTTGAGTATGAAAATGTTCCACAAGAGGTATAACTCCTTAAGGTCATGTAAAAAAGTGCAGCCTTATCCTGACAAGAGGACCAGCTATAGCTAGAGCATCTGTTGAGGCTGCAGGGCTAAGAGCTGTTCCTCGGTACCAGGATGTGTGATCACTGTTGCATTTACATGAAGTTGTGGATTTTCATCCATATTTGCAGCAGACTGTGAATACAGCATGTACTGTTGTAATCATATATGTAAAAGAGGATGAGCCTGTTTTTTATTTAGCTGACAGATGAAAATGGTTTGCTGTTGCATAATGCACCCAGCCATTGCCATTTGGCCCGGTTGTTCATGCAAACACTTTTACAGTTGTTTTGCAACTTCTGACAAATTTTTGCTTGAGTCATGCTGTAGCTATCAGCTCAGTGACTGTGCTAAGCTGCATATATGGGTTTGGAGAAAAAGGATTGTTTGATAGGGATTTATTGTATCTTCCACTTTTCCAGAGTCAGAGATATTTGCCTGTTATGTGGTTTTCTTAACATTGTTTTGTACATCTGAGACTCTAATTGCTCATGCACTTAAGACTGAAGGGGTAGAAAGCCAGTGAAAAAATATGATTACAGTACGTAGTTTCATCCATTTGTTGCATTTCCCTGTGTGTAATAAAGTGGCTTGGGAAAAGTCTGGTTTGAAAAGGTGTTGGCCCTTAGTGAACCAGTTTTGGTTAAGTTTGATTCTGAGGCAGTCAGTGCAACCACTGTACAACCACATCATTAAGCCCAACAAAATCCACACTGCTGGAGTGCCATGATCTACTTCAGTGTATGAAGAGTTAAGAATAGTGTGTATGTATTTGTAGTTGCTTATTTTAACTTCAAGGGAACAATTAAATAGAATTCTGCTGTTATCAAAACAGAAGGCCTCATAAATGGAAATATTCGGAATATTCTGAATATTTCTGACATAGCTGATTATTAAACAGACTGATTTTGAGAAGCATATGTGAGTAATTACTGTGAAGGAACAGTATAGAAGTAGATTTATATAGTTTATTTCCATGTCCTGTTTCTGAAATGCCTTTTCTTAGTGCCATTGAGTACATAATTATATAGCATAGCACAGAACGTTTTCTCAGCATATTGCCATTGCACATCCAATACCAGTTAACATAAAGGTTGATTTCAGAGAATCTGTGGTGGGTGTAAGAATACCTGGAAACAGCTAAGAAGGCAATCATGGAATAAGATCCCACTTATACAATCTTTCTAATGATCAATTTAAAACTTAAGCTTCCCACCAGGCATTCTTGAGACAAGTGCTTTAATACATCCTTTTAGCAAGGTGGGACCATTCTCATTGGCTTGCTTATTTGCTAACAGGTCAATGACAACGTAGTGCTCAACTATTATGCCTAGTTCAGCTTAGGTGGTACTTTGAGCTGTGGTTAGTATGATGCAGTGTGAATGGATAGCTGGTGGCAAACTGGATGGGGGAACAGCTGGAATTCATGGTCATGTGCATCATTAAAAATTGAATTTGGGCACTGTTCATTTAAAGTGGCCTGAGGTTCTGGAAGGAGGAAAGAGCAGGAGCAAGTTTTGGTGATTGTATCAGTAGTCTATGAGCCATCCTGTTCCAGTGTATGCTGCTACTTAGCACTTACATGAGGCCTTTTAAAACTTCTGACAACTGTTGGCTGTTCTTCTAGCCAATGTAATGTATGTGTGCAGTGTAAGCTCATTTACAAACTGGTGTAAATTTACATATTCTTTATGTTGGTTGCCCCACCATTAGAAACTACAACTTCATAGTCCACAGAAAGGGATCTACCACCAACCTTCAGAAGGAGCAGTTCTCACAGTTCTGTTTGTAAACAGGATTTTGTTTCTGTTCCAGCTGTAACATGAAAACACTGCTCTCTTTTTCATTTACTTTAAAACTGTTAGCGAGAGGTAAACCTCTTTTATCAGTTTTCTTTTTTTTTTTTTTTTACTAATGTGGTGAAATTTGTTTTGCAAAAAATAAATAATAATAATGAGAGGAATATTATACCCAGAGGTTATATTCACTCCTCAAACCCTGGATTTAGTTACCTAAAGTAACTTAAGCAGTATCTGCATTCCTCAAACTATGCCTGACAGGTGGGCAATTTGACCTTTTTGCAGATTGACGTTGAAATGTTGTTGGTTTTTTTAATTGCAGTTAATTTCTGTAGCTCAAGGCATCTAATACCACTTTTTTACAGTGGTAACAAAGAGAAGTTTGGAGAGTACTGAAATCACCTTTCTCTGTTTGGTGGTAATTGACACTTTCTGGAGTGTAGCAGCACAGAAATTCAGAGTGCTGCTCATGAGTAGTTGCAAAAGGTGATGTGAGAAAAGTGGTGGGGGTTTTTTTCATTTATAATAGAGCTTTTAGTTTTCTTGTGACATATTTGAATAGATGGGTACTCAAACACCACTATAATAAGACAGAATGCTTTCTTGTTCACTGGATATCAATTACATGATTATCTGAAACTGTGGTCTCTGTGTGTGGGTTTTTGTTTGTCTGAAATACTTAAGGGAAATGATGAACAGATTCAGAAATGATGCTCCTACCACCTCCTGTTCTCTTGCATCATCTTGCCTTTAGATTCCTTGAGGTCATTTATTTTTCCGTATGTTTTAAGTCAGCCAATTTAGCAGGGGCTTTTGGCATATCTGCTTGAAAATCATATGTTTTTTAATTATTATTCTTTTATGATTTTGGGGACTTTTATATTGTCAGTCTCAGTTTACCAGATAGAAAATAGGCGACTGGCTTATAAATATCTGATAAAAAGGTTTAGACGATTGTTGATCTTCAGTTTTGGTGAAAGTTCTGGAATAAAAGCACTGCAAGCTTTTCATGCAGAGGAAAATTTGTGAGTTACACAGCCAGTCTGATTTAGCTTGAATAATCTCAAGACCTTTTCATACATTCAGAATTACAACGGTTACTTCATTACTGGGCATTTCTCTCTCTGAAGTGAAGCCAGAAGACGTAATTCATACTTTTCCCATCTGTGCCAAGCAGAGAGAGAAAACAGCCATAAGTTTTTGAGAGGAGTGATTTTGTTTTTATTTTTTGCATGAGTCTCATATTTTGGAAATGAATGGTAAGAATGCTTTCAGGGACCTCTTTGCTGTTGTCACCATAAGCTGACATGGACATGAGATTTCCTTTTTTTTCCCCTTTTCTTTCTAGAGCATTAAATACAAGGTTACTGGCAAAACTTGCTCCTTTGTTTTTCTCTATGATATTACAAAGATGATGGCTGACAGGGACTTCATACATGCTCTGTTTCACTTAGCACTTTAGCACACCTAGCATTTTTATGCACATTATACTGTAGTTTTTGTTTTTTGCTTGTTGGTCGTTGTGTTTTGTTTTTGCAATTACAGTGACTGTATCAAAGTCTTTCCTTTTAATTTTCAAAGCTGAACATCACTGCATATTACTGAAGGCTCTTAAATGGCAGAGCCCCAGTCACCCTGGGATCCGGAGAGTATTCAGGCCTTACGTGATCTGAAGTGCGTTCTGGAGAGTGCTTTCTATGTTCATGCATTATACAAGACCATAGGTGTCTGATATTTGATAAAATGAATGCTAAAAGTCTCGAATAAGCTTGACTCCCTGTTCCTCCATATACCGTTAGACAAACTCCTCTACATGCACACCAGTTTTTCTTTCTCAGAACTATGCAGAAATAGATCTGATATTTTACCAGATGCCTGCTCAGAAGCAAATACATGCTTGAAAAGCTAGCACGCTTTGCTCTTCATGAACTGAGCTTCTTGCAGAAGAGCAGATACAAAGGAATTAAAATACATACAGTAACAATCAGATAATTCCTCAAATAGTAAAGCATAAAGAACAAAAAGTGCTGGAGATTAACAAGAAGGATAAAAAGCAACTCTTTTAATTGTATAAACAATTACACCAGAGTAACTGATAGCTAGGATGAAATTTCTGAAAAGTACCTGGACACTGGAAAATTCCTCTGCTCTTAGTACTGGCTTTCATTAATTAGAAGTTTTATGCTGGTCTAACTGGCTCTGTCACTCTTTATGTCTGTGAGAGTCTGATAGCAGAGTTGCTTTTGAAGTAACTATGAAGCAGTGATCAGAGCAGTCTGAAGCGAGCAACAGGAGCATGAAACTAGAAAGTGTTGATGATAAAGAATCATGTGAATTTCAGAATCATAGAATCACAGAGTGCTTGGAGTTGCAAAGGATCTTAAAGACCATCTGGTTCCATCTCCTATGTCATGGGCCAGGACATCTTCCTCTAGATCAGGGTGCTCAAAGCCCCATCCGACGTGGCCTTGAGTGAGAATGTCATTGGCCCACATTATTAAAAGAAAAATGAAGTTCTGGTTTTAAAAGATAAAGTGCTTTTCTCTGAATGCATCTCAACTGCTTAAACAATTTACTTGAGAGTGATTTAAATTAAAATGAGATATTTTTTATGGAGTGTCAGAGCAGGGTAAAGCAATTCTGTAGAATATGCATGCTGATACAATTATTCAATAATCTAAAAGAATGCTTGCAGTGTGATTTCTGTAAAATTGTAGTACTCTGATATCTGTCAATCTCAGTAACATATTATTGCTTTGTGACTAGGAGAAATGCCAACAAATGTCTTTGCTTAGAAGTAAATCTGTATGAAACTAACCTTTTTCTGTTTTTTGTTTTTTTTTTAAGCTTTTGGGGTAGAGACTCTGAATCTTCATTTAATATTGCTCTTTTTCAGCCAGGTACTGGAGTAACCCTACGAGATTGCGTTATAGCTTGTTTCTAGCTCTTAATTTCCTTCATTTTTTTTTTTCCCTAGAGTTTCTTGCAGTGAAGAAGAAAAGGGGCAGACCAAAAGGATCTACTAAGAAGTTATGTGGGGATGAAGATGTTGCAGAAAATAACTCTGTTCTGAATGAAGAAGCTCAGCCTGGGACAGAAGAAGGACCAGAAGTGGCTGAAGTCTCACCAGGCAGCTTGGAATGTAGGAAATGCAATCGGAAGTTCTCTAATATGCGTCAGCTGAGGAAACATATCTGCATTATTGTTTTGAATGAAGGAGAAGAGGAAGGAGATGGAGGTAAGAGAATATCCATTAAAAAGATACAAAGCATATTGTGAACCAGTGTTTTTCCATCCTGATTACTCCTAGTCATTAATGTTGATTTTCAATGGAAGAGAATGGACTGTTTCTTGTCATGTAAAAAGCATGTTGAAATAAACTGAGAATAAAGTTTGACATTTCTTTTTTTTCTTCCACAAATACTGAAGGCTTACTACGTTAGTAGTCTTAGACTCACTAAAATGCTTATTTTGCACAAGAAACTGTTTTGAGCAGAGGATTGCTGTTTTCTAATGGGAACTGATATAGCAACATAGGTGGGTATCGTGCATAGATGAAGAGGTATGATTCCATAGAGATGTTTCTGTCGTTCCATTTGGGAAACCTGAATTCTGTTCTATTCTTGTGATAGACAAAAGAAATGCCTTTCAGGATGGCTTGCTATGCTGTATAGAAAGTAATGCAAAGCTCACCTCTTCTATTTTACAAAAGTTTTTGTATCATAGAATCATAGAATGGCTTAGGTTGGACGGGACCTTAACAGTCATCTGGTTCCAACTGTCCTGCTATGGACAGGCTTGCCATCCACTATATCAGGCTACCTAGCTCCCCATCCAACCTGACCTTGAATACTTACAGGGATGAGGCATCCACAACTTCTCTGGGCAATGTGTTTCAGCACCTCACCACCTTCTGAGTTAAAAATTTCTTCCTAATGCCTAAACAAAATCTTCCCTCGTGTAATTTAAAGCCATTCTTCCTTATCCTTTCACTGTCAGACCATGTTGTCTCCTGCTTTTAAGCTCCCTTCAAGTACAGGAAGACTACAGTGAGGTGTTCTCAGATCCTTCTCTTCTCCAAGCTAAACAAGCTGAACTTCTTCAACCTTTCTTCATAGGAGAGGTGCTCCAGCCCTCTTACCGTCTTTGTGGCTTCAGGAAACTTGCTGAGAGTACACTTGATGCCAGTGTGTATGTTGTCGATAATGATTTAAGAGTACTACGTCCAACATGGACTTCTGGGAGACACCACTTGTGACTGGCCTCCACCTGGACATAGAGCTGTTGACCACAACCCTCTGACTGTGACCTTCCAACCAATTCTTTATCCGCTGAATAGTTTAGCCTTGAATTCGTTTCTTTAGCTGCATTGTTTAACACGCATTGCATATTGCTGTGTCGATCCTACTTACAGACAGTATTTGCCATTGCTTTTTTTTCCATTTTTCTGTTACTGTTTTGCGTCCACTCTATCATTATGATACACAGCGAGAGTGACTGCATTTTGCTTCCAGTGATTTGTGTAGTTTAACCCCTGTGGCTACGACTAATTTATTTAAAATGGGTTTGGAATATGTTGACAGAACAGAAACTCTTACCTGATTGTTTTGGGTTTTTTTTTCTGTCATCATTGGTAGGATTTTTATG
Source organism: Centrocercus urophasianus (assembly GCF_019232065.1). NCBI lineage: Eukaryota > Metazoa > Chordata > Aves > Galliformes > Phasianidae > Centrocercus > Centrocercus urophasianus. The sequence continues at coordinate 6,069,953 of NW_024884253.1, forward strand.
ATACATGTAGAGACACTCACTCCAGCAGTCTCATCTCTGAGAATGCAAGTGTCTGTGTCCTTTGCTGTTTGTATGTGTTAGGTACAATGTTAGCATTTGCATCTTTTTGTCAATGTTGCCTTTTCTGCATGCCCTTTTAAAAGAAAAAAGTGTCAGCTCAAATTAACTGCGCTAGATCTGTTAGCTCATTAGAGCTGCTAAATCTTATCTGGATCCGTTTTGCTACAAAACACATTGGCAGGTTTTTCAAAATAAATCGCTTAGTCTTTTCCTTTAAAAAAGAAAACAGCCTCAATTTTATTTGAATGGAACATTTTTTATTTATGTTCTGGCAAAAGCAAGTCAGTCAAGGAAAAATATGTCATTCTTGAACAACAAACAGTGAGGGCTTTTAGTTGTTGGTGTCTAGTGCAGACAGTGCCTCCAGCCCAAAGTTTCATGCTTAGATGGCAAACTGTGAAGGTATTGAGCACCATTTTTTAACTTGAAGGAATAATTGTTTGGATTACACCTGGGCAATTCTGTCTTCAGTCATCTACTGTTAGTTAACCCATCATGGGAGAACTTTTTCACCTCTCCCTTTGATGTATGAACTGTTTTGGAATAACTTTCCAGTTTTAGAATGTGTAGATAAAAGTAGCGTGCGTGTTGTTATTATCCTTTGAGAACGTGATTAGATGGAGTAGCTCAAAGCTTTTTGATGCGTGGACAAAACCAATATTATTTATCATAGCTTTATTGTTTTACCAGCTCAGAAAATATGTTCTCTAAACTTGTAGCTTTTGGAATATTATTATCAGACTGAGTTTCCATTACAAATAAAGTTCTGAGGATGGAAAGTGAACAAAAAAGTCTAAAAGACAAGAAATAATGTAATAGTAAATGTCTTTTTATCTGTTCACATAATTTCATGGGGACCTGCTCATACATGTACAAATATGCCAAGATTCGAAGTTGCTGAAGTTGTTTACAAGAGTTTTTGTACTGGAGGTTTCACCATGTCAGTGAAAGCTGTTAATCTCATTAGTTCACCTAGGTGAGCTACAAAGCTGCCTAGTTTTCTACGTGTCGGTATGTTCTGTGTTAATGAGTTGGAATGCACTATTGCACCATCTGTGAAATGGTGCTATTTTTGCATTGTTTTTTAAACCTGATCCTGCTCTTTTCGTTGGGTGCCATTTTACTGCATAATTCTGATAAATGCTTAATAGTCCTGTATTAACTTCTTGCCTGAGGTTCATAGTCACAATTTAGAAATCTTCATGTTTGCTTTCAGATTTTTCTTTTCTTAGGAGCCTTAAGTAACAGACTAACTAGATGATATGGAAATTGCTTATGCATCTGATCATTTATCATTCTTCCCAGCAACTCTGCTGTCCCTGTTTTGAGATGAAGGAGTGGAAGTACAGGCAGTGTTCAAAAGCATCTTTGATTTAGGCAGTGGCACGAAAATATTTATTTTGTGTGTGGCTTTTTTGTTTATAATGTTCGAGAAATATTGCAGTTGCTTGAGTAGACATGGTTGATGTCAACAATTTCTGGACTGAACTATCAGTGAGACAAAACTTCTCGAAGTTCTACGTTTTAGTGCATGTGAGAACAGCAGTACTGAAATTTCTGCCTCAACATTTCTCTGTTGTTGGTGTTCATAGAGCTGGGTGGAGAATTTTGTTGAGGCTCTTGGAACCTTCCAGTTAAAATACCTTTTCTTATTTCTGACACAGTGGTTAGAACAAGTGGCCAAAAATAGTAAAGACCTTTGACAGCAAGTTCTTTATTGTTTTTATCCTCTTGCCTAATGCAAACACTCCCCCACCCTTTTTTTCCACAGCTTTTGTCATTCCAACTTTAGATTGCTTTTGTTTCTCCACTGCTTCTGAGATTTTTTTCCTACTGTTTTCATCTACCACGTTTTTCATTTCTTGCAAAGTTTATCAGTGTGTGGATATCTGATATCTGAATGTATTACTAATAATAAAATGTGTTTTCACTTTGTACTGGATTTGGCTGGGATGGAATTCGTTTTCTTCAAGTGACTCATAATGTGCTGCACTTTTGATATATGACCAAAATAATGCTGTTGACACACTAGTGTTGTAGCTAGTGCTAAAGTATACTAAACTTAAATATTGAGATGCTATATATTGATATTCTGCATGATATTCTTTACTGAGAGGAACATAAGCGTATTGAGCTGAAATTAAACTATCAGGAAAGTTTTCCAAATAATAAAATATGTTGCTCATTTTTATAGATCCCTAAGGGAAGTAATGAAACACTTAGTTTGTTGGAGTTTTAAAACTGCAATAGATAAACAACTATAAAACTGTATTGAGGCAACAATATCTGTTGGTCTGAGAAATAATTGAAATAATTTCTCACTGAGATGGCCCTTCCCCTTTTTCAGGAGTCATCAAGCCTTACTGGTTGCTGAGTTGCTCTGTGCAGCTAACGTGCTGCTTTCATACATAATGATTACCTTCACCTCACAATCATAGAATTGTTACAATTGCAAGGGATTTTTGAGGTTATTTAGTCCAACTTAGCTGCCTTGAACTCCACTGAGGAACCTGCTAGATCAGGTTCCTCAGAGATCCGTCCAGCTTTTGCTTACAAATGCCCCAAACATATGCTCAGTAAACTTTATTTAATACAGGGTTTCTCTGCCCAAGTAGGTTGCTTTGATTTAAGCAGTTATGTAAGCACTAATTTTTGTTTTTGTTTGGTTAAACTAAATTGGAGTTTCTTGTTAATGGGTTGGCAGGAGATACCATCCGTTCTTTTTGTCCTAAGACAAAGTTGGATGAGTTGAGAAATGTTTCTGAACACGTGAATAAAAAGGAGATGCTGGAGCTCCTGCACTGCAGTGGTATTGATCTGGGGATTTTGACTTTTCCTGGGTTTGCTCAGTTCCCCAGCTCCTGCTCTGCACTCAATTGTTTTGAGAAAACAAGAAAACAAGATTAATTTAACCATCCTCCCCTTTCCACTCTGCAGCTTATGTGAATCTCTGGGAGTTATAGGAGCAGATGTTTGATGTCTGGAAATGGGATTTGGATGGAAGATAGACTGCAGCAGTGGACAGCCCACCTATCTTCTCTGGATTAAATCACTTCACACTAACTAAAAGGATTTTTAATTTTTAATTTTGATTAAAGAAGTGCCTGTGTCAATAGAGAAACTTGCAAAAGTTCCAGTTCACAATTTAAGACAATTTAATTCAAACATACAACTTCTTAAAACGTAAGCATACTCAGGCAACTTAAGAAATTATCCTTAAGAAGTTATATTACTGCTGGAACAGTATAACAGGCTTTGTAAGTGCTTCTGATCTGTTAAAATTAACTTCTGGTGGTTCATCAGATTTTATCAGCAGCAGTCTAGATATTCTTCTAGACCTTTTCAAGAGAGTCATAGGGAATTTGGAGCCTTCAGAATTCTTAAAAATGACACTTCAGCCTTAGTTTTAAACTTCTTTAACATCAGCTGGATTCTCATTTACATGAATTCTCTTTGCAAGTAATGCGCCAGTTTCTGCAAGAGAAACAATTACGTGTATTCATTTTGACTGGCTGCTATATTCTTACTACTATGAAATATCAGTATGTTCTATGGAGAAAAACAATAATTTTAATGAAGATTAGCTTAGAAACATGCCAATTAGAGATGTGTTGCAGTGCCTGTGAAACATAGTCCAATTATGAAAGCAGAGAGCAGTACTTTCAATTAAAGACTTAAACAGAAGCAAAGGACAGATGAACAGCCTGGTTCAACAGGACTTTGAAACTATTGGTTCCTTCAGAGTTGTCAGTTTTCCTCATCAGCACGGGCATGACTGCTCCTTAAATGTGTTAGAAAATTCTAACTGAAGCACTGCAGTATGTTTCTTGCACAAACACAGCGAGAATTTAACGTGCCTCTTGCTAGGTAAGGAAGGTCAGTCTATTAGTCTGTTGAGTCAGAGTGCCAGCTGTCGAAGTGCTGAGCTGACTGCTTAGCAAGGGAGATGCAAAGTGAGGCAGTTTATCTAAATAAATCTGTTTGTGAGCAAGCAGAGACTCTTACAGTTTGGAGAAACCTTACTTAGCTACTTAGGGTGATACTTCAATTGTTCCTAAATCATCTCAAAATCACTGGTGGATGCTTTTTCAATGCAGTAAGAATAGTAGTAGCTAAATGTATGGAAAGATCAAAGACTGTGGTGAAAGATCAAGACTGATTTTGACTCTGATGTCTAGTGGGAACTATAAAATAATTTTTGCAAGGAAGATATCTGAATTACTAAGATAGAAAGCTATCCTGTATTAGGGAAAGGCAATGCCCCGTAGTCAAAGCTGAAGCTCATCTTTTGTCTCCCACTGTTCTTTTCCTAAATGACCACCTAGTTCAGGTTGGTTTTGTTTGGTTGTTGTTTTTGGTTTTTTTTTGATGTGGAGGAAGAAAGCAGCTATCATTAGGAAGTGAGATGTTTTTGCTTTGGTGATTTGATGGAGAGTGGTTTGATATTTTTATGTCTCTTTCAGGTTACACACAGAATGCAGCATAGTTGTGTTTGTACAAAAATGTATTGGTCATGCGTGCAGCCTCTGCTCCTTACCAACAAACTGCTTCTGGAAGATGCTTGTTCCTCTCAGAAGTAGGGAGAATAGGCTTCAGTGTGGATTAGTGAGTGGATTTTGAAGTTAAGTACCAGAACTTGACTTTACACTGAGAGGAAGGCTTTGTGTTTTGCACGTATCATTGGAATGTTGATCATGTTCATACAAATATTCAGCTCTAGTTCAAGATGTATTGTAGATAAATCAGGTGAATTTTCTCCCTTACCTGCTTTTGGCCAAATTTGTGTGCCAGGTTTTCTGTACTACAGGGGTTTGCGCAGCACTCAGTGCCTTCCTAGCAGCTATGCATGAGCTGATTCTAGTCCTGTTAATTGCATTTTTCTCAGCTCGAAGGTGGAAGCTGAGATGCAAGTCTGCTTGAAGTATTTACCAGCTTTGTCTTTGTTATGTATTATGTATAAATTGCTTCTTAATAAAATTTCTGGAGTTTGTTTTGCAGGCAGGGAATTAGTCAGCTATATTTATTGTAATAGATTTGTTCTAGTACTTTTCTTCGTTGACCCTTGATCAAACTAAATCAGTCATCAAACTGCTCTGCCTAATAGAGGCAAAATTAGGAAAGAAAAGCAGCAAGTAATATTTGTTAGCTTGTTAAGGCTGTAACAGTAGTTTTCATTAGTGTCAACGAACCAACAAACTCAACTGACACAACTCTGTCCTTCTTACTAATTTTTATTAAAAAAAAAAAAAAAAATAGAATCCCAGCATTCTAAAGTTTATAGAGTTACAAGTTAAACATGAGAAGATCAGCCCAAAAAGTCTCCTGGTCTCTCATTACTCTCATTAAACGGATTCTTACTTTTTAATGGTTAGAAGAGAAGACTTGGGAGTAGGGTAGGAATCATGTTCCTACCAACATTTCACTGTGCTGCCCTAAGCAAAATGGGGAAACTTCTGCTGTTATTATCACATCTTTTGCTTCAGTCAGTAGTTCTGGATTTTTGTTAGCTATAAACATGCAAAATGCCTTTTGTTCACAGGCATAGCAAATAATTTTCACTAAATTACTGCCCACTGAATGTGACAGTGTAATCAACTCAATCGACTTCTGTATTTGTTGTTTAACAATACATAAAGTAGCCTCAGCGAGGTACACTTCACTAGGCAGCTTGCATGCTGATGCGTTCTTTTCCTCTGTGGAGCAGGTAAGATGTTTGTGATCACTCCTGCTGTGATATTTGTAAAGATGTGTTGTTGGTAGTAAAGTAATGGAGGCAGTTTCATGAAGGAAACATGGGAAAAATACACTGTTAGTAAGCTGCCACGCACCCTTCATCCCACTGCACAAGAAGTGTCTGCCAGAATGGGGTTATATCTTTATATTTAAATATCCCTTTGGAGTATTGCAGTGAAATGTTGCTGTTAGAATTACTCAGTTTCCATATCGGTCAATAAATTACAACTGTTCTAAGGAAGTAAATGGGGATATAATGAGATTCTTTGTGCTTATAAAGTAGTAATAATTTCCAGAACCATTGAAATCTACAGTGAAAAATTATTGTTGAGGAGAGCAATAAATAAGTGAATTTTTTTAATGCAGTCTAAACTGACTCCTACATATTTTCTTTCCTTCTACTTTTGCATTTAGTTAGAGGAATTGCAAATTAGCCAAGTGCTACTTACCTTGCTACCTGTGCTGCATTAGTTTGTGCTTGTTCCTTTTTTTTTTGAAGAATTGCCTATTGTCTTAAGCTCCTTTTTTTCCCCATGATTTTGGAACCAGAAACTCAGCTGAGTATTAACAGATTGCAAAATATTACTGCAATGAGAACACAGCGATTTCCATGTAGCATGTCATGCTACTGCTTTTGCTATTTACATGTTATAAACGACAGAACACACTCCAGCTTGTGCTGTTACTGCTGTATTTTTATATATTGTTTCCTTATCCCAGCACAGCAGCTACAGCCTTTTATGAATATACGCTGAATACTCTGGAGATTGTGTCAGATGCTTTAGATTTGGGGGGAAAAAAAAACCAAAACAATCTTCTGAAATTCATTGGGTTCATTTATAATTTTCTTTCTTCAGTTTTGAGCTTTCTTTAGTCATTACCTCTGGAATATTTGCATAATCCCCTAATTTGCCATGAGAGTTTCTCTAGCCTGTATTTCCAATCATTTCATCTAATGCAAGGAATGTTTTGAGTATAAACTTGAACCTCTCTTTTTTAAATTCTAATTCTTCATTTATAAGCACTTCTAGAAACAAATTTCAGTAAGGAATTCCTAATTTGCTCTAAGGAGAAAGAGCCTCAAGAAAGAGCTGAGCTGATCACGTATGTGTTATTTCAGATGAGTGTTTTGTAGACATTGTTGCTTTCTAGGTAGCAGGTCCAAAATTAATGCAGTTTAAGGATACGAAGGCATTCTGAACATTAGAAGACAGGGGGTCATTTAAAAGTGCAGGCCTTCAAAAGGCAAAGTTACAGCTCAAAGAGTTAGGCTGAACCAAATAAACTATTTTGAACTTCAGTGTTCAACGCTGAAAAAGAGAAGTATGTTTCTGTCTGTTGATTCATTGCAATGGTTGGGGGAAAAAGCCTAACCCAAAGAGTCTGTAGGAACATTTTCCATTAAACATGATGGGTAGTGAATCAAATACAAGGATGAATAATCCTGAAGTCACTGGGACGTGGAAAATGATTTGTTCTTTAATGATTAAATCATAAGAAATTGTTCCAGGTTTGTAGAATTTTTGCAAAAATCCACAATAATATAAAGATAATTTGGGAACATAAATGTTTCTCTGAGTCTAATTTTTATTATTAGTTTTTTTCTACTTTCTTTATTTGTATAATTATCATATTTTTTATTAATGAAAGGAGAAAAAATTTCCTTTAAGGATTCATGCAGCACACCTTGTTTAAATAACACGCAGTATTTTCGATAGCAGCATTCATTTTCTTCTGTGGTGTTCATAACTATTACCTGCATTTCTTTTGCATGTAGTTATATATATATTTTCTTTGATGTTTGCTCTTTAGGTAATGATTCTGACGTTGACCTTGACAGGAAGGAAGATGAGCGAGAAAAAACTCCAAAGAGGCCCAGAGTACAGAAAACAGAGAAAACTCCATCGACTAAGGAGACTGAGCAGGTTCCAGGGGCTAAAAATCCTATAATAAGTGTGGTTTTGACAGCCCATGAAGCTATTCCAGGTATTCAGAATCACCAATTAGTTAATCAGATTTGTTTCTGTTTATGTTGACACCGTATAGAAGAGAAATTGGTCTATACTGAAATGCTTAGGGTACATGCTATCTGAAAAATCAAGTATTTGGTTGGTCATTTTGATATAGAATCTCTGTGTCTGGCATCAGGATCATTGTAGAGCTACTTTATAGGTGACAAAGATTGGGAAAAGACTCTGTGGACCTGAATGTATTTATCTGCATTAACATGAGTAATGTTGAGTCTGTGAGGGATTTTAAAGAAGAAAAGGAAATATCATTGAACAAGGAAAAAAGAAGTATTTTTCTCTGATCATATCTTTATTTCAGCTCTTGACTCTATATATTTATGATAAATATAAATTTGATTATGAAAACACTAACAGCTCAAAGTATACAGAACTTAATATTTATGTTTACAAATAGATTGTTAGGAAATTTATATTTCAAAATCACATGAAGTTGCTGTTCAGTAGTTCTTCATCTGCGATTTTGCTTAGAGCCTTTGCATTGAAGGATTTTGAAATAATTTCAAACTTAGACTTGTATTTTCCTGTTGGTATAAACCTGGTACTTACCTGAATGACAAAATGCCTTTTTAGCAGTTTTGTGCATTCTTTTCAGCTTCGTAGCCTTTATTGTTCCCTTCACTGTTGCTAATAGTTCTGAACAGTTGTTTTGCTTACCTATCTCAGAACAATTAGAATGTATTTATTAATGTTGTGGGTTGGAAAATACCTGGATTTTCACTAAGCACAGTCTTGATGCTTTTGTTTGATGTGACCTTGAACTCTTCCTTACCTGTTGCTGAGCACTCATCTTCCCCACAGTCTCTGCCACCTTTTTAGGCTCTTCCCACCACATTCAGCTGCTTCTTCCATCCTGGCCTCATTCCCCTCACTGCCACATTGAAGGCTCCCTTTTATGCCTTCTGTTGCTTTGTCCAAAGAGAAACATGTGATGGTTGGTTAAGGGACTCACGTAGTTGTTGGTTACTGGATTTATACATGAACAGTGGCAAACAGAACTTTGGAGGAAGAGCTGTAATTTGGCTCTCCTCTGTCCAGGTGCTAAATTTTATGAACATTGCAACAATTTTTATCTTTGAGAGCTCTACCTTTCCCTTAGTAAGTAAACATTTTTTTCAAGAGGGAAAGAGGAGACATGATAGATAGTGCCATCAAAGCCCTATTTTCATAGGAAACCAGCCTAACGAGGCAAATACCGAGAATAAAAACAATATATAAGGCATGTGAAGACAGAAAGGAAATGAATATTTAGGGATGTTTGTTGCCTTAATTACTACCTGGTAATTTTTTATTTAATGTGAAGTTTCTGTTTTCTTCTTTCTATGCTTTTTGAATTATGGAGAATGTTAATTGGGAGCAGTTTGTGCACAGTAGGTTTCATTCAAAAATCTGTAATGGATTGAAGAAATGACAGTTAATTGTGTATTTGAAGCTGTTTCTGATTATCTTTTCATTTATTCGATTGGCAATTATTACGCTTACTAATTTGGAAGGTCCCAGGGAGAATATATACAATAAAAAGATAATTGCTATTATGGCAGTTAAGAATTATCATCCAGAATTTGCAAGTGCTGAAAGCTTAGAAGATATTTTTAGCATTTTTAAATTCTGGTTATGGTTGTGGTCAATGATTCTATGTCCAGGTGGAGGCCCAAAATGAGCAGTGTTCCCGAGGGGATCCATCTTGGGACCAGTACTCTATAACATCTTTATCAGTGACATGATGATGGGATTCAGTGCACCCTCAGCAAGTTTGCTGATGACACCAAGCTGAGTGGTGCGGTTGATACAGCAGAAGGAAGGGGTGCCATTCAGAGGGACCTTGAGAAACTCAAAAGATGTGCTCTTGTGAACCTAATGATGTTCAACAGAGCAAAGTGCAAGATTTTGCACGTGAGTCAGGGTAATCCCAGATATGTATATAAAGTAGGAGAAGAACTTGAGAGTAGTCCTGCTGAGAAAGACGTAGGGTCCTGATTGACAAAAAACTTAACATGAGCTGGCAGTGTGTGCTTGCAGCCTGAAAGGCCAATGGCATCCTGGGTGCTATCAGAAGAGGGGTTGGCCAGCAGGAAGAGGGAGGTGATTGTCCCTCTTTACTCTGTCCCATCCGGAGTACTGCATCTGAGTCTGGGGCCCCCAGCACAGGAAATATGTGGAACTTTTGGAGAGGGTCCAGAGGAGGGCTATGAAGATCATCAGAGAACTGGAGCACTATCCTGTAAGACAGGCTGAATGAGTTAGGCTTGTTCAACCTGGTAAAGAGAAGGCTGCGGGGAGACCTCATTACAGCCTTCCAATATTTAAGGAGAGTTTATAAACAAGAGGGAAATCAACTTTTTACCTGGGCAGATAATTTTTCTCTAAATGGAACAAGAGGGATTTTAATTTCATTCTATTATTAACGGAGCAATCACTCCTTGAATGTTTTTCCTTTTTTATTCATTTGTTTCATTTTGTAAATACTTATATTCTTACTGTTAACATACATATAATGTAGGCTCCTGTGTCTTTGTAAAATTATTTTGGTTCATACTTGGCTTCTATTTAGGTGCATTGAAATGAGATTAAAGACAAGTGTACTATCCAGGAAAAAGGAAATAAAGTGAAATATACTGAATTTCAGTTTTACATGAAGTTGTTAAGTTCATTTTTTGATTCAAAGATATTTTCATGTGCAACCTTTCTTGTTTCTCTATTGTCTGTATATCATAGAACAGTCTTTATGTATTACATATTTTATTCCTAGGGGCTATGAAAGTCATCTATTACTACATATTTAATGCATTGTTTTCTCTTCAGTACTCAGTATATGGTCCTTGCTTACTGTTTGTTTTCCAGTATCAGCCCTGAAATCAATTTTTGTTATCTTCAGATATTTTTCTAAAGTGCTTGTTAGTTGAATGTGAGAATTTCACAACTATATATAAATACTTGTAATATACGTGTTAATAAATAAGTAACTATACATATTACCACTTATAAACTTAGTAATATTCTCATTTAAAACATGGGTAGATGAATTACAGTTGGACTGTGAAATTAAAAAGGAAGGGATCAATCAATAATGAATGCTTGGTTTGATATACTTGAGGTTTCTCTTTGCGCTGTAAATTAATATTTATGTGATTATCTTCAGTGCTAAATGTGGATGCTTGACATTGAATATTTTCCATCCAGTTGTTTAGGGAAGGGAAAGGGGAAAAAAAAAAAAAGGCTGTTAAATGATCTCAATCACAATGTGCTCAAAATGTGCTCTTTCTGCCCCTTTTTGTGAAAGCTCTGTGGGATGGTATCTGATCTTTTTTGCATTAAACATAGCCCTTTTATCTCTGTTTTTAATGGAGACTTATAAGTGCACATAGCACGTGTTCCTTTGTTCTGAGTGGATGGCAGTTAGTCCCAAAACATAAGCAATAAAAATTTGTTCAAGGAAATTTTGTCCGGACTTTCAAACATAGACAAAACAGTGTCTTTTTCCCCAGCCTCATTTGTGGAACTGATTCAGCAGTTGAAGTTTTCAGTAGCATTATGAGACAGAAACTGATAAATTAAAAATGAGTTTTGAAAACTTAGTTTTTTAAAGGTGGAAATAATTGGATATGGGATCTTATAGCAGTAGGCATCAAGCACTTCTGTAATTCTGCAACACCAATAATTCTGTCACGTAATTTAAGCAGATATTTGGTGTGAGTACTGGTATCTTCTGGAATTGTACCCATCGTCCTATGCTCATGTACCTGTCATTATATGCATATGGAATTTAAAAATAGAAACTGAAATAGTTGAACTAATGATTACTGAGTTTAATGTTTTATTTATCGGGCAGTGCAGCAGTAGGACGGATTTTAAAAAAGGTGTATTTAGACTAGTTATGAGGAAGAAGTTCTTTCCTATGAGGGTGGTGAGGAACTGAAACAGGTTGCACAGAGAAGCTGCGTATCACCCATCCCTGGAAGTGCTCACAGCCAAGTTGGATGGGGCTTTGGGCAACTTGATCTAATGGAAGCAGGATTGGAAGTAGACAATCGTTAAATGCCCTTCCAACCTAAAGCATTTGGTGATTTACACTCATGTATTATAGATAATGCAGAATTTAGTCAAATACTGTTAACAGACATATTCTTTCTTTTAGGAGCCACAAAAATTGTTCCAGTTGAGGCTGCTCCCCAAGAAAGTGAACCCAGTACTCCAGAAACAGTGGTTCAAGACCCATCACAACGAAGAGGATATCAAGAATATGCAATTCAGCAGACTCCATATGAGCAGACAATGAAATCAATCAGGTAATTTTGAAGTATTTATCGTTAGTTCATACAAAATATTTCATTTTCATTGAAATCAATAGGGAAGCTTTGCATTCATATTTTCTGAGCCTTTTCAATAAAGGAGCAGCTAAAAATACTCTGTGCATAGGTTGTAGAATTTAAAAAAGCTGACAAGGAATATTTCTTTATAATAAATAAACATAAGTATTTGTGGCTGCTATGAATATCTATGAAATATTTGATACCAAGTTTCAATATTTTAAGTACTGCTATTTTTGTTTCTTTTTAGGTTAGGTCCAACTCAGCTGAAGATCTTTACATGTGAATACTGCAATAAGGTGTTCAAATTCAAACACTCCCTCCAAGCACATTTGAGGATTCATACTAATGAAAAACCATACAAGTGTTCATACTGCAATTATGCCAGTGCAATCAAAGCCAACCTTAATGTTCACTTGCGGAAACATACAGGGGAGAAATTTAGCTGTGACTGTTGTACGTTCACATGTCTCAGCAAAGGCCATCTCAAAGTCCATATTGAAAGAGTTCACAAGAAAATAAAGCAGCATTGTCGCTTCTGCAAAAAGAAATATTCAGATGTTAAAAATTTGATCAAGCATATCAAGGAAACACATGACCTTCAAGATAAGAAGGTGAAAGATGTTTTTGACGAGCTTCGCTTGATGACAAGAGAGGGCAAAAGACAACTTCTTTATGACTGCCATATTTGTGAACGCAAATTTAAAAATGAACTCGATCGAGACCGTCACATGCTTGTCCATGGTGATGAAAGGCCCTTTGCTTGTGAGCTCTGTGGTCATGGAGCAACTAAATACCAAGCTCTTGAGCTTCATGTTCGCAAACACCCGTTTGTCTATGTGTGTTCTGTGTGCCTGATGAAATTTGTCAGTTCTGTAAGACTCCGTGCTCACATCAAAGAAGTACATGCAGATTTGCAGGAAACTTCTGTTTTTAATAGTTCCATCAATCAAAGTTTCTGCCTGCTTGAGCCAGGAGGTGATATACAGCCAGAAGCACTTGGTGAACAGCTATCACAAACTGCAGATGAATTGACTATGATGAGTACTAATGCTGTTACCACACCATCTACTTGCACAGATGAATCGATAGCTGCAGATGTGAACCATAATGATCAGCATAATGGTGACTTAAAAACTAATTCCGTTTCTTCCTTAGAATGTGAAAATCCTCTGGTAGAGAACGTAGGAGAGACTGTGTGTGAGGCATCAGCAGAGGCAGCAGTCACAAACATTCAATCCTGTGTAATGTCAGATTGCTTTCTGCTGAAAAATGGCACCTCTGCTCCTGATGAGTTAAAAGATTCTGCTGCAAATGGAGAGGAATCTGATCACTGCAGTTCTGTAAATGAACGGGGTGAAGAAATTCAGCTTTTGCTCTCTGAGGATGCAAGTTTAAATGTGAGTCAAAACAATGCAGTGACTGAGGATCTTTCTGTTTCTGAAGAGAAAAATCAGTCTCTTCCTTCTAGTGAGTCAGAAACAAGCAATCCGTCAGTTCAGAACTCAACAGGAACAACTGACCCTTTGCTAGCACCAGATGCTAATGCAGCTGTCAGTCCACAGGCAGCCTCTTCTAATGCAGATAAATCAGATAATCGGAACGGAGCTGTTGCCTTTATGCAGATCTTGGATAGCTTACAGAAGAGACAAATGAACACAGAGTTGTGTGAGAGGATAAGGAAGGTTTATGGAGATTTGGAATGTGAATACTGTGGTAAGAAGCAGTACAAAGATGTGGGGGTTTTTGTTCCTTTTTTTTTTTAATGTTATATGTTGGGCTATCTTTTTCCTACTTCTCTGGTTTATAGTTTTTAGTAAATTTGTGTATTTTTGCATCAGTATTTTTTAGTTTGGTATGGACTGTGCAGTTCAGGGTAGTTTAACCTGTATAAACAAAATGAAATAATTGAAATCCCCTCATAAAACAGTCATAGAATGTAGTAAAGCAGAGCTTTGCCCTAATCGATTTTCTGTTGATTTGAAGTTTAATAGAACTGGACAGATTCTTTTTGCCTATCTGCCTTATCCTACCTCAGAACTTTTTACTGGGGCTGAGCAGAACAGACATAAGTGTCTGTGATGAGTATTAGCCAGTCTGTGCTTTAGCACTGAAGCTTCACTATTGTCTTAGTGTAAAATTCAGTCTTTGTTGTAAAGCATGGAATCATGTACTATCATACAAATTGTGTACAATGGATACGGTAGCTGATTTTTTTTAATCATTTTCTCTGACAATGAAAATTTTCATAATGTGGTTTAAGATCAGCACTGTTCTGATTCTATTTGATTTTTGTATTCATGGATGTGAGAAGACTATACATCCTCATTTATCCCAACTGCAGTTTTTTTAGCTGACACAGCTGGAGTGAAGTAATTGGGATTTTTCTCATAGTCTCCCTTTTTCAGAAGGGAACGGAGTCGAAGTTTTTGTTTTTTAAATTTTCGGTTTTAAACACCATAACATATGTTTTATTTATATGCATTTTAATTTTTTGGTGCCATTGTGTCAAAAGAACTTTTAGGAAGGAATAAAATGAAGGGAGGTGCCAAAAAAAGTTTTCTGACAAGCTCTTCTACTGAAGAGTTGAACTCAGTCTTCACTGAGAAGAGAAATAAAGGACTTCCTCATTAATAAAAAGGTCATTTATAGGTAATGGAGTTGCACTTGCTGTTTCAGGACATGACACAACCTTCTTAGACAAAAGCATTTTTGTAAACATTTTTGTTAGTAGACTCTTTAAGATAAGTTCTGTTTTTGTTTTTGCTTTTGTTTTGCAGCCAGAAGGGACACAATTCAAGCAGCATGATTTGTTGTAAAAGAAAATTGGGTATGCATTGGAATTTTCATTAACGATTGCTTAGAAATAATTCTTTCCATGTCTGGTTTTATTTTCAGGCAAGTTATTTTGGTACCAAGTACATTATGACATGCATGTTCGTACACACACTCGAGAACATTTATATTATTGCTCCCAGTGCAGTTACTCTTCCATCACCAAAAACTGCCTTAAGCGTCATGTCATTCAAAAGCACAGCAATATTTTGCTGAAATGTCCTACAGAGCATTGTGACTACTCTACTCCAGATAAATACAAGCTTCAGGCACATCTTAAAGTTCATTCTGAGCTGGTAAGTGACCAAAACTAACAAGCCAAGTAGTATGTTTATCTCAATTTAGTGTCATCTCCTTGGTGTTTGGAACCATGTGGCAATGCTTGAAGATACAAGAGCTCTAACCTGAGCATGAGTATTTCTGTCTGCCTGAGAAGTCTTAGATGAGCTGGTTACATGAGCTAGAGCAAGTATATATGTAGAATCATAGAATAATTCTGGTTGGAGAAGACCGCTAAGATCATTTCATCCAACCATCAAACCATTGCTGCCATGCCCGCTAAACCATGTCCCTCAGTGCCACGTCTACACTTCTCTTGGAAACACCAGGGTCAGTGACTCCACCATTTCCCTAAGTTGGATCACTCTTATTGTAGCTTCCCATATAGTGTTGTTATCCACTTTCTCCCTTCAGTTTTCCCAGTATTCTCAGATTCTTTACTTTTCTTTACTTCATTCCTTGGAGGCGGATCCTTTCCTTCTCAGAGAGATGATTGTGGTAAAATGAGTATTTATTTCTCTCTTAATTATTATAGTGAAGTTTAAATTGCTGAAAAGCTTTTTTATTAGTATTGTTTAGCAATAGTTCCAACTAGTTGCAGCCCATCTGTTTGACCAACCACCATTTTCTTTAGTGGCTACGAAGACCAAGAGTTCTGATATTAAAGTTTCCCATCTTAGTCAGTAAACCTTCCAGCCCTCAATGCCCGTTGCAGTTGCTTTTTTTGCATTAGAAGAGGTAGAAGAGATACGCTTTTAAGTGCCCTGTTGCGTGTTTTCTTTGAGACTATGTTAGAGACTGCATGCTGGACTGGGAACCCTCTTTCTCTAAAACACAAGCTTGGTGATATTTCTCTGATCTAACATTATTACATGAATAATGTAGAATGCACCGCTTACGGGCATGTTTCTTCTAATCACATGAGAAAATAACATCACAATTTGTTTAAACTACTGTGACAAGTGTTGGTGCACTCTGTCTTTTTTTACAAGTGAAATGTAATGTTTGAATTAAGGATTTGTGGTAATTTTTCCCCAGATGTGGACGGTTTCTAGCTACTAAATGAGCATAGCTGCTTCAAAAAGATGTTTACATATCAGCCTAATGTTTTCAGGTCATCTGCATTTTGCGGGTAGGCTCTTGGCAAATGTTTTCAACAAGTGAAGTTATTTTACAGGTATTTTTACTCTGATTAAGTAATAGTCTTATGGAACTGCAGGACAGCTTTAAAAACCAACAACCAGAGGGAAATAAAAACCAAAAACACACAAAAAAAAACCAAAAAACAACCACAACCAAACGACCAAACCAACCATAGATGACATAAAAAAAAGGTTTATTTTCCTCTTTATCCCACAAATTGCTGATGTTTTGATCAATCTGAATTCACTATGAATTATTTAAAAACTCATGAAACATATTTTTTAGGCTTCTTTTGAATTTATTAAGTTTATAATGTTCACCTGATGGGAAAAATCTGTGTAAATGATATCTGAGACTACTGTAAAAAAAGAGGCTAAAATTAGACTTCTGTGTCCTTGTCCTTTTTTCTCAAGTGTGATAAATATCTGACAGTTCCCACCAGGAGGATCATTTTCATGACACTAAATGGAACTGAGAAAATGCATTTCATAATTAAAAACATTGTGAAAGTGAGCTCTTTCAAAATTGTGCTTAGTGGTGCTTACTGCAAAATCTAGTTGAGTATTTAAATGAATTGAAAAAAATAATTTATTAGCATTTACTCAGTAACTAACCTTGGCAGTGCTCTTACTGGTCCTTTTGCCCGCTGCTTGATATATTTACTTAGTGCATACCTTCAGTAAATGGGGCTGCTCATCCAAAATACAGCACTTTAAAAAAGTAGGCACAGACAAATGCAGAAAGCTACTTTAATGATAGTTTTCATTTGCAAAATTAATACTTAATAAATATTAATTTTAAAGTTCCCCAGTGATAGCCAGTATGAAAATCTCAGTTCTGTAGACAAACGCACGTATTTCATTAGATTTTTCCTGGCTGCTTTTCAGCTGGATTCCTGTCTTACTTGATGAATGGGATAAATAATGTTTATTAAAAAGCAACTTTGTGCTAATTCCTGTCACTCATCATTTGCTCTGTACTGATAAACATCACAGAGAAGTTTGTGTGTGAAGTTATTATAAATCTATAAGTTATCTCCAAGATAAACACTGCTGGAGTTCTGATCCAGAATCCAGATCTGGCTGTGGTACTTCTAGATCTGGGATATTTGCCACTGTGTAGTCAAGAATGCAAGGTAATGAACAGAAAAAGAATTAACCAAACGTGTGAAGGAGGGAAGATTTAGGTTGGATGTTAGGGGGAAGTTCTATACAAGGAGAGTGGTTAGGCCCTGGAACGGGCTGCCCAGGGAGGTTGTGGATGCCCCGTCCTTGGACGTGTTCAAGGCCAGGTTGGACGGGGTCCTGGGCAACCTGATCTGAATGCGTGTGTTTGGTGGCCCTGCTAGGCAGGGGGGTTGGAACTACATGATCCTTGAGGTCCCTTCCAACCCGGGTGATTCTGTGATTCTGTGATTCTGTGATTCTGTGATTCTGTGATTC
>NW_024884253.1:6087788-6476001 GCF_019232065.1 Centrocercus urophasianus
TTCTGTGATTCTGTGATTCTGTGATTCTGTGATTCTGTGATTCTGTGTCTGGCCACTCAGTTGGAAAATGGCTTTTGTTCTTGATGCTGGCTTCCATAAGAAGTTTCAGCTGGCCGTTTATTTTTCTAAGCAGTTATTTCATGAAAAATGCATTAAAATTATTGCTATCATCTTGTGAGCTACAATAAAATCTGTCTAGCTTTTTACAATTTTTTAAGTAATTTCCCTCATCTGTGTGTGTGACCACTTTCTGGGTACATCAGACCAGCGGAGCAGAGTTGCAGTTTAACAGTGACATCAGCTTAATTCAGCAATCTTGAAAATTTCAATTTGAGCATCATGACAAGTTTGATAAGGATTTCTGCACTTCTTCACTCATCACAAGTTTAACTCAGGAGCCTTATTTTATGTTTTATGTTAATATTTAATTTTTTGTTGATTTGAGTAGGTGCAGGAGTGGGCATAATCTCTCTACTACTCTACATTATTGAACAATAATTTTTTTGTAATTAACAAATTGAGAACTTCTGCTGGCAATACTCTTAGATTAGGGCACATGCACAGGAGGTCAAGCTAGCTCATTTCTTACTACAAGAAGGCTTGTGATTGCATGTCCACTGCAGCTATAGGTCCAGGAATTCCATCTGAGGATGTAGTAACACTGGAAGATGCTTGACAGTGTTTTCATTTTGCAAGCCAGTGAGTGGCTTCATCATAATTTTTCTTCCACATGAAAGAAGTGCATCAGCTATGGAGAAAACAAAAAGAACAAAAATGTTCAAGTACCAAACTATCACAATGCATAAAGATTTAAATACTGGAGTGAGAAAACAGTGTGGGAGGAGAGTTAAATAAAGTCATTTTGGGACTGTACGTGCTGCTTTGCTCTTGTTTTGGTTTTAAGTCAGTAAAACTTACTGTGATGCTAGCATAGACACCTTCTGTAATTTGTCTCTTTCTTCAGTCATCAACTTCTGTGCAGAGCTTTGATTTTTCACTCCTCTATTTTTGTTCTTTATTTTGCTGCTCTGACATGTACATATTATTTTTGGTGTAGAAGCATCTTTGTCTTAACAAATTACTTTTCACATCTGTAAAATCTTGTATTCTTTTCAGTATGTTTAAAATAATAAAGCAGGAAGAGTCGAGACAATCAGATACTGCACTATGGGGAGGAAAAGATGCTAAACGTCTCTTCTCAGCAGCTCAGTTCATCCAGCATCAGAATATTCTGCTGACCATTAGCTTCAGAAAAGCTTTATAAGAAAGAGGAGTGGTAATGGCAGAAAAATATTTTTTAAGCCAGTGTAGTCCATTTGGCCTGAGTACTACACTCACCTGGCTGCTGAGCTGGGAGGCACTGGGCAGATGAGAAACATTTAGTTTTGCCAATGGGAACCAATATTTAGTTGAGCTTTGTTTTATTTCCTGCTCATAAAATAATGTCACTGCTAATAAAGAAGCTGAGGGTATTGTTGATTTCTATATCACATTAGTCTCATGTAGTATGAATCGAATGATTTTTATAATAGCTATAGTTTTCACTTTGCACTGCTAATAAAACAAATTACAAAGCAGTCAGGAGTTCACACAGTCTCTTTTGAAATTAGCATCAGAACTGCTGTTACGGTCCATGAATTTATATTGATATAGCATCATCAGATGTTACTCTTTATTTTCATAGGGTAAGATCCTCGGGTCATCAGGGTGCCTCTGTTTATGAGTAGGCTGGTTACATTCACGGTGTTTTGCATCGTTGGTTGTGTTTGGCATTGCTTGATTAATTAATTGCACTTTATAGTGGTCCATTGTTTTTTTAAATATCCAGAGAGTTTCATTTTTGTTTTAAGGCTATATACTAGTACATCTACCCATTGAATTATCTTGAAACACATACCTCAGGGAAATAAATTTTCTTTAAGGACTGTATCAGTATAGATAGATATTGAAATCCTTTTTAAGCACAATTTTAATTCTTTTATATAGAGAGAAAGGCACTGTGATTCCTCTGTAAGTTTATAACGAATGATAACATAAACAAAGAAAGTTCTGTGATAATAGTAGACTACTTTTTTCTAGGTTTAAGATTGTTTATGAACCTGACTAATTCCTGAATTGTGGGATGTGAACAGTACTTCCAATCAAAAACTTTGGAATTATTTTAAGTTTCTTAAAGGGGGTTGGACTCGATCTCTGGAGGTCCCTTCCAACCCCTTCTATTCTGTGATTCCTACATATTCTCAAATTGACTAATAGAGAGATTAAGGAAGCCTCAGGAAGTATGGATGTGACTTTGAAATTGAAGTAGTTGATTGGATAATGCAGCTGGTTTCCAACAAAGGTAGATCTGTCTTTCTTGATACCTTGCTTCTGTTTGCATCATTCAAAAGCCCTCAAAGGCATCTAAAAGGCAGGCAGTCTGATAAGGTGCAGGATAAAGAACTTCTATTCATAGCAGAGGAAAACCTGCATGCTGAGAATGTGATGAAAGTATTACTACAACCTCAGTGTAAGTCCTTCCAAGTGCCTCTGTCACTGCCTATGACAAGGGCAATCAGTAGAGCTGGAGCTGTGGTGGTGGGGATCTTTTTTGGGGCTATGCTCAGAATTGAAATCTGTTACTCTACAAAAGACACATTTTTGACACATTTACCATAGAACTTGGTGTAGAAAACTTTCTTACTACTTGAAGAAACCTGTTGGATTGTTGTTGATTTTTTTTTTATTTTTGTTTTCCATAAGCACATGGAAAAATACTTTCTGATGCCTGTACTTTCATGCTGCTCCTCAAGAGAAACTGCAAGAAAATTACCATAATTACATCATAAAAGTAATAAGAGAAATGATAAAAATATGTCTAAAGATTTATTTTTATGAAAATGAATTTATCAATTTTCATTTGGGTAACATATTCAGGTAGAAAACCAAAATCATAGCAGGTAGCAGGTTTAGAGATAATAGGTACATGATTTGAGAGATACTAATTCCCTGAATTAACAGCTCTTTTCTTGAGGGCACTTGATGAACATTGCACAGGCTTCTTGAATCTCTTCCTCCATAAACTAGCTGGTGTTCTCTGCTGTTCTCACTTCACGTGAGGTTCTCAGGGCTCCAAGTGGTGACTGACCCAACTCCATCTTAGTAAGGCACTTTATTTCACTCAAGGTGTTAATCCTCTAGGAGCTGCTCTCCCCCATTCTTGGCATAGTTTTTCTCACAGACAACTTTCTGACAGTGCAGTCAGAATTATTGTTGTGCTATTGCTATATTAACTGAAAGAGTTTCTATCCCATATTCCACTGTTGTGAAATTGCTTACTGCTATTTCAGCCAGTTGTTTGTTTGTTTGTTTTCTCAGATGTAAATGATATTAAATGCAAATACTTATGAGGTAATCCAAAACAATTTATGACTAAAATCTTTCATTTTTGCTTTACTTTTAAGAGGGATGTTCATTTATAACTACAGCCTACAGGCAATACTTATCTCTTTGTCCTATTTTCCTCGTTAATGTCAGGTGAGAAATTGGTAGAGTCCAGGATTCTTACTCTACTTTTACTTGCACATTTCTCTTTCATAACGTTTTCCTTTTGAAACAGTAATCTTCATTCTGTGCTCTTCAAGAGATTTTCTGTCCTCCTGAAATAACCATGAAAATATCTGTTCTGTAACTTCAACTCACCTTTTCCAGCAATCTCCCAGTGGTTTGGTAGATACACTACCTGGTGGGAGATGTTATCTACCTACTTAGTCCTGACTAACTAGACATTCTTCCCTCTCTCTGTTGTTTTGATACTCCTGTCATGCATTAACCTGGTCAGAGCAGCGGTGTGTAGATGACCGATGTGTTTGGTGGAGCACCTGGTCTGTGTCAGCAGGTACTGCTGGACAGGTCAATCTCTTCAATTTATATAAACAGCAAAGATTTTTTTTAATTGGATAATTCTTCAGTTAATGGAGAAAAGTCCAGCATTTTTATGTGGAATTAGCTGCTTCTGGAACAACACTAAAACCCACTAAGAATGCATATAGAAAGAAATTTCATCAAAGCTCTTTAGTTCCGCTTGTTTGGTGATGCTACAGCTTTTATAACATCAGCAACACTGATAAAATCCAGAGAGATCTGGAAGTCTTGAAGTCAGTATAGTATATTGAATAATGCTTTATTGGTAACATGTAAAAATGCTGCATATTCATAGTGTTCAAAATATAGACTTTGAATAAGTAATGGCATCTGTCATTGTTAACTCTTCTGCTCAACTTCAGGCCATTATGCGATATTATAAGACTGGTAGATGTCTTCAGAATAATGAAATCTGAGGTTTCAGATTGGAGAATCTCTGAAATCACTGAAGAAACTGAATAGTTGTGCATCTATCAAAGAAGTTTAATCTGTTATGTGTCTTGTCTAAAGTGTCATCCAGAAGATAATGCTTACATTTATTGTGCACTTTCTCATGTACTTTAACTTGGAGCTCTACATTCACAAGGATTAATGATATGCTTAGAATTCTTTCATATTTCTCTTTCACTTATTTCACCATAAATATGTGAATTTGTTAAATCAAAAAAAAAAAAAATCAACACCAACAACCCTGAACTTTCCGTTATAACTTTGTTGAGAACTGTGTGTTACTGAATAATGACATAGTGATTTTACCAGTGGACTTAAATACAATCTCTTTCTTTCTTCTTATTTCTCACTTAAGGATAAAAAGAGTTATTCATGTCCTGTGTGCGAGAAGTCATTTTCTGAAGATCGACTTATAAAATCACACATCAAGATAAATCATCCTGGTAAGAAAAAATCAGGGAAATTTTCTCCGTATATTACAATTCAACTATAAACTCTACAGTGAGCAATATAACGTGGTTACCTTCCAAAGAAAAAGTCTATGTTTAATCTAATTTGTTTCGATTAAGGATTTTATTGGGTTTGCAGATGTTAGAATTTAGAATGAAAAGGTTATTGTTCCAGGTATATCAGGTGACTGTTTTAAGCAATCTGACTTCACCTGGCAAAGAACTCATTTCCATCCAAAAGATGACTTAAGTGAATTCAAATTAAGATCAGCATGTCCGGAATTAGTCCCATAGATACCATGTAACAGGATATTAGACATAAAATACCATTGTCCATACATTAACTGACAGAAGTGAGTTTGTTGCACATTATTTTGTCTGTCGGTAGTTTGTTGTATTTGTAGATAAATTCCCATGAATGCAGAAGTCCTTGGGTTGACTCTAGGCCTGCTCAGTTAGGATGTGGCCAGGCTTTATCTCCAGGGCCATCTGAAGTCTGCAGCAGGGCTGTTACTAGAACCTGGTGTAATATTCTGCGCCCAGAATTAAGCTGGATCCAAGCTAGCTACTGCAATCCAGTGAAAATCTTTTTAGATTTGATTTCTAATGCCATGATTTATCAGTTCAAGCAAAATGCAATATTTCCTTCATCAGTATTTGTATGATATTGGATAGAATGATTCTCGCCACTGTGGATAATGAGAGTTGACTTGTATAGGCTTACATACTTTTATCAGCTTGTTTTACGGTGATGCTTACCACTTGACATAATTTGTTACTAAGTAGGAAAGTACCAGTTGAGTTTGGGAAAGAAAAAGTCCATTTGAAATGTCTTTCATAGTCTTTGTCTAAAATACAGCATGATAGGTAAAGCAGTAATTTCTTATCTTCCTACTGCCACTAGATAGTGCTAGACTCGTGTTTTTAACAATTTGCTGTGCTCTAAGTTCAGACTAGCTTCCACTTCAGCTCTCTTTTTCCCAAACCTCTTTATTTGCAGACCACAACAATGTGCCTGGTGGAGGACTTGTCAAATGTTATGGGATGTATCTTGTGCACCAAGCTGAGATGAGGAAAGGCTTACGTGCTGTACTGTAGACAGTAGATAAGTCACTCAGTAAGCACAGAAATTAATGTTCAAGATCTGTGGCTGTAAAGCTTTTTTTGTTGCCTTAGCCAGGGAATATACGTGGCCTCTCTAAATAATTTAGTCTGTGAATTAGCAATGCACTGTATATTGTGGCCTTAAAGCTTGCCATTGGCCTGCACTGGTCCATTGACTGCTGAATTATTAGTGTATGGTGTGTCTGCAGTCCAGAAATACCAGTTAGCTGTCAAGCTGTACTGAACTCAGGAATTTAAATACAGTGAGCAATTTGTTTTGCATCTGATTCCTTCTAAAAGTATAGAATGATTTTTTGATTTGGGAAATTGCACTCTTTTAAACTCTTGATTATAATAGAAGTGAGGTTAAAAAATATATGTATGTACAGCCTATTATTTGTATCTTCATTTCTAATTCATATATGTGAATAGAACTTACCTGATAAATCTGGTATTTTGCTGGTATACCTCCATGGTATAAATGAAATGCATCTAAGATATGCCTATGCAGTAGTTATGCAACATCACTATATAAATATATTAAGCAGCTTTAATGCACAATTCTTTGTACTGTGCATGCTGTCCTTGTAAGCAGGAGGAAACCCTTTATTCTTCCAACATACTTAATTACAAGCTAAATAAATGTAAGGAATGTGTTGTTGTAAATTGTCAATTACTGAATGGAATGACTGCAATTGTCTTTAAGAATGGAAATGGAAAAGAACAAAAAGTGAAAAAAAAAAGGTGGATACTGTTAAAAGGAATTGAATTTTAAAACGACACATCAAAAATTAATTTAAACTGAAACCATTTCATATTTATCATTAAAACGTTATTTCTGTAGCTCTTTTCTCCTTCCTTTCTTAATATCATTCAGCATGACTTGCTCTCATTGCTTCAATTTTCATCAAGTATAAGATGTGTTATTAAATCATACTTCTTCTTTTACTAGTTTTACAGAGGATAGAGTTGAACTCTAGTTCCATGAAGTCAGTAGGACAAAAATCTCTTGTAGAGCCGTATTTTGAACCAGAGATAGAGAACTTAGCCCTTTTTGCCCAATGACTAGGGAACTTAGCAGTAAAGGAGGGCTTTTGGATTCTCGTCCCTTCTCACAGAATTACCTAGCTTTTGACCAGGTTTTATCCAGCTTTTATCTGATTTAACATTAAATGTATTAATAGTCTGAGACATGAGAGGAATCAACTTTCATAGATCCCTACTGAGCAGACATACAAGCCTGAAGTCATGAATCAAGAATCTACCATAGAAAGTAGGTGAGGGTCCAGACCTGTCTGTGTTTTTTCTTGTTTGAGTACTTTAAACAAGGTTGGATGGGACTGCAGAGATCTTAATTGAACCTGCTAAATTGGCCCTGCTTGGAACAGGTGACCTTAGAAATCTTCCAGATGCATTCCAGAAGTCTGTTTTCACAGAATCACAGAATGGCCAGGGTTGGGAGGGACGTCAAGGATCATGAATCTCCAACCCCCTGCCACATGCAGGGCCACCAACCCCCCCATTTAACGCTCGACCAGGCTGCCCAGGGTCCCATGCAACCTGGCCTTGAACACCTCCAGGAACGGGGCATCCACAACCTCTCTGGGGCAGCCTGTTCCAGCACCTCACCACTCTCTCTGTAAAAACTTCCTCCTGACATCCAACCTAAATCTTCCCTTCCTCAACTTAAAACCATTTCCCCTTGTCCTGCAGTTATCTACTCTTTCAAAGAGTTGATTCCCCTCCTGTTTGTAGGCTCCCTATAGGTACTGAAAGGCTGCAATGAGGTCACCCTGCAGCCTTCTCTTCTCCAGGCTGAACAAGCCCAGCTCCCTCATCTTGACTTTGTAGGGGAGGTGCTCCAGTCCCCTGATCACCTTTGTGGCTCTCCTCTGGACCCTCTCCAACAGCTCTCTGTCTTTTTTGTACTGGCGGCTCCAGACCTGGACTCAGTACTCCGTATGGGGCCTCCCAAGAGCAGAGTAGAGGGGGACAATCACTTCCCTGTCTCTGCTGACCACTCCTTTTCTGATGGATCCCAGGATACCATTTGCTTTTCAAGCTGCAAGAGCACACCGCTATTTTTTCACTTGAAAATTTCTGTTTATCAGGCATTCTGAGGATTGTAGCTGACTGAATTATTGTGATCCTTGACATCTCTGGTAAGCTGGGGAGAAATTTTGAAGAAACTCTTCTGAAAATGTTGAAGAAAAAACCACTAGATTTGTTTATTGTAAATGTTCATAGTTGGAAAATGGTTTTTCAGCCAATGCATGTGCAAGATTTATTTATTTATTTATTTATTGTACCCAAATAGTGGGGATTATGGAGTGTACAAATTGAGAGAGAAAGGTAAGAACATATGAAAGGCTTTAAAGGAAAAGGCCCTAAAGTAGAAGTGTTGTATTCATTACTTTGGTATTATCTGAGTGGTACGAGCAAAGGTAAAACTTATAAAAATCTGAAGTGGATCAGGATCTAGCTCTTCAGTATTAGATATGTAACAGAGAACAAATTCCCTGATGTCCTTCTTGTTTTTATTAATCTGTTAACTTTTCTCTCAGAGGTTTCGATGAGTACCATTTCTGAGATTCTTGGCAGAAGAGTGCAGTTGAAAGGACTTATTGGAAAACGAGCTGTGAAATGTCCCTATTGTGATTTTTATTTTATGAAGAATGGATCAGACCTTCAGCGTCACATTTGGGCTCATGAAGGTAAAAGTCTGGTTTTGAGTTTTTGAGGATATGATCAGTTTCTTATTCCACACAAGCTTCACTGACTTAAAAAGGAATTCAAATTTACTGCTATACCTGAATAAAAAAAAAGTTAAACTACAGTAGAATAGCTCTCAATGTTTATATAATTAGTTTAATAGATTCTAAATCACATATGAAATTAAATTTTCACAACACAAATGGAAAGCCTAAAGGTTAAAGAAAATTAACAAGCTTCTGATTCCATTTTTTCAATACCTCATTCATATGCATCCAAAAAGTACATGTTCTCAACATGAATAGACAGCCTAAAGGTTAAAGAAAATTAATAAGCTTCTTATTCCATTTTTTTCTAGACCTCATTCATATACATCCAAAAATTATTCTATAAAAAAGAGAGAAGCAATTTAAATTCAAATTCAGAGTCTCTTAAAACCAGTAATTTTCAGTAATTCCATATGAAAAGCTACTGCTCTTTCAGATTTGTCCAAACATGCTTGTTAAAGGAATCTATTAGTAAAACAGCTGAAATCCTGTTGCTTTGATGTGCACTTACAACTTCTGTGTGTATTTTAATTGCATCATGCTGAGCATGGCAGCTAGCTGACATGGGCCTAAACAGTGATGGAAAAAAAACATATGACACTGCTGATCCTGTATACATGTATGTGTGTGTGTGTGCGCGTCAGCATTCTATATGTGTATATATGCATATAATTGCATACAAATATATGTTACATGCATATATGTATTTATTTATGTGTCTCAGGAAGAAATTCCATTTCAGTGCTAGCACAGAGTTTGAAAATTCCTTTGACTTATAACTGTTGTCCAGTAAAAGCTTTTGCCTACTCAGTGTATCTGTGCTTATAATAGATGGAAGACAGCTCATATGACGACTCAAATGGTAAATAAACTATGGAGCAGATTGCCTTTGGCCTTTCAGCATTATTCTGGATTCTTTGTCCATAAATTTGCATAAAGAGAATAATGGAATTTAGTGCTCCTGAACTGTTTTTTTGTTACCAAAGTGTTAGTGCCCATGCAGACATTTATTCTCATACTGTGTGTTTGAAAGCCTGAACTCTGTCTTTTTACTATGGTAGTTGTTCTCTCTAGGATCCTTCAGGAGTTTTGGTAATTCAAAATTGAAGGCTTGGAACAATTGGTCATGTATTCTGTAGACAGAGTTTATACTGCCAAGAAAATTTGGTACCCTTTTCATGTAACTAGGGAGAAATGGACAGGAATTTATTCCAAAATCAAAGCATGCAATCAAGTCTGCTTGAAAGTAGGCTGTAATTCCTCATGCTTGTAAATCCAGTTTTAAGATCATGACTATCAACCTAAAACTGTCAGAGCCTCATGAAACTGTGGAATTACTCTACTAGTTCAGTTATATCTAACTTTTCTTTGAAAGATTTACTTTGTTCTAGTTCACTTTCTGCTAGATGAGATACTGATGCTTTGGACGATTTGAAAGAAGTGAAGGTGTAAGCTTAACCAGAAAAAAGTACGACTATGCAAGCCATTAGCAGGTCTGAAGCTAATTAACAATCAAATGCAACTTTACACATTTAACTTGTGCTTATGTATTAAATATCTAATGAACCAGTCTTCTTAAAAGAAGTTTCTCTGTTCTTTATTACAGTAAATAGAGTATGTTAGTTATCAGAAGACTTTTAGGAAAACATTTGGTTGTCAGTTAGATTCAAATTTAGATGGATTGGATTCTGCTTTTAAATGCAGGGTCAACATAACAATACAAAAATAATCATATTTTCTTTATTGAACTTAGAACCTGCATTTAATATTGAAATATTTAATTCTAAAATGAGCACCCCAACACTCCGTTCTCGTAATTAGTTAAATCATCTGATGCTGTCAAGAACTCAGTGTAGTTACTTAGACTCTACAAATTAAATTTCTTAAATGTTAACACCCTAATTTTAAAATGTTGCCTGTGTTGTTCTCTCAAAATTTGTAATTTCTGAAATGTCCACTCTCTTATCAAAACATACAGCTTGTTTCCTAGTGCATTTTTGTTTTTAGGTGTCAAACCCTTCAAATGTTCTCTCTGTGAGTATGCCGCTCGCAGCAAGAGTAACTTGAAAGCTCATATGAATCGTCACAGCACTGAGAAAACACACCTTTGTGATATGTGTGGAAAAAAGTTCAAATCAAAAAGCACTTTGAAGAGCCATAAACTCCTTCATACTGCTGATGGTAAGAGCACATTTATTAAATCCAAGTTTATTTTAGGGCAATAACTGCTGCCTGTCATATAGCACTATATTAACAACCTTTTTTTCATTTGAGCACTGAACACTACTTACAAAGTTTGTTTTTTCCCAGGAGATATTTCTGTTTATGTAATAATTCAAAAACTTTTCAAAATTGACCTCTGTGAAAGACAGTTGTCCATGGAATACTTGCTTTTCTCTATTGTGGTCACTTCCTTCCATATACTTTCAGAGTACTTCTGATCTCAACAGAAGTTTGAAAATACAGATAATTCCTTTATTATCTGCTTTATTCTGTGAGAATATTGCTAGGAGTTGCCAAATCCAATAGCCCAGTAGAAGTAAATTACTGCACACCTGTGTCCCCAGGTATCCTAGGTGGTACGCATGGGTATGTATTCACAATAGACACACGTGCAGGAACATTTGCTCAGTAATTTTAATATTTCTGTGGTAATGATAGGAAAAAATTAGATGTAAACCAAGATAAAAATACTCTAATTTCTTTCAAAATTTGGGATGCAACAATACTTTATTTCCCTGTTGTTTTCAAAGCATAATAAGCATTATAAGTTGTGCTGAGCTTAGTAGCATGGTCTTTGTTATTCATGCAACCTTGTGGAGCCTAATGCCTCTCTTTATTGGCTATTTCATTTAAATTATTTTTTCTTGAAATTTTTGCCTGCTCACTAGCATTACCCTTGCACACAAGCTCCTTATTATCCTTTGATACTCTTATTTTTGTGTCTGTTCTCCTCAGTGTGTGTGACACTAACTGAAGTGGTATGATGTATATTATAGGAAATATGTAGTATTGCCAACTCAGAAAATCATTCCTTATTCCAAAAGTACTTTCCAGTGTTTTCAAATAACTTGATCAATAACATACAGGTGCTGCACTTGTATGTATAAATTACATGTGCAGAAATCAGCAATTTCACTTACCAGATCATCTGCTGATAGCTGGCAGTGGGAGAGAGCAGGTTGTATTTGAATTGAAAGAAAATTTGGAATATAATTAAAATATGAAGCTTAGAAAAACATCTTCCTGTGGTGCCATTAATACCTCCTGCATGGGGACTGATACAAACAGAGTTCTATGAAATTCCCATTACCTTTGGAAAAATGCATGCTGCCATTGGGGTGACAGATTTCACTATCTCTAGATAGAGAGTGACTCTATAGAGTCTTATTCCTCACAAAGTTCGCTTCAATAAACTCTTCATGTATTTCCAACAATTGTGAAAATAAAGATAACATTTGTCATCAAGAATGTACTGTATGATTTGTTAAGGGACTCAGAACCTCTAGGATGCTGCTGATTTCTCTTTGCTGAATATCTCCTCCTACACTGACAGCACTTCAGAACTTCTCACTAGCACATAGCTAGTGTTTTTCAATTATTTCACAAACAAATGAATTTGAGAGATGCTTCTGCTCTTTGAGTCTTGTCTTCCTGAGTTAGGAATCTGGGCAATTTTTGTTCAAATATCAGCCTTGCAAGGTCAATTTACCTAGTGGAATATAAAGTAGTTTTCTGTCTGTTTTATTCCACTTGAGGGTGACATGATAGAAAACAACTCTGCAGCCCTGTCTTATTACTGATTGTGATTAGAAATAAATCAGAAAAGCTGTTTTTCATTATTTAATTAGATATCAGAAATTGCAACACAATTTTTCTTAGGTTCGTTTCATGGAAGCTTTCACACTTGTTATAAAATGCTTGCAATTGTTTGAGTGAGATTCAGAATTTAAAGAAACCTGATTTCTTCAAGACAATACTTATTTATCCTTCCTATTGCTTCTTTTGCTTTTTGATTAGCTTTAACACACACACTGCTTTGATCAGATATAGTTGGCCAACCATGGGCATTTAATTAGGAAATGCTGTCTTTCTATGTTTAATACATAGCAGGACTGATACAATCTAAATGTGTAGAGAGAGGGAGTTTGAAAGCAAGACAAAAAATGGAGACAAGCTATTTTATTTTTAAATCATAAGGAAAAAAGATTGGGGAGAGAAAATGCTTTAAACTAAAAGGTGCACAAAGGGAAGTACTGCATGGTATTTGTTTGAGAGCTTCCCTCTTTACAGAGCCACAAACAGCTAGAGATGTTTCTTGAAAATGTCGTAGAGAATTCATTCCTCTTAGAGTAATGGTTTCAAGGCTAAAAGCAGGTTATTATGTCCACAGAGTCTGATATCTTGCAGAATACAGACTGTAATTTAATAATTCTACATCATATTTCAGATGGGTTGTGTGGGACATCTTTTTAGATGTATTATATCTAAGCAGACTTGATTTAAAGACTTCACGTGACAGGGCATCTATCTGATTTTTGAGTAAATTGTCTTAGACATTAGTCATGCCCTCTGTTAAAAATGTTGACTTTTAGACTGAATGTTCTCCCTATCAGCTTGGGTAGTTGCAATTCCATTTCTTATTCTTCTGTTTTCTTATTGCTATTTCAGGTTTAATAACTGCAGTATTAAGGCCTGACTTAAAAACTTGTAGGCATGTAAAAAGATTTCAAATAATCTAGGAATACAACATAATCTTTCTATACGGAACTTAAAGAAGCACTTTTCTTTGGATAACACTTCTGTGCTGAATTGATGTTGTTGGGTTTTTTTGTATTTTTTTTTTTCCACAAAGCAGTCTCTACGAATTGTATGACTGTACTGACGATCAGACTTTCAGTCTGTAAAGTACTTGATTCAAGATACACTGTGTTTCTCTTTCAGTGACTTTTTAGCCTTGTATCTGTGAGAACAAAGTTTTGCAACTATGCTCCAGTTGTCTTCATGTTCTGTTGTCGAGTAGAAGTTCCAAAGTTATTTTAAGCCCAAACATTTTGAGAAAATGTGTCCCCTTTTAAAATAAATACAAGTCAGCACTACAAGGACAGATGATAGAACTTTCCCTTTCTCCTTCTGTTTGGCAGCCTCCAGACACCGCACAGGAGGTGTGAGCTAATCCCAGTATGTGCTCTCTCTTGCCTTGTAGGACTGTATGTGAGTCTGAGGGTTACTGCAGAGATTTAGATGACAAAAGGCAAAAACTCATAATGAACAAGGAGCCATCATGCTCTCTGCTGCAGTCTGTGCTCATTTTTAAAACTGTGTAAGCAAAAGTGAAAGGTGGGAACACTAGGCTCTGCTATTTGCCATATTAATCCTATTTCATTCTATGACCAGTTTTATTTCTCCCTGTGTCTTGGGTTAAGCCTTCATAGAAATCTTTTTAAGGTACTTTGCGTCCTTATTGGAAAAGTAGAGCAAAATACATTGAAGAAATCTTGTGGTAAAAATAATAGGTTCTGTCATGCTATACCTGAAATATATCAAGAAAGCATGCAGGGAAAACCAAGCAAACTTAAATGTGTTTGAATTTTAGCAACTCACTACTGGGGACAAAAGAAGAGTAAACCCATATAACCATGACCAAACATCATTATTTTAGAGATGTATAAATCTGCTTTATGAATAGCGAAGTAAAGGTGACTGTAGTGGTAAATTCTCTATTTCCTTCTTCCATTTAGGCTTTGCTATACTGATTTTTTCTCTTTTTCACCAAAAAACTATCCCAAGAGAACCTCAAATACTTAACACTTGTAATTTAAAGGTGACACTCAAGCCTTTTTTCTTCCTTACTGCTCTTCACTCTGTTTAATCAAATTTTGGAGAACAGGTGGTAAACTGAGTATTGTTCATTATTATAATTTTGGAAATCATTATTATGAAGAAATATTACCAGTAGTTTTCAGAATTTAAATAGAAAATTCTGATTCCATTTTCTACCTGTTTCAGGAAAGCAGTTTAAATGTACAGTATGTGACTATACAGCTGTTCAGAAGCCACAACTCCTACGTCATATGGAACAACATGTCCCTTTCAAGGTAAGAAAACATAAGTTGTCGTTACTGATGACTTTCAGAAATACATGGAACTTCAGGCAACAGCTTCAAAACTAGCACATTTTGTTTTATAGTCACAATTACAGCATCTTAATAATATAATATTTTGGGAATATTCACTTCATATTCAGACTGCTGAGGTGGATTTGTTTTGTTTGTGGACTATTTTCAGTATCTGTACCTGACAAAGATACATGTATTAAAATATATATCAGATGTAACCATTATGTCTGACTTGACATTACTAATCTCATATGTATCTTAAAATTCCTTATTAAAGTAGGAATATGCATCCCATCCATCACTGTTCATTGCCCGTCTTAATCTGCTGTGAAAGTTTGTATGTGAGTTCATATACTTGAAGAAAATTGATGAGGATTAATTAACTTAAAAAAACCCAACACGTTTATCTGAAATGTGGCTTGGAGAGAATTTTGAAGATTGTTAATGCTTCTATGAAGTGTTTAGGTGAGAAATGTGTAGACTTTAGTTTGGCTTTATTCTCAAATTGGTTCTCAGCATGATCTTGATGCAATGAATTGTGAAATATTGCTTTCAGAAAACAGAAATGATCCTTGTCTTTTTTTCCCGAAAAACCGGGTATTTTTTATGTATGAAATGTTCATTTTAATGTAACACTTATCTTAGCAATGAACATAGTAATCATGGAAAATGTCATACTATTTTGATATGCAAACAGTTTTCATTATCTAACAAATTAGTTTGCTTCTGTGAAGAGTACACTTTAGTTGCTTCTTCATACAGCAGAAAGAATGACAGTTTTTTGACTCATGATTTAAGTTTTGGAAGGCAAGATCATATAGGAAAATGAAGCAAATCATCTAGAGGGGCTGTATATTTTAAAGAAAGATTTTTTTTCTTAATAATATATATTTATAATAATAATATAATATATTACAATATATTATATATGCAATAATATAATATATAATATAATATATAATAATACATACATAATAATATATACAATAATAATACATAATAATATATACAATAATATATACATTAAAAAAATTTCCTATCTCTTTAGTGGAAAAACACTCTTTTCCTTTTTAAATGGCTAAGGAGATGAAAGTATTCATAGTAAGTACTTTATGAGTTAGAACATGGGTAGTTCTGACTATGTTTTAGTGTTACAAATAAAATATCTCTTGGCAGTCCTCTAAGCCTACATTGAATTGTGGCTATTCAATGCATTAAGAGAACTGCAAAGCACTGAAGTAAGTCGATCAGGAATATTTGCTAAGAGGGGTTCATTAATTGTCTCTTAGTAACACCTACCTCTCTCTGGGATAGTTGCTTTTATGCATATCAAGCTCATCAGTAGCAACACAATCTAATAATAGTTCAATCAATCCCATTTCCAAGCTACATGGTGTTTGAGTCACAGAACCCTGGTGGTTGGCAGGTGCTTGAATTTGGACTTCAGGACACTCTCAAAAATGAATTCCAGAGCTGCAGAAATCAAAGTTAATCCTGTTACTGTGCTGAGAATTATTTCCTGTGTGGACAGTGAGTTGCTGGTAATACCTCGACCTCAGAAGTACAAGAACTCATTTCAGGGAGCACTGGAAGAAAAAAAAAAGAATTAAAAATAATTATCAACATTTCATGGTTTGATTTAAATTATAGATATCTGAGAAACTGAAGTAGATTATGTTTTGTTTTTTCTTTATATGTTTAGTGATAGGTGAGTTCTTGGTGACTAGTTACTGCTGTATTGCTTTTCTAGTCTACAGACACTGCTGTTTAGAACTTTTTTACTTTTTTGTTTTGGTTAAGCTGAAGCTGGTCACAGGAAATTTCCTTCAACTGCACATGAGAAGAAATGCACATAGAATCATTTGAGTTGGAAGAGACCTTTAAAGTTCATTTGGTCCAACTCCTCTTCAACAATAAGGAACGTGTATAGCTAGATCAGGTTGCTTGGAGCTCTGTCCAGCCTGACCTTGAATGTCTCCAGGGATCACAGAATCACAGAATCATAGGGGTTGGATGGGACCTCCAGAGATCATCGAGTCCAACCCCCATGCCAAAGCAGGTTCCTTACACCAGGTTGCACAGGTAGGCATCCAGGGAGGTCTTGAACATCTCCAGAGAAGGAGACTCTACGACTTCCCTGGGCAGCCTGTTCCAGTGCTCCGTCACCCTCACCATAAAAAGTTCTTGGTGCGGAACAGCACTTCCTGTGCTGCAGTTTCTGGCCGTTTCCCCTTGTCCTGTCTCCACTCACCACTGAAAAGAGTCCATCCTCGCCACTCTGCCCCCCACACCTTAGATATTTATAGACCTGGATCAGGTCTCCTCTCAGTCTTCTCGCAAGGCTGAACAGACCCAGTTCACTTAGCCTCTCTCCATAGGGGAGATGCTCCAGGCCCTTCACCATCTTTATGGCCCTCCATTGGACTCTTTCCAAGAGATCCCTGTCTTTTTGTGCTGGGAAGCCCAGAACTGGACGCAGTACTCCAGATGAGGCCTCACCAGGGCAGAGTAGAGGGGGAGGATCACCTCCCTTGACCTGCTGGCCATGCTCTTTTTAATGCACCCCAGAATGCCATTGGCCCTCTTGGCCACAAGGGCACACTGCTGGCTCATGGCCAACCTGTCGTCCACCAGAACACCCAGGTCCCTCTCCACAGAGCACCTCTCCAGCAGGTCATCCCCCAACCTGTACTGGTGCATGCAATTATTCCTCCCCAGATGCAGGACTCTATACTTGCTTTTGTTAAACCTCATCTGGTTTCTTACTGCCCAGCTCTCCAGCCTGTCCAGGTCTCACTGAATGGCAGCACAGCCTTCAGGCGTGTCAGCCAATCCTCCCAGCTTCGTATCCTCAGCAAACTTGTTGAGGGTGGCCACTATTCCCTCATCAAGGTCACTGATGAAGATGTTGAACAAGACTGGACCCAGCACTGACCCCTAAGGAACACCGCTAGTAACAGGTCTCCAACCGGACTCTGCACCCCCCAACGATGACCCTCTGTGCTCTGCCAGTCAGCCAGTTCTCAACCCACCTCACTGTCCACTCATCTATCCCACACTTCCTCAGCTTTGTTCTGGAGACAGTATCAAACGCCTTGCTGAAATCAAGGTAGACTACATCCACTGCTCTCCCCCCACCCACCCAGCCAGTGACAACATCATAGAAGGCTACCAGGTTGGTCAAGCACGACCTCCCCTTGGTGAACCCGTGCTGACTACTCCTGATAACCTCCTTTTCTTCCAGTTGTCTGGAGATGGCATCCAGCACAAGCTGTTCCATCACCTTTCCAGGGACAGAGGTGAGGCTGACTGGCCTGTAATTACCTGGATCTTCCTTCTTGCCCTTTTTGAAAACCGGACTGGCTATCCTCCAGTCTTCAGGCACCTTCCCCATTCTCTAAGACCTCTCGAAGATGACAGAGAGCAGTTCAGCAATCACCTCTGCCAGCTCCCTCAGCAGTGTCCATGGAGACATCCACCAATGCTCAGACATTATTCTGGTAAAAAAACAAACAAACAAACAGCAAACACAAAACAAAAGCAAAACAGTACAGCGTAGAATTTGAAGAAACAAATTTGAAGTGAATGGACTACATTTTCCTGACATAGTAGGAAAGCTGGGCAGATGTAGAGTGACAAAATATTAGAATAGATTTTGAAAACCTGGAAGAGATGTGAATAACCAGAGAGAAAACAAATTAAGGGTTAGAAAGATGTTTTGGTCATGGTAAATGAAGTTGAAAGGCAGTGGAAACTAAGTTGGTTAGAAAATACTTAGAATCAGCCAAATGCTACAAGGGAAGAATAGATCAAAACAAAAACTGCTGTACTGGTGTAAAACAATTGGAAAACTTATTAAGATTACTTTTGTTTGTACCATTTACTAACACTTGTCACATCATTAAAGCGATCCTGTTACACAACTTCAGCACATGTTTAGGTCATTTAAAAATCTGTGATTTATTTTGTATATTTCTTAACTGTTAGCGTTTCTTCAGTCAAGTGTATTTTTAAAGCCTGTTTTGAAAATAGCATTTCTAGTGAACTTGCACTGTGTCATTTGGTGTATTCTCATGAACACTAAACATGCTGACAGTTCTTCTGATAAAACAGTACCATCCAGATGTATTGTTCATTCATTTCCCTGTATGTATAAGCATTATACCTGCAGAAAAACATGATGATCAGTGGTAAGGTGATGTCCTTTTTCACCATTCTCAAGTTCTAGCACTCGTTCTTTTTGTTAAATTTATTGAGATATTGAATCTGGTCAGTTTCATGATTGTGTTCAGATTGTTTTTGACAACAAAAATTTTGTAACTTGACATTTGAACATTTTTTTCTGAATATCAGCTTCATGAATTTGCACTGTAGACAGTAGTAGAGCAGTAAAGTTGCTGCTCTTACACCATTACAATACAGTTTGCTTAAAGGAATCAACAGGATGTTTAGAAAAGCCCTTTTCCATTACGGCTTGGAGATGCTAATGTAATTTGCTGAAGATGGTGAACTTCGAGCAGTAATGAACAATAGAAGCCTTGGGAAAATTTCTCTACCAATGATTAGATTTGCCTATGTTTTTTGTTTTGTTCATTTGCTTGCTTGCTTTCTTGTCCTATTTTCTGCCCTGTACTTAGCTGAAATGTGTGAAGTATTCTAATTGCATAGCAGATAGCATAATACTGCATATTGTTCAGACCTTTTGTTACCATCAGACATGTTTGAAATAACTGAACCAAATGTAAAAGGTTGATTATTCTGAAACTTCCAAAGTATTAATTAGAAATAATTATAAGTAGATACACGTGAAACTATTGTGTGACCTCATACTGGCAAATAGGACAATAGCAGAATATTTTGTGATCTCGTACTGGTGACTTGGACAGACCATTTTTGAAGTTTTTCTGCACTTCCGTTTTCATCTTCAGGATCATAGAACATCCACTGCTAGGTTTAGTATAATTCAGCATGTACTATTTCATGTTTGTTATGTGCATTATCATAGCATAAATGTATTCTGTTTGCACAGAGCTATAGAGGTTGTGCCATCAACTCTATATGGCCAGATTAAAGAAAAAATTACTGCCTCTCCCCACTCTGCTACCAATCCTGCTGTCATACAGCACATAATAACAGTACATGCGAGTGTATTTAAACTGATACAACAACTAAGCAATCTGCATAAAATATTTACTTGAAAGAACTGTGGTACCTGCTGTGGAAAAGGAGGGCATTACTATGAAAAAATTGAAGGCTGAATGTTACAGCACCTTCTGGATTGAAAGGTTAAAGGAATCTGAACACCAGTTTTCTTCCTTATTGAGGCTTGAAGCCTCAAGGAAGGTCATGAGCAGCAACGTTAGGGCAATGTTCTGGTCAGTAGACCCTGACAGCAGACATTTCCCTGCTTTAAATTCAGCTTCTTAATCAGAATTTCTGTACCAGCTGTTTTCTGCTGACTAGCTTTAGATGAGTCTGGTCAGTGTGGCTGCACATGAAGCATTTTGCTTGTTCTGAGGAACTTGACTTTTCCCGAAGGAGTTCAGTCAATGTCTGCATTCTGTTTCAGACCTGGTTCTGCCTAGCTTCCTTTAATAGTTGCATGTCTCACTCAAAAGGTGGAGTTATTTTAGCTCTCTTACTCCCTCTTTTTGGACAAAAATTACTTTGTTCAGGGCAACTGAGTAAATCGCTTGCAGAGGATCTCTGTGTGGTCAGACCTGAGATCAGGTCTGATTTCATTAGAAAATACCCAGTTTATTGAATTGTGAAAGTAAGTACTGATATTATAATGTTGAGAATTCTTGGTTATTTTTTTTTTTTTTTTGTCTGTTTGTTTGTTTGTTTTTGCGTATAATTACAAGTTCAAAATTGTAGGTAAAATTTAGTTGTGACTTTGTGTTGAATTTTGGAAAGTCTCCTTGGAAAATGCCCAAAGTAGAATTCAACCTGGTTTCTCTGAATCTAAATCTAGCAGCTTAGAGCTGTTTCCTTTTTGCTCCTAGCCTTTCCGTTGTGCACACTGCCGTTATTCCTGCAACATATCTGGTTCCCTGAAGAGGCATTACAACAAAAAGCATCCTAATGAAGAGTACGTAAATGTAGGTTCTGGGGAGCCTGCCGCAGAAGCCCTTATCCAACAAGGTAAACATCCACTTTATAAGATTTGATGTTATCTTGCTGAAGCAAACCTGATGTACAATAAACTTCTGCAAGATATTTATTCATCATGTTATTGGGTGTTATGTTATAAATTAGTACTACTTTGTGGTAGTAATTCTGAACAGCCTGCCTTTAACTGTTCTTTCACTGTCCTTTGTTCTTGATTTCTAAGAGTGAGTGAATCAGACTTTTGATTGACCTTGCCTGTTCTGTTCACTGCTGTGTACATTTATCTTTTTCACTTGTCTCCTTCTGTAAGTAAAGATTCGGTATCTTGAAATGAATGACACACTGATAAATTTCGATGACAATTTTACAAGGTTGAACTAAACACTGAGAGTAAATGACACTAAATTGTTCCCCCGCAAAAGAGAGTGCAGATAAAACCAGTTGCACAGAGTACTGCTCAAAAGCTTGTTTGTGGCCAAAGGAAGTACAACTTATGTATGTGTTAGTATAATGTAAATCTTAACCTAATTTAAGAATAGTCTTTAATCCAGATCTAATGATGTTAATCTTGATGGCTTTGTTTTCTTCTCCCCTTCTGCTTGAGGTCAGTGTTAACATGTTGGTTTCTGCATGTTTACGCTTTCTTTTTAATTGGTCTGTAGCTCCAAATTACATCCAAATTTACTGTTAATAGTTTAAAGAGCAACAAAATACTTGTGAAGGGCATCACTGTTGTCTATCTGCAGATCTTTTTTTTTTTTTTTTTGGTAGTTTATAGCTGAGATCTTCTTTACCAACCTTGTGTCCCATTTCTTATCACTCCTTGTCTTCTATGCTGCATCTTGTGTCTCCACATCAGAAGGTTGTTGTACCTGGCCTGCATTTCTCTACTTCGTGTCACTGTGTTAGGGTCCTAAGTG
Organism: Centrocercus urophasianus; assembly: GCF_019232065.1. Classification (NCBI taxonomy): domain Eukaryota; kingdom Metazoa; phylum Chordata; class Aves; order Galliformes; family Phasianidae; genus Centrocercus; species Centrocercus urophasianus. Next base: position 6,109,604 of record NW_024884253.1, read on the forward strand.
TTCCATTCCTTTTTATTGTTGTGTAAAACTAAAGTTGTACTACACAAAAATAAAACTGATTAGTTGTAGGCACCTGTCAGTTGGAGAAATGGCCATCATACACAGGTCAAGAAGACGTAATGAGAATGTTGGCGGATATCCAAAATTCAGGAGCCAACAGAGCGTCAGAGGGGAAAGAAAATCAGCTTGAATTAGTTTATTTTATCATGTTTATGTAGTTAGCATTAGAAGTTCTATTACTCACTGTCATTATTTTTTGTTGATAATTTTCAGCTGAAGTCCTGTATTTCCTTCTGAAAAGATGGACAGCACTATTTGCTTTATTTCTGCCATTTCTACTTCATACAGGCATCAATCACAGTGTAACTTTTTCCTTGCAGAGCCTGAGTAACAGCAAAGCACTCGCATGTACTGGTTGTCTGATTCCCATCAGTCCTTTTTTGCACTGGGCAGTGAATCAAAACAAACAATTGACTCTGCTATCAGATACCTTTGTGAGTGTAAAAGGTTCATGAAACACAAACTTTATTCAGTTCTAGTGCCTAGACTTGAAGATGGAAAGGCCTAATTAAATAAAAAAAATTGTTCTGGAAATATTTTAGGGCTTGGTAGAGTTGATTTTATTACTTCTTTTCCACTGAAACAAACAAACAAATTATAAAATAGAGAATGCAGTTGTTGTCAGAGAATTAGGACCTTGGAATGAGATTAAAGGGAATTACCCTTTATGTTTTTCTCTGCTAGACATGCTGTTTTCCCTGCCTTCTTTCTCTTCCTTTCCGTACACATTTCCCATGCTACCACTAACACTGTGCTTGCTTCCCAGTTGTTTACCTGCTCTGTAAGGTATAGGAACAGTGAATGGACTTCAAATTTGTGTAACAGCGACCAAGACTATGCCTCATCTCAGAACTATCATGAGGAAAGCCATGCTAGTAGATGCAGTTTTCCCACATGCAACCTCCTTTGCCAGCTCCTCTTCCTCCTGTGTAGCCTGTTGTGGGGAGTATTACATGTGGACTCAAAAATGGGGTCATTGTAGTTTTTTTGTCAGACCGTATGAAGATCATTTATCTTTTTTTTTCCCCCTCTCAGTGTCTTGGTATCTCACTAGGAAAAAATTGTTCCCTTTGGGAGACTGAGTTAATTAAGATTTGCATTTGGAGTTGCACATAAGTGCTGTTCAAGTTAATTTTTTCCCTGATTTTGGAATCAGAGGATCTTTGGGTCACAGCACAAATGGATCAATGTGGACGTACGATGCAGTGTGACAAGATATGCAGCCTTGGTCAGTGGTTGCAACTTGCTGCCTCAGTAGTCTCTATCAAGCTTCAATTTAGCATATTCATGGATCTGAAAGCTATTTTAGAAAATTATTCATGTATTCATATTAGAGAAAATGACTGTTCAGACTTGCTATTAAACAAGTCCTTTGAAATTAAAGGACTGCAGACAAGTATGAAAAGACAAGAGAACGAGTAAATGAGTGGGTTTGAAAAAAAAAAAAAAAAAAAAAAAAAAGAGAAGGGACGCAAACAAAAATTAACACCTAATAGAAGCCATGTAAAAATATTCCTCATTTTGTATCCTGCTTGTTCCAAGTTACCCGAGAGTGAATCATCTCACATGCACTCATCTTTTCTTCTCCATTCTTGTCATTTGGTTTGTGACTACAGTGCAGTGTTCCAAATACCTTAATTTTAAATACTTAAATGCCTGTAAACTGCTGGATTCCACTGTACATTCCTGGAAGTGCTTAGAAAATAGAAGAGGCAAGAGGATTATGTATTGCTGGGAACAGCCAGGAGGGTTTCTCTTCGGAGTTTATATTAGAAGACTCTGCCAACTCATTAGATAGTTTCTTTTTTTAGTTTAATTTGTTCTCCAGTGTTGAGCATGTCATGTTGTTTTTTTTCCTGTAAATTGCTTACTTTTTCTTTACTGATTATTCCCTACTACTCATTGTTTTGCTTATGTATTTCTGCACTCTCTGGAGTATGGGTTTTCTATTTGTGTTCATGCAGCAACTTGCTCAGTACATTCAAGATGATCTGTTTGTGGCCTTATGGTCTATTATACCACTGTCATCACTTCAGCAGACAAAAACAGTTGTCTTTGTATATTTTTTTGTTGCAGAGATCAGTTTTGATATTAAAAATAGAAGATACGTCATTTACTGACTCTCTGCTGCAAATTTTTAAAGAATTGTGCAAAAGTTAGTTTTCCAAAGTTTTCCAAATCACTGACCTAGACTTAAACATTATCAGTTCTGTGCTTTCGTAGTTGTTCTTTATTTAAAGTCTCAGTAACAGAAGTTGCACTTTAATTAATCTGGTGTATTGTTATAATGATTTCCATAGCTAATGTGGGAAAGGCTTCTCTTACACAATGGTATTCCTTTCTAATAGTACAGATTAGTGTGGAATTAATATTTAATTTCCTTTTCTCAAACTGATAATTTCTTTGTTCTCATCAGAGCCACATTATTTTGCTTTTGTGAACTGCAGAGTTTTAAGCCCTCTAATAGAGAAACCAGTTCATTTTTGTGTACTGGGATAGAATATTAAGCATCTGCTATAATGAAGTTTGGTGAGGACTTACACTAGACTGAGAGCAAAGAGGGGGAAATCATGGGTGAATATTAAGTGTCAATGAGAGACTCTAGTGAGTGCGTGTAGTTACGTTCTGTTTTACCAAAACAGAAAGTTTATTTTCACCTGGTAGAATACCATTTGGTGGATTTCCATGACTGTAACACTGAAAGCTTTTTCTAATCACCTTATGCTTAAAAGACTATGGGCAGTGAGAGCTTGGCCTATTGCCAGTTTGTGAGAGTCTGTTTGAAGCATTTCAACACGATGAGTAAGAGTCATCATTTGCCATCTGGTGGAATAGCTCCTAAAGCAGTTAGATTTGTTAGAGTGAGTTCTGGTCACCTAATGCAACAAATTATCATATGTTATTCCTGCTCTTATTTAGTCAATAGGGAAAAAACAACAAAACAAAACAAAAAACAAAAAATTTACTTGCATAATTACAAACAACTGGAATCTGACATTTGACAAGTGACTTTAATAAGAAAAAGAAGTGAAAACTGTTTAGTCTAAAATTCGCCGCTTATGATTTCATCATATTCAGTATTTTTTTACCCGTAAAAAATTGTTTACTAGGTTAACACTGTGCCAAATTCACAAATATGTTGTTTTGAACTTGAGAAAGATCTTCAAAGACAACAAGTGTCTTAATAGGACAGCAGGAAGCCAGTATCTAAACCTAAAACTTGATAGAGCCCATTCCTGTAGATTTTTTGAATATACATACAATTTACATTGGAAGCTACAACAGCATGCAATGGAGCAAGCATTGAAGTTTCTGAAGAACTCTACAGTTTGAAATAAAAGGGTATTTATTGTGAAAAAGTATTTATTTAGAATTATTTAATGCATGTACTAGTCTTAGTTTATGCTTGGCCTATGGCACAGTATGAGTCACAAATACCCTTGGACTTCAAAGAAACGTCACTTGGAACCTACACGTGGTCTCTTAGTGCTGCTTAGCTTGAGTTTCAACCAGAATCATGACTGTGAGCTTATGTTCTTGCCCAGTAAGTAAGTTGTTACTTTGCAGTTTAAATTCCCTCTGTTATATTCTGGCTATATCTCTTAACATTTAGCTCAGTAGGCTTGAAACCATTATTTTTCACTTGGACTTAATTACAGAAATGAAGTACTATCTCAAGCTAGTGCAGATAGCTGTATGTTTGTAACTGGGGAGGGATTCCCAAGAGAGGGATGTAGAAGCAGAGAAAGATGGAAACAGCATTTCTCCAACTTTCCATCCATCATAGGGAAACATGAAGGTAGGGAAGCAAGATTGCTATACCTTTCCAGGTGCATGAGTTGTTCCAGATTCCTTTTATTACCATTATCCAAAATTGCCTTTAAAGCATTTTAAGAGTTCACCTACTTTGTGAGGTTTTTTTCCAGTCTTTCATACTATTTACATTATGAAAGCAAAGATTTTAAAATTAAATTGTAAATCTTAGCAGAGATGAGGTTAAATGAAATGGGTGTTTACTTCCTTGAAAAATACCTAATAGAAAAATAACTAAAATAATTTATTTTTGTCTCCTTGTAGGTGGTATTAAGTGTCCTGTTTGCAGCTTTGTATATGGCACAAAATGGGAATTCAACAGACATCTTAAGAACAAGCATGGAATGAAGCTTGTGGAACACGATGGAGAAGCAAAGTGGGAGGTAAAGCAAATTTTTCATGGATTTGGGCCTAGGATTTTAGGAAGTTATGGAAGGAAAGTTAAGGATAACAAGTGTTCAAAAGTGTGTTCTCAGCTTTATATAAGAACAGGAGGTCCTGTGTTCTGTCATCACCATTTTCAATGCACACACTCCTTTGACTGTCAATATTGACTGCTTTCATGACTAGTAATTGGACTAATAATGTACTGTGTTTTTTTGTATGGAGAAGGTTCTAGTCCTCTGCTGCAGAAAGAATAAAAGTTTTAGCAAAAATATGTGAAACTAGAAAAACATACATACAAAAAATATACATACAAAAAATATTCACTGATGTTAACTTGAAGGTGCCCAAAGCTGTGAGGTTGTATTGAATTAATGAAAGAAGCTTATGACTTGGTCCAATGTTAAAATACAGAAAACTGAATTTATATGTTAATCACCTAATGAGATACTATTAGAAAGAGTATGTCTTCCACTATTTAGTCTTGTGTCCAAAGTATATAGGAGTCACAGCATCAATGATTAGGAGCAAAGCTTAGAATATTTAACGTAGATCTAAGAAGCCAAGTCAGGAAAAAAAAAAAGCAAAGCCAAAACCCATCTGAATTTTCTTGATGGGTGGGGTAGTGCAGCTGCCTTAAGCAGCTGTAACTTTTAAATCTTTTCTCTGCTGTAACTTGGGTAGCAATTTGTTTTAAAATAAGGACTGTTACTTTAATGAAGCAAAATTGAATGTAGATGTAGAAGCTACGGCAAAACCGCAGAACCATCCAGTCACTTCCATTAAAAAATCACAGTTAGCAAGCTGAGTTTCCACTGCCTGATTAGTTCATTGTTGGTCTCCAGTGACAGGAGAAAAACGGAAGTCAATTGCAGTGGACAAGTCAGTTTCAGATCCTGCTGGATTTCAGGCAGTCTGGCCCTAAGCATCAGCCTGATGCCTGGTTTAGAAGTCTGTCCTGTGGTTTGTGTTCAGCAGTACGCATGGATAGAGTCCTTTGAAGTGTTATTTCCATATGGATTTCACAAACCATACTATATCCGCCTTCCTTGGTGGCCAAACATGAGAAAGTAAGAGGACACCCAGGATTCAAGCAAATCTTTGTCATTGGTACAATAGTAAAGTCCCATCAGAACAAAAGTACATGTTAACAGCCTCTTTTGAAAATAGTAGCTGTGGGAAAGATAATTTCTATAACTCTTGTTTATTGTCCAAAACTCATTATTTTAGACTGATAACTTTGATTGTTCTCTAATTTGCTAAAATGAGAGGGAGATTATCCATGCGTTGGCTGGGTTTTGTTTTCAAGTTAACTGCTGAAGTTTCTGAAGAAGCATCTACTCAGTATCTCCATATCACAGAGGCTGGAGAAGATGATCAAGGTACTCAGGCTGCTGTAGCTGCATTACAGAACCTTAGATACACTTCTGAAAATGGTAAGTTACCTTTCTGGGGGGTTGGAACACCAAATATGTATTTTTTCATAAATATCTAGTTCTTTTCAGTATAGTGGGCAATATACAATCGCTGTGAAACAGTTAAAAATGCTGAAATTTGTCATCCAGAAATTCTTGGGAGTTTATATTTTTTCTTGGAGAGTAAATAGTAAGTGACCATTATAATTAATTTCTGTGTCCTTAAATCATTAATAATCACCACACTGTACTTTGCCTTTTATTATTAAATGTGTGGAATTTCCTGCCTGCATTATTCAATGTATTGTGAACTCAGCTGCCTTGACAAAGCAGATGGTGTGTATCTAATGGCAGTTCTCTAGCTATCATTTTTCTTCCGTTATAAATCAGCCATCCTACAGAACTGACACAGTGGAATGCTTAATTTACCGTATTCCTAAAACAGTACAACCAAACTTAACTCTAATGGTACAGGAAGCAGAATGTATCACATTCAGTATCACATTAGACAAGAAAAAGAGATTGATAAGTCAGAAACAATAACAACTGTAAGAAGAAACTCTTAGGTCTAAGAGAGTGTTAAAACAGAGACTAGAATCAATGCTTATATTTTTTGAATTTATGTGTGTAAATAAATGCAGTGGCTGCCAGAGGAGAGCATTTTACCATTGCTGTGAACTGTATGGTTCATAATACAAATAAGTTTCACAAGCTCCCATTTCTTTTGGCATCTCCAGGCACATCGCAGTTCCATTATGTAACTGGCACTTTCTGTATATTGTTAATAAGTGGGAATTCAGAATGAGTAAAAATATCTTGAGAAAATTTCTTAAGCTATAATATTTAAAGTAAGCATGATCACGGAATATGCTGCATATAACAGTTTTGATTTTAAGCATGAGGCAGTAATTTTCAAAGTAGAACAATTTGGTTTAATCATCCAACTTTTCTGATATAAAACCTAGTAGTTCATACCAGTTATGTAACTGAAGGCAGTTATACAGGAAAAAAATTAAAGCAAGAAAACATTTTTCAGTTCTCAGATAAAATTAGATCCAAATTTCATTTGGATAACAAAATAGAACTACTTAGTTTAAAATTAAATGATCTGAGCTAGATTCCCACTACAGTATCAGTTTGTAAAGGTTGGGGGTTAAGACATGAGCTTTATTCCATTGACTGGCTCCTTCAGGCCTCTTTCCTAGTTTCAGCAGATTTCAGCAAAAGGAAACAGCTTTATCATGACCTTGAGTTTTCCTCCCTTTCTGACATCTATCATGCTACTGCTAATCGTATGGACGTGCAGACCACAGGAGGGGGATTCCTATTCCTGCATGTCACAAAACATTCTTCAGCAGCTGAGTTTTTCCTTTTTACATTTCAGGAGAAGTGAAAGTATGTAATTTTTTTTGTAAACTTGCTTTTCCTTTGGTAGAATTGCACACATAAAGATAATTGAAAAATGTGACAAACATGTTCTGATCCCATACTTATAATGTAATAGGCATTGATTTTCTCAAGAAATTAACTTTTTCACTTCAGCACATTAGTGATAATTTAAGGATGTGAGGTGTTGCACACATTCGGACAGATGATAAACACAGATATCTAATATACCAAACAGCTGTCTTTGTTGTAAGTATAGGCTTCAGATTCTGCTTAATATAAATGTCTGGCAAATACACATTTGGATTTGTATAGTCTCACAGCTGCATAATTTACAGTTACTGCTGTGAGTTGTATCTGTTGTTTGTTTAGTCAGTGTATTCTTTTTGATCTCTTTAAAATAGTTATAAAAATGAGCAATGTGGTTTCACTTGTTGATGCACACATTTGTTTTGTGAATACTTTCATCCTATAGATCTGTTATTAAAGTGTCATGCTAGTGAGCTGGTTGAATTTACAGGCAGCACAATGTATCAGGGTTAAAGCATGAGGGGAAAGAGTGTCTCTGGCAGTTAGATTTGCATACCCTTAAGGCCTGCTTTACTGTAATGATCTTATACATACTGTCTTTCTAATAAGGTGAAAGACTTGATCCAACAGCTGTAAACATTCTCCAGCAAATCATTGAGTTGGGATCAGAAACCCATGATGCCACTGCAGTTGCTTCTGTTGTTACCATGGCACCTGGAACTGTGACAGTAGTAAAGCAGGTAAGAGCTCTTCTCCATAACAGCTTTGTTTTATTTTAGTATATTTCTTGTGAAATCAGTGAAGTTCTATAAAGCCTAAATTGTGAATGACTTTGTAAGACACACAGGATTTGTCGTAAGGTAATTTTTTCCCTTTGTTGTGTGTATATATGTATAGAATCATGGAATTGCCCAGGTTGGAAAAGACCTTAAAGATCATCGAGTCCAACCACAATCTAACCACACTACCCTAAGTAACAGCCCTCTGCTAAACCTAAACTTACCTGGTGCAACTTGAGGCCATTTCCCCTCGTCCTGTCACCTGTCATCAATGAGAAGAGACCAGCCCCACTCTTGCTGTAAGCACCTTTCAGATACTGGAAGAGAACAGTAAGGTCTCTCCTTAGCCTCCTTTTTCCTAGACTAAATAGCCTAGTTCCGTCCCAGCCCCAGTTTATGTGCACACACACACACGTTTATACATAAATACACTCATATATTTATATAAAATACATAGCCATCAGTATAAATACATAAAATATAAGTGGATAAATATATATAGGAACATGTGAGAGCGAGAAAATATAGCATTTTCAGACTTCTTAAAATAGTGTACCTCCATCATGAGTGAGGATGTAGTCCCACTGTCATCTAAAAGAGTCAGGAGTTCCTTAGTGCTCCATTATTTTGGAAACAGAACATGGAAGGTTTGTATACAACTGTGCGTACTCTGCAACCATTATACTGTTTGACCATAACCATGGATGAGTGACCATCATTTGTCCTTTCCAGTGCTGTCCTATAGCTAAAGTTAGAGAGATATGCAAGGTCTTAAAGTCACATGCCATGAGAACAAAGAAGACTTGTGCCCAGTCTGAGTTCATACTGCCTTTCTTAATGAGGGATGCAACAAAACTCATTTGCGGTCATGTAACAGCTCAGAGAAGAGTATTACTGATGCTCCTTAGCAGCAGTTGGTTCTATGAGACTGAAGTCAGTATGACCACTCACATTAGGGAAAAATGAAGAGAAAAGCTCCTTTTATTTAAATGAACCCAAAGTGTTGTTATTATGGTTGCCTGAACTAACTTGAGGTTTTAGTATTGTGGATATTAAATTCATAAGAATTCTGTAGAAGTGTATAGTCTGTGAAAACAGTTTGAAGACAATAGCCACCCAGATGTAAGGGGAACAAGGCAGAATTTCAAGAAAAAGCATTTCCAAAATTTTTTTTTAATATAATTTTTATTTTTTACTTAACAGGTATTTTCATTAGAAACCATGTAAGAATTTTGGAGTAATTTTTTTTTTTTAAATTAGGAAAAACAGTTCCAGATTTGTAAATTAAATTCTATCATTAAAAAGGAGAGACATTTAATCATCTCTACATGCAAATTTAAAATAACTTTACTCAGTGCCAACATGTATACTGTGCTGTATTTGTGACTGATTTAAAAGGCTAAATGCATTGTTATCCACAACCAAATACTGTTCTCTCCTTAAAAGTGTGTATTTTGAGGCCCTTCTACCAGAAACCTGGGAGAAAACAATGCCTAGATAAGTGACAGCTGTTAGGAAGAAACTGTGTATGTGAAACTTGAAAAAAATGGTGACACCAAGCTGTGTGGTGTGTTCAGCACATCCAAGGGACAGGATGCCATCCAGAGAGATCTAGTCAGGCTGAGCAGTGGGTCCAGGAGAACCTCATGAGGTTCAACAGAGCCAAGTGCAAGGTCTTGCAGCTGGGTCACGGCAACCCCCGTTAGCAATACAAGCTGGGAGATGTAAGGATTGTGCTGAAAAGGACTTGAGAGTACTGGTGGATGGCATGAGCCAGCAGTCAGAAAGGCAACCATATCCTGGGCTGTATTAAAAGAAGACAAGTCGGCAGAGCGAGGGAGGTGATCCTGCCTCTCTACTGTGTGCTGGTGAGGCCTCGCGTGGGGTGCTGCATCCAGGTGTGGAGTCCTCAGTATAGGAGAAACATGGAACCTGATGGAGCGTGTCCAGAGAAGGGCCACAAAAATCATCTGAGGAATGGAACACCTCTCCTAAGAGGACAGGCTGAGAGAGCTGAGCTGTTCAGCCTGAAGAAGAGAAGGCTCCAAGGAGACCTGAGAGTGTCCTCTCAGTATCTAAACGGGGGCTATGAGAAAGAAGAGGACAGACTCTTTAGCAGGGTCTGTTGTGATGGGACAAGGAGAAATGGTTCAAAGTAAAAGAGGGAAGATTTAGACTTTATGTAGGAAAGAAGTTTTTCACAATAAGGGTGGTGAGGAACTGGAATAGGTTGCCCAGAGATGTGATTAATGCCCCGTCCCTGGAGACATCCAAGGTCAGGCTGAATGGGGCTCTGAACAACCTGATCGAGCTCTAGGTGTCCCTGTTCATTGCAGAGGAGTTGAGCTAGATGACCTTTGAGAGTCCCTTCCGACTGAAAGATTCTGTGAAAATTAATAATTTAAAACAGTAACTCTTCTGACTATTGAATCTGATCAATTTCTCAGTCATCTTAACACCTATCCTCTTTCTTGTTAGAGCATCTGAATTTGCTATTAGCATTTTGTGAGTGTTCATATTGCAAATTAATTCTGTCTCACTTTTTAATCCATAGTTCTAGCCTTTGAGTTTACAAGCTGTTAAGAACTGATCACTGCTTTTCCTTTGCTTTATATATATCAACAAATTCCAGTGGTCTAATGTCAGAGTGGTATAAGCTCCACTTCTACATCAAATATTGAATTCTCAGAGCACAGAATCTTTACTATTTTTCTTTTTTGTTTCTACCTGTTAAGAGTGCTGCTGATAAAATGCCTTTCCCCCCTGATTTGGAAGTTGCAGAAAATAAAATTAGTGTAGAACTGTAGTACTTCTCAAGCTGAGTGATCTTGTGCTTCCTCTGCTTACACTGAATTTTTCTAATATCTTAGATTCCTAGTTACCTTGGGTCGGCTCTGTGGAAGTAGAGCAAGGAACAAAGGAGATCTGTAGAGGTGTTTGTTTTTTTAATGATTTTTTTTTTCTCTTTTAATTTCGTACTTCTGATGCTTTATCAGATCTGTTTGACCTATGACACTGCTCTGTTTATTATTTTCAGTTCTGCCCAGCAGAGAATGGCTTCAGAATTACAGCCACACCCATTTCAGCATGCGGGGAAAAGTCTTTAAATGTTATTAACATGATTGTAATCCTCTCCTGACAGCTTTTCTTTTTAACATTGCATTGCTTTCTATTGGATATCACTCATTTGTACCTGCTACTTTGTCAGGTTTTAATTATGCTGAGTTCCTAATTGTTAACCTTGAGGTAATCATAAGACACGTTCGTATTTCACTTCCCCACTGGAAAATTTATTCCACACTCTATTCTGTGACCTTCAGCTTCTCTTGTGAATTGTGAGACAAAAAATTCATTCAGGGTGTCAGCAATATATCAGCATCATCTGTCACCGAATTTCCATTCTTGTTCTTCAGTGGCCTCTCCAAGTCCTTGCTTAGCTGCTCAGTTTCTTTTTTTTTTTCCTTAAAACATTTATTGTTCTGATTTTTATGCTGTTCTGTTTCTTTTTATATGAAGAGCACACATAACCTATTTTTTTCATCTCTCATTTTTGGCTGGCCTGGCAAATTGCTTTCATATTTCTATGTTTGCACCTTAAAATTTCTTTGAAATGCTATATTAGTAGGACATTTTAAACATTGTTTTTTTCTTTTCTTTTTCTTCTGTGAATGTTACACTACATTATTGCTATCTTTTTCTTTCTTTTCCTCCTTGGAACTTTCTGCAACATCTTTACTCCTCTTTACTTTCACTCGTAAATGTGCCATTGACACTTTATCCCTGAAATTATGTGAATAAGGCAGCCCTCTTCATCTCTTAGTATTTCCCCAAACTGTGTGTTTAAATGTCTTCTCTGTGCAGTACTTCTAGTGTTTCATGTTGATGCAAGATTTTTACCTGGAGAAACAAGCTTTGTCTAAGTCCTTCTCAGTAGATTGCTACGTCATGTATATAGCTAGCTCTGTTTGGTATCTTCTTTTTAAATTATTTTGTATTAATTCACAAGCAGAAAGGTTATGGAGTTTACGTTGTTCTATTACATTATTTCTGAGTTTTATGTGTTCATATTGCTTATATATTAAACCATGAGTACAAATTATTATGCAGCTGTACTCGAGATCAGATTTTGTATTCAGAGCTCCCACCTCATGTATTGAGTGCTGAGAAGAAAAAAATAATTCAATTTTGACTATGGAAATTTTATATTTGTTGTTCATAGGAATGATTTTATAAAAGAAAATAGTTTCACAGCATAACAATAATGAATCCCAGACTGAATCATTATTCATAATATGACTTAAAAAAAAAGTATGTAAGTCCTATCTAGCTTGGGTTATGATTGGGAAATGGAAGTTGTTGTTAGCTCTGATAGTGCTATGTATGTGAGTCCTTTCAAAGATTCTGTCTAGAATCTGAAATGTCTTCAGCTTATTCTTGCCTGAGAGCCACTACATTAGATTATTATCAAGATTAAACCTTTTTGATGTCTAAACTGGGAGAAGTTCTGTCATCTTGTGCTATGGGAACATACAGCTGATGAGGAAGGTAATGCACACCAAATGCCTGAGAGAAAACGAGGATTCAGTTGTGAGGTTCTGCCATTATGTTCTGAAATTGGCAAAAATCCACAGTGAGGCTTTGATCACAATATGAAACGAAAAGAACAGTTTGTCAGTTTGAATCTATTTCAGTTACTAGTGATCAAGTCTGGATTGCTACAGATAGTGATGGTATTTATGGCATAATGTTTGAGGTACTCTGCACTTACTAGAAAAAGTAAAATGGGAAAAAGGTGGAAGTGTGGAGTGGTACGTTTGAAGAATTGCTAGGAAAGAGATTAATAAATGCTTTAACAAAATAAGAAATATCCATAGTGAATGGTAAAGACAGACAAGAAATTGGACATTTCTGCAGAAACACGGAACATAGCAAGGAGTGTCTGGCACTGTAAAGCAAGTGACTTTCCTTTCTGTGGTTTTAATTCTCTGTGACACTTAGCAGATATCATTTTACCCTCATGCTATAGGGTGAAAACAAATGTGAATGTGTTTTTGTTTATTTTGCTGACAGAGTTTGTTCAGTTCATAATTTATATAGGTGGACTGTGTTTTTAGATCACATGTTGAATATAGAGCCAGGATTGGAGGATGAGTAATCATGCCAATATCACAGCCACACTTGATTAGCAGTGTCTGCAGATGTGTTTTCAAAACCTTTCAATTACAAACTGCCTTGAAGTATGACTACATCTTTCAGTTAGGCACTACATCAAACAAGGATGCCAACAAATTCTGGAGAAGATTGTTCCATGTTAAGCATTTGTTTGATATACATACCATGCTTCTTGTGAAGAAACGTTTCCCTCACAGATGCACACAGCTGTTAAATTATTTTTTAGTAGAAAAGGACTCTGTCATCATGTCCTGTCTGTAAATGATTCTCTATGGTGACAAAATTCAAGATATATTTTGTTGGTTTCACAAAGCAAACATTCTTGCTTGTTCTGCAAGCTGCATTCTGCATTCTGCAGCATCAGCAGAGTTGTCCATTTTTGGACTGCGTCCAGCATCTCTCATTTTTGTTATAGTTCTTCCATTTCCAGTGGTCACGAGCAGGAATGAGTGGTGGTAACTAGATATATTCTGTTTCAATATGCGTATTTTGTGTAAAGGCAGGGTGTATTATTTTTGTAAAATCTTTTTGAAACCAAAGATAGAAACCATGTAGAATTCTTTATCCAAATCTAGTTTTATATTTTTGCCTCAATTTAATGAGCAGAGCAGTAGATTTTTGGATTTCTAGTTTCAGTCAAACTTGTAGATTACTATACTGTAGAACTCAGCTAAGTTTGGTTGCATGTTATGTGTCTACGTTACCAATAGTTCCTGTTTTTATGTAGATATTAGTAAACAAATGTGTTGTTAATTTGCTTGTCTTTAGACCTGAAATATGTTTTGAGTATTTTTATTAGCACAGAAGTTATTGTTCTGATATGAGAAACTCATCAGGAGATGATTATGTAAAGCTTTAAATCTTGTCCTCAGTATTATTTATCCTGTATGAGTAAGTTACTGAAATCCCTTTTTATTCAAAGCAAATCCTGCCTGCCTTGTACACAGAAAACTGCTTGAGCAGAGCAGTACTCTTTGTTCTCTCTAACAAAACCAAATCACTTCCCACTCCAAAATCCAACTAACCTATTCCCAAAGTATTTTCACCTCTTCAAATCCCTGTACTTTTCCTTAATTCCTAATTCTCTATGACAGTTATACCTGAATGACCACTGCAAACAGAATGTTTTTCTGCACTCTTTCTTTATGGTACAGAGGCATGTGAAAGATTTACTTGAAGATTCAGAGCTTCACTTCCTAAGTAATATACAGCCATTTGACTCATTAACTTTTTACTGCTTTCTCACTTAGTGGCCCATCTCTCATTAGCTGTTAAGATTTTGATTTCTACTTTTGAAATTTGAAAGATTTTGATTTCTACTTCACTACTGTGAAGATTTAATTATTCAATACTTTTTCTAAATAACTTTCTTAATGCCTTCCTTATTATGTCCAGGAAAGTCAGTGGTACCCTGGGGTGCATTAAAAGAGCATGGCCAGCAGGTTGACATTCTTTTCCCTCTGTACTCTGCCCTGGTGAGGCCACATCTAGAGTATTATGTCCAGTTCTGGGCTCCACCATTAACAAAAGATAGGGAATTTCTTCAGAGAGTACAGCAGAGGGCCAAAAAGATGGTTAGGGACCTGGAGCATCTCTCTGAGGATAGGCTGAGAGACCGGAGACTGTTCAGTGTGGAGAAGGCTGAGGAGATCATATCAATGCATATAAGTGTTGAAAGGAGGGAAGTCAGGTGGATGGAGCCAGGATCTTTTTGGTGGCTACCAAACTGGAACTCAGGAAGTTTCAGCTGAACATGACAAATAACCTCTTTACTTTGAGAGTTGTTACAGAGCACTGGAACAGGCTGCGCAGAGAAGTTGTAGAGTCTCCTCTAGAGTGGTTCTAAACATACCTGGATGCTTTCCTTTGCAACATACTGTAGGGAACCTCCTTCAGCGGGTGGTTGGGTTGAATGACTTGCAGAGGTCCCTTCCAACCTCTACAATTCTGTGGCTGTTATGTGGATTCTTAACAAAGAGCAACTTGTACCTCATTGTCTTCAAAAGTACAACACCACCAGTTATCTATGGTTAGGCTGTTGGTGTGTTGACATTGCTGCCTGTTACGTGAAGGTAGAATCACAGAATCACCAAGGTTGGAAAGACCTCCAAGATCATCCAGTCCAACTGTGCACCTATCACCAATTTTTCCCAGTAAACCACCCCCCCTCAGGGACACATCAACACGTTTCTTGAACCCCTCCAGGGAAAGTGACTCCACCACCTCCCTGGGACCCTGTTCCAGCACCTGACAACTCTTTCAGAGAATTTTTTCCTCATGTCCAATCTTGAGGGTACCACTGTCATGTTTATATTATCTTATCCATCTCCTTTTGTCTGCTTACTGTTTCATGTTTTATGTTGAAATTATGAGACCTTTGGATGTGAAATACTTTTTGCACTTAGAATACCTGATAGAGTTCAGATCCTGGTCATACTCACTATACTAATACTAACAATGAAGAGCAGCTATTGGCTCACTTTCTCTTTTTCTCCCATTCAAAAACAACAGACAAGAGTGATCTTAGTACCTCTGCAGCTTGGAATTCAGCTCTGTTCCTGAAAAGCACAGTAGTATGTTTTCAGCCTGGACTTCTAAATTCCTTGATCTCAAGAGCAAGTATATGAATTGTTTCACTAGCCAGACATATCTTTATCAAGCTTAGGAAAACACTGGTTTTTCATGCATTTCGTACTTTGTTTTAGTTCCTTTCATCATTTCATTCTGTGATCTCTTCTGACTGTGGTAAAATCCTACCATGGCAACAGCCACGTTTTTTCAAAGTGACAGCAGAAGTAATGCATAGCAAGGATTACATATCAGCTTGCAGATGATCACAGGACAGAATTTTATAGCATAACACATCTTCAAAAATAAGCATCTAATAATATTACTATGGCTGTCATGTCAACAGGTACTGCATGTCACACTTCACAAACACTCATATTTTAATCTGGCTATGATTTGTACCTACTTGATCCTTGTTACACTGTTCTTCCTGAACTTTTGTTAATACATAGAGTTATATATATGTGTTGATTACCAAGACTGACGTTCCTTTAGCACGTGGAGCAATTTATTCTTTATCTCAGGGATGCCAGCAAATAAAAGTGTTATTGTGGGCAGATGTCCCCATTTTCTTAGGTTCTGTGAAGTTCTTGTCATCTGCATAACATATGAATAAAATCTCTTGTCAACATCAATGCTCTCTGTTAGAACTCTTGAAATTGTGGAGTGTTGCCTTATTTCTTCAGAGGAAAATCTGGTGATAATGCATTCTGCTAGACAAGAGATGTTGCCAATCACAGTCTCTTTGTCAGAATTAGTTTGACCAGCCAATGGATGAAGCTTCTTAAAAATCTACTTCACCAGTATGAAGATTTATTTGCCACTTTGCATTTTTAATTTTATGCATCTTGAGTCTTGTATGTTGAATTTTCCTGTTATTCTGAAATGAGTGTTCACCAGATTGTCTTTGTTTTCTACTTCTCTATAGAGATTCTATATAGACGATCAAATTACATCGTTTTTCTGTGCATCTGTGTGTTTTTCACACAACGTGTCTGTGTGTAAACCAGAACAGAGAGAGTTCAGATTATTCAAATGGCACCGAACGAAATGGTAGAGGCAGTCCAGCAGGCAGCAGCATAAGCTGGGCATCACATAGCCAGGTGCTCTCTATGATCTAGAATGCTTATATTCACTTTTTGTTTTCAGATTTTCAGTTCAGAACTTGTACGTTTGCTTACTGTGGTTTCTTACAATATAAATAGAGGCATCTGTAACCTAGTGTAAGATTCTGAATTCCTGCAGCGTCTGTTTAACTTTTCTTCTTCGTGGTAACCTGAAAGGCAACATTCAGTCTGAAATCAAGACCTGCTGTAGGGAACCTGCTTTGGCAGGGGGGTTGGACTCGATGATCTCTGGAGGTCCCTTCCAACCCCTACAATTCTGTGATTCTGTGATTCTGCAGAGGATTTTGAGTCTAGCTCAGCAAGGCTGTTTTAAATATGTGAATCTGGAATTCCTACTGACTGCAAAGAAAAATGTAAATACTTGTTATTTCTATGATCTATAAAATAAGAAAGCAGCTTTAGCAGTTTATGTATTTCCTTTTTTCCCCTTTTTTACGGTAAGGAAGAAGTTTATTTTGGCATGTTAATGGCTTGAGTTAATATATCTTAAAATATAAATTACTTGATTTGTTTTATAGGAAGAAGTTCCTTTTGTCATTTAGATAGTCCTCAGATATTTGCATTTAGAACTTGAGATAATTTAGAAATCTTGATCTTTTTATAAAGACATGGGGGCAGAGGATCCATCAGCTTCTGTGAGGAAGCACTTTAAGTCAGTGAAGAATATTTATGCAGGTACTGAATTGATTTAGTATACCAGCTGTGTGTGGCTTCAGATCCTTTCTGCCATTCTCTAGTGCAGTGTATGCAGTCAGATGCTTATCATCTGGCTCTTGAACAGAAAAGAGGTTGTGGATGCTACTCTTCGAGAGATTTCAGTTGCCAATAAAAAGAATGGAGTGTAGTAACTTCATTCATTCTTATGGCAGCTGTCCCACTGTTTCATCGGTTTGAGGGATATAAATTAGCATTTTGAGATTATTCCCTGTAGAACTACCTAACAGGAACCGAGCAAAATCATGTAAACATTGAACTGGTTTAAAATGTAAATATCCGAAATAAAGTGGTAATTTGTCAAACTAAAAGGATTACAGATAACTGTCCAAAAAAGATACTGGAAGCTAGAAACACAAAAAATAAGGACATTAGTCTTCTTTACCTTGCTTGACAAGGGCACAAATCTGTATTGATAAAGGTAGATGGGGAGGTTAAATGAAATTTCTTTATTGGCCATTTTAATTTCAAAACGAGTATTAGATTGTTGTTATTTAATTGAATGAGATTCTAGTTTCATTTCATTTTCATGTCAACTGTGCTTTGTCTTCCTTTGTTCATCATTTGTGTACACTCACAGAACTATTTTTAAAATTATTTATAGTTCTGATTGAGAGTGACTAAATTGAGACCATACAAGATCTTTTTCAGACTGTGTTGTGCATTCTTGCAGCTCTTAGCAAAGTAGTGTAATTTTTCTGGCCTGAGGCGTATCGTCAGAGGATTATGTATCATGCGCTAATACCAGAGAAGTGCCTGTGCACTACATAATTAAAAAGCCAACTTTTAGACACCTCGATCTGTTTTTGAAGATCAATAGCATCAAGGACTCTATCTGTAGGCTGACATAAGAACAAGATATGAGATTTTAATTTCCTGACATTTTTAACTGCAGCTTTCCATCCAGCTCCATTGGCAATTAGACGTTGGTCCACCTGTTCTGATCTTAGATCAGATGTTGTAGATGTTGTGTGGAGCCTTACATTTCAAGCAGGAGTCACCACTGGAGCAGGTAGCCTCAGGAAAGGGAATGAAACAGTTATAAAAAAGGAGTGCTGTCTGAATTCACAAAATTTTTAGTGTTTAAGCAGCAGCTAGAGTGGTTGTTTTTGTTGAAAAAGGTATATAGGAGTATCAGGAGAAGGAAAGTGTTATGTTTCTTTTCATGGTTTAGTTTGTTGCATTTTGAACAGGAGCTCAAAATGTAAAAGGTAACTTTAGGGATATCCATTTTTTGCGACACCATACATTTGTTTTTCTGGAGGTGGGTGCAAATTTTCTTATGTCAAGACAAAGCATTCTACATCACACAACTTTGTTAGACATGGAACCTTAACGACTGCTGGAGCTGTTTAAAATAAATTGCAATTAAAAGGTTCAGGTATGCTTGGTAAAAGATGCAGAACATGGAATGGACTTTATCCTTATCACGTATCTTCATCCCTATAATCTGAATGCTGTGCAATAAAGCCAGAGTCAGCATCAGTAGCTGTAATTGTGCTGTTGATGTAAGGTAAATGGCACTGGTAAGATTCTCTTTAGAAGTTTGATCTTTTACCAGTTAAGATTCACTTATATTTCATCAGTACCACAGATGTACTTGGACCTCTGAATAATTTAACACCTGAACGTATTTGTTATTGTTTGAGAAAAAGCCTTGTAAAGCTTGATGAATTGAGTGAAAGTTCGAAGTGATATGAAGTCCTGCGGGGTCTGTTTGTGTCTGAAATCTTCCTGAACTGTCAGATGCTTAAAACATGGAAGAAAAAAAACTGCAGAAAAGTCAATATACGAAAATGGGAATGGTTGCTTGGGGGAGTGTAATAAGTAAATAAATAACTAAAAATCTAAAAAAGAGAACCAAGAAATGGGCATACAGAATTTCTTCTTGCCAGTCTCTAAGGAGTTTGGCAGATGCTTAAACACTTCACTGCTGTTCTCCCTGCTGTTCCCACTCTCCTCCTAAGCACCAATACTGAACTTCCATAGAATTCCTTGGAGTCCATTGTTCTAATACTACTGCTTAGAAATCAATGTAGTACAAAGGAGAAGTGGAGAATTTTTGAATAGTTTCTAATTTAAAAAAAAAAAATATGTATATTACAGATGTAAGTATACGTAATTTAGAGGACTCCAGAAAGAGTGGAATCTATCATACTTATTTTTTAAAATCTCTTATGACTTCATTGCTGCCAGGAGCACAACAAACACTGCTCTGAGGTACAAGGGTTACACTGAAATCTAGTAAACTGATCTAGCAAACTGATTGATCCTGTGTTCTCTTCATATTTCACTTTGTGTGACTATTAGAAATGCCATCAAGTTTTGCTTTCTGCCAAAGTATGTAGGTGAGCCACAGTTCCGTGTTCATGCTCTGTTGTTAGTGATATATATATAGTTTATGATTTATATATGTTGGTGATTTATAGATCCATTTGATGATGTGAAAAAGGTATTTCTGTAGAGATTGCTCCTAGAGATTCAGTCGATTATCTTCTTGCAGTGACAAACATCATTTATCTCTGGAAGTTCATTTTATAAAGCATTTTATAAGCCTAAATGAAAAAGAAATAGGCCTTAGCAAGAACTGCCCATTTTCCAAATAGGAAAGGAAGAGAAGATCTAATTAACTGCATGTTGCAAATACAAGTGGATTGGCATTTATATTCCATCAAATAAAACAGCCCTCGTCAGTGAACAAGGGGAGTGGTGTTATGCTGAAAACACCTAACAGATGCCTTTGCATGTATTTTGTGCATGTAAAAATTGCTATCTCGTTCTGTCCCCAAAATAATGTTATAATTGTATGTGTTAGAATCAATTTCCTCCTCATAACTTAGAGTGCAATGTGTTGTTACTGGCCTGGAACACTACGCATGGATGGGCTGTACGGATCTAGTGAAGAGCTAGATTTTGATCTTGAATTCTACTGAGTACTGTAGTTTCAGTATAATTTACAAATAGT
The DNA here is from genome assembly GCF_019232065.1 of Centrocercus urophasianus. NCBI lineage: Eukaryota > Metazoa > Chordata > Aves > Galliformes > Phasianidae > Centrocercus > Centrocercus urophasianus. The sequence goes on from NW_024884253.1 coordinate 6,130,017, forward strand.
GGAGTTCTTTTAAATTTAATACCAGAATCTTCCTTTTTTGTCAAAAAGTAGAATGCTTATTAAAAGCAATTTTCAGTTGCTACTATCAGTATTCTTTCAATAATGTAAAAATTGCTGCCTCATAAACAGGTGTAATGGGTGCATTTCAGTGAATCTTAAATTTCACAGTTTTCTAATTAATTAGTCCACTATGTTTTGGTTACAATGACTGTTCTTGAAGTTTAGAATGACTTTCTTTGTTTGTTTGTTTACTTATTTTACCTCAATGAGCAACAATCTATTGGTTAAAAAAAAAAAAAAAGAGTGAGAATTGTTCTGTGGTGTGTTGGTGCCCATAGCAGGGGGTTGGGTCCAGGATGATCTTTTAAGATCCCTATCAACCCAAGCCATTCTGTGATGACTGTATACGTCTTTTAATGTGGCTTTGGATGGATTCTCATGTTATTGTTAGTGGAGGAGCTGTTTACTTTTTTGGTTTATTTAAATAAGGGCAGTTTTGAGTGAATTACAGGTGAGAGATTAAAACTGTTTCAAGAGACATGGGTTCCTATAATTTTGTAGTTCTCCATGTGTGTAACTGCAATGATGGTTTACTGCTTTCAGTATTTTGTCTGTCTAAACACTTATTAAAATTAACTGCTACAAATTTTGTGTAAAGCTTTCAAAAGTTTCTGGTTTCTGTGTTGTATTTGCATTAATCATCACAGTAGCAATTATTTATTGGAAAGGTGAAACTTCTGTAAACACTTCAATTTCTTCCTAGGTAAAAGAAGAGGAGCAATCAGCCAATCACACTTTGATGATTCAGGAGACTCTGCAGCAGGCCTCAGTGGAGCTGTCTGAACAGCATCACCTGGTAGTCTCATCAGATGAAGTGGAGGGAATTGAGACAGTGACTGTCTACACACAGGGTGGAGAAGCTTCAGAATTCATAGTTTATGTTCAGGAAGCAATGCAGTCTGTAGAAGAACAGACTGTGGAACAATCTGTGCAGGAGCTCTAAAGAATGGTATTTAAATGGGATGGCTACTTATTTGCCAAAGCCAAAACTTGTAATTCTTTTCCTAACACAACAAAAACAAGCAAGCAGACAGATTTTTAATTTATTTATGAGGTAAAACCTTTTTACAGATATGGCTGGTTGGACTGTGTCAGTAACTTTCAGTACAAAACTACCTTGGACTTTCTTTTTCCTGAAAGAAGTTCCTTTTGTGAGAAAAAAAAATTATTCTTCTCCATCTAAGACCTCATATCATTCCTTCAAAATCTTCAAAATATTGTTTTCTCAAATTTGTTATATACCACAATAAAAAAAACATCCATCAAAGCAGCAGATTGTCTAGAAAAGTCCCTCCGTCCCTCCTTAAGTTCGTGCTTGACTTCAATGGAAACAGGGTTTTTTGGTGGGTTTTTTTGTTTGTTTGTTTTTGTTTTGTTTTAGGAAGAATTAGTAGGATTTCTTATTTCTGAATATATGCTTAGAATGTGTGTGCAGATTTGTAGACCTCACTCATTGAAAGACTCAAGATTTAGAAATATACCACAGGTAGATTTTAATTTCTATTTGTGAGTTGATTGTTAGGGAGATATTTAAAGCCATATATGATAATTCTAGGTGCCAATTATTTTTTAGATACTTGGATAATGATAACTCTTTCCATCCCACTGAATAAAGAACTGTTCAGTACTACATGATGAAACCAAATGTTTGTCAACGCAATGTATTCTGGTTTAAAAAAAAACATCCAAATTATTTGTAAATGCTATAAAATATGTCTGTTCATATGTTTTAAAAAGATGTTTGTAAATATGGCTGTGTGAAAGAACTTGTACAAAAAATAAGTAAATACTGGCAAAAATTTAGATATTCTTAATTATAAGTGTATATAGTTCCAGACTTTTCTTTGTGAATTCGAATTGTTTGATTCAATATTTTTAAACTTGAGTTATAAAAGTTACTAATTAATAATAAAATTGTCATGTTTACATTTAATGCACTAATTACTTAAGTGTTTACTTCCTTTTCACAGCTAATTAAAGAATGCTTTTTTTTTTTTTTTTTTTTTTTTGTATGATTCTGGCAAATTATCTGTCCAGTTAGTAGTTTCTAATCAGGAAAGTAATGTAATGAAGTCTTGCAGGAATTATCTATGTAATTGAACTTATCTATGGGCATTCTGAGTGAAGAAGTAGAGAAAAGCTTTTAAATACATTAATGTAATGTATTGAGTTGGTTGTCTATTTCTTGTAAATCTGTTTTTTTACACATCATAGAAAATTAGAGTGCAGACAATTTGTGGTAGATTCTCCCGTGACTCTGGTGGTGTGGTGATAGGGAATTTAAATTTGTTAGTGGAAAACAACTAACCAAATACTTCAAAATTAACTCAGGTAAAAATAATTCAACTTCAGTGGTTGCTGCATTTCTTCTGCTTAAATCTTGAAAGTGTGTAAGATGTACCAGGGATGTCAGATTTGTAGGACAAAGATATATATATATATATATATTGCCAATTGCTGTAACTGTCTGGCACTGGTTACATGTCAGTGTTGACTTCAGCAAATTTGATTAGATGAAAAGTGTTCAGTAACAACTGTAACATAGAAGATGATGCACCACATATGCCAACTTGATGAATCTGCAGAAGAAACTTGATGATGCACCACATATGCCAACTTGATGAATCTGCAGAAGAAACTTGTTTTTGTAAGTTTAAATGCAGTGTTGAATTGCAAAAATAAGTCTGTTATCTGAAAGAGAATAAAACAGTCTTGAAAGGTTTTCTTAGAATTTATTGAAATTAACCAATTTGTAATTAATTCACATTTGGAAGAGCATCTTGATCATATGCAGTAACAATTATGTTTTTGATGTAAAACCTTTCTGAATAAATTCAGCAATGTATTACCAACTGGGGGGAGAGAGAATGTAAAAGTACTTTAGTTCATATCATTCAAAAATTCTGAAGTAAATTATTTCCAGGTAGATTCAGTAATTGTCCTTATGTGAAGAATGTCAGTATTTAGAGAAATGGGTTTATTTTTCTTATCTTTCTCATTTTAATTCTAGTATGTTATGGCCATGCATACCCACTGAAATTTAAGGCTTCATTTGCCTTTTGTAAACAGCACTAGAAAACCATACTTCCTGATGTACTGAAATTTCTTCCTCCAGAATATTGCACTAAATTTTGAGTTCTATTACAGATAAATTCAGATGTGAATATAGGCAGTAGAATTTCCAATTATAAAGCATAAAAATGTGTTCATTTTCTATAACCTTTTTATTTAAGGAATAACTTTCAAGTTCTTTCTTAGATGTTGTTATTATTATTATTTTCCCCAAATCTGCTCAGAAGTGCAGTGGTTGGAAACCAGCATTGTAACAGGCTGCCCAGAGAAGTGATGGAGTCACCATCACTGTAGGTATTTCAGGGATGTGTAGATGTGGCACTAAGGGACAGGATTTAATGGTGGACTGAGCAGTGTTAGGTGGTGGTTGGACATTGATGATCTTGAAGGTCTTTTCCAACCTAGACCTTCGTATGATTCTAAGACAGGAAATATTTTGAGCTGTGTTGAGTACTGTGTCTTGAGTTATTGTCTCTATAATTATTACATTTTCATATTTTTAGAATATGCAACAACTGTAATATTCCTGAGGAGATTAGTGCTTCCTCTTTAATGTAGGTCATTGCACTTCACAAAGTGGATGTCAGAAGATTTGTCTGTTTTTCAGAAGCAAGGTACTGAAAGAAGGAAAGCAGAACTTTGTTTATACCAGTCACTTGTTCTGAGAGGCCCCAGCTGTTCGTTTGACTTCTGTTTTTTGGATTTGAAACTACCAAGAAGGTAAGAATCAGCTCTTTTGCTTGGGAAGGTCTGCTTCTGTTTATCACCTAAGCAGCAGAGATTCTTTACAGTGTAGATTGTCTTAATAAATTACTTTGGAATAATGTTCTGAAGTTACAAAGTTCTGAGTTCACATACAGAATCTTGACGCTTCAGCGTGGAGTTTAATCTTTCTGAAAGGCAATTAAACATCCTTTTACATTTCTGTATGTTCTATCACAGATTGGATGTGTGCTCAACAAATAGAAAACAAACAAACCAAAAAAAGCCCCACTGCATGTCAAGAATAAGCAAATACCATTAGCACAGAAGGAAAAGAAAGAGAAATTATATTGCAGATATTCAGTGGTTCAAAGAAATGTTTTGAACTCTTAGTGAACAGAGAATTTGGTATAGAAGGGATCTTTTTGGTTCTATACTTAACTGTAGAATCAGGATTTGATTTTTGGATTGAGCTCCTCCTGCTTGCCTACAGAAGAGGTTTATAATTTGCTGCACCACTTGTTGAAGCTTCAGCGAGTTTAATGAAGATATGAAAACTGACCCAGTGAGTAAATTTATGTACTCAGCTCTTCTGAAAATCAATTTCTTAGAATAAAAGCACATTGAAAACTCAAGATTGACCAATTCAGGAGAACGTCTTTCAAATTTACATCATTCATGAAAGGGGAGGCGGTCTATCAAAGCCTTATGCTTCAAAAGGGAAGCCAGGGAAGGTTATGGAGCAGATCGTCTTGAGGGAGATCATGCGGCATGTGCAGGGTGACCGGGGGATCAGGCCTAGCCAGCATGGGTTCGTGAAGGGCAGGGCCTGCTTGACCAACCTGATCTCCTTCTATGATCTAGTGACCCATCTAGTGGATGAGGGAAAGGCTGTTGATGTGGTCTACCTAGACTTCAGCAAAGCCTTTGACACTGTCTCCCACAGCATTCTCCTGCAGAAGCTGGCAGCCCAAGGCTTGGATGGATACACTCTTGGCTGGGTAAGGAGCTGGTTGGAGGGCCGGGCACAGAGAGTGGTGGTAAATGGAGTCAAATCCAGCTGGCGACCGGTTGTGAGTGGTGTTCCCCAGGGGTCGGTGCTGGGGCCTGTCCTCTTCAATATCTTTATTGATGACCTCGATGAGGGCATCGAGTGCACCCTCACTAAGTTTGCAGATGACACCAAATTGGCTGGAAGTGTGGATCTGCCTGGGGGTAGTGAGGCCCTACAGAGGGATCTGGACAGGCTGGAGAGCTGGGCTGAAGCCAATGGGATGAGTTTCAACAAGGCCAAAGGCCGGGTCCTGCACTTCGGCCACAACAACCCCAGGCGACGCTACAGGCTTGGGGCGGTGTGGCTGGAGGACTGCGTAGAGGAAATGGACCTGGGGGTATTAATTGATGCTCGGCTGAACATGAGCCGACAGTGTGCCCAGGTGGCCAAGAAGGCCAATGGCATCCTGGCTTGCATCAGAAACAGTGTTGCAAGCAGGAGCAGAGAGGTGATTGTTCCCTTGTATTCAGCACTGGTGAGGCCGCACCTCGAGTACTGTGTCCAGTTTTGGGCTCCTCACTACAAGAAAGATATTGAGACCCTGGAACGTGTTCAAAGGAGGGCAACAAAGCTGGTGAGGGGTCTGGAACACAGGCCATATGAGGAGAGGCTGAAGGAGCTGGGAATGTTGAGCCTGGAGAAGAGGAGGCTCAGGGGAGACCTCATTGCTCTCTATAACTTCCTGAAGGGAGGTTGTAGTGAGCTGGGGGTCGGCCTCTTCTCTCGTGTCATTAGTGATAGGACCAGGGGGAATGGCTTCAAGCTACGGCAGGGGAGATTCAGGCTGGACATGAGGAAGTATTACTTTTCAGCAAGGGTGGTCAGGCACTGGAATGGACTGCCCAGGGAGGTGGTGGAGTCACCGAGCCTGGGGGTGTTCAAGGAAAGACTGGATGTTGTGTTGAGGGACATGGTTTAGTAGGAGCTATTGGGAATAGGTGAACGGTTGGACTGGGTGATCTTTTAGGTCTTTTCCAACCTTGGTGATTCTATGATTCTATGATTCTATGATTCTATGAAAAGCTGTGAAGCCCTACTTAAATGTCAAGTCTTATTTCTGTAAGAACAGTGAGGTTCGACTGAGGACAATGCAACTAGTAATGAATTGAAAAGAATGTTGACTTTTGTTTTGCAGTTCTTTTCATCTGAAAATAATGATTGCTATCAGAGTGCACACAGTGAAACAGAGTAGAACAGATGCTGTACACAAAATCACAGTGATAGTTTTTATTTTATGTTTATTTTGTGGATGCCACATTGCAGTTCCTGCTTTTTGGAGATATGTTTGAGCTGCATCTGAAATGTTAAATGGGGAAGGATGTGAGTTCATTTGCAGACCTTATCACTGCTAAAAATGTGCTTTCTTTAGGTAATGCTAATACTACAGTCTTTGCTCATAACTAGACAAACTGCAGATGTTCCTTTCCCTTTTATAATCTGATCACAACGAAGTTACTGAGTTGTACTGTACTTAACAGCTTCTCAGTTTCCAGCTTTCACATTGTTAGCAGACATCATTTCCATCAATAGTGCTACTCTATTTGTCCTTTTTTTTCCTCCTTGTAATGAGAACTTTTCATCTCTTAAGACTTTCACGTGCACTTAGTCGTAATTATACTTTGGCACATCCTGAGAGCATCAAACTTATGCCATTAATATGTAGCATCATATTCATCTCTGATTTAATTCGTAACATGCAGGTAATTAGATGTGTGATCTTTCATGCATCCCTGTTCTCAATTTACCTGTGCTGGGCTTTAGTGATTACAAGCGGTACCACGCATTTCAAAGGACAGTTGAAGTTACAGAGCCATTGTGGTACCCAACAAAATCCTCTGTTCAAGTTTGTTGTGTTCTCCACAGTTGACATGGATGAGGCATGAAGCAACACGTGTTCCTCTATTGCTAAACAGTAATGGATAAATTGCTTTGTTCATTTGCAAACATAATTCCTTTCAGTCCTGCATGAAGCAGAGCGTCTTTGTCATGGAGCACCTGTGAGTAAGGCAGCTGACCTCAAAGGTTGCTCTTCTACCTCAAGATTTCTGGGCTTTAATAACAACAAAGGAGAACAAAATGATGTAAGACCCGTATGTTATATACTCAGAGCTGCACCTCACTAGGATGCTATTGAGAGTAGTAATTGATGAGGTGGGTGTTGATGGAATCTTAAATAAGACCAAGATTGCAACTTCTATTTTTTAATTCTTAAATCACTTATTCTTCATTTCAATCCAGTGCAGGACTTGAAATGAGTAGTGCTTGCCAGTAAAATATGAAAACAGAAAATAGCTCTGACAATGCTGTGAATGACCTGTTCTGTAAAAATATTGTTAGAGTCATCTTTGCTAAATCTGGATGAAGGAGGGAAATTATAATAAAAACATTGCAAGAGGTCAACCTGATTTATCAAATGCTGTGAATTTTTTTCTGAGAAGCTGCAAGTAACTTCATCAGCCTCGATAAATTAAAAAGGTTGAGAAGATCTTTAGTGCTTTGGAATGAAATCAAACAGGAGAAATTTGTAGAAGAAGCTTTGTTACGATTTCTTCAATTCAAGGAATATTATCTTCAGGAAAATAAGGAATCATTTTATGTCTTGCATCCAAATGAAATACTGTGTAAGTGTATTTTACAGGCATATGCGAGATATATGACGCTATACAATCCACCTCATCCATTACATTCCTTATGGGAGAGCAAGGAATTAAAGGACAAAATATTGTGGTAGATTATAGAGCTGGTCAATATTTTTACAATTGGTTTTGGAAATGGTTTCCCTTTTTCATTAGTCTTGAGAGCATATATTTTGCTACTAGTATTAGGAGTGAAAATAGTTTCTAGAACCTGAAAGGTGGAGGGACTTGGGGTACTGAAAACAGCATGTGCAGGTGTTTTCTTTGGTGCTATATAACTTATTCAAATCCATCCTCAAATGGAAATAATTGAGTATTTCCATCAGCTAATGGTAATTGAATAAGTTAAAGAGATCATGATATAATAGGAAAGGCCCAAGTCAAGATTCTCCATGTCATTGGGAACGAAATCACTTGTCAGTTCTTACTGAAACAATGATATTTCAAACACTGACATGAAGTTTAGATCATCTATAGAGTAGTTGAAAAATACATTAGCAAATAAGTGTGAAACTTGCTGTTGTGATACAGCTTCTGTGATGCACTTTTTCTTTGAATATATGGTTTACAGTTTTGGTAACGATGCAAGTGTAAGGTAGCAGGCTCTATACATTATTAATTTATTATTTTTATCTCAAATCTGGTACAAAGGTATTTTATGTTAGTATCGACCAATTCAAACTCCAGAATGAAATTTTAGAGGAAAAATAAGTAGATAAGAGAATATTTTGCTCATCAGAGCGCTGTTCATTAGTGTGAGTGGAGTCCAAGTGGGAACTAAATAACCCTAGTGCAATTGTGAGAACTTGAGACAGGAGGAAGAATGGAAGTCCAAATTAAGAAACTTTATTTGTGATCATCTTGCCAATTTTCCTCATGTAAAAGCTCAGTATTTGTAATACATACCCGAATTTCAAGGAAAAAGAAGTCATTGCTGATTTTAATTTGTGGTGTGTTTTTTCATCAGCAGTTGCCTATTTATGGCTTAGTAGAAGTAAGAGACATGACTGATGCTTAGCAATATTAGTAAATTATAATTCTCTGATATAGAAAGGCCTACATGATTTATTAACTTTCTTTAACTCTTGAATTGAGCAGGGTTGTTTTTTTTTCACGTTACATTCCTCCAATCCCTTGATCAAAGGCCCAGTTAGTTTATCCAAACAGCAAAAACAGCCATCGTTCCTTTGCCATAAAGGTAGCCTGGACAGTGGCATTCTGTTTTAAGTTTGAATTTAGCTATTCAGATTCAGGTTGCATTTTAAACCTTTAAATAATGAATTGCATGTGAAGTCATGTCTATTTACAGTTCAGTGTCCTGAAGTGCATTAAAAAGAGCATAGCTGGCAGGGTGAGAGGGGTGACCTTCCCCCTGTACTCTGCTCTGGTGAGGCCGCATCTGAAGTATCATGTCTAGTTCTGGGCTGCACAGTTCAGAAGAGACAGGGAACTTCTTCAGAAAGCACAGCGAAGAGCCAAAAAGATGGTTAGGGGCCTGGAGCATCTGCTTTATGAGGGTAGGCTGTGAGAGACCTGGGACTGTTCAGCATGGAGAACAGAAAGCTGAGGGGGGATCTTATCAATGCATATAAATATCTGAAGGGCAGAAGTCAAGTGGATGGGGCCAGGCTCTTTTCAGTGGTGCCCAGCGACAGAACAGGGGAGCATGGGCAAAGCTTGGAAGTTGATGCCAAGTAGGGAACTTGGTTAAGAAGGGGGGATTGGACGAGATGAACTGCAGAGGTCTCGTTCAACCCCTATAATACTGTGTGGTTCCTGGGATGATACTTAAAGGTTTTGTCAGATTGCTCTGTTCACAGAGCTGCTGGGCCAGACCCAAGGGGTGACTGAGTCTGGTCACCCCTTTTGAGACTTTGCTGGTATCAACCGTGGTGATTACTTGTGGAAAAAGATGCAATGGGGATAAGATAATACTCTGTACGTTGCTATAGCTAATCATAGAATCATAGAATCACCAAGGTTGGAAAAGACCTAAAAGATCACCCAGTCCAACCGTTCACCTATTCCCAATAGCTCCTACTAAACCATGTAAACCACTCCCAGCTAAGGCTGGGAGTATCATGGTAAGATGTTTTAGAGATCTGCATTGCTTGTGTATTTTTCTATTATGAATGAGTTCCGTGTTCCTGAACAGAATAGTTTTCCTGGCAATAGGCCTTCTGCTGGCTTAACATCATCTACATTGGAAATGTGACCCACTGTCCCTCTCTCTCTCTCTTAGGGTGTGATTAAAAAAAAATAAAAAATCACAACAGCAAATGAGCAAAGCTCTAAATGGTGTTTATAGCTAGTCTCACTACTTTAATTTGCCCAAATCAGAAGGAAAAATAATAATAACTAACTCCTCCCTCCCAAGTCAGTAGCTAACTAAAAATTTATATATGTATGTACTTTAGCAGAGAGTAAATAACAGAAGGACTGTGTTTGTGTTATGTTTTTGGTGCTTAGTCTAGGAATTCTATTTTACTTTTCCCGGGGCTGTAGCAGAACGTCTATCTTTCCCTGCAATGCATTCAATTACAGATCCTCAAGTGAAGTAAGGAAAACAAAGAAATCAGGCAAATACTGTAAGACTTCCCTGTAAAGATGCAAGATGTCTGAGAAAATATTTAATTAGCTTTACTTAAACATGGAGACAAGGTGAAATCTATTCCTGATACTGCCTAGTAAGCAAGATGCACTATTTGCAATATTTTTTTTAACATCACGTTAAAAACTTATGACAGGAATCAAATTGCAACACAAGATGCATCAAGAGTAGATAAAAAGTAAATATATTACTATGTCATGTATTCTGGAGTTTAATCTAGGGCTATTTATTATACCATTTGTAGCAGAGCACAATGTAGTCACCAGTGGATCCTGAGGTAGTGCTGTAAAATCAGACTGAAAATACTTGTTCCAGAGATATTACTCTGGCAGAATTGGTACAGTTCTTAAAATAGTACTTTTCCATATCTTTTAAATGGAGAGTTAAAGTAACTGTAGCTGTAAATCTGTGGCACAGCCCAGAGGAGCCAAGTATCCTTAGGTTATCTTGATATACAAGAAACAGGCAAAGTGCAGAAATGCCTGAGGGTAGATGGGGACAAGCATCTGTGGAACCTCTTCTTAAAGAAAGCTTTTCTCATAGCAGGAATGGATCTTACCTGATACACCATGCACCATGTCTTCAAGTGGAGACAGTGCACGCATGGTTGTTTAGGTCTATAGCTCTGAACAAGTGTGAGCCTGGAGATTCCTAACTTCTGGAAACCAGCATTTCCATGGCAGGAGCAGTGGAAGCATGGAAGAACAGAAGCTGGCTGAATGATGCTGCGTGCTTTCACTTGTTATGCTGTTTTTCTGGGTGTTGTTCTCAGGATAGGAAGCTATGTGGGACTGGCTTTGAACCACTGTGGATGCGTATAATGAGTGTATTTTGTCAGGCCTGCTGTAGTGGTAAGTCTGAATAGATACCAAGGTTGGGGTGCAGCACCAAGGTAAGCATGAACAGAGCTTTCAAAGGGACATGTAAAGGGTACAGTACTCTTGAAAAGCCCAGAATTGTAGTGTTACAAGGAGGAAGTATGTTTTTATCTATTTAACAATAGTAATGTGTATAGCAGCAAAATTCTGTATTTACACGGTCCTGTGGGGGTTATAAGAAATAAGGGAACAGACTCATTAGCACTGTCTGTTGTGACAGGACAAGGGAAAATGGTTTCAAACTAAAACAGGAGATTTAGATTGGGTATCAGGAAATGGTTTTCATGATTAGGGTGGTTGTGCATTGGAACAGGTTGCCCAGAGAGGTGATGGACACCCTGTCCCTGAAGACACTCAAGACCAGGCTGGATGGGGCTCTGAGCAACCTGCTCTAACTGTAGGTGCCCCTTTTCAGTGCAGGGGAGTTGCACTAGGTGACCTTTAAGGGTCCTCCCGACTCAAACTATTCTATGATTCTGTGGGTAAGCCACCAGGACTACTGTTCCCCTGCCCGTTCCTTGAAACAATGAAAGTGTTTTGTCTTAAGCTACAAACAAACTTTTGTTTTTTACTTTATTATGTCTTTTCACAGCCCAGTTCACTAGCTGTTAGTGTCTGTACTTTATGCTTCAGTTGTTCCACAAAGACTTAAAGGCATTGAGTGCTGTGAGGCATCAATAAGGCTTCTGCATTAGATGTCAGAATGTCCTACATCACAGCTTGGCATAAAGCCAGATTGTCGTTTAATTGCATATTTCCCAGTTGAGCCAAGATCCATCTGGATTGGATGTTCATGCTTAGTCCCTTGTGCTCTATATTCAGCAGAACGCGCTCGCCACTTTTGCTGTGCTTTCAGATCTCTTGATGCTCTTTTGTTATGCTGAGTGTGCCAGTCTGTTTTTCAACCTTTGTTTCAGAAAGTTTGCTTTATCCAGATATTCAGAAATTTAAAAGGTTTCTGTGTATTAAAGGACTTTACTTGTTCTGAGATGGAAGGTCCTGCTTACAAAACAGATAGCACTAAGGCTTGGATTTACTGCACACTCAAACCGTTTCACTGAGGCTGACACCACAAGGGTATATGAAATCATGTTTAAATCACCCTCCCAGTGATTTAGAAGGACTAGTTAAATACCTGCTTTAGAAACTAATAATTGAGCCTATGTGAACTGGCAATTATGCATGCAGTAATTGCGTGTGTTGGGAACATGTATCATGGAAATGGGAACCAGTGGGGTTATAGTGCTTCTCAGGAGCTTTTGGAGATTGAGAGGAACAGCTAGAGTGGTTAAAAACAAAATTAGCTATGCGTGTCTAGAGATTCTAAAGCATCAGTACATGAACAACAGAACCAATTCTCCAGTGCCAACGAGCTTGGGAGCTCATTGCCACTAATTGAGTGTTCAACTGCTCTGTGCATTAAGGTAGGAGCTGCACTGCTGACACAGGATGCCTGGAGGACTCTTGCAATATCTGGAACATGAGATGAAGCTGCTCTAAAAATAGATGGAGAGCAGAGTCTCAGGACGTGAGCTGCCAGTTTCTGACCATCCGGAGTTCTAAACTTATTGCAGAGAACGGAATATCGCAAGACCTTTCAGCAAAAGTTACAGCCCACAAAGATCCCCACATGCTGCAGTGTAATTTGGGCTGGCTGCCCTCACAATGATTTCTGTTTGCATGGTGTTGTAGGCAGGGAGTGAGATGCTACAAATCAATCCATTGCAAAGGCAATTGACTTTCACCAGGAGCATGTACAACCCATAATGCAGTGTTTTTCCCTAGGTGTATTCAGAGATGGGGAGCATTTGGCATGCCTCAGAGGTTTTGAAAAATCCAGTTAAGCAGGTTCCCTACAGCAGGCTGCATAAGCAGGTGTCCAGGTGAGTACTGAATATCTCCAGAGAAGGAGAATCCCCAGCCTCACTGGGCAGCCTGCTCCAGTGAAAGGAACAAGAAGAAATGAGCTTAAATGTTAGGAAGAAAGAGATGGAACACAGATAAATCTTTGCAGAAGCGATTTTTGTAGGGAAAGGCTTTCATCAGTGCAGGATTTTAAATGTAAGCTAGGTAACTTTACTTGAGTCCTGTTGATCCTCCTTTGAGGCAGAAGGAGAAGCTCTATGGCCTCAATGTTAGAATCCGTGTTAACGAATGGAATAAAGCAGTTAGACCCTACTATGTGAGGGGCTTATGAGTGCTACTGGAATATGAATGTTTGGGAATAATTATCTTGACATTTAAACATGTCCAATGCTCTTTGTGGCTTTTTGTAGCTGCAGAGCACAAATGCAAGCCAAGCCAAGTAACACTGATACCAACCTTGCTGCATGTATTTGTAAATCACTTGCACAGTGTTTCCCTAAATGCTTTGTAGATTTGTCATGCAAAACTGGCGCTTCATTTTTAAGGCCCATATTAAGTTGGTTGGCGTTAAAATGGCATCTGGAAAATTAATTATTTCAGTTAGCATTTCCTTGCTGTGGCCAGCATGCTACTCTCAGGATGTACAGCAACTTCTCTGCATCTGCGCCATGCATTACTCTTCTACCTTTGCAACAGTACCTTCTGTGCTGCTTTACTTGTGCTTTGGCTGAATTTGTTTGCTTTATCAGGTTGACTTAATTGACTGACTAGTGAACCTAAGGTGTGAGCCATTTCATGTGAAGGGGGTCAGCATATACCAGTGGATAGAACCACTTTGCACTTGCAATGCAGCACACATTAAAAGGTGTGAATTCCATTCTACTTGAAGATGATATAGTCCATAGAACTTTGAAATCATAGAATCACCACCAGAGTTGGAAAAGACCTCCAAGAACATCCAGTCCGACCATCCACCTACTGCCAATATTTCCCACTAAACCATGTCCCTTAGTACAGTATCCAAATGTTTCCTTACCACCTCCAGGGACAGTGACTTCACCACCTCACTGTGTGGCCCATTCCAGCACCTCTCCACTCTTTCAGAGAAATTTTTCCTACTATCCAACCAGAATCTCCCATGGTACAACTTGAAGCCATGCCCTCTAGTCCTATTGCTTGTTATGTGGGAGAAGAGGCCGACTTCCACCTCTCCCCAGTCTCCTTTCAGGTAGTTATAGAGAGCAATAAGGTCTCCCCTGAGCCTCCTCTTCTCCACACTGAACAATCCCAGTTCCCTCGGCTGCTCCTCATGAGGTTTTGCTCCAGCCTCCTCACCAGGCTCCTTGCCCTGCTCTGGATGATTAATTTAATTACCTTCCCTGATGAGCTCTCTCACCAGCTGTGTCAGGAAGCTACCTTCCATACACTCTAGAAACCACCTAGACTGCTTCTTCTGTACCGTGTTGTATTCCCAGCATATATCAGGGAACTTGAAGTCCCACATGAGAACAAGGGCCAGTGATTGCCTGACTTCTGCCAGCTGCTCAAAGAACCCCTTATCCATCTCTTCATCCTGGTTAGGTGGTCTATAATCCCAGCAGGATGTCTGCTTTGTTGGCACTTCTTTTGCAGAAGTCATTTCCAGTTGAGATCTTACTCAAACCTTTCTTCCACAACCATCATATGTATACAAAAACAAAAATTACGCTCTGATGAATGCTGTTGGTTGGTTTTCAGAAGCGGTAAGAGAAAACAGCAAAGACATCAAATATATATAAAAACATTTGCAAGGATTTCAGATAAACTAAAAAACTTTCAGACTGTTTCTAGCAAGTGGATCAGAATAACTGAAGTTATTGTGTAGCCTTCTCAAACCTTTCATTCAAGGTCCATCCAAAGAGTCAGCAGTTGACGGTTGGACTAGATGATCTTAGTGGTCTTCTCCAACCTTAATGAGTCTGTGAAAAATGTTGGACAAACTCAAGGCACTTTCTCACTATGACACTGGAAAGCAGAGCAGTCTAGATTGATATGGAAAAATGTCACGAAATCAAATTCTCAATGCTTAAGCTGTAGGTTTCATTCTTTGTAGGGGAGAAAAGCATCTGGCAACTGCTCATGATTCAAAAAGTCAAAGATCACATGTTAATCAACTCTTGCTAGGAGTTGCTCATTATCTTTCAGCAAAGCCTGTGTGCAAGATGAGTTGATTTTTGAGAAGCGCATGGAGCAGCCATGAAAGTACTTTAATGGGAAAAAACATCATGTGCAAAGAACATCAGAAGTCTGCTCCTGTTTGCTGTTCTGCCTCATTCTTTCTAGTTTCTAACAGTTCCAGCCCTGCTGTGCAGCTTTTTAATTAACTTCTCTTATGTTATACAAATGGTAGGAGTAACACTGCCTCAGCTTCTTTTCACTTGGAGGTATGGCATGTTTAAAGCATTTTCTAGTCACAAACATGAGATGGAGAAGTAACAAAGGAAAGAGGAAAAAAAAAATCCATATCAAAAACCTCGAAAAAAACCCAACACAACAAAAACCACCTGTTTCCTAAACCATAAGGTCCCATAGGGCAGGATCCAAAATCTGATGAAAGAAAGGAGATCCTTTTTCCATCAGCTTCAGTGGCCTTGGAAGCAAGCTTGCTGTTCTAACAAATGCCCACTGCCCGCCTTTAGGGCTTGCAGTTGGTAACAACTGCTGAAGAGAAGGATAAAAGAAGCAGCATTCTGTGTCTCCGTAAGAAAAAAAAGTACCCTTGAACATCTTTGTCCCATGTGTTTGTAATAGCAACATGGAGTGAACATTCGCTGCAGGAATGACAGCTGAATGCTGGATATGCCCCAATTAGGTTCTGAAGCCAGCTTCTAGGGCTCGGTGCGTTCAATACACTGGTATTTGCACTCACCTACACCCACTTATCTGGGAAGATCGAAGTGCTGGACAATAGGAAACTCATTAAGATTCCTAGTTCCTTTCTGGAACTAGAAACCTCAACAGGTTCTTCAGTGTGCTGTAATAGGTATTGCACATTCACTGAATGGAGTCATTTTGTTTGAACGCATCAGGTGCGTGCCCTTGGTTGCAGGCAGCAGGGAGGAGGGGGCTGCAAGGTGCTGTCAGGGTCAGAGCAAACCCCGCAACTTTCAAACCGACTGCTTCCAGAGCACCAGAGGCAGGAAGCAGGATTGTTTTCTTCTATGGACTTCTAAAAACAAGCACAGGATGCTCCAGTACAGAAGCAGGATATGCAACACATACTGCACGCAGTGTCATTCATAGTTGTTCAGCTTGGAGAGGAGAAAGCTCCAGGGAGAACTGATAGCCTTCCAGTATCTATTGAGGGGCTGTAAGAAAGAAGGGGCAGACTAGTAGAGATTGTTGAGATAGGACAAGGGGAAATAGTTTCAAACTAAAACTAGAGATTTAAACTGCATGTAAGAAAAATGAGTTTCATGACCAGGGCAGTGAGACCCAGGAACAGGTTGCCCAGAAAGGTGATGGGTGCCCCATCCCTGGAGACATCCAAGGTCAGGCTCTGAGCAACCTGCTCTGCTGTAGGTGTCCCTGTTCATTGCAGGGGAGTTGTTCCAGATAGCCTTTAAAGTTCCCTTCCAACTCAAATAATTCAATGATTCTTTGCGTTGGGAAACCTTCAGTAGTGTGAGGGTTCACTGCACGCTTCCAGCTCAGGCCCCAAAGCTCCTCAGCATCCAACAACAGGCACTTTCCAGCTGTGGTCTTTCACCGTCTGTTCTTTGTCTCCTAGCTAAAAATGACAGCCTTTATTTTATCCATCAGCCCCTGTGGACACCATTACCACACAGGCTGCAGCTGGGTGCTGGTCCCCAGCAGCACTTGAACGCTGTGCTCTTTGAAGCACAATCAATCCAAATACGTAACAGGGGAAAAGCAACCAGAAACAAACCTGCACATCATTAGCATACAGCTTCTTCTCTGGGGGACGAGAGTGCAGACCACACATCGAAAAGTGGCAGATTTCTGTTATCAGAGGGTGAAGGGAATGGCAGGGCATGGCGGCATTTGTCACAGCCGTGTCAGATTGAATGGCAAAGGAAGGACGGCGATGTGTCTCTCAGGCACAGTCAGAGATAACTGCCCGGAGTCAGAGCCACAGTTGTCACTCAGCCATTGTGAGATGCGACAAAGCAATAGCGGCTGCCCTGCCGTTTAGGAGCAGCATGAATTATTAATGATGCACTTGTAAAAGTAAGTTTAAAAAAAAAAAAAAGTCAGCATGCCATGCTGCAAATACAGTGATAACAATTCCCTCCCTTCTTCTTTCCTCTTTTTAATCAGAAAATGGAGTGTTCCGGGTTGGCTGCTTCTATTTTCATGTAATAAGTGCACAGCGCTGGAGTGACACAGCATGGATTCCAGAAAGATTCTGTGTGGATTTTTCCCCATAAATATTTTGGCTCTTGCTTTACCCTATATGAAACCCTCCAAAAAAAGCCCTGGATATTAATGATAAAGCTTCTCTCCTCTCTCCCCTCCCAGTCATAAAATCTTAGGGTGGGTTGAGTTGGAAGGGATCTCAAAGATCATCCAATTCTAACCCCTGCCGTGGGCAGGGCTGCCACCCACCAGATCAGGCTGCTCAGGGCACCGTCCCACCTGGCTTTAATCATGCAAATTATCTTTTTTTTTTTTTTTTTTTTTTTTAAATTTTGTTTTTTAACTTAATTTTGCAAAGATCCGCTCTTTTGTCAAATTTTAGGTGAAACACCTATTTTTCCTTGCACAGAAGACAGGAGAGCGTAGGGTTAAAGCAGTGAATTGGATTTTAAATTTTAATCACTGTTGGCCTGTTGTCCAGGGAAATTTCTTTTTCAGTGTTCAAACTGGAAGGCAGCTCAGTAGGCAGGCAGTAAATAACAAACTTGAGATGATTGGCAGTAGTGTTTTTAAAGAAATCAAAGGTTTGTAGCTTATTACTTTGTACCAGTGCTGTTCTGAAGCCTGGTTGCAGGATTTCTATGAATTAGCAATGTGCTTCTGCTGGCCTTTAATTTTTTGTCAAGTGCTCTTAGGTCCCTTCCTCTATTTCACCCTCACAGTGACACACAACTTGTGTTTGACAGCCTGAGAACATTTCTGATGGCTCAAAATTAGTTCCAACACCTCCTTTGTGACAGGGGTGCACTTCTGGAGCTGGAGATGATTTGTAGCCATGCTTTCAGCAAAATACAGGAAAGTGGAAGTTCTGAATCATTTCCATAAATAAAGTTTTGTGGGACACAGCAAGTGTGTGCCTGTTCATAAAATCATAGACTCAGTAAGGTTGGAAAAGACCTCCAAGATCATCTAGTCCAACCATCAACCCATCAGCACCGTGTCCACTAAGCCATGTCCCGTAGTGCAACATCTATCCTTTTCTTGAGCACCTCCAGGGATGGTGACTACACTTCCCTGGGCAGCCTGTTTCAATACCTTACCATTCTTTCTGAGAACAGTTATTTCCTAATATCCATCCTGATGTTGGTTTTCTGTCAAGCACTTGTTTGCTTCTGTCTCTATCAAGAACTCAGCTTAAAAATAACTTGCTGACTACATCATCTCCTACATCCTGCCATGTAAAGCTGCAGAAAGACAACTGTGCCCATCCCAAAATGAGAAAACAAAACAGAAAAGAACATCAGAAACATTATAAAGTGATAGAATCATAGAATGGCTTAGGTTGGAAGAGGCTTTAAAGATCAGCAAAGTCTGTCTTCCTGCCGTGGACAGGATTGCCGCCCAACCTGGCTTTGAGCACCTCCAGAAATGGGCTATCCATAGCTTCTCTGGGCAGCCTGTGCCAGTTCCTCACTACTCTCTGAAGGGAATTTTTTCCTAACTTCTAATCTGAATCACCCTTTGTTTAGTTTTAAGTCATTCCCCTTAAAATCAATCACTTCAGGGTCAGCAGTATTCAAACCTGCACAGGACCCCAATGGATTTATACTCCATCACCGTAACCACTCAGTCACAACTATTGCACAGTCATAAAATCATTTGAGTTGGAAGGGGACCTTTAAAGGACATCTAGTCCAACTCCCCTGCATTGAACAGGGACGATCATCAATCATAGCTCAATGAGGTTGCTTAGAGCCCCATCCAGCCTAACCTTGGATGTCTCCAGGGATGGGGCATCCACCACCTCTCTGGGCAACCTGTTCCAGTGCCTCACCACCCTTACTGTAAAGAACTTTTTTCTTATATTCAGTCTAAATCTTCCATTTAAATTTGAAACCATTTCCCCTTGCTTTATCACTGCAGACCCTACTGAAGTCTTTCTTCTTTCTTCACAGTCACATTGAATTGCTGGACTGATGCTTTACCTTTAAGTTCGTACCTAAGATGTCATTCTGAGGTGTTGTTTTACTGAGTTCTGATTATTTTCCCATAGGATCAGCTAGGATAAACTTCACATCAGTTTAAGGCAGGGCTGTGATCAATCCAGATGAGTTTAAATGTGATACAAATGTATGTGTTAACAAAGAGCAGATGGCAGTGGTTGTATCTCACAGTGAGATGTACATTGCTGAGCAACACTGTGGGCTCCTGGTGCTGGAGGAGGTGATGTCCTGCAGCCCTCCCACTGCCAGTCCTCAGGGATGGGAGTCAAGGAGGAGTAGTGCTTCAAGCATGGAGCCCTGAATGCTTTATGCCCAGGATTCAACCCAGGATGCTTTATAGATCAGATGAACAGAGGGTTGGTGTTTATGGTGGTGTCTGGCACCTTCTACAAATATGTTTTAAAATGCAAAATACAATCCTCACCTCCCACAAGGAGCAAATAGAAATAAATCTTCAGCTACTGCAGTGCTGCCCTTAAATAGAGCTTCTTGTTCCTCTGAAACCTCTCTCACAACCATTTAAATAGATACAGTAAACTCTTCCAGGCAGTATACAATAAACGTTTTTTTTTTCTGTATTTCTGACTGGCAAAGAAGCAGTGTGCATACACTGCAGCCCACTGTGCAAAACCTGGCACCTCCATTTTCACTGCACTGAATTTTCATACACCATGTGTTTGTTTCTGTGTTTTCAAATAATTTTAATATTAAATGAGTTCTCTCTCTCATCTCTGATGAGCTAGGCTGGAAATACTGTAGCGTTTTTCCTTCGTGCCCTCCCATGCTGGTGTAGTCTTGTGTCCTTGGGCCATTACATAAAGGTTCATGGGTTGGCACTGTTTGCAAACTGGAAAACCACATTAAGTCCATCTGTTTCCTGACACCTCAGTAACTTCACTGCTCTGCACAGGATGAGCAGTTGCATCTTCTGCCTGCGAGGGCTGTTTTATGCATGAAATATTGTGAGACACCAAAAGCAATTTTCACTTCAAATTGTTGGTACTATTAGATCCAGCTGAGATGCGGCTACACAGGAATGGATGAAAATGAAGACTTATTTAGCACAACAAGGAGGGAACTGAACTAAATACTCAGGTTCATTCCAATGACTCATCACAGTTTTGTAAACAGAAGTGTTTTTCCAAATGCTGCATCACCTATCTCCATTCATTGGCTCAATGACCAGGACCTCAACGAAAGGAGAGTCCACGCTCTCCATAGTTTTATCTGAGCTAAATACAACAGGAGAGCTTTGTAACAGTGTAATGAGTGAAAGCCATTCTCTGAGGGGAAGGTGAAGAAGTGATTCATTTACCTTGTTTTACAGATGTGTAATAATTTCCTTACAATTTACTCCTTTGGGAAGATAGTGTGCACCGGGGAGTCTTGAATCTTTTTACCTCGGTCATGAATAATACCTAAAAAAAGAAAGGGGGAAAAAAGGTCATAAAAATATTTTACTTACAGTAGCCTTTACATACGAGGTGCAGAGAGATGTTTCCAACATTACAGCATGTGTTGTCCATTTGAGGTGGCATATTGGTAGCAGGACAGTACCAGGCCAGCCTTCTGGGATTGGTAGTCACCCATCTGAGTGTGAATGGCACATTGGTTTGAGAGCTGGTATACAGTTTTTACAAGCTAAGGATGATGTAAGTAAACATGGGACAAGCAATGTTGTGATGTCTCAGCTGAAAAGGCAGCAGACAGCTCTGTTACGCTCCTACCAGGTTTTCTGTGATACTTAGCAGCCAGCTCAACATGAACCACTTCAGCCACATGTGAACAAGAAACACTGGCACTCCTTGTTCAGATCAGCCTGAAGAAGAATGCATGTTGACCACTGTGGATTCCTCCCAACTTAACCGTGTGGGTAAAGACTGAATGTCACCATGAAACAAGCAAACAAAAAGAAAATATTAATTAGCTTTTTACACAAATAGATCAAACACTTGAATGGATCACTTATCTTTTGGCTTTGAATGCTAAGAATTACCCAGAGAGGTGGTGGATGCCCCATCCTTGGATAGGGCTCTGAGCAACCTGCTCTAGCTGTAGGTGTCCCTGATCATTGTAGGGGGGCTGGACTGGAAGGGAGCCTTAAATGTCCCTTCCAACTCAAGCGATTCTATGATCCTATGATTCTATGCTGTAGATGAGAAAGCTAATGTGTAGTAGTATATCCTCAACTCCATAGTGGTGTCATTCAGCATATAAATAGATATATGTTTGAATTCTGTGAGTTGTTGTTTCCTTCCCTCCCCCACGGCACTTAGTCCCTGCAAGACAAATGTAGAAGAAAAATCAAATGATATTGTTGCTGCCTGAAATAGCATCATATAGATTTACATCAATAATAATATCTAAACAACTTTGCTTTTTATCACCAAATCGTGGTTGCTGATATTTCAAATGAGCCAGAAATGCTTTCAAGTTTCATCCTCCTACGTTATCACACATTCCCACACTAGGCTGAATGGGCAAAAACTTTGTGAAGAGGCCGGAAAAACTTTGACATAAATCTTTTAAAGAGAATGCTTAAGGAGACATCAATCATCAGCACATCCAGCAGAGACTTCCAGGACTGTCTTCTCCTTCAGTCTTTCTTCCTAAGGTGATTTATCTGTGGTTTCTGTACAGGTATCCAGGTTTCCTTTCATGAAGTAACTGGGATGTTTCAGCTTGTATTTTATGCCCAAGACAAGCAGTTCTAATAGGGGAAATACTTGGCTCTGTCTGTAGATCAGAGCACATCCTGACTATTTGAATTGGGCATTGGACTGGAGTTCAGCAATAATGAGCTTTCAATGCGCTCAGTGCATGTAAATAGATAAATATAATTTTCTGTTTATGCCAAATGTATGTTCTCTATGGAATTATGTAACTTCTCAGATTTTCCAAAAAATGTTTTTCTTGAATCCAAGTTACCTTCTCATAAGTTAGGGAAATGTGTTTTTCAGGCTGAATATTACATTTGTACTTCACTGAAGTGCTGCCTGCTTTTGCTTGCAGAGTATTTGACCTCTTGACCTTAATGTAAAGAACATATTTTCCTTACAGAGACATTTATCTAATGGGGACCTCTAAGGGAAGAAAAAAATTTGGTTTACAGATGATTTGATTCCCTCAAGGTGCATGAATGAATCACATAAATTGCAGCGTGTCCCGCACTTCAGCTTAAATCAATAGGGGATTAAAACTCTAGTTTTAGTGTGAGGAAAATAAATGCCTGTATTGATGCTATTAATAACATCTGGGCTTACTAAAAGTGTACTGATGTATTAAAAATCTCAATTTTTAGTGTGTATATGTCTTGTTTGGTATTTCCAGCATTCTTCTCTGCTGGGAGGGTGAAAATGGAGGAGGAGCTTTGACTTATTCTAACTTGCTGCCAGGCATCACTAAAAAGATACATTTCCTGCAGCTTGGTACCCTGTGTGTTGTTTCTGGCTTCATCTGCATCAGAATATTGAAAATAAGCCATCGGCAAAATTGAGAAGGGCCTTTTTTAGCAGATTTTTGGAGGGCCTCTGCTCTGCTACGTTCACCTTTGCTCATTTGCACATTTCCTACGTTGCATTGGGCAATCCACTTATGTAAAAACTGCCCAAGTTCACATGGCTGTCATATCCCTGATTTGAAGGCAGGTGTTTCCAAAGGATATGATGTACTGCTGATTTTGCGTGCTTCTCTTTTCACTTCAGCTCTGGTCCATCCTCAGCCTCACTACCTGCCCACCTGATTTTTCTCCATCTGTGGTGCTTAGCCATTTTTAGGATGGGTCATTAGAGATCCATTAAGATCTGTATGACCATGGGGTAGGAATTGGTCTCTGCTGCCTCCCACTAAATACAACCTGGGGAGGGGAAGGCTCCCTGGCTTGGAGGTGAAACAGGGCAGGGAGTCCCACTCACTGAGTGGGAGCAGCCTGGAAGTGACCAAAAGCAATACAAGTGCTGACACAGGGTTGCATGTTACACTTTCTTGGTCTGCTGTGTGGTCTGGGCATTCAGTTTTCATGCTGAGATGATACGAAATAGATGTAATGTTGGGATTGAGATCTGCTGCCCTAGCATTTACTACATCTTCCAACATACCTTTCCAGTCCTAAACAAAACAAACAAACAAACAAACAAAATAAAACAAACAAACACAGATTTCCTTCAATATATTTTTTGCTGGGGCCCACCAGTTATCATGTTATTTTGTTCTTTCATATTTAGAAAATGGAGCTTAAATAATAGGCTTCTTTAGAAATTAAACTGATAGGATATAAAGAAGCCTCAAATGCTATTTCCGTATCAGTTTGTTTTGGAGCTAAGAAATATGTTGTAGCTGGTAGTGAGTTATAGAATGCCTAAACTGTCTGCTTTAGATGGTTGTCACTGATTTTGAAAAGTGCTTGATGTACATAAAACATGGTACTGCAAATTGCTTCCTTTAAACTTCAGAGTCTCCTTCTTTAATTTACTGTAGTCATTTATCGTAGCTCTCAAAATGCTTTTGGCAAAGGAAGCATCCTGCCTCATGAAACAGAGTAAGTCTGAAACCAGACAGCATTAGGAATATTTCCTATCAGGAGGATTCAGTCTGTGCTCTTTGCATGATTATTTTTCTATCATCTCATTTTCTGTGAAAGCTCCTTGCAGGAAGCTGGTGTTCTCGTCCAATGTCCAGTCTGTCAGTGGCCAAAGGTATGATTGAAGGGATCTTAAAAGCAGGAAGGAGAGTGACTTTTCACACGGTCTAACAGTGATAGGACAAGGGGGAATGCCTTTAAACTAAAAGAGAGAACATTTAGGTCAGGGATTAGGAAGAAATTCTTTACTTGGAGGGCACAGGCTGCCCAGAAAAGCTGTGGATGCCCCATTTCTGGAGGCATTGAAGACCAGGTCGAGTGGGGTCCTGGGCAGCCAGAGTGGATGGCAATCCTGGCCACAATTATCCTTAAGGTCCCCTGCAACCTAAGCCATTCTGTGATCAGGCACACATCTGCAAACACACTCACAACTGGGCCACAGCCCTGGCTCCTGGCACCAAGGCTCTCCTAGACAGCCTGATAGGGACTTGTGGTCTCTGGCTGGGGTAATGAGATTCCCTCAGTGCCCTCACATCTCTGGGCTCCTTCGTATGTTTGAGTAGATAAGCTTTATGCCAAATAGCCTAACTGGTCAAAACAATCTCGTGTTATTGTACATAATCTACGAAAGTGCACATTCCAGTCCCAGCAAAGAACGCTGTGTACCTGATATTCAACCTACATCTCCCTTACCTTGTTTTCACAGGGCTGTTGATGGCTTCCTGACGTGCTTAACATTGCCCTGGGCAAACAGTTCATCTATGATCACATCTTCTATGAGACCTGCTCTGTCTACTACATCAGTAAAACCTTTATATGGCTGCAAACAATAATTAATGTCTCCAGCAAGGTATGCAGCTTCTTATCTTCCCTAGGCTGTATGCTGCTTCTCAAGCATATCAAGATTGTTTGCTTTTTCAAATGTCAGGAAATTCTTGACTCATCTCCAGCTCATGACTCACTGCATGCCCCTTCCCTGTTTCTGAATCGCTGCTGCCTGGGGAGTTAGTCCATATCTTGTGTTTGTGCAGTTGGTTCTTCCTGCCTTGCATGCTTTTGTATTGAATTTCACCCTGTATGTGTCAGATAACGTCAAGAATGTCTGTGATTTTGACCTTGTTCTCAAGGAGACTGAGTGGGGCCTTCTCAGCTTTTGCAAATTCGTTGAAGACTCACTGTTCAAGCAAGGAACAGGCAGAAGGATGTCACCTCACCCAGTGCATATTCTCAAACTAGCAAAGACCTATTGATAACAGCCCTGGTCATCAACAGTATGAACAGTACTAGTATGAAACACAGCAGGGTGTACCATTAGTTCTGCACCTACAAAAGATAATTTTATCCAGACTATGTTTTATCTTATTTACAAAATAGTGTCATGGATACTAGTGTCAAAAATTGTGCCAAGTTAACTACATGAAATCCAGAAATTCTTTGTTGTTATACAAACTTGTATCTAGTGAAAGGAAGTAAGTTAGGGCAGTCATGATTAGATTTTTGGCACACTGCTATTTGTTGTTCAGTTTTGTGTTTTCTTCCAGATTCTTACATATGTCTGCTCTATTGATTTTATCCAGAACTTCACTGTGGATATAGACCAAGCTTATAGGTCTGCATTTCCCTTCTGCTTTTCACCTTCCCAGCCTGCTGACAGTCAATCTGTCCTTTAAAAATTTTCCCATCTCACTACCAACAGATCTGAGTTTTTTTCAGATAGCTTTTTAGGGATCCTGAGGTTAACCTTATATGGCCAATCTTTGAGAATATCAAAGGCTCAAATGAGTATTTTTAACACAGAATACCATTTGGGATGCCTGAGTATGGGGTAAGAGCAGTACTGCATCTTTCTGCACCCACAGCTGGAAGTGAGATGGACCTCTAAAATGGCAGCACCAGCACCCATGGCTAATCAGTGACATCGAAGGGCCAATGCATTCCCTGGGGGTGTTCAAGGCCAGGTTGGATGGAGCCCTGGGCAACCTGGTCTAGTATCAGATCTGGAGTCAGTGGACTTCCAACCCAAGCCATTCTATGATTCTATGATTCTGGTTCATGTACCTGCATCCTGCTCTTTCTCATTGGCATTAAATACTCACTTCACTTGGAAGGAAAAATAACTCCACCTTTTGACTTTCTTACCATTGCCCATCAGCGGTTTTCCCTTTCCACTGAGAAACTGATCAACAATTTCTTTGGTCTTCCTTTTACTGCTAATGTAGACCATTATTCCTTCTATAGAGAGATCACTTTATATACTCCTTTTTCATAGAGATTATTTATGCTTTTGCTGTGTGTGTATTCTGAGCAGCACCTAATCATCCTTAGCTTTTCTCTCCTTTAGACTTACCCCCTTGTGAAATGTTACTGGCTCTGTATTTGAGACTGTTCAAGACTGAAAGGGGTCTATGGAGTGAGTGAGATTTCTGGATCTGAGATAGCGTTCAATGTCATGGAGAGCTGCTCTTTTGAGAATAAATATACATGCCTTCATTTCCTTCAGTCAAAATATGAACTTTCTGGCAATTCCTTCTGCCTCTGCATAATCTCTTCTAGGGCTTCTCTATTGAAAAACAGTAGCATTAGAAGAGTGTGTGTTTCCATTCCTGTGCACCGAGTAGACAGCACAATGCTGTGGGGTGGTTATAAATAAAAAAAAAATCAAGTAAATCATGGAAATGAAGCATTGAATATTATTGGCATGTAGGCTGGTTAGAACTGACTTAAATGAGATCATTATAAAAGAGTATCTAAGCAGTTGCAATAATTCAACCAAACTAAGTTCTCTGCTCCAACCTGTTAAGTAATACCATATGCAAACTTGTTTTCGTTATATATCCAAAATTGGAAGCATATTCTTCCATGAAAAATTCATTGCTTTAACCTGGCTTTGCACTTAATCAGAAGAAATAACTATGTTGGTAGGAGGCCTGCGGCCAGAAAAACAGCATGGCATTGAAAATCTTTACTTCTTTCAAGCTCCTCCTTTGATCATCTGTGCACTGGCTCCATTAATAACTTGCTAGAGTACTGGAATATCTGCTTAGAGAACGGAAAGAATGACCTTCCTGGTTAATTACATCCAAACTTTTTATCTTTTTTCTTTAGTTACTGTTCTGCTAAACTGTTTTCAATAATAGGCACTGATGAACTTCAATTCCACCAAAATCTGTGGCACGTTTATATTCATAGACTGTAGAAACCTAGTCCTAAGGTGCTGGTCAAAGCTTCTTTCCTCTGTGTTAATAAGGGACTGTTTTCAAAAAGCAGAGCATCATGGAAATGGTACAGACTTCAAAGCAGTAGATAAAACAAAATCAATGCAATGTACAACCAGAATAAATACAGAGCATAATATAGTGAACTCACTTTTAAGTTTTACATTTTTTGGTTTCTCTGTTAGTTAATGGAAAACACAGCCAACTTTCTGTTATGAACAATAAAATTGGGACTGCAATATTTATGTTATTATTTTCATCTTAAATTCACTTTAGCTAATGCTGCATTTTCAGTTTGCTTTATGATGATTTTTTTTTTCTGCTAGCAGCACAGTGTTGTATCATCAAAAGCAGTCCCTGTAAATTAACTACATTAGTGTGCAGTGCTTGCTAAATGCAGTCCAGTATTTCATTGCTGTATATTTTTCAGATCATTCAAAAATAAGCACAAAGTCATGAGTAATGCTTTGTTCTTTTTTGGTACCATGGAAGATGAGGCTGTGCTGTTAAACTTCACCTAGAATGCTGCTCTAGAATGATCATCAGACTCTGCCTCCTGTTGTTATACGTACCACATTTTCTTATCCCCGTGATCAACTGATTGAAAAATGTCTCTAAACTACATCCTTTTTCTGTGTTTGCTGAGGGTCCCAGGGTTTCAGTGCTCAGAAAATTTACTATTTAAATGTATCCATGTCAAGGTTACTTATCCTTTATTATAGTCTCCGTTAAAGAAATTGAGAGGAGGAAGTAACTTTTAGAAAAGGCCATCGCATCTTTCTCTATTTATGTTTTGACAAATTGAGGAAGTCCTTTGCATCCAGCTTCCTCTTGCATCCTCTTGCTTCCTCTTGCCCATCAGCGTTGTTGGCTATTTTTGTTCCATGCCCACTTTGTGTTTTAAATTGTGCAACATCACTGTCTCAGTGTACTGAAGATGAAGCCCCTGGGAATAATGACCAATGTCACATTTCTATTTCACTGTATGCATTGGAAAAGTCTCTTCCCATGCATCTTAGCAACACCTCTGACTTTCACACAGCTACAGCAGTGGAAACTCTCAATTACTCATGATAGACAAGTAAAAACCAGCCTTCCTCCTCAGTTGTTCCAATTATTACCACCCTATATAAATTATTCCACTAATTGACCTAAAAATTTAACATCACCAGTCACTTCCAAATAGCATACTTATATTTCCTCTCTTACTGACACTATTTTAGCATATTCTTTTATTGTTTATTGCCAAATCTGTTCTCTACATTGTATGCTATGAATTCCTTTAACCGTTTTCCCTTGTCAAACCTTGAAATTCTACTATGGCACCTGTACCTTTGTCTGGCATTATTTCTCTTCATCTCACACTTCTGGGTACCAATGTTGGTCCTGTTTCTGCAAATCTGCTTTCTGGAGTTGACAGGGCATGTGCCATTGTGCAGAATGCTGCTTTCCAGTCAGAGCATCCAATAGGCAAAAGAAATGGGAGGCTTAATGCCGGAAAACATTAAAGTCACTTCATGTTGTATGAACTCCTTGGGACAGCCCTTGGAAGCATGAAGGTTGAAACAGAAGGTTGAAAAACTACTGTGTCATTTAGGCAAACCGCTTTCTCCACCGTGTTCCAAGCTATTTTCTTGCTTTTCTGATGCCCAACATTTTTATGTCTAAATACATAAGCGTGAGGGAGAGGCACACATAAAATAAAAATAAACAAATGGTAAAACAGTCACTATTAAATGTTAGGTTTTTAAAGACTATAAGAAAATATTGTAGAGGTAAAATAGGTGCTGTATTCACTCGTGTCTCTGTGAAAAATTGTACTCGTTCAAATCAATTATCTTTTTACAGATGTGATTTCATAAAGGGATAATTATTTCATGTCTAGAATCGCATCAGCAAAACCGATCTATTTTGATTGTTTCTGTATCAGTGAATTGTAGCACAACTTCTTTTTCTAACCACAAAACAAATTTAATCAACTCTGCCAAATCACAAGTCATTTGTCACTTGAAAGATGAAGTTGTTCATTGTCACTGTCAGAAAAAAGGATACTTGCCATATAGACATCTGCATGTATATGATTTTTGCACCCATAAATGCACTAATGTTGGCATTTTGTAAAAATCCATCCTCACTGAAGAGTGGTTCTCCTCTCATTACCTTCAAAAGAAGTTACTCTTTGGTATAATGCTTACACAAAGAATGTAGTCATGCTAGCTTCTATTGAAAGACAACTTTAACCAGGTGGAATTAAAAACCTCTGCCTTCAAGATCATTTTTTGAAAGTCACATGTGACACATGATTGATGAAATACCGCCTCCTGTTTTTCTCAGGAGAAACAGAATTTATTAAATGGATTCACTAATACAAAGATCATAGAATCATAGAATCATAGAATCATAAAATAGCTTGGGTTGGAAGGGACCCCAAGGGTCACCAAGTTCCCACCCTTCTGCCATAGGCAGGGCCACCAACCTCCAGATCTGGTACTAGACCAGGTAGATAAAATAGCTTAGTGGACAAAATACCATTTTTTGAGTGAAATTCAGTCAAAACCTAGTAGATATTTCCTTATACATCTGACTGCTACAGCTCAGCAAAGTGGATGAATGTGAATTTGTAGAACTGCAGAGGACATACTTTGCAAACCTCATGCTCCAAGGGTGCTTTGCAGTCAGCAGTTTCTAGCCCCATACCTAGAACTGGCATCTATGGGGCTGCCCCATCCAGCCTGGATGTGTCAACACTGAGCAGCACATCACTCGTCCACGCTTTCTGGTCTTCCCTGTGCTGTGACTCCTCCATTACATAGTGGACTAGGCATTCTCTGGTATGCCCTACTTGTGTGGGTAGGGTAGCGAGCCCTATTAGTGACTCTGAACCACATAATGTGGATTGGATCCCAAATAGCCCTACCAAAGACTTTTCCATCTCCACTCCTGCCCTACCAGTTCCAGTTCTCCACCCATCTGCACACAAGGGCTGCTTCTCTCCCAGTAATTTCCAGCGTGCTCCTTGGCACGGGGATGTAGTTCTGTGTGCTGAGAGTCACTACACTATTTCCCCTCAAGACTTTGTCCTGTTCCAACTTGTGCACTCCCCAGCAGACATTTCATACAATCTGACAGCTGGTCTAGAGATCATTCCCCAAGGTGGCACGTGTACAGCTATCTTGTTTTGGGTACTGCTGTGACTAACTAGCATGGCTGTGGGCTGATGTGTGCCACTAGGCCTCAAGGTCCAGAAATATTTATTTGCCATTGAAAGCAGTCAGTATACCTCACCGTGTTCTTTGCTCTGCTCCTGTCAGCCAATCTATGGCACCTGCCATTTCACATCTCAGCTGCTACACTCCTTATCCACTCTCTGAGCTTAGCTATAAGCTAATCCCATCACTCAGCAGCAGACATCTCTGAGCTCATACCAAAGCTTACTCCATGAGGTGCAGTCCAACTGTAGAGCTCTACATCTCCCAGCATGTGATTGATGTAACTGCCAATAAATGTTGAAACAATAAATAGACTTTTTCCTAGAAGATTAACACTGTGGATGTGTTTCCTGTCATATTTCTTTCATAGGCCTTGGATTACAATAATCTGATAAAATTCTTAATAATAATATATTGTCACTGCTTGAGGAGATGACTGGAATCACAGAAAACTATCCAAACTGATTGGAATCTTTTCTTTTCTGATAAGATTTGCACCTCTGAACTGGACAGCAGAGGTTTGCAGCATGACTCCCATAGCTCCTTGTGAACTGATAGCTGGATAATTGAGAAAAGAAGAGCAATTCAAACTGTTTCACATTGGATTTACCAGCAGCAGTTGAAGAGGTTACCAGCCTGGAAGATAAACTCTTCACCTGTTGGAGCTAAATCAGAGATGATAGTGAATCTGAGTCATCAGCCTGCACAGCTTACAGCTGGATGTTTTAATGTAAACTGAGATTGATGGTGGTCTGCACTTAGTGGCAATAGTGAAATCACCCAATCAGTAATCTGACAAAGACATTTTGGGATGGAAAGCTTTTAAACCACCCCAACCTGAACTGCCAAATCTTGTGAAAGAGGTGTTTTTAAGGTCAGGACCATGATATTTGAATTCACAATCTCCTGTTAATCATCCCATTGGATTTCAATGGAGTAGAGAAAAATATCTGACCTAAGGTATCATGATAAGTGTTTCCTCCACAGAGTTTCTCTACATATCACTTGATCTTATTGTCAGATAAGACAAATGGACATTTATTTGAGTGGATAAGAAAAAAAAAGGAAATGGACAATCAATTATGCCAAATTGATGGGTCTGCCAAAACCCTATTAGGTTGGTGCTAGTTATGTCTAAGTGTTAAAAAAAAAAATATTTTGAAGTCGTGGTTATACAGTAAAATGAATTAATGAGCTACAATACTTTGTTCAAATCCATTTTCCCCAAATAATCTGAATTCTTCTTTCATAAGACCTGAGATACTCTGAGTAAATCAGTGATTTTTTTTTTTTTGACATGTTTCCTTGACACAACACAAAATTATTATTTGAGATGAATAACCTGATGATCATTAGTGAAGTGATTAGGGATGAAATTGAATAATAATAGCAGCACTAGATCATGAGGATTTAAGTGGAAAAAGGTCTCTGGCTTGGAAACTAATATTTAGAAGTAGATGTTAGCAGCCTGTACAGAAAAGCAATGATATGCTGAAGTAAATTGTTTCTGAGAAAAAAGTCAAGTACCATTTTCATCTCAGAATTGTCTAAGAGTATCATTCAGGAGGCCGTAGGAATGGAAGTGGCCTAAGTACCAGAATGAAATGCAAGTCATGCAGGCCTTGATAACAGGAATTTTGGCTGTATAGTGGAAACTTGCCTTCTTACATAATGGGAACATACATGGCTACCCATTCAAATGTAATTCCAAGACTAGGACTGCAAGATAAAATTCCTTCAGCAGAGATAAGAAAATAGAAGACTGCTGTGGGATTTATCTGGAATATCCTAGGAATTCTGATTTCCCACGCCCAAGAAAAAGAAATTTGCACTGAAGCAGGCAGAAAGAAAGATGACTTGGCAGTTTATTTTATTGGAAGAAATCCAAAGGACTTGGTTTATTTCAAACAACAAAATGATGGTGGTTGTTTAACACACCTGTTATATGTGTGTTCACCTATGTAAGGAACATGGTTCTTGATTGAGAAGACTGGCAAATCATCTTCAGATCTGCATACTGGGGAAGGGAACACAAAATGGTTCGACAGAAAGCCATTCCAACCTTTTCAGTTGTGTATAGATCAAAATGTTTAATGTTGCCTTGAAAGTTCCTGGGCAAGCATGTGATAAATCAGAGAATCATAGAATTACCCAGGTTGGAGAAGACCTTAAAGATCACCGAGTCCAACTGCAACCTAACCATAACTAACCATAACCCTGACTAACAATCCTCCACTAAATCATGTCCCTGAGCACCACATCCAAACAGCTTTTAAACACATCCAGGGATGGTGACTCAACCACCTCCCTTAGGAGCCTATTCCAGTGCTTAACAACCCTTTCAGTAAAGAAGTGTTTCCTGATATCCAACCTAAACTTACCCTGGCGCAACTTGAGGCCATTTCCCCTCATCCTGTTACCAGTGAGAAGAGACCAGCCTTGCTCTCGCTGTAAGCACCTTTCAGATATTGGAAGAGAGCAATAAGGTCTCCCCTCAGGCTCATTTTTCCCAGGCTAAAAAGCCCCAGTTCCTTCAGTCTCTCCTCATAGGGCATATTCTCCAAACCCTTCACAAGCCTTCCTGCCCTTCTTTGGACCTGCTCAGCACCTCCATGTTCTTTCTGTACTGAGCTGCCCAAAACTGAACACAGTACTCGAGGTGAGGACTCACCAATGCCAAGTACAGGGGCAGGATTGCTTTCCTAGTCCTGCTCACCTCAGCATTCTTGATACAAGCCAGGATGCCATTGGCCTTCTTGCCCAGCTGGGCACATTGCTGGCTCACATTCAGCCAGCTGTCCATCAGTACACCAAAGTCCCTTTCCATCAGACAGCTTTCCAGCCACTCCTCCCCAAGCCTGTAGGGTTGCCAGGGGTTGCTGCGTCCAAAATGCAGGACCTGACACTTGGCCCTATTGAAACTCATACAGCTAGCCTTTGACCATCGATCCAGTCTATCCAGTTCCCTCTGTAGTGCCTTTCTCCCCTCTGGCAGATCAACACTCCCTCCCAACTTGGTGACATCTGCAAACTTACTGAGGGTGCAGTCAATCCCCTCATCAAGATCATTAATAAAGATGTTAAATTGAACAGCCCCAGTACTGAGCCCTGGGGGACACCCCTCATGACCAGCCACCAACTGGATTTAACTCCACTGACCACAAAACTTTGGGTCTGGCCATCCAGCCAGCGTTTCACCCAGCGGAGCATACGCCCATCCAAACCGTGGGCAGCCAGCTTCTCCACAAGAATGTTGTGGGGGACAGTGCCAAAGGCTTTACTGAAGTCCAGGTAGACAGCCTTACCTTCATCCACTAAGCAGATTACGTTGTCATAGAATGAAATCAGGTTTGCCAAACAGGATCTACCATTCCTAAACCCATGCTGACTGGGCCTGATCCTCTGGTTGATCTTCAACTGGTCCATGATGGCTCCCAAGATTATCAATTCCATAACCTTCCCCGGCACCGAGGTGAGACTGATAGGTCTGTAGCTACCAGGATCATCTTTCCAGTCCTTTCTGAAGATGGCCGTCACATTTGCCAGTCTCCATTTCTGGTTAGCCAGGACTGCTGAAGACTGACGGAGAATGGCTTGGCAACCACATCTGCCAACTCCCTCAGCACTCTATGGTGCAATCCATCTGGCCCCATGGATTTGTGAGTATCCAGCTTTCAGAGCAGGTCCAAAACCATCTCATCATGGATCATGCAGGGCCCGTTCTGTTCCCCATCCCTATCTCCCAGTGTAAGGGGCTGCGTGCCCAGGGAATGACAAGTCTTACTATTAAAGACTGAGGCAAAGAAGTCATTAAGTACCTCAGCCTTACCCTGATCCTTGGTCACCTTATTGCCCTTGGAGTCCAAAAAGGGATGGAGATTCTCCCTAGCCCTCCTCTTGCTGTTGGTGTGTTTGTAGAAATATTTATTGTTATCTTTTACCTTAGTGGCCAAGTTCAGTTCTAGCTGGGCTTTGGCTTTTCTAATTTTCTCCCTGCACAGCTTCACTGCATACCTGTAATAGTCTTAAGAGGCTTGCCCACTCTTCCAAAGGCCATAAACTTTCCTTTTGCTCTTGAGTTCCAGGTCAAATGGAGAGTGGGAACTTGGTTACTTGGTGTCTCAGTGTGTGAGGGTGCAGGGAGAGATGACTGCCTCGACTTACATCATCTGAAGGCTGTCTTGTACGCTTTATGGTCTGTGTAATTATGCAGATTATACCTGGCACACTTTAAGAGCCAGCAGGGGCCAGGAAAACCTTTCCAGTAGCATTTGGCTGACACCTCCATAACATCATGGGCAGATTAAAGGAAGACTATGCTTGTGCATGTGCTATCTTGTGTACTGTCTGCACTCTGCTGCAACGTGGTAAACTAAAACTGAGGGTAGTAAAAGTCATGGACTACAAAATCCACATCCAAACGTGGTAAAGTAGAATGAAATCTGTAAGAGTTTGGCATGAAAGAGAGGATTTAATACAAATATCAATACTGGTATGTCATTCAGACTCCATGAGGGACCCTGAGGCTTGTTTATCTGTTGGTTAAATAGCTGGAACAGACCTTACCTGCTTCAAAGAGGATTCATTAGAGACAGCAATCGATATATACTTGTGACGATCTTGAAAACAGAAAATGCTATTTTCACTAGTTTTATACAAGAATCCAATTACTGCTTTGGAGGATCAGAGGTAGAAGAGTAAACCTATTTGACTGTGTCTGAGGTTCTTTGCGTACACCTACACTTAAAGGCAAAAAGAAATAATAACAATGGGCTAAGAAAGAATGGATTCAAATAATTATCTTTCAAACTTGAAGTAAGATCTAGAAATGTTAGAAAAAAATATTGAAGAAGATAGACAAGGACCCTTCTGTCAGATCAACTGTTTCTGTGTCAGCACTAATGGATGCAATCAGTCAGGTTAGGAAGGCACAGTTGCAACACTAATGAAAATGCAGGGAAATGCTAAGTGTGTTTTGATAACATCCTAAGATCTAGGTGTCTCTTAAGACCTTATTTCAGAAATAACTGTGGGGCACAATTCAGTTCCATGTAATTGCAGTGAAGGAGAGATTGAAGACGTGAAAATTAACATTGAATTTTAAATGATGATCTTCAGAATTTGGATACTGTCCGCTCAGAACAGTGTTTCAAAACAGCAGTTCTCTTAATGCCCTCTAAAGTCTATCGCCTACAAGAAATTTTGATCAGTCTCAAAATTCCCTGTCTATATAAATACAAGCATTGCACAACTCTGTTGTCATCCATTCAGATGAAGTTGATGCCCATGTCCCATTTGAGGTCCCTGCTTTTCAGATTCGGGCACCAATACCTAATTCCCAGACCTGGAGAGCTCCCGTCTGATTGTACCATATTGTAGGAGCCCCCTATCATGCATATATCCACAGGCTGAAAGACTGCAGATGTACAAACTCATAGTGGTGAACAAGACAATAAGCAGCCAGCAGGAGTTTAATCCCTCTTACTGTGAGATGTTTTGAGTCACTATCATATGCCATTGTGCTTCAGGGACACACAGTATACCCTTATGGGGTACACAAATAGGAGCTCATGATAAACAGTATGAGGAGAAGAACAGAGAAACCATAACTTGCCCTATGCTGAGAAAGGCAGGCTGAGTTTCTGTTTGGGCTAGTAAACCTTGATGAAAGAGAGTAAAAGCAGACAATAGTGTAAGTAGTGGTGTAGCACCTGGAAGATTTTGCACCTCACACCCCTGTGTGAAAAGGACCTGCCAACTGATATTTCTTATCCCTAAAGTTTGCTTCCACTGTGCCAACTTGTTTAAAAGTGCTTCTCTCAATGCATTTGTTATGTGCTTTTCCTTGCAAAAGAAAAAATGTCATTTGAATATAATGGAAAACCTACTCCCATGATTAAATGCAATGAGGAAGCCACTGAATACAACGATTTTCTAGCAGGAGACTCATACATCTTTAAATCAATAGAGTTGCATTTGCTGGCTGTGATGAGCCATCGGCCCACCTATGGCTAGCGAGAGGTGCATCAGCTGGTTAGCAGCAGGCCTCCAGCAGTATGTATCATAAAATCATCAAAAAGAGCAGCCAACAGGAAATTTGTCCTGGCTGCTGCTTTGAGCATAAATCCTGTGCTGGGCAGTTCACAAATATTATACTGTAATCAACCTCCTGCCAACATCTTGGCCTGTCTCTTTTATCTCTCTTCTGTGAGTGTGCAGTCTTAGCATGGCCCTGAATCTGAGCCCTCTTTCTTCCATCTTGCCCTTCCCTTGGCTTCATTGTCAAGGATACATCACTAATCTGCCTCTTCGTCATGACTAGGACATCATCCCTTTCCTCTCTTCTCTCAAAATACTGCTGCTCATAACATCAGTTATCTCTTCCTACTACTTGGACTGTTTACTACATCAATCATAGCCAGCAAAGACTAGTTGGTTTCACTTGAAAAGAGTCCACAACCTACTTCTTTGTCCTCTTACTCATACTCTGCAGCTTCCATTTCTTAGTTGGGCTTAGCATTGCCTTCTGCTTGCTTTCTGCTTTCATGCAAGCTCCTCCTTGCCTTCTTTGAACTTGCCCCTTGTGCTAGGCAGGAATACCCCACAGACAGCTCTAAAGCTATTCTGTTACGAAGATCCTCTGAAATATCTCTCTGAAATCTCTCCCTGAAATTTCTATCTGCTGTGTAAGCAGGGTTTTTTCTCCTGAACACAGTGGTCTTATCACCTTTACTAACACTGTGTGCTTCTTGCATTTTCCTGGTCCTCTTGCCTCTCATATTTATCTTATAAGCTCAGCAAAAAGTGGAGCTGACACCCCCACCAGTTTGGAAAGAAGACTAGGACAGAAGTACTCGTAGGCTAAATTTATATTCCACAGTCATTTGCTCTTTCTGTTAAGGCAGAATCCATTTTCGTCTTTTGCCTCTCCACTTTATTTGTTGTGTTTATTCCAATCATAGAATCATAGAATCACCAAGGTTGGAAAAAACCTCCAAGATCATCTTGTCCAACCATCACCTACTACCAGTATTTCTCCACTAAACTATGCCTGTTAGTGCAACATCTACATGTTTCTTGAATACCCCCAAGGGACGGTGACTTCACCACCTCCCTGGGCAGTCTGTTCCAGTGCCTGACCACTCTTTCAGAGAAGAAATTTTTCCTAATATCCAGTCCGAACTCCTTCTGGCTCAACTTGAGGCCATTCCCTCTACTCCTATTGCTAGTTACGTGGGAGAAAACACCAACTTCCACTTCTCCCCTGTCTCCTTTCAGGGAGTTGTAGAGAGTTAAGGTCTCCCCTGAGACTCCTCATCTCTAGACAGAACAATCTCAGTTCCCTCAGCTGCTCCTCATAAGTCTTGTGCTCCAGACACTTCACAGCTTTGTTGCCCTTCTCTGGACATGCTCCAGGGCTTCAATGTCTTTCTTTTAGATAGGGGCCCAAATTGGAACACAGTACTGGAGGTGCGGTCTCATCAGAGCTCAGTTGCTTTATGTATTTTTTTTTAAGCCCCCAAAGGTCCCTGTCATGAATTAGACTGATCTTTGCTATGGTGCACATCAATATGGCAATACTGAATATGGCTACGTTGAATATCACCATGAGGCTTTGGGAAATGCACTCTGTTTGGTCTGAGGCACCCAGAGTGTTCTCTATTTCACTTTGCTCCAGTGGGAATTTTCTACAGCTGTTTTTTTTTTTTAAAAAAAAAAAACAACAAAACATTCCAGACTGGATTTTTAAGTTTCTGCTTTCAGTCCTCTGATACCAATTATATCTTCACCAGGCACATGAATTCCTTAAAATGCACTATATTCTACAGCTGGAGTCTGGTCACTTTTCAGCTGTATCTTTTACCTTCAAGAGTATAATAAATACCATAATGAAGATAATAACTAATAATGATGATAGACTCCATTATTCACAGAAGAGACAAAACATGCCAAGTGCAAAATACATAGAATCAAAAGCAAAGGCTTGAGTGTAACCTAAGACACTTCATAAACTGGGACATAATTGCTCTTGATTTCTCTATATTGGCTTTTTATCTCAAAGAAGCCAGATGATGAATTACCATGTGATTTATCATAAGCTTTAGTATGTGATTTTTTTCCCTTCTTCCTCCTCATCATGCACTTCTCTTTTGCCTTTGGATTCTTTCATTTGATATTTGTAAATTTACACAATTTGGAAAGGCAAAACAATGCAGAGCACAAGCCTTTTATACTCCACAGCCAGCTGGTCTCTTTCCTGCCGTTTCTGCACTGAAGTTGCACTTGGGGAACTGGGTCATACTGCGTGTTAGACAAACCAATTTAAGTAGGTGCTCCTGCCCTGAAAGATTTGCACTGAACAGATGAAGCATCCAAGAGAAAGAGGATAAAGCACAGTGACGCATGCAAAGTCACAGGGCAGGCAAAGAGCAGGCCTGGGAATTAATTATATCAGTGGTGTCTTAGTCCCTGCTTTTCCCAGCAGCTAATGTCTTATTTTTAGGACAAAGAGACTGAGGAATAGTGCATTTCTCTAACCTGTTAGTGGCCAATAAGTGATGTAGGAGATCAATGCACCTTTGAGGTATATGAAGAACCACTGCGGTGGTTCAGGGCAGTTTAATCATCTCAGGATATACCTACATCCCTGGAAAGAGATTTCAGTGCCCCTTTTTCTCCTTGCCCAGTACACCCCATTTCTGTTCCTCCCTCATATCACCCAAAACTTGTGCACTCTGGATGTGGGGCCCTGGCCCTCCCTTCCTTTTGCTTTTAATTGCTGTTTGTGGGCAGCTGGAGACAGCTTGCAATGCTGGCAGTATCAGGGCATTTTTCATCCTCCCCGTGATAGGAATGGAGGTGAGGAGTTCAGCACTCTCCCTTACCTCCACTGACATCAACGCTGTGTCAGCCCTGATGGTATTAAGGCAATCTTTTTAAAGCAGTTCATCTTATTACCATGGTGTGCGCTCTCTGAAGGCCTTGGACAAATGTTAAACCCTGTAAGTGTGCGCGATGCCACAGAAGAAATATGAAACAACAGCTGAACTGCTAGCCGCTACAAGGACAAATTTTGGTTAATGTTTCCCATTAACTCCCAGCTCCTTCTGTCATCCTGCTAATGCGGTTAGAGAAGCTAAAGGAAATAGCTTTCTCATCTTCTACTCCAAACTGTCATTTGCCAAAGATTTGCTGGAGGTCTAATTAAAGCAGAATAAATGTATTTTGCGTTTCTCAACCAAGAGGGTAGTTCAGATCATAATCTGTAGAATGAATATAGCATGTTTCTGACTGAATTTCTAGTGCTAGTGAAAAAGGAAACTCTGAATGATGAAGACAAAGGTACTTCAAAGTGAAGAATTAATACAGCTCATAACAGCACAAATATGAAAATCCACATTCTGAGAACAAAAGCTTTGGTACTATAGGCACTTCTGTGTCTCAATCTCGCTTATACCGTACAGCTGGAAGAGACAAATATTTATGCTGATATTTTGTACTTAGTGCCGATGTGGATGCAATATGTTTCCCTCCTCAACTATGTCAGAATGACACTTTGAATGTTTTGTGCTGTGGCATTTCCACTTTCAATTTTAATGTCCCCAAAGCAGCTCTTCAAGGAGAAAACCATTCTTCCATCCAAAGAACAACTGTTGTCAGATCTCTCTGGTGCTCTCTGAAGTACAAGTAATTACACTAATAAGGCCCAGAACTTCTAGACTGAACAATGTAAAACTAGCTTGTGAAAAATGATTTTTGCACACAGGACCCTGTGTTCTTAAACAAGATGACTCAACCGATTTTTTCAAACGAAATATAACCAATATATGTGATTATGAAGGCTGTTTGTAAATGTTAGTTATGAGAATGTCCTGTTTTTACGGACAGAAGCAAAAAATGTTTGTGGGCAAGTCTTAATAAATCTTGTTTGCTCCTATACCAGAATCACTAAGATCTGCACTCCCCATTGACACTCTTTGGATTGCTCTCTCCCGTGCTCCTTCTTGGAGCTCCCATAGCCTCCAACTGATCACACTCTCGGAAGCACATTCTTGACATCCCCAAGTCAGTTTCTCTGCCTTTATCAGACTCAGTGAGCAAGCAAAGCACATGCCTGTGGTAGCCTGAAGGATTACATCTAATCCATTCCTAGAGGAAGCCTAAGCCTGGCCACATATTGCTTTCCCAAAACACTGAACTAAATTCAATTTCAAAATTTAATGTATGTTCCCAAAAGTTTTGTTGGAAGAGAAGTGGAGACTGTTAAAGGCAGCAGCTGAAGTCTGATATCAGAAATAGGTAATAAAATTTAGGATATATTTTCTTATTATTTATTTTGCATGGTAACCTACTGCCACTGTTTTGCAGCAAGAGTTCAGTTAGAGTGGATTTTGGATTGGTTGGTGCATAACTTTGAAGACTTCCTCCGTTCATATTTCATTTTACTGACATAAATAACTTGAAAAGAACAATAAGGTACAGAGTCATAGAATGGCTTGGGTTGGAAAGAGACCTTAAAGATCCCCCATCCAGCCCCCATCCAATCTGGCCTTGAGCACCTCCAGGGATGGGGCATCCACAGCTTCTCTGGGCAGCCTGTGCCACTGCCTCACCGCCCTCTGTGTAAAAAATTTCCTCTTAATATCAGTCTTAAACCATTCTCCCTTGTCCTATCATTATCTGCTCATGTAAACCATTGGTCTCCCTTCTGTTTATACACTCCCTTTAATTACTGGAATGAATTTGAAGGAAATACAGAAGTCTTTAAGTAAACTTTTGGTTCAATTTAATGATAATTCACCATGATTAACTCTATTTCATAATTTTTATGAAAAAATATACCAATCACCTTGTATTATGTCACCTCATACAACATATTTTAAAACATTCTCACTAATATTTTTAATATGTTCTTTAAAGTGTTGCCCCATCCTTGCTTTACAGACTGTAGCTGTCTGCCTGACTGACTCCATTTGCTCCCATCTAATAAAGTATTATAATAGTTTCTATTAGTGTGCGTTTTTACAGGCTGTCAATGAAGCACTGCTGTTTAATCAAGGAGAAAAGTAATCAGTAGTATCTTGGTTCCTTGTGACAATGTAGATATTAGTTTACACAGGGAGTATCTGCTTCCTTGCCATTGAGTTTATGCCAGCTTTTATAGTACCAATTTATACAACATTTGAGAATCAAATGTGTAACAATAACTGGAGGGGCTGAAATAACTGTTAAGGTTAGGTCAGGGTGATCGAGTTCCCAAATGCCTTTTGCAGAATATGATGTTAACTCTTCAGGACTTCTTCCTTCATGTGTCTGAACTCATTTAGGCTTTAGACAGTGCCATAAAAGGTAATCAGATCTTCCTTTCCAATATCCCACAGTAATTTTGAAACAAGTAAAATCCATAGAGTCACATCATTTAAAGTCTTCTTCTAGCACACTGTACAGCTGCTCAGGCAGTTAATTACAATATGTTCTCAGAATGAGGAGCTAAATAGGCAGTCGAATTTCTGTGCTTCATTAAAATCAGTTTAGTGAAATTAGGCCGACAGGATAAAGGGAATATCTTGTGCAGTTTCCACTATTCTCAGCACAAGGATTGCACCAGATGTTGCCCTTTTTATGTTTAAATCATATACCTTGTATTAGTTGACTAAGAATAAGTAATATCCATGTGCTTTCATCTTGCATCCAGCCGGTAAACAGAAATATTTTAAAGTCTAATAAATGAATGCTGCATCCACTTGTGCAAAGAAAGCCCCACAGTATGAATACTATCAAGATAACTCTTTTGTGCTGAAAAGAGATAGGAACTGGAAATATTTTTGTTGGGAAGTACAGGAAATGAGCCACTCTATGATAACAGGTGACTTACACAAAATATATC
Source organism: Centrocercus urophasianus (assembly GCF_019232065.1). Classification (NCBI taxonomy): domain Eukaryota; kingdom Metazoa; phylum Chordata; class Aves; order Galliformes; family Phasianidae; genus Centrocercus; species Centrocercus urophasianus. The sequence continues at coordinate 6,172,148 of NW_024884253.1, forward strand.
ATTTTTGCTTCATCATCGTAAATTAAAGTAAAAACATTCTTTCTAAGCTTATGTGGTTCTTCTCTCTCACCTTCAATATTTTTTAAGATTGGAAATTCAAATGATTTTAATAGCATTGATCCGCCCAGTGCTGATTTATTTGCAGTTGGTCGGGTACCAGAGAGAGAATTAATTTCACCTATATCTTAAAAATTGACATCAGTTAGCTACGTTTGGTGATCAGGGGAACAAACTGCCATTCAGGGAAACCTGCTCTAGGAGACTAATCATCTAATTACCAAAAGAGCCTCCATACCAGCCTGAAAGAAATCAGCTGAATGTGAAAGCCAAGAGGTGGATCCGGGCCAGAGTTTGACGTTTTGAATGCATTCACTAACAAGCTTTACTTGGCTAACAGAAAAGTGAATAAATTCAGAGCAAATAAAAGATGTTTGACAGGTTTGATTTTTTTTTATTTTAATTTTTATTTTATTTTATTTTTTCAGCTGTGCCTCTTAATTCCTGATTTTCTTTTGCATGGTAACGTGAAGATTCTGGCTCTTCTCTTGACTTAACATGGATGGATGCAGGAGGGCAGGTTATGCTTTAACAAACACCATTAGAGGCTTGTCTGTGTGGACAAGGGACCAATGTTTGTAGCTTCCATATACGGTGTCAGCAAGAGCGGAGGGGAAGAATCATAGAATGGCAGGATTTGGAAGGAACCTCAAAGCCCATCCAGTTCCAGCTCCTTTGAACACTTCCAGGGATGGGGCATTCACAACTTCCCTGGTCAACCTGTTCCAGAGCCTCACTACCACATGAGTCAAAAATTTCCTCCTAATATCTAATCAAAATCTCCCCTCTTTTAGTTCATTATCAGACTGTGTCAAAAGTTGGTCTTCCAGTGATTGATCCAGATCCAGAAGAATGTGATTTTGGTCCTTATGTCTGGGAGTCCTGAAATAAGTTAGAGAGAATATAAACTGAAAACTTTCAAGGCAATGAATAAGACTGTTAATTCTGATTTGAGCTGACTCAGCTGTCAATTCGCAGAAGGAGTATATGAAGCATGTTCTGCTGGATACTTCAAACTCTTTGTCTGAAATTTTGAGAGTATCATGGTCAAATATAAAATCAGAAAATATATGTCCAGTATCTGTTTCTTCAGTAACTACACTGCAATGAAAATGACAAGTAGTATGAGTCAGTTACATCTAAATGGCCACTGAGGGAGGAAACAGGTGTCTCTTTCTTCCCTATTAGCAAGAGATGTTTTCTAAAGATAAGTGAGTAAAGCAGTTGTTGAGAAAAGACATTGTGGACACTGTCCATCATGTACCTAATTATGTTAAATAGGTTAAGCATGAGTGATTTCCCGTTTTCAAAAACAAAACAAAACAAAAACCAGCCAAACTAAAACAACAACAACAACAAAACTACTATGGACTTTTATGAGTTTTTTTTTTTTTTTCTGGGCAGAAAAAAGCCAGATGAGGTTTAACAAAAGCAAGTATAGAGTCCTGCATCTGGGGAGGAATAATTGCATGCTCCGGTACAGGTTGGGGGATGAGCTGCTGGAGGGGAGCTCTGCGGAGAGGGACCTGGATGTCCTGGTGGACGACAGGTTGGCCATGAGCCAGCAGTGTGCCCTTGTGGCCAAGAGAGCCAATGGCATTCTGGGATGCATTAAAAAGAGCGTGGCCAGCAGGTCGAGGGAGGTGATCCTCCCCCTCATCTCTGCCCTGGTGAGGCCTCATTTGGAGTACTGCGTCCAGTTCTGGGCTTCCCAATACAAAAAAGACAGGGATCTCTTGGAAAGAGTCCAGCGGAGGGCCACAAAGATGGTGAGGGGCCTGGAGCATCTCCCCTATGAAGAAAGGCTGAGTGAACTGGGTCTGTTCAGCCTTGAGAAAAGAACTGAGAGGGGACCTGATCCAGGTCTATAAATATCTACGTGTGGGGGGCAGAATGGCGAGGCCGGACTCTTTTCAGTGGTGAATGGAGACAGGACAAGGGGAAACGGCCGGAAACTGCAGCATAGGAAGTTCTGCACAAATGTGCGCAAGAACTTCTGTACAGTGAGGTGACGGAGCACTGGAACAGGCTGCCCAGGGAGGTGGTGGAGTCTCCTTCTCTGGAGATGTTCAAGACCTGCCTGGATGCCTACCTGTGCGAACTGCTGTAGGGAACCTGCTTTGGCAGGGGGGTTGGACTCGATGATCTCTGGAGGTCCCTGCCAACCCCTACAATTCTGTGAGTCTGTGATTCTGTGTGAGTAGAAAATCTTCGATTTTGGTGTGTGCAGTTTTATTGCATTCAGCATCACTGAAAATAATTAGCCACAACATTAGTTATCAGTTTCCCTCCTGGAGCTAAGAATCAGGCTGATAGTAGTGGTGTTGTTAAGAATACTACCAGAATAGTAAATATAAATTTCTAGTCATGTATAATGGCAGGCTAGACATCTGCATTTGACTGAAATGTAGAAACATATCACTGCACCTTCCATTTCAGGGAAAATATACGTCCATCCGTCCTACAAGCTGCAAATGTGATACATAGAAAACAGTTTTTCAAAGCACATAATTCCTTCAGTGATCAGCTCCTAACCTTTACTTTTGCTTCCAAAGTATTAAAAACTAAACTTGCATCATATATTGCAGCTGTTCCATTTTGCATCTTGATCTACTAAAAGGGTGGAATATTGTTTATATGCATTGTATGGATAAGAATAGCACTCTGGATCAAAATCTATGTGAAAGCAGTGAGACTCCCACTGATGGGTCAGTTGTTCAAATCACTGATAAGGTGCTGGAGGTCTTGCTGACGCGCAGTACTTGGCCACATCAAAAAGATAAGTCAGCTCTTGCGGAGCTGTGTTAGCGGCTGACTATTGCTCTCAGCCATGAAGCATGCAATTTCCATGCCCCTTGACAGCAAAGCAAATGGTCTGATAAGCACAAACGAGGGCCAATATTTAACACTCTGTGCTCTTGATGTATTTAGTATTTACCTAATGCCCTTCTCACTGAAAACCTTAAGAGGTGTGTGGCCAACATTTCCCATACAGAATTAATGTAGCCTTTAATGCTCTGCGTGGTGTGTATTAATCACGATTTATATCTGTGTTTTGTTACATTTGTAGCATTTAATGACTTTAATCATAAAATTATAGGATCATTATGATTGGAAATACCAGTAAGGTCATAGAGTCCAACCATCACCCCAGGCCTGTGACCTCTCTAGACCATGTCACTCACTCAGTTCCACACCCACCCTTTTCTTGAACACATCCAGAGATGATGCCTCCACCACCTCCATGGGCAGTCTGTTCCAATGCCTCACCACTCCTTTTGAGAAGAAATCTTTCCTAACAACCAAACTGAAAAACCATGCTGCAAACCATAGCTGTGCCACAAGCACTTATACTCACCTATGACCTTTGCTATATTATTTTAATAAATTTATACACGTTTTAAAGGAAGATTAGAGTATCAGATTAAATAATTTGATTCCTGCTAAAAGGTGAACACTGATATTAGATGAGACTTCCTAGGACTTCACTTTGAAGTGAGATCACCTCTACACTTATAGGTTGGTTTTGACTCAACACTAAGCCAGACTTCATAGTGAGCCACCTTCCCCAATCCATTCACCTTACCAGAGCGTGTAATGACAGGACAAGGGGTAATGGATTTAAACTACATAAGATGGTAAATTTAGATTAGATGTAAAGAAGAAATTATTTAATATGAGGATCATGAGGCACCAGAACAGTCTGCTCATAGGAGCGTGGATACCCAGACCATGGAATTGTTCAAGGCCAGATTGAAAAGGGCTTTCAGCAGTATGGTCTAGTGCTCATGATGGGAGGTAGAAGTAGATGACCTGAAGGGTCCTGTGGTAAACTGTATCAGAGGGACACTAGGTGGCTGATGAAGGTGTCCTCTGGTGATCAAGTTGCTCATTATTAAAATTTTTAACTATGCTTTTGATTTCTAGTTATTCACTTAACTAATTATCATAGGATGGTGAGTTGTAGCTAGGAAGAACTTCACCATGCAGGGCAATACCTGGGATAATGAACAGCTTAGGCTTACTGCAGTAGTAGACTTTACACTTTTGGATGACATTTAACCTCTCTCCTTTTAAAAACAGATCAGGGTGTTAGCTTATATCTCCATGACTTTTCTGAGCTTAGAAGTTCTGGGTATTGCTTTCCATCTGAAGGGCAGATAAGGCAATGCCTTTATTCAGAAAATCAGCAATAGGCACAGCTTTTTAATGGGGCTTTATTTTCTTCTTTTTAACACTTTGCGAGTTGTATTACCAGACATGAAAAACAGCAAATGTGTTATGCTCTCTAATTATTAAAGTTGTTTTTTTTAATGTGATTAAATCAACCGGCTCATTAGCGTTAACCATACTGCACATTCTAATGACTTAATTTATTTTAAACTACAGATCCAAGCAGACCTGAGATAGATAAGGGCAGAGTATATTGATTTTAAAATAATTCCCATCTAGAACAGCCTCCTGGGCATTTGCAGCCACATCAGATCATATACTGTTACAAATGGACTTGCAGACCAGCAGACCAAACCAGACCAGTTCAACTGAAGGAATTAGGAAGAAAACTTGCAAGCTTTTAACTCAGTTGATTCTTGATGGGCATTTGCTGGCTTCAATTTAATTTAAATGTATCTAAGCACTGAAAAACAAAGCTATTTTGGAAAATGAACTCTTCCTGTGTGTTGCAGATCTGCCTCTCTCCTAAGGACAGCATCTGGCAGATTGTGTGATACGTCACATTGAAATGCAGCTCCTGCGCATTTAATAAGCAACCTGCAATTACAAAGGCAAATCTTAGAGAATGGTTTGTTTCGAAACAGCATTTTAGTCCCAAACACCAGATTACTTAGCTTTAGCGTTTCAGATGAGGGATCATATACTCATTCCCAGTAGTTTTATAACGCATGCAGAAAATGACCATGCTTGCATGATGGTGGCAACTTCACAGTAATGCCTGTGATCTGAGCCCCCAGGACACAGCCCAGGTGCCATGGAAAGTCATATAGTGACATTAACATAATGCTGGGCCTGACCTGCTTCTTCCTGACATGACTGGGGAGTTGTGGTCAGCTCAAAGCACAGGCAGAGCACATTCTTCTGTACCATACACATGGAGTGCAGTCACTGGCTATCACACCACAGTCTCTCTTTCTAGGCAACTTCAGTGTTTATCAGCAATCACTGTTAGGAGAGGATTTTGAGTTTAAATCCGATAAGCTCAGGTTATCTTTAAAGAGGAAGGTCATTCAGTGTGATCGGATGAGATGGCAGACACTCGCCTTTCAGAAGAGCTCCATTAAATGAAAAGATAAGCCTCTTATTAGTGAGAAATTTAGCCCCAGATGTTAAAAATCCACATCCAGATATTGATCCTGGATGCACTCTGTAGACAGATTAATTTAAATATTTACTATAATCTTTCATTACATGCATCTAGATGCTTCATAAACCAATTTACCGTAGGTAAAGGTAAATGGAAAGATCAAGCACTAGACTTGCAAACAATATATAACTTCTATTCAAGAATGTCAGACCATGACATTAATTTCTTTTCTAATTTCCTATGCTCCCATTTTTGTCATACAAGGTGACATCCCTTACAGCAACTGGATGATTTATACTGTGTAGGGTAATTCTTAACTATCTTAAATATTGGTAGAGTAGCTCATCCGTCTTGAGGGAAGTGATATATGCAAGATTATTTAGAAAGGGTAGGCACTGAAAAAAGACTTATTCCTGATTAAATGCAGCATATCTATGCCTCTCTAGTGTCAAGTAAATAATATGTGTCCATTCTGAGTATATGCAACCTCCAAATACAAACGGACTCCAAAATCTTTTGATTTTGAAATATGACCCTGAAGTAAATAAGGACTTAAAGAAAAGAAAAATAAAAGAAAAAAATAGTCAAAGGAACTTACCTTCCTCTTTCTTCAATATAAAATTTGACATTATGTGAGAGAATTGGAATCAATAAAGTAACTCTATGTAATCTATTATGGCACTGAGCTTACTGGAGTTCAAGAAACACCTGGACAAAGCCCTCAAACATATGGTCTGATTTTTGAGATGTCCTTTGTGGAGCCAGGAGTTGGACTCGATGATCCTTATGAGTTCCTTCCAACTCAGGATTTTACATGATTCTATGATTTTATGATTCTATGATTCTATTCCAGCCTAATGGAATGCCAAAGTTGTTGTTGTTGTTTTTTGTTTGTTTGTTTGTTTGTTTGTTTTCAGGATCTGTTGAGTCTTATGAGTGGTGGAAAGTCACGTAGGAAAGAGATGATTTTTCATGCAGTGTAAGGAATATTGTTGGTGGTCCAAAGAGGCTACTTATGCTAAAAAATGGAGCATGGGATTGAAGGCCATTGAAAGAGAATGACTCCTTCTGGGAGAGGAAAGATGCAGACCAAAGAGAAACTTAGTCAAAAAATGACTGAAGTGATCATAAAGCTTCTACAGCCTTCAAATGTGTTTGAGACAACTTCTAATGGCATTCCAAAGGAGTTTTTTTTTTCTTCAACTATGTGAAAGTTTGAAGCAAAATGAAACTATCTGGTAAATTGATTTGTTTCCTCCAAGCTTCATTTTGTTAGGCCAAAAGGTCAATGCCCTACAGTAGAGTCAGAGTTCAATTTACATCTTCTAAAACCAGAGGTGAGGCACAGGTGGAGAGAAAGTTCAGAGCAATCTAGGAAATTTGGTGATAAAAATGGAGGAATATCAAAACACAAGCTGAAAATATGCAGTTTTTGAAATTTTTGGTCTTGGGTTTTAGTTAAAATGTTTATATTCAGCTGTATCCCAAATGAACTCATAAGTACTGAGAGGACGGTCTAATCATTTTTAATCATATTTGGCTACCTCGTGCTGAAATCAAAGAAAACAAAGGCAATCTGAAGAAAATTCCAACCCTCTGTACTGAAGAAGAACTACAGTCTATAAGCACCAAATGTGGAAGAAAAAATTGCAGTGCATTTTTCTTCCACGGGAATTACCCAAATAACTTTTGTCTTTGAAAAGCTGAGATTCATGTTTTGTCGTACCATTTTCCTTTCTTTTACAGGAATTGCCTCAGATATAAAATGGATGCCTTAGGAAAGAAAAATCAATCAAATCATAATAACTTATTCAATAGTATAGACTACTGCTGCCAGTGAAAATTGATAAAGGAATAATCAGAGTGCATTAGACCCCATCCTTTCCTGAATTATATGAATGCAGCTCTTGATGTAACACAGACAGTTCTTATACTCTAGGATCTATTAAAAAAGCATGGGCTTAAATCATCTCCTGTATTAATTTTATGCCATGGTAATTTCATACATTTTAATGAGATCACTTTGTTTTTACCCCAGTGATAGAAACAGAAGATAAAGATTATCTCTCCCTCTATTCTTTAAGAGGTGGGAAAAAAACTACAAGTTGGACATACTGGATGTAGTAATTTGCAGAAACAGGAGGCTTTCTTTTTTGCAAGGGTCTACAATGCCATAAAGACAAATAATCACCATTAAGCAAAGTTTATTTGTTATGTTGTCAACAAAATACTGACCTGAAAACCAAAAAATCAAACTAAGCTTAATGAAAATGTGTATTCTAACCTGGGTTAAATTAAATTATCTATTTAAATATAGGAGTAAGGAACTGAGAGAGGAATTTCCTCCTGAACAATTTATATGTTTGTTTATTTATTTATTTATTTAATTAATTTTGTTGTCATTTTTTTTTTTACTCATCATTCAGTCTGCATCCTGAACAACATCTCTCTGCTAATAAGGTTACTCATTCAGCCCTTTTCAACTCCTGTAATTTGCCTGAATTATGGAAGACAAATTAAGCAGCTCAAAACAATAGCAACAGATTGGTGCTACCATCATCATTAAATCACAGCAGATGCAAAAGGACAGTGGAGACTTGGTTGTAAATGTATGAAATTCTTCTGATGACAGTCTTGCATTTTATCAGGGCATTTTTATGATCTAATACACATTTACCCTTTTCTTGCCTTTCAATCACAAGGCGGCACATAAGGTAAATTGGTTTCCTCTGTGCTCAAGTGTTTTTTTGCTAATTAACTGATATTAAGATTAAATTCTACATTGTTTAGTGGTTACTCTTGCACACATTTCAGGTGATGTCAATACAGGAAAATCACTGTTCTCAAGAGCACTGCTACCTCATCAACAATCTCATGCAATGGGCTCCATGAAAGGCAGAAGGACCGAGCTCTGTTTCTCCTTCCCCTGAGCAGCAGCAAGCCTCTGTGTCCTAAGCTAGACCCAAGGAAAGACCATGCAGGATCTGTGCCTGTGAGGACCATGAGGAACACAGTACAGCTTGTTCTCAGCTGTGGAGAGGCCTGAACCCAAATTTGCAGTCCTTTGATATGTGCATTAATTACTTGGTTAACAGCAGGACTGCTGCCTTCAGCAGGCATAATTTAAAAAACGTGCAAGATGATACTTGTTATAAACAGCTTCCAGTGCTTGCCATCAGCTGTGTGGCTGGAGTTGAGCACGGAGGAGAAATAGATGTGTCATCAAGGATGAACATGTCACCTCAACAACTCAAGTGAGGAAGTCAGGGGAGGAAAGGGAAAGAAGCTCCACAGTGACAGGTTATTAGAGGTTCACATAGGACTCTGTGCAAATGGGGTTAAGGACACAGAATAGATGGACCTCAAGCTCCCAAGATAAGTGTTTCTGCTCATTTTCTCAGTACCCTCCTCTTGGGCTCTGCTCCAAGCCATCTCCTCTTACCGTATTTGCAGGGCAGGTTTAATATGCAGCAGAGTTAGCGCTGGGCCTGAACACTGTTGTAGTCCAAATGCTGACTAGGAGGGAGCACACAATGTGGTGTTTATATGTGCATTGTGCTATAGGGTTGTTATACATGATCTATCTCTTTGGGTATTTATCAGACCGCGGCACTCGGGTGGCTAACCTTGGAATCATCCCTGCTTTTCTCATTCCCACAGGAGTCTGGGAATTTTTTTTATGCTGATAACTTTCACTTGATTTCAGGCTGGCTTCGTGTGATGCCTATACTACACATCTCTGCTAGTTTACATTACAGAAATGAAATCAACTTAGAAAAAACAAGGATCTTGTACTAAATTTTGAGCATCGATCAAACAAACCAATGAAGAGGAAAAGAAGTGGAAATGGAGTGTTACAACTGTGGGAAAGCCTTCCTTTCATCTCCATGTTAGTTACAGGAAAACACCATTCTTTCATTATTCTCTGATATCTGAAGTTATTGTTTCAGGTAAGGGTAGTGGCTGGACGCCTACGTCTAGGAGTTTATGCTGGGGAGAAACTTTGTGATCATAACATAGTACAAACTACAGAAGACAGCTTATATAAAAATTAATAACTTGTATTCATACAGACGTGCTATTACCTATAAATTGTCCAACAAGTTTTAGTTGTGACAGAAGGCCTGCAAGATAATTACATGATTTGAACAGTGTGGAGACCCCTCATTGCACACCTCTTCCTATTACAGTACTGTACGTACTTACTAATTTACTTGAAGACATATCCATTAACTAGATTAAATATGAAATAAATAATTTTTACCATGCTAATGATCTGTTTAGTGTTATCCATGCATTAATTGCAGGTCAGGAGAAAGATGGCCCAACAATCTCCCCGGCTTTGATCTGCTGAATTGAAGATCTGAGTGTGTTGTGACTGTAGAATAGGTACATGACAACATCCTAGATAGCGGTACGCTTCATATCGTGACTTTTCCTGGCATCACATAACAGCACATGTAATGAGAAGAAGACTTTCATTATAAACCAAATGAAGAGAGAAGGTGTTCTGATCATAGCTGACATCTGAACTTTCAGTGACCTACAAAGCACTTTTTTTGCTTTTAATGCCAAAAAAAAAAAAAGAAGCAGATCTTCCCTTGGAACAAATGATATCTTTGCCAGTCTAATATTTTAGGGGCTTGCATAAATAAAAATAGTATTTGCTAGGTTGTCCTTGCCAAATCCTTTACAATCAAATTATGTATTGGCATGTAATCAGAGAATTTATGTGCATTCATGACTTTTTTTTGAGACAGAAATGCCAACATTAAACTTTCCAAAGTGTGACAATCTGTGCTTTATGCAGAGGATTATCTCCATACAAAAAACAGAAAACGACAGTATAAGACACTCTGGAGGAGCATAGAATCATAGAATGAATTAAGGTAGGAAAGATCACTAAGATCAACTATCCAACCATCAATCTATCACTACCACTCTCACTAAACTAAACTTAAATAAATTCAGCCCTACCACTAATCTCGGTTTCCATAATGTCTTCGCTGGCTTGGAAAACCTATTCCTTCTTACCATACGATGATCTGAACTGGTTAACCATATAGACAGTACATTTAACCTAGATGAAATCCTTGTTGTTATTTCATCTGTGAAGAGAGATGTGAAGGACTAGGCAAATAACTACTCTCTTTCCTATGTGGAGACATGGACTTTCAATATTATTTACTCATACTGGAGCACCCGCTGTTTCACCCCAACAGCTTCTTTTTGTATACACAAAATAAACTCATCCAAATTGAGATGTATGATGTTACAGTTGCTTGTACTTGAGGGATTATAGCAAATAGTGTAGTGTTCTGGTCTTAATTTCATTTAATACAGAATTTCTGTGGGTTTAGGTTTGTTTGTTTGTTTGTTTGTTTGTAATCCAGAGCCTGAAAGGCCTAATGTGTAATCATAATAGCTACAGGTTGCTGTTCTTTGAAACTACTTTTGCATGTCTTTAAAAAACTCGTGTAAATATTATTCTGAGTGCAAAGAGATAGTCAAATGGGGTTTTCTTTAGTGGAAAAGAGTAAAACTATATACATAGAGAGAATAATATTAAAGTTTCTCTGTGCTATATGATTATTACAGTCAAAGCATGCTCACTTTAGCCATATCATGTTTTAGGATTTATCTAAGTGGACATATGAATGTAGGCATTCTTTTATCTATTATAAAAATATATATAAATAGTCTAAAGTGAAACAGTATGGTTTGTGTCCCAGAGAGGTGATGGATGTCCCATCATCGGAGACATTCAAATTCAGGCTGGATGGAGCGCTGAGCAACCTGATTTAATGTCCCTGTTTCTTGTAGGGGAGTTGGACTAGATGACCTTTAAAGGTCCTTTCCAATCAAATAATTCTATGATTCTGTGACCACAGGGATGTCTGCTTGCTGTGCATCTGCAACTCAGAGTGACTTCTCTTAGCACCGGATATCAGCATGGCCTCTGCAGTCAGATAGGCTGCCTATCAGTCACTGACTATTTATCTTCAAGTTGCCTTGTGAAGACTCTGCTATTCTGAACAATTTGGGTTAATACAGACCAAAAATGCCCATAAAAGATACTTTTATGTCATTATGTTGTGCAATAATATATCCAGATAGTTTCCTTTTCTATGGCTTGAACCATATAAATGAAGAAAAAAGTCACAAAACAATCTCAGGAAAAGAATTGTGGGGTCATTGCAAGTGTATGTCTGCAAATCTTTTCAGCCTGACAGACACTGAAGTTAGTTCAAAAAGGGTTTTATTTTTTTCTGGTTTTGATTGTGTGGTACAACTTAAAGCAGAAAAAATGAGATGTTGTTTAACCACTGTTCTGAACATATATCAGAACCTGATGAGCATTAGATCTCAATCCAAAGATTAATCATGGTCGTTAATGAATTAAAACCCTGTCTAGTTATGAATTTTATGTTTTGACAAACTTCAGTGCTTAACATCAAAGTCATACAGTGGAGCCCCTTTCATCTCTAGCCTCAGATCTCTCCCTATCTCAGACAAGGGATTCTTCTTACTGAACTGAAGCAAAATTCAGTAGATTCACAGGGGTTCCCCAAATACCTAAGAAACCAAAAAATTGTTGCAAGTTTCCCTGCCATAGCAAAACTGCTTCTATTTTAAATATTTTTCAGGAAGGATTTTGTTTCCAGGTCCCTAAAATAAAAACAACATCTCCAGAGTGGGTAACAGTACTTATATTTATGACCTGACAAACTTTATGCAGGAAAACATTACAGTTGTCTGTATGTTTTGGTTGTTTTGTGGAAGCTGATGTCATCAAAAATGAAATAACCAACTTCTGATAATGCTTCCCTTTTGTTTATTGCCTCATTTTGTTTTATGAATGCAGCTTCCATAGCCCTTTGCTTTTATTCTGTCTTTCACGTTGTAGTACTGCCACTGCAGCTATTCATGTCATCATTTACACTGTTAAATCCACAGGCGCTATCTTGCCACAAAAAATATCCTCTCATTAAATTTGTGAACCTCCACAAAATGGATTTGAAATAGCGAAAACAATGAAAATCTTCATGCATTTAGAAACAAATCAGGTTTTTTGGTTTTGGTTTTGGTTTTGTTTTTTTTTTTTTTAATTTAAAAAATAGTAAGGAAAATAAATCCTAAAAGTGAAAGAGTATAAAATCCCATCTTTGCCTTAATTGCTTGCTCTCTGCGTAACCAGCCAAAGGAGGAAATTTCTCCTGTAGAGGATATGGAATCATGGAATCATAGAATCATTAAGGTTGGAAAGACTACTAAGATCTTCGAGTCCAGCCGTCAACCCATCATCACCATGCCCACTAAACCACATCCCTCAGTGCCACATGTCCACATTTCTTGAACACCTCCAGGGATGGTTACTTCACCATCTCTCTGTGCAGCCTGTTCCAATATCTCACCAACACCTCCTTCTGTGAAGAAATTTTTCCCTAATATCCAACCTGAATTTCTCTTGGCTCAGGGTCGGGGCAATCTCAAGCACAGATACAGGTTGGGTGGAGAATGGCCTAAGAACAGCCCTGAGGAGAAGGATGTGGGAGTGTTGACTGATGAAAGATCAACGTGAGCCAGCAAAATGTGCTTACAGCCTGGAAAGCCAACTGTATATTGAGTTACATCAAGAGAAGTGTGACCAGCAGATTGAGGGAGGTGATTCTACCCCTCAGCTCTGCTCTCATGAGACCTGACCTGGAGTATTACATCCAGTTCTGGGGTCCCCAAAATGGGAAGGATATGGAGATGTTGGAATGGGTCCAGAAGGAGGGCAATGAAGATGATCAGCAGCACTTCTCCTATGAAGACCAGCTGAGAGAGCTGGAGCTCTGCAGCCTGGAGAAAAGAAGGCTCTGAGAAGACTTCATTGTGGCCTTCTAGTGCCTGAAGGGAGCCTACAGGAAAGCTGGGGAAGCACTTATAAGGTATACTTCTCACATGTAGTGCGAAGATGAGAGGAAATGGTTTTAAACTGGAAGAGGGTAGATTTAGACTAGATATTAGGAAGAAATTCTTTACTGTGAGAGTGGCGAGACTGAAACAGATTGCCCAGCGAAATTGTGGATGCTCCCTCCCTGGAAGCATTCAAGGACAGGTTGGATGGGCTGTGAGCAACCTGGTCTAAAGGAAGATGTCCCTGCCTATAGAAGGAGAGTTGGATCTAAGTGGTCTTAAAGGTTCCTACCAACCGTTCTATTATTCTAAGATTCTGAGTCGGGAGGAAGTTTTGATCTGCTTGAGGGTAGTAAGGCCCTAAAGAGGGATCTGGACAGCCTGGATAAATGTGCTGAAGCTGTTGAGATGAAGTTCAACAAGATCAAATGTCAAGTCATCCATCTCGGTCACAACAATCCCATGCAACCCTACAGGCTCGGATCAGAGTGGCTGCAAAGCTGCCTGGAGGAAAAGGTTCTGAGGCTGTTTGTCAGTACTCAGCTCAACATGAACCAGCAGCATGCCCAGGTGGCCAAGGCCTGACTTGTGTAAGAAACAGTGCAACCAGCACGAGTAAGGAGGTGGTCATTTCCCTGTACTCAGCACTGGCAAGGCTGCACCATGAGTACTGTGTTCAGTTTTGGGTAGGACAAGAGAAGAAGGCCTGAAGATGTACCAGGGGAAGTTCAGATTGGATATTAGGAAGAACTTCTCAGAAATAGGCACTGGAACAGGTTGCCCATGGATGTGGTGGAGTCACTGTCTCTGGAGGTGTTCAAGAAATGTTTAGATGTAGTACACAGGGGCATGTTTTAGTGGGCAATTTTAGTGGTAGGTGGATAGCTGGACTAGATGATTTTAGAGGCTTTTACCTGCCTCAGTGACTCTATGATTTTATGTCAAGTACACTCAGAGAAAAAAGGACAATCACAAATTTTAGCCTTGAACTGTAGTCTTCATCTTTAAATCTGAGCCTCATATTAAACTCAATGAACAGCCTGTTTTTTAAACTAAATATAGACTGCTTACTCATGCAAATTACAATACCCCAAGTGGAGCATTCCATTACAGTAATTGCATTTACAAACGATGTGAATGTGCCTAAGCATTGTGGGAAATGGGTTTTCCTCTTCCTTCATTAATCTTAGCATTCAAGGCTCTGTTGAGATGAAAGGTCTGTTTACACCTCAAGCTCTCCCTAACAGCCCTCCATCAATACATGCTGCAGAGGAGTGGGCATTCACAGTGATTTTCCAGTTACCATCCCTGGTGTGGTTGTTCATGTCTAACTGATAAGTGAATACAAAATGCTCTCAAGTGAAAGGGCAACATTTTACACTTCTTTTGTTCTCAGAGTAATTGTTTAAGAAGAATGACAGCATCAATATACAGCTGTAGTTAACAAACAATTAATTTGCAGGAGGGAGGTGTATCAAGAGGTGAAGAGGGCTGCAAAACAAACTGAGATTACAGCTTTCCCCATCATCTTTTTACTAATATTTATTTTTGAAAATTAAAAATCTCTATGCAAATGCATGTAGCTACATAGAGAAAATCACCTTATAAGCCAATTTACTGCCTCCATATCTTTCTGATATGAAAACTAACAATCATTCAATAAATAGGAAGATGGGAGTTTAGGTTAACAGGAGGAAAATACCACATCAAGAAGAAAGTATTTTTGAGTCAGAAAATGTAATATATGGAATTTAGACATTCTTTCATCACTTAGTCTTCATGGCATACTCTGGAGCCATGATGAAGATGTTATGGCCAAAAAGCAAGTTCTAGGAAGAACTCTTTCACCCCTGAGATAAAAGAGCAATTCCAATAAATAGTGTCATAGACAACATAAAAATGCAGGAAAAATATGGGAGCAATTTAATAACCTACATCATACTGATAGAATTGTATATCATAAATTCATGAAGGTTGGAAAAGACCACTAAGATCATCTTGTCCAACTGTCAACCCATCCCTACTGTACCCAATAAGCCACGTCTCTCAGTACCACATCTAAAAGTTTCTTGAACATCTCCATGGTGCCTACCCGCCTACCCCACTTTGCTGAACAGTCTTTTCCAATGCCTTGCCATTATTTCTGAGAATATATTTTTCCTAATATCCAGTCTGAGCCTCCCCTGGCACAACTTAAAGCCATTACCTCTCATCCTATGTAACCAGGGAGAAGAGTTGACTCCCACCTCACTACAACATCCTTTCAGGGAGTTGTAGAGAGCAATAAGTCTCCCCTCACCCTCCTCTTCTCCAGATTGGACAATCCCAATATATTTTTGGGAGAGTCTGCTAAGGCATTTGCAGCAGAAAAATAAGCAGTTGTGTCAGATAGAAAGTTCCTTGCCTTTACAAAGTGAGTAAAATCTCCAAAAAGAGACATGATTTGATCTCAGAAGTCCTACATTCTCTTCACCTCCTACCACCAAACCAAAAGGGACATAGAATGCTTGCAAATTAAAAGAAAATATTAGGAACCATTAAGACTAATCTTCAAAAAGATTATGTAGAATTGTGATGGCAAGTGCATGGAAAGCCACACATGGTTTTAAGCAGTCTATAACTTAATGGCATATTTCCTCTCAGGACAGCATTCTCTATGTGTTCCAGAGATGAAGCACTGTAACACGCTGAGCGGAAAGGTTGTGGATACCCCATTCTTGGAGACATTCAAGGTGAGGATATAGAAGGCACTGAGCAAGCTGATCTAGCTGTAGGTGTCACTCTTAATTGCAGGTAAGTTGGAATAAATGACTTTCAAGGGTCCCTTCCAATTTAAATGATTCTATGATTCTATGATTTATGCAGGGCTGTCTGAGCTGCATAAGCCTGGTTATGACATTTTTAACAACCACAAAGGAATAGAAAAGACCTGCCTTCTGGCAGGGATGGTGGGGCCAGTTAGGGCACCAAGTAGTGGGATGTTTCTTGGTCAACCGTGGGAATTTGCAGCTCACTTGCTTAAGGCTGCTGAGTAAGGTGCTGACTGCTGCTGGAGTATTGCTGTGAATCAGTGTTAAGAGCTGTTGAGAGGAAACTGTTCTTCATGTAAAGCTGTTCATAATCAGTTCAAAGAAGCTGCAGAATGAGCCTCCCCTAGGACAGGGCTGACAACAGCCTCCCCTAGGACTGACAACAGCAGGACTAGGGGAAATGGATCCAAGTTGAAGGAGGGAAGATTTAGGTTGGATGTTAGGAGGAAGTTCTTTACAAGGAGAGTGGTTAGGCCCTGGAACGGGCTGCCCAGGGAGGTTGTGGATGCCCCGTCCTTGGACGTGTTCAAGGCCAGGTTGGACGGGGTCCTGGGCAACCTGATCTGAATGTGTATGTTTGGTGGCCCTGCTAGGCAGGGGGGTTGGAACTACGTGATCCTTGAGGTCCCTTCCAACCCGGGTGATTCTGTGATTCTGTGATTCTGTGTGACAGTGGTTGAATGGATGTGGCACAGATGACATGAAGGGGACTGTTTGGTCAAGACACTTGATTTAGAAACACTGTGATTTCATTTCCAAAAAGGGAAAGCAATGCATTCAAATAAATTTCCATCTGCCTTCTCCTCCTAGTCCCAGCTTCCCTTTCCTCCCAGACATTGGCAGCACTGACACAGAGAAAATACAACACTGGTGTGTCCGTTTGAATGAGACATTTGCTGTGGACTTTGAGGTGGAAGAGTCAAACTGATCTTTCCCATGCGCTGTCTCCATAGCCAAACCCAAATGAAGGCCTCTCTGCTTTCCCATACATGAGCACAGCCAAGGTACATAAAGCAGTATGCCAACAGGGCTTATAAACGTACTAGGAACCTCAGGTCAGACAGCGCTAGTACCTAAACAACCTCAGAGGGAGTTGTATGTGTGCAATGTATTCAAATACACCATTTACTTAGTTTCAATCAAA
Organism: Centrocercus urophasianus; assembly: GCF_019232065.1. Classification (NCBI taxonomy): domain Eukaryota; kingdom Metazoa; phylum Chordata; class Aves; order Galliformes; family Phasianidae; genus Centrocercus; species Centrocercus urophasianus. Next base: position 6,189,381 of record NW_024884253.1, read on the forward strand.
TATTTCTCTCCAGGGTGTAAAGCATTAAGTAAAAGCTGCAGTAGTGCCTTGAGCACTCAGTTTCTCTAACAACATAAACCAGACCAGCCTCTTCGGGATTTTTCTAATTGACAGGAAAGTGATTAAACAGAGAGTGATGAGGCAGGAAGTGCCCTAGGTGTTAAATACTTAAAGCTGGTTTGTGCCATTGCATGTAAATGTAATCAATGCTCTGTATCATTATTTAAACACTATAATTAAATTTGGAAATTCAGGTGCTTAATGTTCCCTCTGGCTCACAGCCAGAAAAAATGTGGTCAAGGGAGAATGGGCCAACAATCACCAAAGCAGCTCAGATGCGTTTGGAGATTCGAGAAATTGCAATGTACTAATTGAAACCAGCGGCCTTAAAGAGAGGCCCAATCGATCTCAGGGAGATGAGTGAGTCCTGTTCCCTTTTTGTGCTCTTTTGGAAAGATGATTTCTGGTACTCTGTGCATCCATCTTAAAGATCTCTCCACAGTGAACTGTTGTACAGACACGTACAAAATGTACAAAAGATCTTTCTTGCATGGATCATCAACAGCAGCACCTGCTTGTGAACCTCACTGCTGCTCTCAAGATGCTGCAGCAGCCCCACTTATCCCCCAGCACCTGAATGACTAGATGGTCTAAAATACTATGCTAATTAAGGCTTTTTTTTTTTTCTTATGTCAATACAGCCATGACAACACACTAGATGGGGAGCAATATGTCACCTTCTCTGGACACTGATTTCTTCAGAAGGCATTTTCCTGCAACATGAATATTGGGTTCAGGTCTCCATTTTTAATGTGACAGAGTTCGGGAATGACGGTAAGATTTCTGCCAAAATTGACTACTGTAATGTTGCAATGCAGTAATCTTAATTCCATATAGGCAGCCTAATGCCTGCAGACTGACAGCAAGGAAATCTATACCGGAAATGAATTTCCATTGACAAAGCTTAATAGGTTGTCACTGACAAGGCCTTCAGTCACTTTGAAGAATTATAGGGAAAATAGGGCCATCAGTAGTTTTCAATGTGTTGTCCTACCCTTCTTGCAGTCAGAGAGATGAGTCCTCATTCAAGCTGCATTTTTCTTAGCATATTTTAACAGGTAGATCTGTCTTTGACATTCCCTTCTAGCAAAGAAAAAAAAAGATTAAAAAACTACAATGTGAATTGCAGAAAGATACCTTCAAGCGTATCATAAAGATGAGACTTCCTACTAAAGATGATCTTTAGTGAAGTTTCTGTGGTACGTGCAAACAGTGTTAATGTGAAATAAGGTCTGGATCTCTTTCAGATGCTCTCTTATCTAAAACAAGCAGACATAAATAGCTCATTCCCATTGTCACCTTCCTTCACAAGTAGTGCCACTGAAATCAGCAGTAAGGCTGGCAAAACCAGACTGCATAATCCTGCTTTCTAAGAGAGTTTTGGTTCTGCATGATACTACGTATATCCTGCAAAGCATTGGACTTGGGGCCAATTAAGACTTTGCAGAATCAAACTGATAATTATCAGGCTTTGATTAGTGTTACCTCCTGGGAATAAAGCTTCTGTTTTAACTTTTGATCTGGTAAGTAATTTCCCTAACTTTTTCTCATTGCAGCTACTTAAATGAAGTCATTAAATAACTTTGACATACAGATTTATGATTTTCTCACACTTTATTGGAGGTGGTACTAATGGCTTTTGGGGCATATTAATTAACCCAAAGATTATTTTACCTTCTCCAGACACAAGCAAATTCTAAACCTGATTTTTAGATACATTTCTCTGCTTGTTTAAATATCTAAGTATAACTTCCATATGTTGGTCAAAACATTTGTATGCAGTATTTGATAATTCCTACGTTTCTGTAGCATAAACTAGACAAACATACGTGTGTCTGTGTCCCTTACATAGAATCACAGAATCATAAGGGTTGGAAAAGACCACTAAGATCATCTAGTCCAACCATTAACACATCATCTCATGTCCATCACAGATGCTACTGTTAGTTCTAAGGCATGACCTTCTACACTGAACATCTTGGGAAAGGCAGCAACCATACAACAGAAAAAGTCAGGCTTACAATAGTATTTTGAGGCTGGGGTAGTGTGAATGTAGGATCAGTCTTTTCGGTGCTACTGAGGTTCTCAGCAGTGGTGGCTGTGGTGAGCGAGCCATCCACAACCGGCTCCACAAACCAATACTGACTTGGCAGTATTTGCAGTTAGAAAGTTGCTGAAGTGCACATTGATCTGACAGACACAGTGAAATTTCAGAGGTTTAGGTCTGAAACCTTTGGGGATCGCAACTTATGAATTAGGTGATTCATCTAGGAAGGAGGATAACTAGTTACTTTAAATGGAACATTCTTTTAGGAAATCATGTGGATGGGAAGTAGCTGGCACAGGAGAACGTCATCACCAGCTTACTTTACAGCAGATAAAGACAGCCGTACATACGTGTGTCACCTCACACTGTGGCTGCTCTAATGAAAAGGTCTTTAATGCCATACTTGTTGTGAGGGACATGAACCTTTCCTAGCTTAAAATGAATCAAGTGTTTTTCTTTTTTTATTTTTGGCAAGAGAGGAATTCTAAACAACTGCACAGATACAAATTGAGCTTCTTTTGCTGCAAATAGAGAGTTTCCATCTCCAGGCCCTGCTCTCTGGCATACTTCATATGCACCAATACTATGAAAAAAAATTACCTAGAACAAAGACTTTTTTTTAAATGCAGATGCCTAATTAGCTACTGACTGTTATTTTTCTCTTAGATGTCTTTTCAGGAGATTGATGATAATGAATATTTGCTGAATCCCTCTTATCCCAAAGAACATTCATTCCAATACTTCAGATCCAAAACCATAACCCACAACATACTGTTGGTTGATTTCTGCTTTCAAGTGTAGCCCCTGTCTCTGCTTTGGGGAAAGGTGCACTGATTTCTTTTGGTACTTCCATGTCTGCTTTGATTCATATGTAATTTGTGGTGGCTTTCAAGTCTTGAGCTAACTTACTTCCATGCATATTCCACAAAGCAAATAGCGTTTGTAAGCCAGTTGTACAAACTTTGAAGAGTTCTACTTCTTAAAACTGTTTGATGGATTGCAATGTATTTGTATAATAAGATATGGTGTGCACGTTGTCACAGACCATGCTTAATGGAATGGAAGTAAGTTTATAATCCCACTGTGAACATCAGCAACAGCTGTGTTTGCAGACTACAAGTCAGAAAAATTAACTGAAGCAAAACATATGCTGCCAAAAAAAGGAAAGTTGTCTGCTGACAGTCAGCCATTGTATTGCAGTGGGAAGCAAGGAGGCACAGTATTGTATGCTTATATTGAGATGAAAACAGGGAGCCAACAGATATCTGTCTGTAGAAATTTTCTGGAACGTAACTGCTTTTAGCAGAGCTCCAGTTCATTCTCCTTCTCAATTACGTTCGTTTAGTCTTTTTCTGCCTCTGCCAGAGACCTTTCAGTCTTCTCTGAGCACTCAAGAGTGAACTGTCACTGGACACTTAAGGAAGACAGCTCAAGCGTGTCTTCACATCTCTATTTTATCTGCCTTTGGCAATAACCTTCACATTAATTTTTCTCATAATTCTTTTTAATCGTACCGCACTGACCTTATAACCCTCCAAAATTTGGTAGAAAGTCTTCATATCACACTACGTAGTTTCCCAGTAATTGAAATATGGTACTGAAATAGAAACTCAGGTGATAACTGCACTGAGACATCTGAGTCTAGGAGAATATTCTTTTTCATAACATGTTTTGGCTATACAATCTCTGAAAGACAACTGATGAAGCCCCACTATCACAACAGTGGTAGCTGAACACTTTACCAAAAGGTCAGCTTTTCTGTAGAATTATTTTTACAAACACTTTCAGCTGTTGTCACATATGTTGAGCACACTTGGGAGAGGCTTGGCAGGACACCGGAGCTTTTTGTGCCAGATGATATGGCAGATCTCTTAAGAATGAATTATTCATAATGATGTTGCGACCTTTCAATAATACCCCCAGTTTCAAAAATAAACTTTAATCCTTTTTAATAAGTCTCCCTTGTTTATTCTGAACATCTTTTCCATTTAAGTCAAGAACAGAGAACCTAAAACTTCAATTGCTGAGGAATTTTTTTTTTTTCTCTCATCATTCCCCAGTCTCTTTTTTCTTTTTCATTAATAAGCTCATGAAATTAAGAAGCTATCCCATATTCCTTTCACAGAACATACCGGTAATATCACCTTCAAAGGAAAAAAGCCACTATGGCCCTATATAACTTAACTTCCTACAGAATCTTATTAATTATATGCACTTTCCTTTTGGGAAATTATTACCCAATTCTTGCATCATAAGACAAGAAATGTAAGATGTGATAATACTGATTCATTTCTACAGATACTTTCCTTCATACAACTCTTTCATTCCTATTCTCATGTATTCTCACACATCTCTTTCATTCCCAATCTTCTCTCAACAGCTTAATATTCAATAGCTCTTCCATCCTCATTAGTAAACAATAGATCTTTGAATTTTACCCTCCTCTAGTAGTATTACATTTTTCAAATGTAAAAATTATCTCAGTATCCTGGTTTCTAATCTGAATTTGGATGACTTTTCTTGTTTAGGCTTCTGGATGGGTACAAAGCTTTTCTCATATTATTTCATTTTTCTTGTATTTGCATTTGTAAACAAAGGGCTTGTAAATCACCCCCCAGTATGCAGAGTATCATTTAAATCATTGCCATGATACCTTGGGCTTCATCTAATTAAACCATACTCAAATCAGAGATGTGTTTCTGTTTTATCTTTCGTTGTATAGTGATATTCTTTTCTAGACTTCCTGGGTTGCTCATAAAATCCTGCAAAAATTCTAGAAAGAATGGTGGGAGGATTTACCCTGTGAGTTTACATGCGGACTGATCCCATGAACGATGCCTTGTGATTTCAGTAGGCTTTTGATTAAACCTGATGCATTCAACTCTGTAGTTCTCTGAATTCTCAGATCAAGTCCTTCTTTCACTTCTCCTCTTCAATAGCTTAAACATGGGCAAGGGTAAAAAATGTTATTCTTTTTATAAATTCCACAGAATAGAGAACAATGAGAAAAAAAGAGAGGGAGAGAAACCCAAAACTGCTCATGTCAGACATAAAGACCTGGAGGCTGTGCTTCTCTCCTACTGTGAATGCAACTCTTTCCATGGAGCTCATACTCTTAAATCTCTCTTGATTCTCAAATCAAGAGATGTCTTCTGTCTTATCATACTCCTTGATGTCATTGAATCACTTAGGTAAAACAGCTTCACATCCTCTTGAGATATGAATGTACATATCCCTCATCTCTCAAGACACTGAATCAGTCTATGATCAAGAGAAATTACGATGTCATTTGAAATACATACAACTTTCTACTTATCATTACAGAGTGATTTTAAATAAAGATTTTGTGTCCGTTTGGAAATGGAGAGCATTATTTCTTACAGTCCTATTCCAGACACAGCTGAAGAAAACAGTGCTAGTTCTTGATTCTGACTGGGACTTGTAGCTGGCTTCAGAAACTTGAATACTGCAATGTTGAATATTTGCTACCTATCTATGAGGCATCTTCCTCCTTAGTGTATTTCATGGTGTTCAGGCATCATACAAGGCTTGGGCAGTGTTTGATGCTGATGAACAAGAATCACAGATGTCCATATGCTGTGCAGAGAGCTCTTGAACTTATTCAGCGAAATGCTATGAGGGGAAGGCTTAAACTCTCTGACCCTTTAGCAATCCTCAACATTTACTGATGTATATTCTTGCCTTGCAATGCTTCTTATTCCCTTTTTCATAATCTAGGGACAAAAGTGTTACTGCACCTCAAGTTGTGCTCCTTTGATGATCTTCCATTTTGCCTGGGTAACCTCAAGATCTCTAATGACACACAAGATTTTTGCATTTACATGACATAAAGGTTCAGATCAGACAGATAATAGGTGTGACCATGACCCTTGCAGATTTTATTGGTACCATAATCTCTCTCCTGATGGTTGAACTGCTCTTCTGCTGCACTGGGAGAAGGGAATATCCAGTTCTAGTTTTAGGATCACATGTTGAAGTCAGCTTCCTGAGAAGGTTAAGCTAAGAACTCAGATTTCTCCTGACCATGGTCCTCTTCATCTTGGGTAAAGTCTTCACCTACTAACACTTAAATAAAGAGATAAAACATCATTCTTTCTAGTTATCTTCTTTGAGAATCTTCTTTCCAGCATTAGGAAGATGTGGACCAATCATAGAATCATAGAATTGCTCAGGTTGGAAAAGACCTTAAAGATCATTGAGTCCAACCACAACTGAACCATACTATCCTAATTCTTAATAACCCTCCACTAAATCATGTTTCCACATCCAAACGGTTTTTAAACACATCCAGGGATGGTGACTTAACCACCTCCCTGGAGAGCCCATTCCTGTGCTTAACAACCTCTTCCGTAGAGAAGTGTTTCCTGATATCCAACCTAAACTTACCCTGGTGCAACTTGAGGCCATTTCCCCTCGTCCTGTCGCCTGTCATCAGTGAGAAGAGACCGCCCTGCTCTCGCTGTAAGCACCTTTCAGATATTGGAAGAGGGCAATTTGGTCTCCCCTCAGCCTCCCCAGACTAAACAGCACCAGTTCCTTCAGTCGCACCTTGTGCATACTGCCTAGATATGAAGGCACCCCTCTGTGCAAGAACTCCAGAGAAGGAAGAGCCATGATGCCCCTAGGCCAGCTGTCAGCTTGAGGGCACCGCAGACATTGGATTAAATTGAGAGAGCTGAGATTTTACTTTAGAGATCTCCAGGAGGGTTGAAGTTAGGAACTCTATGCCTTTCCCAGTTCAAACTCTTCCTGAATTGCACTGATCATATGCAGTGTTCCTGTGTTCAGAATCTGGCTCTAGGCTTTTAATTCCCTCTTGCAGAAAGCCAAAAGTGAGGTCCCAAAAGCTTTATCTGGGCAAATTGTTTTCAGATGTACTCAATATGTGCTTTTAAAGCTGGCAATCTGTATTTACCTGTGAAAAAAAATCATGAATCATTATGCCTTCCGTTTTGGAAACTTTGTTGTCAAGCCTACATGCCTCAAAACCTTCCATTTCAATGATTTTTTTTTTTTATTTTTTTTTTAAAGAAGGAAAAAGCCCTGCAAAACTACTTAAAGCAGAATTGTTCCTGGTATCAAGATTCTGTGTGGTATAAATATCAGCACAAGCATCTGCATTATTCATATATATGCTTAAAAGAGGAGTGGAGACATTCATTCAAGAGCCTGTGATACTTGTATAACACATATCTCCTCTTGGATTTCATGTATTATTCCCCCTTGCACTTGACCTATTTAAGTCAAAGTTCACTTGACCTTTGCACTGAATATGCAGCCAGTGCACAATTATTTTTGGCATATTTTGGCATATCTGTTAAGAATGAGCAAAACTCAGAAATTTCATATGAAAGTTGACAGTGTATATACTACAGTCACCTATATTCTGAAGGTATTCTCTTCTTTACAGTACTGCTGTAAAACTAACTAAGCCAACCTCATCAAATACCACCATCAGATTAAGAAAAAGATATAACCACAATGCTTGGTCCATTCAGACTCATTTATATTTCAGCACCACTATTTCAGAGAGAGAGAGAGAGAAAGCTTCTCTGCATTGGTAGAAGCTAATTAATAAACCAATTAAAAACCTGATTAAACAAAACACCTTGCCTCCTGCTCTCATAACCAACTTGATTCACCAGCGATTGCTTTATAAATGAGGATGCATTTTAATATTCATGTGATTTGTTGATGAAGTTGTTTACGCTTTTTCTGCATTCTGCATTCTTAAAAATATTCTCATTTCTGCAACTTCTTTGGAGCCTATCATCTCAAAAAACAGCCTGTTCAAAGCCTGTCTTTCAGTGTGCTGAGTGCTCCTCTTAAAACCACTTGAACCCTCAGTTCAGTGAGCTCAGGGACATTTTGTGGAGCTCTACTCATGCTCAGCATTGCACATAACATCCAGTTTTCTTGCTTTAATCTTTTACTCCTTCCTTACTTTTCTCTCCCCCCACCCTGCCTATCTTATTTTAGCTTCAACAACGTTGCTTCAAATAACTCACCTTTTATGAATCTTGTCTTCCCTGTCAAGGTACAGAGAAATGGTATCTGATATTTTTTATTGTAGAGGTAGGTGCTAGGAAATTCATCCTCAGCTTAGCAGGATCAGCACAACCTCCCATCTGCTGCAGGACCTGTTAAGGTGAGAGCCACACAGGCCTTCCTGGAAAAAGCGTTTGCAGTCTCATCATAGGAAAAAGTTAAGAAGTTATTAAGAGCTGTGACTGAAATACATCTCATGCATAATATCCACCCCAAAGAATGCAGATCCCCCTACATGCAGCTACTGCTATCTCTTGAGATCTCAACTCTCAATTGCACATGAGATAACCAGAGCTAAAGAACTGAATTAGACTCTCATCTTTAAATGTTTTTATACAGTTTACTGTTCATGAGTACCTTCAAGTTCTTTTCAGAAGGGCTGCACTCAGTCCTTTCGTCCTCCAAATCCTATACCTCCATATAACACATCTCTGCCTCTGACAGTGAATACAGACTGGAGAAAAAAATCGTGGAAATGATTTTTGTATGCTTCATTTTCACCAGGGGAATGTATCCCTAGTGGTTTAATCCAGGAAGGGACCGGTCTGAATGGCTGCAATAGTTCTTTTCTGCTTTCTCCAGCAATGAGTCCAAGCTCATAGGCTCATCCTTTTCCTTATCCTCCTTATTTTTCCTTATCCTCCTAATTATGCCTCATCTTCATGTTTTTATTATCATTCTGCCCTGAACTCGCAGGTTTCTAATGAGACAGGCTATCAACTTGTTTTAGGCTTTGGATGCTTCATAAGGAAACAACATTTTCTTGGCATGCATAGCTGGCCATATCTATTCTGCAATGGCTTAGGTTTGTGTATGTTTTTGTGTTGGTTTATGCTATCTGAGGACATTTTTCTAAAATGTGAACACTTATTTGTGCCAAGAAACCATCAGGTATAATACCTACATCCTACATCCTCTATGGCTGAGCTTGAAATGTTGACCTGGAAAGCTGGCTGCAAGCCATTGGTTTGTTCTTCCAAGCAGCAATGATTCTGTGAGATCAGCACAAAGACTGCAGGATTCTGGAGCTGCTCTCATTTCAACTCACAAACAATGCCCAAATTGATGGGACAGGATCTGCAGCAATCATGCTGACAGGTCTCTAGCTTCTCACTTTCTACCTCTTAAATGTACATGTGCTAACAACACATAACACAACTAACCCACCGCCACTCTAAGACAACAACATAAACAAAAAAAAAAGCCTGTGGGCATATGAGCACTCACAAGAAACAGAAGGATTCACAATTGAACAGCCTCAGTTTTAATTTAATTTTGCTGTTTTATTGGCCTGGATAATCATCTCCCAGGAAAAATTCTCAAAACTCATTGCTTGGCAGGAAGAAAACCAAACAGGGTAAAACATTAGCCAAATGTGCAGTAATGAAGACTAAGCCTGTCTTGGCAATGAGAAGGAACAGATGACCAAAGAAACCTTTTCCATCTCAGGCCACTGTGGTTTAATAACTGTTGACTGCCAATAGCTTTTTTCATCCAAAAAACAGTCCCAAATTTCTAAGCACAGCAAAATGCTATGAAAGAACTGAGTTAAAGGCAAAATGCTGAGTTACCTGAGCTTTGCAGTAAACATGAGGATTTTGAGGTCGTCGCTTCCTTGCTCTAAAATATCTGATAAAAATACATTTGTATGCAGAAAAAAGAAATCCACAAAAATCAGAAAATGCAACATCAGAGCGCCCTATTTAGATGAAGAATCAGAAGAATTTAAGCTTTTAAATCCACAGCTCCAGATAATGCAACCTGAGTGAATGGAGTTCCTGATGCAAGAGAAGGCCCTTATCTTTTGGATAGGACTGTCATTACTAGGATGCACAGTAGGGACTTTTCTTACTTTCAGATTCTTTTGGGGACCATTATCAAGTCTTCTGTGACTGTGATTCCCACCTGTCCTGCATCCCTCGGTCCACATGTCCAATTAGGAAAATCTGTATGAAATGGAAGGCTGAAGATGCCTTGACTGACATATAGGATGATGAAAGTTCTAAGAATGCCCGTGTTGCACTTGAGCACATGCAAATAAGAGGAGTGAGGTTTCTTCTAATATATTCTGTGAAGAAGACAAGGTGGGTGTGAGCTGAAGTGGCTGGGGAATGAATGTGTCTTCTATCTTCTTCCTAGATATTTACCAGTTGCTCTGTTTGGCACTGAAAAGAAGGAATAAAATTATTGCAGACACACATAGCCTCTTATTTGTCATCAAAAGCTAGAATGGAAAAATTCCTGTGTGCTAGAAAACATGTAAAAAGATATAAAGTCTCCACTGTCTATGTCAGAGGAGTGCAGGAGAAATACAAGTTCATGAGCCATGTCTCTTTTGAAGAAATATGTGTTTGTATTTGCAAAATACAAGATTTACAAAGTGAAAACAAATGATGAGCTTCCATCAGTACACTGTTCAAATCTGGAACATGTCTGTGGTGGGACTGCTGCTGAAGGAGTCCCTCTTTGGATTTTGGAACTGGTCTCCGAAACCTCCATGCTACTGCTGCTGGGTTAGGCAACATGGAGGGACTCCAAAGTTTAGAAATCATTTATCTTGGATAGTTGATCACAGAATCACAGAATCACAGAATTGTAGGGGTTGGCAGGGACCTCCAGAGATCATCGAGTCCAACCCCCCTGCCAAAGCAGGTTCCCTACAGCAGTTCGCACAGGTAGGCATCCAGGCAGGTCTTGAACATCTCCAGAGAAGGAGACTCCACCACCTCCCTGGGCAGCCTGTTCCAGTGCTCCGTCACCTCACTGTAAAGAAGTTCTTGCGCACATTTGTGCAGAACTTCCTATGCTGCAGTTTCCGGCCATTTCCCCTTGTCCTGTCTCCACTCACCACTGAAAACAGTCTGGCCTCGCCATTCTGCCCCCCACACCTTAGATATTTATATATATATATATTTATATTTGATCCTGGGAATCAACAGCAAAAGCAAACAAGCAGAGTGCGTTGACCTTTGAGATGATGTCACAGTAGTCCTCAGCATCATAAACTGCAGCTTGTCTTCCTGGCAGCTTTTAGAGGAATTTTAAGTTTCTAAAAGCTGTGCATTGCCTTCATGACTCCCAGGGCAATCCATTAGTGTTTCCCAAAGTTAGATTAAAACAGAAAGGAATGGATTGGCTACACCGTAGCCTATGTGAAAAGGATGCTGTGCTGTCTATGTGTATAACAGTAGATTCACTGTTGTCTGTAATACAAAATCTATAGCAGCACTCACATTTGAATGTACAATGGAAAAAGTCATGTATAATCATGAGTCATGGCTTACATCTCTTAATGCTTCACTATGCTTATTTTATCTCAACATAATGAGTCAAAGAATCTGTAAGATGTTTTTCTCTTGGAATAAATTCCCAAAAATCATTTATATGAACTATTTCCTCTTTTCAGCTGTGATCATTCTAAGATTATGTATTACAGAATACTCGCCTTCTCCAAATTAATTGCAAAAGTCATTCAACTCTGTCTGTTTGGGCCACTGACAACTGTGAAATCCCCAATCTACAGATGGCACAATTAGTACACAAAGGATATTTTAACAGACTGAAAAATAGACAAATTAAACAAATTTTCTCTTAAAAAGTTTGAGAAAGCATTTCTTAAAGACACAGGAGATTTTTGTATTTGCTTTGTCTCCAAAGAAGTATTTATTGTCTACAGTGTTAAAAAAGAAAATTTACACTGAGAGAAGGTTTAACAAGCAGTATCTTCAAAACAAGGAAGAGCAGATTTCTATCAAAACATTGAACAGAATATATACAGCAGAGCTATTTTTATTTCTGAAGACTTTTCAATCAATTTTGTCTCTGACTTTAGTGTGCAGTTTTGCTTGGAAGAGTGAATAAATACCATGAGACTTTCTTAGTTAGCTTGTTTTCTCACTGTGTGTATGCAGAGTCTCATCTGCTTAATGCCCAAAAGCTGATCTGTTTATCCCGTGGTGCTGGCAATCAGGGAGATGGAAATGGGCTTAATTCTGGACTATGCATCAGTGATTGGAGTCATAATTAAACTGTAAGTTCAAACAACTTTGGGATATGAGTCACCAGGATAGAGTTATGAGTATATATTTGAGGAAGAAATTACAAGTCAAATGAAGAAAGAGAAGGGAAAAAGCAGTAATGGAACATTAATCCCGATTCTGTTGGAGAATCCAAGGAAACAGCAACTTCAAAGCCACTGGAGATGGGGTGTGGAGGGAAGTCCCTGACACAAGAGCTGTCTCAGATCAGCCCATAGACACACAGATTATGAACTCTCCTTGTCTATCAAGCCCAATTCTGGGGTCAAAGGTGTGAAAAAGTTCAGGAGGCATCATCCCTAAATCTGGGTGGCAATAGAGAATTTTGCTGGAGTTTTTTTATTACAACCAATCTAGCTTTAAGCTGTTCTCAGAGGTTTCTGGCATCTTCCCCAAAACCCAAGCAGAGCAGAGTTGGCAGTGGTGCTCTGGGCTTCCATACCTGGCAATCTGCTCCAGCAGAAAAATCAGGGCTCGAGCAGCTAAGAAAACACCCCAGCCCTGTCTTCAAGCCCATGAAGGGAAGGAAAGGCCATTTAAGATTTAAAAAAGAAATAAATGTTTCACTAAACTTAATGAAATTAATGTTTATCTTTGAAAATGAAAAACACAGTTACTCATTGCTTGTAACTGAATATTACTCCCCAGAAACAATAACAAAACGCCACGTAAATCTGAAGTATTATCTTTCATAGGAGAATATCTCACAAATCTGATTTTCATGAGGGAAAATAAGCTCCTTAAGCAAGTTATTCTTGTTATCTGAGTGGAAGTGGTGAAAAAAGATTTTCTGAAACTCGAGGGATTGAGCTGAAGTGGGAGTTTTAATAAGAGGAAGTTCTGACATTTCAGTCAACTGCTTCAAAAGCAGTTTGGCAAAGCTTTAAAAAGCCTCCATTAAAATGTCCATCAGCTGCATTAATGTTTTAAACATATCCCATATTTTCATAGCAGCATGTGACTGTATGGCAAAAGGGACTTATGAGCAGCAGGTCCCATCTGTGTGAGTGGAAAGGAGACATATGCCAGGTGATTCCCTTCGTTCAAGCCCTGTAATTTTTCAAAGGAAGATTATTATTCTCTCCACTCACTTGGAGAGACATTAAAAAAATCCTGTTTCTTGTCAAATTAAAACCAGATTTTCCAAAAGGAAAAATAAAAGATACAATCCATATCAAAGCTGGTGAAATCGTACTTGACTTGGATTCAAATGTTGCATTTTAATTTGGGGTTTTTGACACACTTAAAGAACTTATTTATCTCATTTATCTAAAGGGAGACTACAAGCAGGAGGGGAGTCAACTCTTTACAAGGGTACATAACGGCAGGCCACAGGGAAATGGTTTTAAGTTGAGGGAGGAAAGATTTAGATTGGATGTCAGGGGGAAGTTCTTTACAGAGAGAGTGGTGAGGTGCTGGAACAGGCTGCCCAGAGAGGTTGTGGATGCCCCGTCCCTGGAGGTGTTCAAGGCCAGATTGGATGGGGGCCTGGGCAGCCTGCTCTAGTGTTAAATGGGGAGGTTGGTGGCCCTGCATGTGGCAGGGGGGTTGGGTCTTGATGATCCATGAGATCCCTTCCAACCCAAGCCATTCTGTAATGCTATGACTTTATGATCTCTTTTTCTCTCTTTTTTTTTTAGTGAAAATTATTTTTAAACATTCTGCTTTTAATAAAATGTCTCAAAATAAATCCCAATTAAGAAGGTCAAAATAAACCATACTGACTTGATGATCCTTTTGGTCCTTTCCAACTCGGGTTATTCTGTGACTCTATGATTCTAAGCAACATACTTGCAATGAGAAGAGTGAGAGACAGATTGTCAGCGGTTTACGGGCTTGTTCAGCCAGGTTCCATGACCAGCGGGGCAGAGGGATCCACAGATCTGCGCCTCCGGAAAAGAGAAACAGGGGACCCCAAAATAATTAAAAACAGCGGCAATGATCTGAGGAGAAACAATCTAATTAACTAAATATATTATCAGAATGCAAGATAGCACACTATAATACAATATAATCAGAACTGAAGCTAATAAATCAAATATAATGAGAGAGAGAGTGTCCAAAAGGTGTATAGGCCTCACCACAATGCTGAGGTGAGATGCGCAGTCCAGTTGAGCAGCAGGGAGACCAGAGCAGCGCCCACAACGAAGAGCAGGTGAGAAAGAGCTCATCAGGTGACCTTGCCAGGAGTTAAACCTCCTCTCCCTGACTGCAAAGTCCCCTGGGGAACCTAGTTCTTCTCTTCTGGGCAGGTACCCAGGACTTGAGCATTAACAGTCAAACTTCCAGTGTCCCACATGATGCTTTATGATGTGGAATACCTAAAACCAAGAATCACAAAACCATGACACAGATGGGGAGATACAACATAGAGTGCAATAGCATAGAAAGGCTAAAATGGGGAAAATAAACTTTTAATAATTTTCACAGTGAAATGAGAGACTGAACTCCATGACTGCCTATATCACTCTTGGCAGAGCTTCATATGTTCAAGGGCAGCACATGAGGCATGGACCTGAAGAGTGACAGAAATCGGGTTTCAAGATGCTCAGAGTCATAATTCAGTTGTACTTTGGGGAGTAAAGGTAATCAAACATGGTTTATTTTACCTGCAAGAGCTCTTCATGTAACACATGTACCTTAGTGTACTACTGCAATGGAGATCAGATTCATTCTCACATCTTCCTGTGTTTAAAGTTAATAATTGTCCAAATTTTTTCAAGGTTAGTGGAAATATAAAGTGCATCAGTGGGACATAAGCACAGTTTGTACATTCCGCTTTGATATTTAGAAACAAAAATTATTTTTAAGGCACTCTGTTTCTAAGTTTGTGAGACAGAGCTTTGGAAAGCACCAGCTATCTGATCTTCAAGAAACTGCACAGGAGACAAAAGTTGTAATACATTGCTCTGATCTCCAACTGTGTAATAACTTGTTTATGGCTGTATGTTCAATCATTTTATTTGCCCTTTAGGAAATTTTCAATGATAAAACTTTAAAAAACTAGACTAAAAGAGTTTTAATTTGTGGCAAGATCCCAAAACAGCAATCAGATGATTGATTGTGAATCCACAACATCAGTTGAAATGACTGATGAACAGCAGCCTTTATCAACTGTCCCATGATAAGCATAAAAATGACTCAGGGAACATAGGCCAAGGTAAGATGCAGGGAGATTAGGTGTCAAAAAAATATCTGAAAGGATGTAGCATCAGAATGACACTAGAAATGTAGAAAATGAAAGAGAACTGCTCACCCTCCTTTCTGTATTCCTGTCTGCAAAAGAACTACATTAAACAACCCCAGGGAAATCTTAACATCAGAGGTAAATGGATATTCCTGCTGCCAACTGGATTTGGTTAAATTCCTACTGTAGTCACTCAAGTTAAATATCTTCTTTAATTTCAAGGAAAATAAAGCGTTATTTAATGGAAAGTATGGCATCCTTCCTGTTCTGGAACAATAACTCAATGGGCCACTCCCAGTCAAGGACAGGACTGTCTCCTCTACACAGAAAGTAAATTCTGATCTTTTTCTTTTGGAGGACTAACGGAAATATGAGATTTCTCCTCCTTATTCTGGAAACAGAACGAATATGATTGTAGGGAGCTAAATTCAGACCTTTAGCTACTCTTATAGGATTGCAGTGCTGATAACTGAGTTAGTAAATGATGCTGATCCTCAGAAGCCTTCAGTTTGCAGATTTAGATGTCCTGGTTCATCTGGAATCCTGTTTTTAGGGTATTTTTCTTGAAAATGATTTATGAACAAGAGGCAACATATCTCATAACTATATAAGTCTGGTAAGATTCTTAACTGTCTAGTTTACAGATTTATTGTTTTTACTACAACCACTACATATAGATGTGCAGTGTTTCCTTTCCTTCAACAGCTCATAAACAGTGAGTATCAACTTTCTTGTTCTTTTGGTTGGTAATGTTAAAGGAAAATTATTTTTCCAACGCTACCCTTTAAATAGGTAGCACAACCTGAAACCTGAACAGCAGCTGGAAATTTGTTTTTATTCCCATCAATAGAACCAGTATTTTATTTTATAATAAAATTTTAAAAAAGAAAGTTTCCACAGAATATTTTGAAGAGCTGGTTTTTCCCTTACACACAGAGATTTTTTGTCATTTTATTTGGCTTTGTTCACTGAAAATACAATTATCTTTAAGAAGTATTCCAATGGGGAGCATTAACCTAACGTGTTCTGAGTTCCTTGCCAGATCTCAAAGCTGACAGATTACAGAAGTTCACTCCTGAGACAGGGGTTTCCTTTCAGCTTATTATTTTAATACCCCACCAACAACAGCTCTACCCATTTTGGAGCTTTAGTCAAGATATGAGAAGGGCTTGAATTTGATAATTGACCACCTATGCAAACATGGCTTTGTGCAGTGAATTTGAAAGATTTTCAGAAGACATCCTCTGAGTTGAGTTCCCTTAACTTCCACATTCAAATGTTCCCTAATGTGAGTCTGGTCACAGACAACATAAATGCTGGCTGTAGCTTCCACTAAGAAAAAGAGAAAAAACTTGTAATCAATGGACCAGTAATTTGCCTCCCTCCTAATTATGTGTGTTGCCAGTCTCAGATAAATACTAACAGATGATAAAAATAAACATGTATAAATTTAGAGTGTGGTTTATTAAATGTACTCCTCTAGATTTTGCAATCTCTCTGAGTGTGATGAAGCACCAAGACTCTTGGTTCTAATTAACCAGAAATGATCAGGGAGGTAAGTGCTTGGGAAACCTTATCTCAGTCCAGTAACCCTCAGCATGGAGAGCAGCCCATTTTTGCTTTATTAGGGAAAATTAATGCTGCTTTCATTTCCTGTCCTCCTGACAATATTAAACTGCATTACAACACTTTGGGACAATGACAGCACAGCTGTAATGGGCATATCAAGAGAATTAAGCCCTGTATGGAAGCCAATTAATTTTTTGCTTTTCAAGTCAATTACTTCTATCAGAGAAATAAATATTAAATATTGCCTGTTCTGTGCATAACGAATGAATCCCTTAAAAAAGAACAGAGGAAAAACAATAGCATGCTAATATACTTTGAAACAGCATAAACCAATGTTTCTCTTTATCCTTATCTCTACAAAGGAAGACAGGAAGCTCTCTGATGCTGCTGCTGTCTAGATTACAGGAGAGAAGCATGGAGAAAGACAGTAGAATACAGGTATAGTACCATCCCACCAGGCTTACTGCAGGGGAAGTTGCCTTTTGCAGCAAAGAAAAAAATCTCTACTCCGATTGATCAAATTTATAACATAAGGAGTAGGTTATAGTATGCTTTGTATACTATAGTATACAAATACATACATATACAAAGTATATAGTATGCTTGGTATACTGTGTAGATATGCATAAGGGAGTGATCATAGGGTAATATGATCATTCAGACTGGAAGAGACCTCAAGACATCTTTCATCTACCTTCCTGCTTAAAATAAGATCAGCTTCAAGTTAGGTGATCATCTGGTCCAACCTTGAATGCCTTTTAGGTTGAGCATAGCAAAAACTTTCCCAGCAACTTTCTGTACTGCTTGACTGTCCTCATGGTAAACTGCTTTTCCTCACATCTGGCCATCTCTCTTCTTTCAATTTTTTCCCATTGGCTCTCATCCTCCCACCACACAGCACTGAACATCTTGGCTTTACCTTCTTTATGACCTCCCCATAGATAGTAGGGGTTCATAGAAATGCAAGATTCCTTCTCTGGTCTGAACACTTCCCAGTGCTTCAAATTCTATTCCCTGGGCAAGTGCTCCATCTCAGTGAACCTCCACTGAACTCAATCCAGTAAACCAAGGGAACAAAACAGGATTAAATATCTAGGTGTAGTCTGGTATGTGTTGAGGAGAGGGGAATAATTCCTTTGATTTACAAGCCGTGTTGTTATAGCTCAACTATATGTTATGTATACAATATAGCTCAATTATATACAACTATATGTTGTTATAGTTGTATGACCCATTCCTCAGCCTGTCAGATCCCTCTGTTTTTTTATAAATCTACGTGTCCACCCATCTGGACAACGAAATCATAACTTGGATGTAAAGAACACTTTGGCAGAGACTGACAGAAAAATAAAGAGGTATAAATATGCTAGGTGTTAGATGAAGGTTCTCTTTCGTGTGCTCTCAATGAGTGTTGCAGTCTTTCATATATTAAAATAGTCACCACATGTCTGTGACTGAGTGCTAATTAATAATGTAGGAAAATCAAATACTTTGTTTTCAAAATTAGGAAAAATAATTTAGTTGTATGTACTGTCTGCAGCATTGTGCAAATAATTCATCAGCTATATGAGAAAGTAAAAAAACCCAAACCATCTGTATTCTTTTTTGTATGTATGTTGTCTCTCCAGATCTATTTTGGATTGACAAATATTTTGGAAAATGTATGAAGTTATGTTAAATTATATTGATAACAAAATGGAGAGGAAATGGGAGATTAATGTCTTCACCTCACCACTGAAGATGTTTTGAGTGTTATTTGTGAAGCAAAGATGTCTGAGAGCAATGCATAAAATTTAAGTTCAGTTTCCTGCAAGAAAGCCCAGCAGTGTTACAGAGTGCACTACTTGTCATTTCAGTGCTGCTCAGGAAGTCTAGACTGTAGCCTGGGATGGACTTCCAAACTGACCACCAGAACTGTGAGTGGCTGGACTGATTTGTCCTGCAGCTGTGTCCAGTTTTGGGCCCCTCACTGCAAGAAAGATATTGAGGCCCTGGAACGTGTTCAAAGGAGGGCAACAAAGCTGGTGAGGGGTCTGGAACACAGGCCGTATGAGGAGAGGCTGAAGGAGCTGGGAATGTTCAGCCTGGAGAAGAGGAGGCTCAGGGGAGACCACATTGCACTGTACAACTTCCTGAAGGGAGGTTGTAGTGAGCTGGGGGTCGGCCTCTTCTCTCGTGTCATTAGTGATAGGACCAGAGGGAATGGCTTCAAGCTATGGCAGGGGAGATTCAGGCTGGACATGAGGAAGTATTACTTTTCAGAAAGGGTGGTCAGGCACTGGAACGGACTGCCCAGGGAGGTGGTGGAGTCACCGAGCCTGGGGGTGTTCAAGGAAAGGCTGGATGTTGTGTTGAGGGACATGGTTTAGTGGGAGCTATTGGGAATAGGTGAACGGTTGGACTGGGTGATCTTTTAGGTCTTTTCCAACCTTGGTGATTCTATGATTCTATGATTGTATGGACTTTCTCGACAATCTTTTAATATGTTGAGGTCCCAGTTGATTGGAAGCTGATGAACGTCCCAGTTATCAAGAAGTATAAGAAAGAATAAGCTAATGATTACAGTTCAGTGCCTGACAAGACTGTAGAGAACATTATTATAGGAGCTACTGAAAAATAAATGAAAGACAATGCAGACATTGGTCACAGCTAATAGGGGTACACAAGGGAAAAGTACAGTGTAACCAACTAATATGTTTTTAGACAAGCTTATCCATCCAGGTGACCAAGGGACACCAGTTGATGTAATCTTCTTGGACTGTGAAAAATAAAAGGCTCAAAACAAAGCATACTGGTGTATATGGAGCTTTCTATCATCTTTTATACCTGGAAATGTAGTCTTGAAATTTTCTGACACTGCAAACTCAAGCCCTGGTGTTTTATACATCTTATCTTCTGAAAACTGAAAAACAAAAAAAAAAGAAAAAAAAAAAGTAGGGCTCAGGAATCTATGATGAAAACCTGACAGAAAAGCAAAACTGAAAACAAACAAACATAGTAAAAGTAAATATGGTAATAAAACTCAGACATGAATCTATTCTCTATTCTTCCTTACCCTAGTAACTCCTGTAGAGAAATGATAGCACGCAATTGCTTCCTTTTAAATTGGCTAAATATTTCTGAAAAATAATACTGTCCACAGGAAGTGATGTTCCAGAATATGTGGTGTACCCAATAGACATATAATCTCACTACTAAAATCTAGATATAACTCTAACCTCCAGATTGAATGCAGTAAATGAGTCAAATCTGAGGTGCTCGTTGGGTAAAAGTGGAAGAGGTGGACTTGCCAATTCCAATTACAAATCAGTTAGTATATAATGCAGCACCTGCAAAACTGGACAGTTATTTTTTAGTCCACTGTCCCCAGACAAGCCATAACAGAATTTCTTGGTACTTTCTCTGAGATTTTCTTCTGGTTTGTGGTGTCATCAATACCACTTCTTCTAGAGGAAAAATTCCTTTACCTATTAATACGAAATACCAGGTTGGGCAACAATGCTCCCTGTCTCGTGGAAACTTCATCTTTTGTCTCATGAGCTCAGAATATCTCATAATGATCTTTAAATTTTACTTCTCAAAGATGATTGAAATAGGACTCATTTTCTGTACAGAAAAGGAAAGCTAATAACAGTTATTACAAATAATTGGGGATATTTACAACATTCTTAATCCAGGAATCCTGAGATTCCTTTAAAACTGACAAAATTAATGAGGGTAGCCCAAAGCTGATTTTTTTTTTTATTTTTATTTTTTTGAGTATCACAAGTTAACTACTGGTAAAGCTTAACAGCATAAAACAAAAATAATGAATAATAGTAATAATTTTAAAAAATTCCAAATACCTAGTTTCATGAGTACTCAAGTTCTATCTCTACCTCACTGGTTTTGATGTTACATGGCCTCTTTCTGCAGGTGGAACTATTCTGCAGTACTTTTGGAAGAGCTCTCTCTTGCTTATGTACAACAATCCTCCAAGCATGTCACAAAAATTTAGAATGCAGTCAGGAAATTTTTAAGTGCATGTGAATTTACTTGGGTTTGGCTGTGCATCTTTGGCCATAGTTCAGGAGTTTGGAATTTAAATATCTCGTATGTCTCTGGTTTAACTTCTGAGAAACATTTGTTGTTTAGCTCTAATAAACCTGCTAAAGCTCAGAGAAAACCTAGGCCACAGCAGGTAGCAAGCTGCTATAACACTGTCAAGTTAAAAACAAATATCAGAAATAACTCATTTTTGGGAGTGTTTGCAAATTTAATCTAGCTATCACTTCATCTAGTGAACTTTAACATCACTGTGAAATTATCCTCACTTTTCTGCAATGATCATTTTTGCTAAGAAAAGTTGTCTTGAATGACTCAAATACTGGATAATGACTGAAATTTTTCTGTTTAGTGTTGTAAGGATGTGTTTTGTTACAAGCAAGCTTTGAAAGAAAAAACAGTCCCTGAAAGCTTCTGTAAGATCTGCCCTTCCTTTACATCAGAAATGTCATTATAAACAGCATTTGCTCTTATCCTCATTGATAAAGGTTTTCGTTTTCAGTCAATAATTCATCAGAGCTAAGTAAAACATAAAATATGATTTTTTTATAAATTCATAATCAGTATGTTCATACGGCATTCATTGCTATGCTCTATACAACAGATTACAAGAAGTCTGGATTGATTCTTCTACTCTCTCTATAAAGGAAACAAACTTATTTCCTTAAAGACACAGCTTCACAGCACACAAACAACATGTTAAATAGTAACAGTAAATGACCCACTGAGAGTTTTTGATTCTTTAAGCCCAGTCTAAAGATCTTACCACACATTAATTTTTATTTGCTTATGTCAAGCAAACTATACACTGGCCTATCATACAGGTATAATGTATTTCCCTGAAAGTTTTTCTTTACTTGTGGGCTTGAACTACAATGGTTACAGCAACACTATCCCTAAAAACGGATAAAATCCCATGGACTTGCATGAATAAATAGCACAGACAAAGTATCTCTATAAGCACAGCAACTGTCCATCAGTGAATAATTGATCTTTTTATGCTTCCTATTTTCTGTAGTAGCTGAATCCGCAATGAGAGCAACACAGAATCATAGTATCACAGAAACATAGAATCACAGAATCATAGATTCATAGAATCGTAGAACTGCACAGGTTGAAAAGGACCACAGTGATCATCTAGTTTCAACCCCCTGCTATATGTAGGGTTGCCAACCACCAGACCAGGCTGCCCAGGGCCACATCCAGCCTGGCCTTGAATGCCTCCAGGGATGGGGCATCCACAACTTTCTTGGGCAACCTGTTCCAGTGCATCACCACCCTCTGTGTGAAAAACTTCCTCCTAATATCTAACCTAAACCTCCCCTGTCTCAGCTTAAAACTATTACCCCTTGTCCTATCACTATCAACCCTTGTAAACAGCCGTTCCCTCTCCTGTTTATATGCTCCCTTCAAATATTGGATGGTCACAATGAGGTTTCCCCAGAGCCTTCTCTTCTCTAAGCTGTACAAGTCCACGTGCTCTGCACATAGTCAGTGTGATGGCTTTGTATAAGGAATTTTCAGTATGTGAGAATACACGTGGTTAAAAACATACTATAATCCATGACAGAACAGATAGTTACACTGATATCAAAAGAGATGCCTGAGATTTCATAACCTCTGCTGCACAGCCAGGAATTGTTCTATATTCATCTCACTGACAGGGCATGATAATATCCTTAAAATCAACCTTTTAAACCTTCAAACTAACACAAAGGCATCTGAATGAGGAATGAGTGCACCATGTTGATTCTGTCGCTTTAATTAGAGATTTTTCATTTCATTTCTCTCTCTACTGCATTAAGACTATACAGCCAGATGACAATATTACAGAAAGAAAACACTGCAATCCAAGACATAAGAAAAACATTGGTAATACTCTCATTGCCTGGACGTAAAATGAATCTCAAGGCAGTTAGAGGACAATAGCAATTTTAAATTTAGATATGTACAGTATACAAATTGATTGTGCTAAAGGCTAGTTTTGCCAAAGGAGTTTTAAATATTTAGATCAAATTTATTTCTTGAAGAAGAATCCTAGAAATGTCAAATTTGGCATCAACAAGAAACTGGATTCGTTGCTTAGTCTACATATCTTAAATTGAAAATGCAGAAGCTTCATTTTATTCATTTATTTGTTAATTTTCATTCCCTTTTAAGATAAATTTTGAAACTAAGGGTTAAAAGGAACAGTGGAGAAGACAATAGCTGATACTTTCACATAGGGCATATTTGTCTATCTTACATTACAGAAACACCTTTTTAGCATTGTCTACAGCTACTGCATGAAATGGATCAATAGTTCTTGGATATTGCAACCAGAAGCTTAAACACCTTCTGCTCTCTGCCACAGGAGGCTTCTAGCAAACAGAGAGAACGTGCCCACAACATGCACACCTTTAAGTAAGTGTTTCTGAACTTCCAAGGGGTAGAGACTGTCTTGTACAGAATTGAAGAGTGTATGCCAGAAGCCATGGAGAGCCCTCACGGTGCAGGGTCTATGTCAAGTAATAGTGGGTAAGCTACTGTGCATGACTGATAAATGTCTGCTAGATAAAGGGGCTTTTTCTTGAAAAGTTGAAGAATTCTATTGTATTGGATTTAATCTCACAACAGTTTTGGAATTTAACTACTATTCCATCCTGTTATTTTTTACTTTTCCCTTATCTCGTGCATCTGAATAAAGCAGTAGTGAAAACTAAAAGCCTGATCAGACTGTTTGGCTTCGTTAGTGTTTTCTTTGTCTGATACACCCATGAAATCAACATAGACACTTGTCTAAGCTGTGTTACAGAACTCCACTGTAAGAGGCTAAAGCATTCACATAGTCATTTCTAAGTAAAATTTATGTATATTGAAAACCTTGTTGAAAGGAATTTTATTGTGGATTTTTTATCATAGTGATGCCAGGAGATAGGTCTCCAGGCAAAAGGTCTCCAGGCAAAGAACATCACTGACCTGAAGCATTTTAGTAGCAAAATAGCAGAGAAAATCCTCTTTCTTTGGAAATGCAGAAAGTATGAGGAGTTGAAGGCAATAACAGTTCTACATTTATCTTCCCCCTACATCACTATAAAATTGTGTCAATGTATTGCTTGATTTTATGATTTCTTAAAGTATGCTTAAGTATAACCACCCCCACAAACCTCTACTGAAACAATTTCTATAGAGGCAATGTCTCTACTTAGTTGGTTTTTTGTTTGTTTGTTTTTTTTACATTCAGAGAAATATGTAGTGACAATAAAGCATGCAAAATGGTCACGTCTCCAGGGAAGAAAGGTCTGATAGCCACATTCTCTTATGGCTATTGTAATCTGCAAATCCTTAAACGAACTGAACTGTGGAAGAAAAATTAGGAAAATGGACAAGCTTGCATCATATTTTAGCAGAGTTGGGCTTTCCCAAGTTCAGCAGAAAAGCAGAATCTCAGTAAATGGATATCCTTTAGGTGTTTTAATATTGATAGTGGGAAAAAGTACACACAGTTGCTAATTTGGAGGTGATGTTGAAGAGAAAACACTCTATGGACAAAAACGATACTCTGAAAATGTGGCCATTTCTGACATTCATGGTTGTAGGAACATTTTGACAGAAAAGAGATATATATATATATATTTATATTACAATCTGTTGACTGGCAGATTTTTTTCTCAGGTTCATGAAAAATAGCAATAAGGCACATAAATGCTTGTTAACCTGCAGTTAAAATACCCATAAACTCCACGTCTCAAAATACCAGACAGTATCCAGCTCCTGACAGCAGCTATTATATGTTTTTAGTATCTTATTGAAATCCATTTCTTACATTTCAGAAATGAATATGTAAAGTGTGCTTAGATTTTATAGCAAGCACTTTGAAACACATTTTAAAATTTGTGACTCTTTTTCCTTCTGTACAAATGAGTGTTAATTGGTGTTTCCAAAGAAGTGATTCAGTCTGGTAAAACTGCACCTCAAAGATTATTATACTAGCAGAAAAATAGTTAGCTGTGTTGTAGAAATGCTCAACCCAACTACCCCACCATTATCAGAGTTGCAAATCATCCTTTAAAAGCACTGTGAAGTCATAGCGTACCGCAAGGAGCATGGTGCAATCCTAGCAGAATGTCGCTGTATGAGTGCAATTTACTATTAATGTTCATTTTATCTACCATGATAGGTGCCTCCCTGGATAGTGTTGTGGGCCCTTTTAGCAGAAATGGATACCATTACAAAACCACCCATCTCTGAGGATGGTTCTGCAGGACTGATAAAGAAATGGCACTGTTGCTCCCTAGATGATTTTCAGCTGTGCTGCTGAATAAAATGTGATGTAATATGGGCAGTAGCTAGACAGAGATCCTCTCAGGAACAGAAAAAGAATAAATAATTCCCTCTGGGACCCACAAAGTTCTACTGTGAAACGCATGTATACCCTCCCTCCCAGTTCCCCAAGGTCATCATATCTTTATGTTCTGATATTAAGAAATTTCATGAGGAAAGACAGACAAGGCATACGGATATATAATAATGAGATCAAGCAGGATACTGATTTCACCCTGGGGTCATCATATGAGCTGTTTTGTACGGAGTGAACCCAGCTTCCTCTGGTGGAAAATTGAGCTGGCCATTAAACATAGATTTTATTTGTTTAGTGGGACAGTCAATCCCTAATCACTTTAGGCTTGGTACCACTATGTAGAGTAATAGCTTATCTGCTGTGGAGGCAGGTTTTGCCTTAGGCAAAAGTGGTATATGGAGTCCTGGGACCAATTTCAGCAGTGGGTAAATGTCATGGTAGAGGAATCAATGTAGAGCAAATGAATTAACACTCTTCTACCTTACTCAGCTCCAACACCTCATTTTCTCTTGGAGGCTGTCCCAAGACTGAGAACAGCTCAAACAGCAGTTTCTAGATGATTTTCACCAAAGTAAAACACAAAAAGTCGCCAACGTGCTGGATGAAGCCTAGAAATTAATCTGGGGTGAGTCCAAGCTGACTTCCTTGGACGTTCATGTTGTTTCGAGAAATGCACACAGAACCTCATATCAGAATCCTTGTGTCCACTGTGTTTGACTAAAACGTTTGCCCACAGGAAAACACTGCCCTTCCCTGTCCTCTCATTTTGTGTATAATCTCCCAGCCACACTCATGTCTCTGTTAACCAGGCTTAGAAAATGAAACATCATTGTGAAAATTTTCCTCTTTACACGTAATGTAAATCTACTCTTTCATTTTAAAGCCACTTTCCCTTGTGTCAGCATTACATGTCCTAACAAAATATTTCTTCATATCTTTTGTATAAGCCACTTTTAAGTACTGAAAGGCTACAGCAGTGTCTTCTTGGAGCCTTCATTTCTCAGGCTCTCTCAACCTGTCTTCACAAGTGAGGTGCTCCAACTCTCTGATTCTTTTTGTGGCCCTCTTCTGGACCTACTCTAACAGCTCAACTTCCTTCTTGTGATGAGGGCCCCAAAGATGGATGCAGTACTTCAGGTGGGGTCTCAGAAAAGCAGATCAAAAGGGGACAAATAGCCTCCCTTGATCTGTTGTCCACACTTCTTGCAGCTCAGGATTCAGTTGGTTTTCCAGGCTGCAAGTACACACTGCTAGCTTGTGTCTAATTTTCCCACATCCTCCTCTGGAGGTCATTCTCCTCTGGGCTGCTCTCAATCCATTTATCTCCCAGTCTGTACTGACCCTGGGAACTGCCTGGATCCAGGTAAAGCACTTTGCACCTGACCTCGTTAAATAAACTTCATGACTTTCATATGGGCCCAATTCTCAAGTCTGTTCCATGTCCCTTTGTATGACATCCTTTCCTTCTTTTATGTCAACAGCATCACTCTCCTTGGTATTGTCCACAAACTAGGAATTCACTTAAATCCACTGGCTCTGTGTTATTAATAAAAATATTAAACAGTAATGGTCCAAATACAGACCCATGAGGGCTACCCACTACTGATCTCCTGGACACTGATTGACAGCAACTCCCTGGATGCAGTCATCCAGCCAATTCCTTATCCACTGAGCAGTCCATCCATCCAATTTTACATGGGACCTGCCATGAGAGTACCCTCAGTATGAAGCCAGAGATGAGAGATGTAGGAACATTTTAGGAAACTTGAAGGGTTTCAACACATATAATACATCTAATAGTCTTAAGTATCAAATAAATCAGAAGTTCCTCAGAAGCTCATTAGCAGGTTCATGAATCTTCATTTAGTAGTGGTACATAAATTTGAGGTGATCTGGATCCTCAACAGGGCACTTGTCTTCAGAAGGGACTTAGCTCCTTTTAAATGGATAGGAATTCAGATGCCAAAGCTCTTCTGAGGGCCAAACTCTGTAACTCCAGATGCTTTCAGCCATGAACTGCATGAAAATAAAAAAATGCCACATTCTGAACCGTATATGTGTCTAGGGCAGCATGCTGTGTTGAGAAATAACCTGTGAAAAGCCCCTTTTCTTCAGCTTTAGATGAACTAGGGAGTAATGGAGGGTGTTGAGTGCCTCATGCTTCTGAGAGCAAAGATTGCTGAGAGGTAAATGCAAGTATATCTCTACAGCATGAGCCTGATGTGTCTGTGCATTCATTCAGCAGCTGCACTTCCCTGATTTCATTGTTACATGATGACATCCTTACCTATCTCCTAGAGAAGATGTAAAAGGACAGCCAGATAAGTTCTTACTTTTCGTGCAGAAAATAGTAGTCTCACGTATGAGAGGAAAGAAGTGAGAAGGGATAAAATTAAAAACATAAATGAAATGCTAAAGAGATATCACATTCCTGACCTATGCATACGGAACAGCATGTCAGATTGCATCAAGCTGTGCAGAAAGACTGTCCTGTGGCTCGTTAGCCTGACTTGATGTTGACTTCAGGGAGATCCTTACATATGTCATTTAAAGTAATAATGATTTTTCTTATGTCAGTTTCATTATTTGTGAACTCCTCTAACGTTAGCAAGCAAGACAGAAAAATTGAGTTACACTGTAGTCTGGCATTAACACTTCACTATCCCCACACTGATGTGTGCATAGGTGGTTTCAGCTGGGACAGAGTTGATTTTCTTCATAGAGGCTGGTATGAGGCCACGTTTTGGCTATAGGAGGAAAACAAAATTGAAAACAAATGGATGTTTCAGTCGTTGCTGAGCAGCGCTGCACAGAGCCAAGGATGTTTCAACTTTTCACATCATCCTGCCAGCAACAGGGTGGGGTCCACAAGGACCTGGGAGGGAATAGAACCAGGACATCTGACCCAAATGCCTGAAGGGATATTTCATGCCATATGAAATAATGCGAAAAAAACCTATTTTCACTCTTTCAACCACAAGCTTTGTACACGCCTTACAGTTTGAGGAAGGTAGAATGACATACAGAGAGCAAACTTCATCAAGCTGGTGTCAGAGCATCATGTTCATTTCCATGGCCTTTGAGTAGAATAAGGATTTGGAAAACTGGTTTGAAGGCATCATGCAAATATCCTGATGTGTTTCAGCACCAGCATGTGATTCACCGCGACTGTCTCAGTGTGTGGACACTTTCTGAGAGTATTGGGTTTTGTGTACTTTCACATACCGTGGAATTGGAAATACTGATGATAGGTGGATGGTAAAACTCAATGATCTTGGAGGTCTTTTCCAACCTTGGTGATTCTGTGATTCTATGATTCTATTCCATGATTCTATGAGTCTATTCAATGAAGGGATAACTTACAGAGGTTGGTGTACGGATGTAAGAGCAAGAGATGAAAGATGTCCTGAGGCAGATTATGAATAGAGATATGGAGACTAAGAAGTTTTTTTCTATCTGGATTTCTTCTTTCTTTCCCTCATTCAATTGTTTTAACTACAACTTCCTTCCTGTAGTTTACACAGAAAGAGGCCCAGAGCACTGTGGTCAGAGGTGGAGTTATTCCATTATAGGCTCTCTGTGGTCTATGACTGGTTTTATTCCTCTCACTTTCTATCAGGTGTAACACGAAGTTCCCGGGGTAGGAAAAGGAAAGACTAATTTACACCAGCTGTAGCAGGTATAGCTCTTTTTTCTCTTTGACATCATATTTTATTCCCACTTCTGTAGTATCCAGATAACATAGTCTTAAACTCTACACTATAAACATGAGTCTTAAACTCATGTTTATTAAGTCTGGTCCTGAAACAAAACAAACAAGCAAAAGAAAGCAAACTGCAGCCTTCATGGATAGGTTGTGAACCTATTTAAAATAGAAAAAAATATCTTGAGAAATGAAGTTCAGTAGTTTTATCAAAGATTTCCATGCTTTCTTAATTTTTCGCAAATGATCAGATTTGCTGCAAACAACATATGAACAGAAGTGTAATCAAGATGCTAGCAGGAGTGAATGCAACACAGTCCCCCTTTCCTATCCCTACCCAATTGCTTTGCACCCATGTGGGAAAGCAGCTGTCACGTACCTGCATGTAGCTGCCCTTGTTCCCTGTGCTCATAGATCCAACAAATATTCAGGAATGTGGGCCACTATGGGAACATGCACATCTTATTTTTCTGATCATGCCTCTCATGTGGTTGCTCAGGAACTCTATATTGTTTGAGAGCTTCACTGATAAAAACTACTGAGCCAAATGACTGTCTTTGAATTTCAGTGAATTCAATATCATTTCTCAAAGTGAAATCAGTTATGTTTGTGTATTTTTTGTCTTTAATCAAGTAGTGATTAAGAGTATGGAATAAATAAGAAGAATTAGGGTCATATGACAGTGGCTTTCATATGCTGAGTGAAGACAGATGTGATGCCATGATTTTTTTTGTGAGGAATTAAGATGGCTAGAAATTGGATGCTTTTAATTTTGTTTTTCAGTACCTTCTTCAGTGTTAAGTTAATTAACTGGAAAGTGGCCAGACAACTTGGAGTCTTTATAATGCTTATGGGGAGGTAGAGTTGCATAGAGACAAACCTACTATTGAGTAAAATAACTGGATTAGTCTGAATGATTTAAAGCCTTTGGTGGAAAATTTATATAAGCATTGAATATGTAAAGCTAAAGATCTTCTAATTTTTAACAGTGTCTTACTGAGGTCATTGAAAATAGACCTTGTCTTTCAGACATCACTCTGATGGTTTGGAAACAAAGAACAAAAGGAAGCAGTGGTTGCTAGAAGCAGGGTAGATCCCAGCACTAAACAGACATTAGATATCAGGGCACCCATACACTATAATGCTATTCTTTACCTACTCAGAGGCAAGGACCATCAAAAAAGACACAAGTAATAATTGACAGGCAACGTTTGGAGTTATGGTGCTGTTCAATCATAATGGAGGATGCTGTCACGTAACAGTCTCCTTGGGACCTGTAATGTTGAGTTCCTGGTCCAAAGAAGCAAACTGTCATTTTGAGTAGGACCTTGGCAAGTTGGTGTCGATTTTATTTGTGAAAGACTAACCCCTCACATGGTAGTTGTTTGTGGGTAAATCGGGCCTTCTCTGAAGATCCAGGATGTGGATCCAAACTTACAACAAAATCTACATACAAAATCTACAGTGGGTAGAGTTCAAACTCTAGGTAGCCATCCATGGCTACCTCAGTGGGTGAAATTTCCAGCTGATAACCCTAGCACAGCACTTGCTATGCTGGAGGAACAAGTGATGAAGTGCAATGATAGTGTAACATCACAAAATCAAGAAAATACATGGGAGGGAGGGGGGTCAACAAGAAAATTAACAAATGAAAAAACCTGCTGCATCTGAAAGTCTTTGGAAATAAAAATATAAAATAAAAAGTCAAACTTCTCTATGGAATATTGGTGGTACAATGCCAGCATACTTCTTGTGAATACAACACCTTCTTCCTTCTTGCACTTGCTATTTTCTGCCACAAAAACTCAAGTCCACTGCAGCTGTTGATAAGATAAGCCCCATATTATGTATTTTGTAAAAACATACAGAATCACAGAATCACAGAATCACAGAATCACCCGGGTTGGAAGGGACCTCAAGGATCATGTAGTTCCAACCCCCCCTGCCTAGCAGGGCCACCAAACACACACATTTAGATCAGGTTGCCCAGGACCCCGTCCAACCTGGCCTTGAACACGTCCAAGGACGGGGCATCCACAACCTCCCTAGGCAGCCCGTTCCAGGGCCTAACCACTCTCCTTGTAAAGAACTTCCCCCTAACATCCAACCTAAATCTTCCCTCCTTCAATTTGGATCCATTTCCCCTAGTCCTGCTATTGTCAGCCCTTTTGAAGAGTTTACTCCCCTCGTGGGTGTAGGTTCCCTTCAGGTATTGATAGGCTGCAATGAGGTCACCCCGCAGCCTTCTCTTCTCCAGGCTGAACAAGCCCAACTCCCTCAGCCTGTCCTCATAGGGGAGGTGCTCCAGCCCCCTGATCATCTTAGTTGCCCTCCTCTGGACCCTTTCCAAAATCTCAATGTCTTTCTTGTACTGAGGGCTCCACACCTGGACACAGTACTCCAGATGGGGCCTCACAAGAGCCGAGTAGAGAGGGACAATCACCTCCCTGTCCCTGCTGACCACCCCTCTCCTGATGGAGCCCAGGATCCCATTTGCCTTTCGAGCTGCCAGAGCACACTGCTGGCTCATGTTAAGTCTCTCATACCAGGATTTCCATTTTGTAGGACTGCTATGCAATATCTCTAAAGATATTTGGATAATAGACCTGCTGGATCAAGTCCAGAAGAGGGCTAAAAAGATAACTGGGGGCTGGAGCACCTTTCTTACAAGGAAAGGTTGAAGGAGTTGAGCTTGTTCAGCCTAGAGAAGAGACAGATTATGAGAGAACTCATTCTGGCCTTGTATAGTTATATAGGGCTTTTAAAAAAGATGGAGAGCAACTCTTACACATGCAAATAGTGACAATAAAAGTAGGAAAGGTTTCAATCTAAAAGAGGAGAAATTTAGGTTTGATATTAGGAGGGAATTCTTAACACAGAAGTTGGTGGCACTGGAACAAGCTGCCCAGAGAAGTTGTGGATGCCCCATCCGAGAAGGTGTTCAAGGTCAGAACAGCTGATCTAGAGGGTGGCAACCATTCTCATGAAAGATGATTCTATGAAACAAACACAATTAGCACCAGCCTTGAGGTCTGCTCTGCATGTAGTATTACAGTACTAAAATGAGCTATGAGTGAATCTTGTCAATTCCAACTTTTGTTGTTTAAGGAATACCTCTGTCATCTTTTGCCTTTGAAATTTTATTTCTGCCTCCTCTTCACTGGTGTAGTTTCAGAGATTAATTTTTTTTTCCTTCAATGGAAAGCTCATTCATTCACTATTTCTTTTCCAATACTTTCTTTGCAAATCAGTACGTCCTTGTTTCTTTCTGTTCTGAATGACTTTCAGTGAATTAAGTTTTTGGAACCGATCTTGGGATGACACACCAGGAACACAGCATCCACTTGACACATCAAATGAATTTATTTTTCAGAATGCCCCAGGGGTGCTCCTGCCCTCTTTGTAGAGAGGAAGGCACTTGGAGCTCTGTCCATCCATGTGTATCCTTGGACTCCAACAGAACAGATGGCAGAAACAGGGAGGTGATTGTCCCCCTCTACTCTGCCCTTGTGAGGCCTCATCTAGAGTACTGCATCCAGGTCTGGGGCCCCCAATACAAGAAAGACAGGGAGCTGTTGGGGAGGGTGCAGAGGAGAGCCATAAAGATGATCAGAAGGCTGGAGTAGCTGCCCTACAAAGACAAGCTAAGGGGGCTGGTCTTGTTTTCAGCCTGGAGAAAAAAAGGCTGCAGGGATCCAAACCGTGTTGTCAACCTTATTCCTCTTCTTGCCTATGATATTAATACCAGCAACGTTGCAGTTCCTGCAGTGGGTCTAGCCTGCCTCTGGTTTGACAGAAGTTCAGCTCTATTGAAACATATCAAATATAAATATCAGAGTAAAAGGAAAGAGAATGGTAGCTTTGTGGCATTGCCCTTAGTATACAGGTGTTTCCCGTGTTCAGGGGTCACTCACGCTGTCCTTGTTAGCTCTTGCTGTTTGTGGATGGATGTTGCCTGCTTTATAATTCCAGAGATGTGAGTGCTAGCACGTTTGCTGTCCAATCCTTGTCTTATAAAGCATGACCAGAGCTTCTGTTTGGTGGCAAACGTTGACAGGTTCATCATCTCAAAAGGATGGCCCTGAAATGAGCTTTGATAAGGTGTTAATGTCTGTCTATGCTTGTGACAAGGCTTTACTACCACATTATAACCAGCAAGTCAATAAAATGCATACTAATAAAGAGCCCAACAGGGCATGGATTATTCTCTGCCTTGCACGGCACCTGTTAAAGGGCAATGGTTCATATAGGCACTGGAGTTTGTTGACAGCAAGACAGGACAGAGGTAAGTGATTTTCTACATGCAGCATTTCATGCTGGTTAATACCTTCTGGTACTCTCTGGGAAATGCAGGCAGTTTGGCATCTGCTGTTTCAGCTCTGTGACCTGCTTCAAGCAAAATATAAAAACAGAGTGTGGGCATACTCTAGTGAACATCAGACACCGATCACACCCATGATCAGCCTATGCCTTGATCTTAACTGCTCCTACTGATTATTTTGCAAACAAAACATTCCTTTGTCTCTTTTTATTTAAGCAGATGCATCAACCACTGTGCAGAATATGTATTTCATGTAAAAAATTTGCAGTTAAAAATTCTGTTTGTACTCAGACCAGATGTTTCCTGATTCAAGATCAAAAGAATTTCTCTTCATATGTTCTCATATCAGCAAATTTAAATGAATGGTCTTCTCCTTTTCCATTAATGCTACTGGATTTCTAAGAGATCTCCTCAGTCTACGTTGCAGTAGCGTGATTCCCATTAGCCTGAACTATCATTCCCAGCATCCTGGAGTCCATGGCCTGTTATTTGGTTTGTACAGTTTCATCAGGCAACTAGAACAGAAAAATCACACCCCAAGTTTATGGTTGATTCAGATGAAGTGAGAGTCACCTATTCCTTCTTCTAGCCTTCTCCTTTGGTCATCAGGGTCATCTTTACTGTGTGGAGGAAAAGGATCTGGGAGTTAATCAACAAGCAGCTGAACATAATCCAGCAGTGTGCCCAGGTGGCCAAGAAGGGCCAGTGGTGTCCTGGCTTGTATCAGAAACAGTGCAGCCAGAAGGACCTGAGAGGTGATCATCCCTCTGTATTTGGCACTGGTGAGGCCGCAGCTTGAGTACTGTGTTCAGTTTGTGCCCCTCACTACAAGAAAGACATTGAGGCCCTGGAACATGTCCAGAGAAGGGCAGCAAAGCTGTGGAGGGTGTGGAGCACAAGTCTTATGAGGTAATGGGAGTTGCTGGATCTGGTGGAGGCTCAGGGGAGACCTTATTGTTCTCTCCAACTCTCTGAAAAGAAGGTGGGTGTCAGCCTGTTTTCCCCAGTAATTAGTGACAGGATAAGAGGTAATGGCCTTAAGTTGAACCAGGGGATGTTCAGGTTGGATATTAGGAAAAAAATTTTCTCAGA
Source organism: Centrocercus urophasianus (assembly GCF_019232065.1). Lineage (NCBI taxonomy): Eukaryota > Metazoa > Chordata > Aves > Galliformes > Phasianidae > Centrocercus > Centrocercus urophasianus. The sequence continues at coordinate 6,223,849 of NW_024884253.1, forward strand.
AGGAGTGGTCAGGCACCAGAATGGGCTGCACAGGGAGGTGGCGGAGTCATCATCCCTGGGGATTTTAAAAATTGTGTAGGTGTGGCTCTGGAGGACATGGTTCAGTGGGCACGGTGTTGGTAGGTGGATGGTTGAATTAGGTGATCTTAGAGGTGTTTTCCAATCTTAATGATTCTATGTAGTATTTTTTCGTAACACTGAGAACCTGTGCCTCCTTTTTCTTCAGAGCATGTAATGACAAGGAGGTACAAGAAGAAAAATGACTTGAAAGGTAAAAGCCAGCTTAGTGTAGAATGCTTGAATAATACTCTTAAAGACACTGTTCTGCAGAATGTAATTAGCATTGTTCAGATGTTTTATTGTGTTTGGATTTATTTTCTGTGCAGTAATTCTGCTTCCTGCTTTCAGTATGCCAGGTTTTTAGAAAAGTGTCTTGTAATGGTTTTATCTGGTCCTTAAATACCAAGAACATAGTCCCATTCCTATCTCATTTTTTAGGTAGACTCCTGGCTGCATAGATATTGTGATTATTTGTATTCCTGATTTTTTCTCTGTCTTGTTTTTATTCTATTTGATTTTTGTCCTCTTGTTCCCTTGCCTCCTTTATACATCCATTAATCTAATTTGCAACAGACAGATAAGGTCCAAGGAAAATAGCATTGTTCTACTGTATAACTATGAACAGGACCCTTCCAAGTCTGTGCTATGGAGATACTAAGTAATGAGTTTACTGCAAATGCCACAGCTCAATAGCTCAGTGAAGGCCAGTGGGTCAAATTACCAGCCCACCCAACAGAAACGGTGGCAGAAACATATTTTGATCCCTTTCTTTCAAGACTGTGGTGTCCTGGTTTTATAGTTCAGCATGACACCATGTGGTATGGGATATTGCTTTAGTCAGTTTGGGTCAGTTGTCCTGGTTCTGCTCCCTCCCATCTCCTTGTGCACCCTCAGCTCTTTGCTGGCTTGGCGATGTGAGAAGCTGAAACATCCTTGACCTTTTAACAACATTATTTGCTTCCTAAATCCAAAACGTGGCAACACACCAGTTACTATGAAGAAGACTGACTCTATCTGAGCTGAAACCAGACAGAAGCTTGTTACTAGAGAATGAAATAAGACAAAACTTTGAAAAAGTAACCTGACTGTACACAATTGGAATGTGAAGGGAAAGAGGTCACACCGCTTGGAAATCAGTCAAATGAAACCACAGATCAATGGATTTCCCTTCAGCCAAGCAGCTTTGTTACTGCACTAGCCCTGCCATTTAGCCATCATCTGACCTTTCTGACACATTTTAAATTCATCTCTCTCTCTCTCTTTTTTTTTTGTCTGAACTCAACAGCTTGTTTTATAAATAACTGGAGGCTAAAGAAAGACTGCCAACTGGAAATTGTATTATGTGTGCCTTCTTAGATATGCTATTTCCATCATGCCCACCACAGATACACAGATATGTATTCTGTCTGTGCTGAATCCATTTGAGGTAGCTCCTTTTTGCTTTTGCTAATCCAGTCAAACATTTTGGAAATGCCCATACTTTCTTCAGTAAGTAACCGTGAAAAAAATTACAGTTTTCATGACTTTATTTTTTCTCCTGAGGAAGACTTTTTAAAATGACAGTTAAGAAAAGTGAATAGGGGTTATGGTGCTTTCCACTTCCAGTCTGCTGTTTTTGAGTTGGAGGTCATATTTCAGGAGAGCATGTGTTTAGATTACATTGTGTTTTATGGGCCCTAACTGTCACTGTAATGCTTATAAGACAAGGGCTGCTTTGAAAATAACACCTCCTATTTTATTATGTTGGTCCATGATGTCTGAGATGAGTGTTGATGGTATGCAGTAGAGGTTTAACCTTTCCACCAATATTCCATTACATTTTGTTGCTATGAGACAGACAGCAACGGAGGGACAGCCTGACAAGGTGGTGTGTGACAAGGAAGTGTCTAAGAAGCAAAGGTATGTCACTGAATTCCTCCATGTGGAAAAAATTGCACACGTTGACATTCATCGATGTGCTGAACATTTATGGAGACCAAAGAGTGAATGTAAACACAGCGAGGTGATGGGTGGTGTGTTTCAGCAGTGGTGATAATGACAGTGGCTCACCTCCACTGGTGAATATTTTATGAGCTTGGAATGTGGTCTCTTGTTAATGCTGACAAAAATGCACAGCTAATCATGGTGTTGAAAAATAGTGATTTTTATCTGAGAATTTATCAAATAGTGTTGTTGTGCTCTTTCTATCTGCGTAGTTTCCACAGAAATAAAAAAGGAGGCATTACTTTCAGAGCAACCTACGTGCATGTTGGGTAAACCAGAGAATTTCAAAGCCAGTGTGATATGAAACAGCTGGACTCTTGCTGACAGCCTGGATGGAGGGGCTGTCATTTCAAAGACAAACTTCTCCCGTAATATTATCATATCATATATTTCATATGAAATATATGATGAATATATGTCTATGTATTACATGTATCATACATCCTTGGGCATCTGAATTTGAGCTTTAAATGTAAGGAAACTGAGAAAGACAGTTTGTACTCTTTTACCATCACAAACTATAAATATAAATATAAAATATAAAATCTGAGCTGGCAAACAAAGAGGAGTATAGGAAACAGTGTAAAATAACTTGGGACATATAATTCTCTGAATGAGACTTATTTGTAAAATCTTAAACAAAATAAGCTATTTGAAATTTTTTAAATGTTAGGGTGTTTTGTTTTGTCAGCAGTGGCTTTATTTACATATTTATTGTTCTTATTTTACCTTATCTGTGTATTTTTGCATGTGTTTGTATGTTTTATTCAAGTGGAAATTTGCATGAGAAACGTATCGTTCAGAAGACTCTTTGTAGATTTTTTTTTCAGTGACAAACATGCCATCACATTTTCCCACCTTTTATAGACCATATAATCCAAGTATATTTTCCAGATAAAAATGAATTATTTCCACTCTTCAATACAAAAGAAATAGGTAAAACAGGTGGCTGGGAGTGGCTGTGTATCACAAAATTCTCCAATGCATTGTAGATATTTTCTTAATGCAATAAAACTGCTTTATTCTTGTGTAATTTTCAGAGGGAAGCTGTTTCCAGGAGAAAAACACTTATCTTTAGCTCAGACAAGGTCAAGAAGGATATGAGCATTTAGTGTAAGCCTGAAAATGAGGAGGTGGAAAAGGCAGTGAGGAAGCAGGAGGAGGCTTGAGAAAGGAGAGGAGAAATGTTTGAAAGGACTCTGCTAATGGAGCAGCAAGAAAAGTGCCATGAGATACAAGAGAAGAGAAATGGCAGGGAAGACAAGGGACAAAAAGAGCAGAATGGATGAGGAGCAATAACAGAGCAAATATTTTATGCAGAGGGGACAGGGAGCCAAGGAAGGGTCAAAGGCGGAGTCTGTTCAGAATGGGGCAGCTAAGCTGGTGAGGGGTCTGAAGCACAAGCCTTATAAGGAGCAATTGAGGGAACTGGGATTGTTTAGTCTTGAGGAGAATCAGGGGAGACCTTATTGCTTTCTACAACTACCTGAAGGTATGTTGTGGAGGTGGGAGTTGTCCTTCGATGTAACTAACTCCATGTAACTCCTATGAAACTAGAGGGAATGGCCTCCAGTTGTGCCAGGAGTGAATCAAGTTGGACATTAGGAAATACTTCTTCTCTGAAAGGGTGGTCAGGTGCTGGAATGGGCTGCCCAGGGAGGTGATAGACTCACTGTCCCTGGAGGTGTTCAAGAATCATTTAGATGTTGTATTGAGGGATATGTTTTAGTGGGAAATATTGTACAATCATAGAATCCTTAGAGATGGAAGGGATCTCTGAGGGCCATCTAGTCCAAATCCCCTGAAGTGAACAAGGATGCCACATCTTGATCAGGTTGCTCAGAGCCCAATCCAGCCTCGCACTGCAAGTCTCCAGGGATGGGGCATCAACCATAACACTAGGGAACCTGTTCCAGTGCCTCACCACACTCACTGTAAAATATTTTTTCCTTATATCTAACCTAAATCTGCCCTCCCTGAACATTAAGCCATTTCCCTTCGTTCTATCACCACAGAACTTACTATACAATCTGTCCCCTTATTTTCTGTAGTTCCCCTTTAGATATTGAAAGGCTGCTATCAGTTCACCTCGGAGTCTTCTCTTCTTCAGACTGAAGAGTCCCAGCTCTCTCAGCCTGTCTTGATAGGAAATGTGTTTTATATTTTTGAAATACTGGTGATAGGTGGGTGATTGGACTGTACGATCTTGGAGGTCTTTTCCAGCCTTGGTGATTCTATAATTCTACAATCCTAAAAGTGGTGGGAAAAGATTGTATTGTGTCTGCCAAAAACTGAACATCTTAAGAGGAGAAAATTAGGATTCTGGGAGAATACAATAACAGAAGTTTTTATAGATTTTCTGCCTAATATGGAGGCAGATGCTGAGATACACTGGGAGCAGGGAAAAAAGGCTGAGGCAAATAGGCAGCAAGCTAAGGGAGGGATGGAGCAGAGCCGGTAGCACTGAGCAGGATAGAGGCTGAAGGGGAGAGCTACCTTGTTCTGGCAAGGGATGCTGAATCATAGAATCACAGAATGGCTTGGATTGGAAAGGACCTCAAGGATCATCAAGTTCTAATCCCCTTGCTGCAGGAATGGTTGCCAACTGTGAGATAAAGTACTAGATCAGGTTGCCCAGGGCCCCATCCAACCTGGTCTTCAACAACTCCAGGGATGGAGTAGAATATGGTACAGAAAGTTCTTCCCAAGCTTGAGATCAACCTGTCCCCAGGGTGCGCTGCATATATGATTTGCTGCCATGCTGAGGATGGGCTGTGACTTGCACACAAACTGATGTGGGCAGTTAAGTTATAGCTTCCTTTGCTCTGCTGGTCTTTAGAGTTGACTTTAAAGCTTCTGGCCTGGCATTAGGGGCCCTGTGTGACCTGATTTAGTATGTGATATAGTGGTAGGCAGCCCTGTCTCTGGCAAGGAGATTAGAAATATGTCATCCCTTCCAATCCAAGCAGTTCTATGATTTTTTTTTTTTTTTTTTTTTATATTCTATGATCTTTTGTGAGCCCTAAAAACTGTAAAGAAAGAGCTACTGCTCACCAAGCTCCCTTACTCTCCCTATAAGGCAACTCTAGGGCGGGAGTTCATAATCCTAACTCCTTAGTTAAATGTGACCAATATAAAAATTGTCCTTGCTCATTTATTTGAAAACTGAGAGCAGTGATCATACTGAAAATTTAATTTGTGCCTCTCTAGCCAGTCCCAGTGAATTGCTAGAAAGTAGTCTTGAAATGACAGTGAAAGAATTTCAAAATATGAGCTAGACAAGGTCAGAGCAGTGGCAACAAACTTTTGCATGGGAAAAAAAAAAAAAGATATAAATCATATACTTTATACAATTATGTCTGAGAGCGGGCATTTTATGTATCAAGCTCAAGTTTTTGCACCTCTGGCATGAGACAGGAAGTTATCTGAATGGATCAGAGTATCATCACCAACAGAGTGTAAGCATTTCTCAGTCATGGAGGGATTTTTCATGGATGGCAGTATCGTATGAGATGGTGTAGATCAGGACATCCATGTAACCAGCAGGAACAAAGCCTGAAACAGGCAAAGGGTCTTGGGACAAGTTGAGAGTAGAGTTAAGGCTCTCACATGCCAATCTGCCACGGCACACGTGGTAGTGCACTTCCAGGTTCTTGAGCACTGCCAGAATTGAGATGGCAAAAGGAAAAGAGTGGAATGAATAATTAAATTGAAACAGATTCCTTGAGGGACTATAGCACTAAAAGTCTCCATCCTTATCTGAAAAACAATCTGGAGTTCAGACCTGTTAGAACAATTACTAGCACAGCTGCACATCGAGTTCCAATGCATTTCCTCTTAGATAAGTGACATCAATCATACTATCACATCTGGCTATGCTCGCAAGCACATACATTTTAAACTTGCTTCACAGAATATGTGATGCAGAAAAGTGATAGCGTACATTTCAAATGCTTTTGTCATGACAGAACTAATCTATGCATCTTGTTGTCGTAGGAAGGTACAGATTTATCACAAATTTTATTGAACATGCTGCCCAGCTAAAACCCACTGATTAGTCCACTTGCAGAAAAGAGAGAAGGAATTGCAGCCTGACTGTTTCACATCTCTGATTCCATAAGCCCAGTGTTCCCCTCCAAGGAACACTCTCCCCCACCAAGTCTGGTGTTCCTGCTGACTTCCTCCAGGCAGCTGCACAGAAACAGGCTGTGTTTAACTCTTTCCCAATTTGGAAGTTGATATGAGACAATATCTGGTGGCAGCAGACCCATGGGTAAAAACAGTGTGTGACAGGATGTTTATTTTCCTATGAGAAACCTAGGGGGTAGTAAGAAAACTGTATATGGGGAGAGAACGGAATGGGGGGAAGCAGGAATGTCAAAAACAGGCATGCAATTAGGAAGAAACTTTTGTGTTTAATTCGATCTTCCATACTCCAGACACTTCCAACTGTCATGAATTGCCTGAAAAATTGTGCCTTAGATGGGCCAGAAGTGCCAAAAAAAAAGAAGAAAAATATATCAGAAAGAGCTATCAGTGATTGCCACTGGTTGTGGTGCAAGGGAACTGAGTGGCTTATTAGAACCTGCAAACCTGCAAGGAAGCAATTTTTCTCTTTAGTAATTAAGTATGAAAGCAAGGAAGAGAGTCTGAATCACAGCTATGCATCAAAAACGTACAGGCAGAAGTGTCTATCAAAAGTCACTGAATATTATCCTTCTTTAGAGAGCACAACATTGGAATAATTGTCAAGCTGGGACAGTGGGAGGGGCTGAGTGAAGGTGTGTTCCTGCAGGAGGTCTTCAAGCTTTTCCACACAGAGAGTGCAATACTCCATAATGACTTTAATCAAACGCCTGATCTTAAAAGCTCAGCAGAAATGCAAGGAAATCTGTGTGCTGCATACTTACTGTCAAAGCAAAACATAGCTGCAAATTAAAGGCAAAACTTTCTGAGAATGACTCACGAGCCTTGATCTCACATCCTCAACTTGCTTCTCATCAGACTGCTGTTAGCTGGAGGTGAAAATATTTGAAATTGTTTCCTAGCATGGATGCTCTCAGCTAATCCACAGTTTACCTGCTGTTGAAGGAGGGTCCCAGTCTACCTACTGCCACTCTTCGTAGAATCATAGAATCACAGAATATCCTTGAATTGGAAGGTACCCATCAGGATCATCAAATCAAACCTCTGCCTCCATGAAGGAGCACCCAAAATTCCAACCCGTTGTCTAGATGCTTTTCGAACTCCAGCAGCTTGGGGTCATGACCACAGTCCTGGGGAGCCTGTTCCATGCCCAACACTCTTTGGTAAAGAACCTTTATCTAACATCTTGAGTCCTGTTGCTGTCACCAGTGCGAGGAGATAAACGCTGCCCCTCCACTCCCCTTTGAGGAGTTGCAGGCAGTCATGAGGTCTCTCCTCAGCTTCCTCTTCTCTGCGTTGAAGTAACCGAGGGGATCTCAGCTGCTCTTCATACCTAGAATCATAGAATCATTGAATCATTTGAGTTGCAAGGAACCTTTAAAGTCCATCTGATCTCCCTGTTCTTTCACAACAGACTCTGCAAAAGAATCTGTACCCTTCTTTCCTATAGCCTCCATTTAGACATTGAAAGGCCACTACCAGGTCGCCCTGGAGTTTTCTATTTTCCAGGCTGAACAGCTCCATCTCTCTCAGCCTGTCCTTGGAGGGGAGATGTTCCATCCCTTGGATCACTTTTGTGGCCCTTCTCTGGATGCACTCCAACAGGTCCACATCTCTCCTGTCCTGAGGACTCAACATCTGGATGCAGTACTCCAAATTGAGTCTCACCAGCACAGAGTAGAGGGGCAGGATCACTTCCCTCGACCTGCTGACCATGTTTATTTTGACGCAGTCCAGGATATAGTTGGCTTTCTGTGCTGTGAAGGCACATTGCTGGCTTGTGTCCAACTTACCAGTATGCCCAAGTTTTTTTCAGAAGGGTTGTGCTCCATCCTTTCATCCCACAGCTTATATTATGCAGAGCTCTTGGAATGGGTCCGGAGGGGCCACAGAGATGATCAGAGGGCTGGAGCAGCTCTCCTATGAAGAAATATTGAAAGCCCAGGGAAATAGGCTTGTTTAGCTTGGAGAAATAAAGGCTTCAGGGAGACCTCGTAGTAGCCTTCCAGTACTTGAAGTGAGCATATAAACAGGAGGGGGAATAGCTGTTTACATAGGTTGATAGTGATAGAACAAGGGGGAATGGTTTTAAATTAAGACAGGAGATTTAGGTTAGATATTAGGAAGAAGTTTTTCACACAGAGCATGGTGATGCACTGGAGCTGGTTGCCCAAGGAGGTTATGGATGCCTCATCCTGGGAGGCATTCAAGGCCAGGCTGGATGTGGCTCTGGTCTGGTGGTTGGTGACCCTGCACATAGCAAGGGGGTTGAAACTACTTGATCTTTTAGGTCATTTTCAACCTGTACCATTCTATGATTCTATGGTTCTATGATTCTATTGGTAGTGGGGGTTGCCATGACCCAGGTGCAAGACCTTGCATTTGGATTTATTGAATGTCGTGAGGTTCTCCTAGGCCCACTGTTCAAGGCTGTCTAGGTCTCTCTGGATGATATATTGTCCCTTGGGCATGTCAACTGCAGTCAATCATGCAGCTTGATGTCTGCAAACTTGCTGAGGGCGCACTCAATCCTCCTGTCAATGTCACTGATGATACTGAAAAGAACTGGTCCCAGTATTGACCCCTTAGGGACATCACTTGTCACTGATGTCATCCAGAAACTGAGCCACTGATCATTACTCTCTGGGTATTATCTTAAAGCCAGTTCCTTGTCTATCGAATAATCCAGCTATCAAATCCATATCTTTCCAATTTGGAGAGAAGGAAGTTATGGGGGCTGTGTCAAAGGCTTTACTGAAGTTGAGATAGATTACATCAGTGGCTCTTCCCTGGTCCACTGACACAGTTACACCATCATAAAAAATGATAAGATTGGTCAGCAGGACTGCTCTATCATCTTCGCTGGCACAGAGGTGAGGCTAAGAGGTCTAGTCCTCTGGGTGATTCTTTCTACCCTTCTTAAAAATGACTGTAACATTGCCTTTTTTTTCCAGTCACCAGAGACTTCACTGCCATGACTATTCAAATATCACTGAGAATAGCTTGGTGACTACATCAGCCATTTCCCTCAGTACTCTGGGATGCATCATGTTGGGACCTATAGACTTATGGATGTTCTGATTCCTTAGGCTGTTGTGAACTTGATGTTTGCTTACAGTGGGAGGAACATTGCTCCCCTAGTCCCCATTTTTCAAACAATCCACTCGAGGGCTGTATGTGTTGAATATATCAGTCTTCTCCTCGTCCATCCTTACGAGCCTATATCTTTCGCTCTAAATCATTCACCATCTTTGTAGTCCTTCTTTGGAAACTCTCCAGTAGTTTTATGTCCTTTCTGTGTTCGCATGTCAGGACAGTCAGCCAAAACTTTGACTCTGTTGGACTGTGGAGACTGTCCTTCACTTAGCTGTGTGAAAGTGAGAAAATGGGGATAACTGGAGAAATTTTGGAGGTAATGGGAGCTGTCACTCTGTCTTGCGATTTAAAAGAGAGCACCCACCCCTCATGCATAGATCTTGACTTAAGTCAGCACATGTGTATGCAGTTATTCACTTCTGCTGTGAGAAGCATCTGAGTGACTTGTCACAGCCTGATGCTTGAGGTCCCTTCTTGTGGTTGGAATTCAGAAATAAATCATGTTGAAAGAAAATGCTGGAAGTGCAAATATTTCTGAATATGCCAGGATTTGCTCTAGCATATCAATTCTGTGCCATTTTCCTAGCTGAATGAGCTTTTTGAAATGGCACCAGACCCAGGTATAATAAGAAAATACAGGAAAATATCTTCTCTTTCCTCTTCACTGTGTCTGCTGGCCTAAGATATTCAGTATTCCAAAGAAGGTCTTAAAATGGTAATTTTGATAATGCATGGCTGGTTATCTTCAGATAAGAGTAATGCATATAAAAGCCTCATAATTATGTACTTTCCCTGACTTAGGTGTCAGGATGAGTAAAAGTAATAACATTGCATAAAAAAGCATGAAAATCTACCAACACTGTGAAGAGTAGATTATGAATTTATATTAATATTGCACGTGTTCCTGTTCTCTAACCATTCACTAACTGTCCAGTCAACAGATTTACTGATTACAGTAAGGGAATGAGGGTATGATTCATTGCTCGTTTCTGGAGTAGGGTTTGCTGAAATCAGTCAACCCACTCTGGCATAAACGACAAGTGAATCAACCCTACAGGGTTAAGACTATTTAATTTCCTTTAGGAAAAATATTCTTCTGTGTAGGACACATACCAAAACGGTGAATCAATGTGCAGTGTATGTACACAAAGCCATGTTGGACTAGATCTTATGTTGCATTGTCTCAAGCACAGAGATGGCAGATGGCTCTCTACAAAATGCTATTATTATGTCAGTAGAGATCCAAGATGAAAGGTAATATTCAAGTCCAGACTCATCTATCACAGCTTCAAAATCCACTGCTCAAATGCAGACTCAGGCAGAGATCCTGAATGCAGTGAGGCAAGAAAATTCAGGTCCAGCTGCTGATCTTTGAACTCAGAATTTCCTAATTATACCGTGGATGTTTCCCGCTGAGCTGTGAAGAGGCAAGCAGTCAGTAAGGCAGATGGAAATTGCATGTTCGTGGGACTTCTGTTGTTGAAGCTTACTGAACCTGATATTGTCTGAGGGCTAGGTGGTGTAGACTGAACTGCCCAGATCACAGTATCTCTTTTTTGAATGCTGAGATAATAGGTATAGGCAATTACAAGTCTGTGAATTTTGTAAAAAAAAAACAAACAAAAAAACCCCACAATTATTGAGAAGTTATAAAGAGTCCTTTAAAAAACTGTATCAAAGGAATGAAAGATGAGCAAATATTTTATCTTGCCGGAGCAATGATTAAGGGAAAGGAGGATATATTACAGTAATTTGTAGGGAGTGAAAAGCATTTTATCCCTTTTAGATTTAGCATTAATTTTCATCTGTGTAGCCTCGTTATACCACCTGTATATTAAAGATGACAGAAGGAAAGTAATTAAGTATTCTTCCTGGCAAAAGAAAAAAAAGTAAATTTAACCCAAGAGCTTCTGCTTTCTTCCCCTGGGTTATAGCTAAAAACAAGAGGAAGATGCAGAACCTTCTGTCATCAAGTCTAGCCCTGGGAAGCAGACCAAGGATGACAGATAAGGAAAAAAATTGTCTTTGGAAATCTATAGGTAATAGGTAAGTGTACAGCAGTTGGGTCTGGTCCCTCTCTCCTTGGTATTTTTAAGTTCTCTGCATCTGTGATTGGTGAGAGGACACTAAAAAGTTTTGAGTACAGGCTGTTAATTTTATATGATCCAGCTGTTACACTTCTAGTTTTAAACAATAAAAAGAGCAGGGAGTTCAGATAAGGACTATTAATATGCACTATTAACATGGTCTACTTAGCTTGGATATCATTTTATTCCCCAGAGCTGGCTACAGGGTTCTTCCTTGGAGAATTTAGTAACTAAACTGAATCCCATAAAGAAAAAAAATGGTTTTAAACACCTGACAAAACTGTCTTGGGTCTGTTAATACGATAAAAAGGATGATTCTATTTAAGTTCCCATTATCATCACATAATCACTAAACACAGACATTTGGTATTATATGATATACTTCAGTATGTCCAACACAATGCCAAGGGCTGGCAGATGTGATACACGGCAATGGGAAACCTTTTCAGGACCTAAGGGAAATCTAGCGGCCAAGTGAGCTAGAGCACCACAGTTATCTGTTTGCAAGAAAACAGTCATCTGTTAATTTCACACAAATGAAATAGTGTGAAATATTTAAGGAAAGCTAAGGAAGTGCCTAGATCCTTCTCACTCTAGAATTTTTAATGCACCAATAATGATAGGAAATAGAGAAATAACAGAATTAAGTTGTTACATGGAAAAACACTAAAACCGTGCAGTGAACAAACTCTTCACACCTACAGACATATTCCTTGACTACAATGAGTTGGCACAGATCTGTTAATTTCTGCAGAACAGAGCTACTCTATGGGAAGACATAGAATTTAGAAGTTCTGTATGTTTAGCCTTGAATGGTATGCTGTTTTTTTTTCCCCCAAGATTCAAGCAACAAAGCCTACACACATTTCAAAACTGTAGAAGTACAGCATGCTGTTCCCATGTACTCGTTCACACACTTTACAGAGTGCAAAGGCATTTTGGTTGCCAACAGACCACAGGCAAAAAAAAAAAAAAAAAAAAAAAGGAGAGAGAAATTAGAGAGTTAATGATAAAAGAAACACTGTGTGGAAGACTGATAAGAAATCTTTGAAATGCTTAACAGTCTTGCAGGCATAATAAAGAACAACTCACCTGTGACAAAAGATGTAGTTCAATACGGCCTTCATGTAGCAGAAGATGAATACAGACAGAGTAAGTATTCACCAATTGGTATATACATGATAGTTGTATAGGAGAATATATCAAAAGTGAAGCACAAAAAAATCTCTTGCCAGTTTGTGAAGAATACATGCAGATGAAGTGTCCTCTAATAAAATTTATCTGATCATGTTATTTTCTGCTAGTGAACATGCATAGAGCTTGTCAGGTCTTGGTGACACCAGTATGTTTCAGAAGGCTTCTGACACTGCTAGGAAAGATGTCCTGATGCTTTCAATTTCTGCCACTGCTGTTCTTACAGAAAGAGTGATTTTAAGACTTCTGCTTCCATCCAGAGCCTAACAAAAAACTTTCTATAGCCACCTAATTTTCTTCACATTGGATGTTAGGAAAAAATAATTATCAGAAAGAGTGGTTAGTCATTGGCACAGGCTGTCCAGGAAGATGGTAGAGTCACCATCCCTGGAGGTGTTCAATAACTGAGTAGATGTGGCACTGAGGGACACAGTTTAGTGAGCATGGTGGTGATGGGTTGATGACTGGACCAGATGATTTACTGGTCTATTCCAACCTTAATGATTCTGTGTGATTCTGTGTGATTCTAATTTGTTATTGCTCTTTGGTTTTAAAACTAAATTCTGTACCCTTTTTTAGTTGCATCCTACATGCACAGAAAAAAACTTATTGATATTTTCCTAAATAAACCACAACTAGAATTCACGCTTTGTATGGTTTAAATTATTGAATGCACAAAGGTTATGACTACAGACTTTGCTGCATGAGAATTGTCATCTAGGCTTTTAAACAATTCAGAAAGATGGGTGCAATAAGTGCATGTAGAGAATCTTTACTTGCCTGTATAAAATAACCAGATTTATTTTGTGTTAGTTAAAATTGATTTTTAATTAACTTGATATTTAAAAATATTTAAAAAAGACAAAATAAGCAACTTTATGCCCAGTAAGTTGTACTAGTTTCATTTAGATCCTGTCTTGTTTTCATTTCCCAAATGCCATCAGACAAATGGAATTCTGTACGCATATATGTTTGTATTTTTAAATACAAATCTTTAAAATTTTTAGTTCATGATCTTTCAGTTGATTAATTAAAGAAATTGAAGGTATAAATTAAGATCTTATGTTCTGCTCTCTTGTAAACATCATGGATGTTGAGTTTTCATCATTAAGCTATCGAATCCAGAAGCTTCAGGAAGGTGTCATAGAATCATGGAATGGCTTACGTTGGAAGGGACTTTAAAGATTATCAAGCTGAACTCATACAAGTATCTGTACTTTACTTTTAATTATCCTGGCCTATAGCAAATTCGGGTTAAGGTGAGCCACACTGTTTTAAGCTGCCAGTGATACTGAAAGAAGCAGTGCTCTCTTTCCTCTTTTCCTACAGGTGGTCACACCCAAACCTCACTTGATGTCAGAGAACTGGTAGAGCTGAAAACTGAACAGTCTTCAAGGAAAAAAAATAGTTTCCCTAACTTTCTTTATCAAACAATTGTATGGATGCTTTGTGAGGCAAAATAATAATAATAGTAATAATAATAATTAGACTGAATAACAATAGGGAGAGTGAAAGACTGTTTCTTTCAGAGCCACTTGATTGTAAAATCCTAGAATTGTTTGAGTTGGAAGGGATCCTTCACAATCATCTAGTTCAACTTCCCTGCAATGATCAGGGATGCCCACAGCTAGAGCAGGTTGCTCAGATCCTCATCCAACCTAGCCTTGCATGTCACCAGGGGTGGGACACCCGCCACCTCTCTGGGCAAATGATATTGTCTTGTAGTGTCAACTCAGCTACATATATAGAGAACCTCATTTTTCTACAAGCAATGTGAATTGCAATTATCAAACTGTTGCTATGGGATAAGAGTACACATGAGGATAACTATTGTAGCTCCACCTTGCTGGGTGACTTAATAAAATGAGCTAATTTATCAGTGGTTTTAAGCCCTGAGAAAAGAATTTTAAAATACTCTTCTTTACGTCTTTTACGTCTTTATTTTCACAATAACAGTGAGTGTATAGTGCTCTACCTTACGTAATGCTTTGCCATCTCTAGGCCAATTAAGCAATTCAGTTCCTAATGGCATACTGATATTATGGATAATTTCAACGTCTTTTGCTTAAAGCTGGGAAAAAAAATGCTATTAAAATCTTCACTTAACTCTCAAGGAAACCTTTCTGTGATCAGAAGTATAATAGTTCCTGACCTATATGAATGCTGACTGCCTCTTAGCACGCTGCTTGCACATCAATGCAAGTTGTGCTCTTCGCAGAGACAGGACAGCAGAGTACTCTAAAAGCCAATGAATGCAGAGATGAAGATAGTACAAGAATGTGGAAAGTATATTAAGTGCTAAGATTTCCAGGAAACTAGGGTCTATGAAACAAAGATGTGTGAAACCTGTTTGGCTTTGCTTCTGGAACACTTCAGTTGATTGCCAAATTCACAGGGCTGCACATGCGGAATTTGGTGCATTAAAAAAGGATGCAAGCAGTGAAACATCAGGAAGAAAGAGAAAAATCCAATTCTGTAAGTATAAAATCTTTAGGGCAGAATAATTTTGAAGAACTGGGGCTTCTGAGAACAGAAATGTTTTTCCAAGCAGAAAGAAAAGCTTCACAGAAGCACACCACATGCTGTTTAGTAGCTAGGGAGTCCACAGCTTCTCCCTTCCCTGATTTTAGAGATTGATTTGAAGTTATGTACTTAAAAGTGGAAGAAATACTGTGGTAGGGATCTATGCTACCATACAAAGGAGTTAGTTTGGTATCAAAATGGGGAAAAATCTTGCTTTGATAAATAGATGGGACATGACTCTTGCAAAGATTTCCTCATCTTCCTTCAGCTAAAGTAGTAATTTCTTCCTCTGTTAATATCTTGTGTTCGTACTTGCATGTAGAGATTGGAATATAATAAGGTTTTATTGTTTTATTTTTCTTGAGTACATTTGTTCTTGGTATCCTCCACGTGAGAGGAACTTTAAAAACTTGTTGCTACACTGCATATGTGTACACTGCATCAATGATTTTTTGCATTGGCATTCACTTTCCCAACACTGTCAAAGACTTTGCTAGTGAGGATTTGCACCAGAGGTGAGGTCATCAGAATAATCACCATGTAAAATGCCTCACTGTATTGAGACAAAGACTGCTGAGTTTAAACACAGTTTAATTTATTTACTTTTTTTTTGTCTGTGGTCATATTTTCATGCATGGAAGACTTGGAAATGGACTGTTGTGAAAGGACTGAAGTTTCTAGTGTTCTACACAATGACAGTTATGCAAAATTTTTGTCTCAAAAACTCAAGGACGTGGTTTTCAGAACTGAGTCCAGGCTACATATTTCACTTTCATCTTAATTTGCACTGAACAATTGCACTGACACCAACTGGAACAAAGTTTCTCTTAATTAAATAGTTTTGGACACAGAGGCAACTCAAATTCTTGGGTTAAATTATGGATCAAAGCCTGGTTGGAGGTGGAATAAATCTGTGTGCTAAAGCCAAAAGCTTCACAATTGCAGAATGGATGACACGAGAGGAAATGAAACTATAACTCTTACTTGTCAGTTCCAAGAACAAAGGCTTTTATCTCCTGAGTAAAAGGAGATATAAGTATTCCTGGCAACTGGTTTCTTGTCATCGCTACAGGTCAGTTACTGGAAGGTGAATGCTCACACCACCAGAGGCAGAGTTTCACAGTAACTGATTCAGCTAAGAATCAGTTTGAAAAATCACGTTTCCTCATAAAATCGTATGAAAGGAAAGACTTGTGAATGATCTTGTAAGTCAAAGGGAGGGCAGAAAACTCAGGAGATAAGCCAACCTTGGAATTGTGCGGGGAAAAAAAAACAACAGTGCAAAGAGCTATTTCTTGGAGGTTTTGGTGGATGCTGTATTAGACAAGGGCAGAGCAGGTGAACAGCAAGTCAGTATGTCCTAGCTCTGACATAGTGGTGGAGCTGCCTGTGCGGGTGACTGACCAGTTGCCATTACTGTCCTTCCTTTCTTCTGAGACTCTCAGCAAGATATCTGTTAACATCAGATGTGTTTTAAATAATAAAACAACCCCCAGCGCCCTGGCATCATTCTTTTAAAAAAGAAAACATCGATATTAAGCTGTAGTAGTCATAGTAATATGAGTTATAGAGTAAGAATCCAATGCTGGTTCTTTGTTATAATTTGGAAATAGCCTTTGTTCTTATTAATAAACTTTTTTTTTTTTTTCAAGAGAAAATATTTCATCTACTCGTGTCTAGTTGCTGTTATCTAACAAACATGACTGCTTTCTCTTGTAGAAAAGGTTAACATTTAGAAAGATTAATTTCTTCTTTCCCAGGAAAAAACAAACAGTATTGTAATTAAATTCTTAGTGAAACAGACGGAAAGTTCCACCCACAAAATAGACTTATTTCTGTAAATATCATTGAACTAACGGATGCTCAGCTGCATCAAAAATAAACACATAGAATGCTTTCTTGGTGTTAACATTTTTGATTATGATTTACTTCATTAATGATTTCTCACAGTGAACAATTATCCTAAGGGATAACAAAATCTGCAACTCTTGGTGCTGTTTTATTTTCCTGATCAACACAACTGCATGGAAATAAAATGCATTATTTTAGCTTAATAGTAAATTACACATTCATAGGAAAATGAAGATTAAATATGCTTGGATTTTGTGACATTAAGAAGTCATGTGAAAAAGTTTCCATTTTCTCAGGATCATCCATACTGTGTCATTTTACAAATAATAAGCATTTAAAATTATTGACTCATTATTAGTTATCATTCAGTTCATTTACAGGTCATGAAGAGCCAAACATGAGCACATTGTTAATCAATGGTAATGGTTAGAAAAATCACATCCTTTAGCCTCCTCTTTTCTTGAAGAAAAGATCAGTAAATCTTCTCTAGTATGCAAATCTAGGACACTTCACGTTTTCCACAGCCCTTAAAGCTAGAACCCTAAAAAAGAACTGTGACAGGGAAAAATGCATTTTCCAAAATGGGAATGAATAGTGCTCAAAACATAGCAGCTTTGATTTGCAAATATCACCTTAAAGCACAGTAAGATGGCAAAAAGTCATCTGTGTAGGCAGTCCAAATTAAACTCCTCTTCCTTCCTTCCTTCCTTCCTTCCTTCCTTCCTTCCTTCCTTCCTTTCTTCCTTTCTCTTTCTCTCTTTCTCTCTTTCTCTCTCTCCTTCTCTCTTTCTTTCTCTTTTCCTTTCCTCCTTTCTTTCTTTCTCTCTTCCTTTCCTCCTTTCTTTCTTTCTCTCTTCCTTTCCTCCTTTCTTCCTTTCTTTTTCTTCCTTTCCTCCTTTCTTCCTTTTCTTTTTGTTTCTCTCTATTTCCTTTTTTCCCAAGTTAAAACCAGATGCTACAAAATTGAGCTCAGCTCAACACTATACAGTGAACTCAGCTTAGTTATAAAGTTGCTTATTTTTTGGAAATTTTTGCAATTTTTACAGCTGTTTCAGATGGCATATTTACATGTAAAGTAGGATTTTTTCCTCTTGCTCACAGTTGTTTCTTGTGCTGATCTGAGATGCCACATTCTCTTTCTCTGATAGTGATTGTATGGAAGAAAATTATGAATATCACTGCCCTTACCTCCTGGGAAAGGTTGGCAGTAAGTAAATCTAATTGCTTTACTTCTAGCAGAATCCCTGTAATTTCCATCCTTTCAGAAACAGATGGACAGTTGCATCCAATAAATAAAATATTAGTGTAAATATCTCTGAGCTAATTGACGTTCATCTGAATGAAGGGAGGAAAACAAGATACTTACATGTTGCTAACAGCTGTGAGTATAATTTACAGCATTAATGGCTTCTTATACTAAACCATTATCATGGGCACAAAGATTCTGGAATCTAATTTATCTTCTTGAACAGTGAAGCTGAATATGAAGATAGCACACAGGGCTTGTTGTATAGTAAATTACATATATTTGGCAGTATAATGTAGACAATCTCAGATAATTTCTTTTCCTGAGGAGAAGATCACGGCAGGGCTTTAGTTCTTCATTTGTTCTTAGCTATCTAAGAGATAACATTTGTGTTTAAAGAATATTTAAAAACATTTCTTCCTTTATAGAAAAGTACAGGGTTCTACCTGTTATCTGTTTATAGACCACAATAAGTCCGAAATTGCCTGGATTTCATCAATATCACTGAATACAGAATTTATCATTTATGGTGAAAATGACTTGACTGACACCACAATACGATGATGAATTTCCTGTTTGAGGTGTCATATCTGTTCTTGCAATATACTGATTAACACACTAATATTTACCACCACTAAGAATGAGGAATAGAAGGCGTGTTGAAATGACAGGTAGCAGAGCATGCAGCTGAGTACTGTCAGTAGCACCTAACAATGTTTGATCCTAGGAACTACCTTAATGTTTAATTAATGAATAAGAGTATTTCCCATAAGATTTGCTGCTGTACTTGTTCCTGAAATTCTGTAAGAAGAGTGCTTTTGGCTTGATGATAAGGTTGTTATTTTAGTTTTTATTTACTATTTTAAAGGTTTGAAAAGATGCACAGGTGTGTAAAATCTTAACAGCCTTAATAATATGCATCCAGACAATGTGCAGGTCCCCCTCAGTCCATCCCAAGCCCCTCCAGAAGTCTGAATTTATGGACACTGTGTTCAAGTTCAAGCTATAAAACAGTTTACATATTTCAAATGCAATCAGGCTATTACATCTTCCTACCTGATAAAAAAAATCAAAAATCCTTTCCCCTCATTTTTCATTATGTGTTAGGTTTTGAAAAAATCAGTGACAGAAACAGAGAACTGCTGGTGGATGCAGTGCTGACTCAAGTAATCTCTGATAGCTCTCTAACAGATAACACATCTTGCTACACTGCACAGCCACTTTCAGACAGATAATGTGCAATTCTAATTCAGAAAGTGTTTGAACATAATGTTTCTGTCTTGCTGCCTGATCCTTCAACTTATGTTTCTTTGCAGTGTTAAATCTTATATTACAGACCATTGGCTCTTGAAAAAAAAAAAAAAGAAAAGTATTTCTGTGGCTGTTTAAGACCTTTTTATATCATAGCTTAGTTTTTATCTGCATTGCTGTATCATTGAATAGTCCAACAGAGAGAATTAATAGATCTTTTTCCTCACAGATGAGGATGGTGTTCAGAATTTGTCAAATCCAGAATATGATATGAAAGCAGAAAAATATTACTGTGACACTGGAAAAAAATCCATGAATATTTGGACACCTTCTGGGTGCTCATGGATTGAAACGACGGTCTCTGTCTGAGGAAGACTGGAGTGCAAGTTCTATTTTTTAAGGTATTTCCTCTAGTTCCAGAAAAGGAGAAAACAGTTATAATAAAATAATGAAAGTTCTCCTAGGTTAGAAGTGTACTGAAGATTTCAGTTTATCAGAACACTGACAGATATTTATAGAAAGAAGGATCTTCTCAGAGCATGGCATCCACAGGAGGAAGAGAGGAACAGGCCTGCAGGGATAAGGGCTGGCAAGACTGAGCTTAGAGGATAAAATCACTTTAAATGAAGAATCTTCAAAGTAAGAAATCAGTGAAAGAGTTTGTGAGATTCATGCAATCTTCATGCTTCTTTGTGAGGCAAAATGCATGTGACTGCTGTATGATTCTGTGATGTCTGTGAACAAGATCCACTATGCTGACATATTTATTACTTACTGCTTATGCTCAGAAGACCATTAAAAGATTGCCAAATTTATGAATTCCTTACACCATGTCTCCATGGGTGACACTTATCATTTCAACATGATTGGGGTGGATGGTTTTAGTGATCTGATATAGAATGGGCTACAGGTTTAAATATTTCCATGCAGTCCTGCAAAAACCTACCTAACCAAAATATTGGGCATTCCACTTCATTCTATAAAACCACTGATACTGTCTTAGTTGATTTAGAATTATTTTGGAGAACTTTTAAAAAATGTCTACAGTGATACTGAGTTGCAGAGTTTTCCACAGTATTATTGAAGAGAAAAATACCCATGTCAACTGGGGACCTTCTCATTCTGAGTTGTAGATTGGTGAAGAAACTTTACTAGTAATGCTACTCTGAACATACTTCTTTGTAAAATATACAGCATTAATTCTTCACTGCTTAATTATAGAACCAGAAGTTATTTCAGATATATAGTAAGGACCTTCCAGAAAAGCTGGTAGCAGGAAAAGCTGTATCATCAGCTGAGTGATTGTTTCCTGAGGCTGTTGTACAATAAGAATATGTGATTTCAGGTGAAATACTTCTATTAGAGTGAGGGTATTAATAATTACATCATCCAAGGCACTGATGAAACCTTATCTGACATGCAACATTCTGTTAAAAAAAAAAGTGAACTCAAACAGGAAGAAATGCAGAGAGCACTCATGATTCATCAGGCATATGGGACAACCAGCCAAAACCAGGAGAGTAATGAACCTGAGTGTTTTCAGAAATGAAGGCTGGGAGGAGATCTGATTGCTGCCCATAAATGGATCAGGAGGTAAGCACCAGGGAAGGAGTTGAGTTATTTAAGCTAAAAGTCAATGCTGCTACTGTAACAACTACTACCAAATGGGACATGAATACTTAGTGACAAAAAACAGAGTGAATTTCTGGGACAAATTCCCTGAAGATTTAAAAGGGCAAAAAAATTCTTCATTTTTGAGATAGTGTTTATCCACTTTGTGCAAAATGGATAGTTACCTGGATCTTCACTCACTAGGCATGAGAAAGGGGAAGCAAGGAAATACATATGCTGGAATCCAATCATTTGCTGGTGCTTGGTCCAGAAGCAAAATGGAATTGTCATTTTTATAGCAGAAAAGATTGTAGGAAAAGCAGTAGGAAAAGTTTGTGTTGAACCTGATCTCAGTTGCCCATCAGAGCTGGAAAAAAGCTTGAGAGAGACTATTTGAGGAAGGGAATCTTACCACCTCATGTATTTTAGTAGTCAGAACCAATTCTACTTTGTACCCAAATTTAGATGCTTTCATTGCCCCTGGCTCACAAAGACAAATGGTATTTCTCCTTCTCTTTAATGCATTTAATTTCTATCCTTAAAGTCATTAGTCATCCCAAAAATCATAGCTAGGACATTGTGTTAGGGAATTTGAAATTCTCTAAGACAGAACTTCACTCTCATTCTGAATGATGCTGAGAGAAAAGTTCTGAGACACTTATTCATACCTGCATGTTTTACTATTCCAGAAATACCCCACAAAAAAAGACAAATTCCTACTTTGGGACTTTTTTACATAACAGTCCTGTTCAGGTTACTGTGGGAAACCTGCTTTAGCAAGTGGTTGGACTTAGTGATCTGCAGAGTCCCTTCCAACCCCTGTGATTCTGTATGAAGAAAGACAGGAAGGAAGAGAGCTTAAAAAAACAAACAAACAAACAAACAAAAAAGCGGTAAACAAGGAACAGAAGTGCAGCAATTAAACAACCTCCAAAATGTGGACATTCTGAGAAGTGATGTAATTTAGCTAGAGACACTGAAGTTGGTCCAGCATATGGCAGAACAGAAAATGCAAAAAAGTCAATTGGTACAAGGTGAAAGGATGAGAAATTCCAAGAATACAGGAAAGACTTATTTCTTTAGTGCCAATTTCTTCTGGAAAGCATAAGGAGATGACTGTTTGTTTAATCTTGGGATGCAGGAAAGAGAAAGCTTGTACATTTCAAGATCGAGGAGAAAAAAAATTGAATATTAAAATAACACTATAGCAAGTGTTTCCTAGCTCATTTTAATTTGAATTTCTAGATGAGCATATTTTTTTTTTCCAATTTCTTATCTGAACAGAGAAAAGCAGTAGCTGAAGGTTAATAAATAAAACCAAGCACTGTTTTCCAGGCGTCAGCCCCTCCTTTCTGCTAATTACAGGCACTTTTCAAGCTTTTCATACCAGCTTATTTGTTTTTCAGTGTATATCATCTCCACAATTCATTTCCATGAATCTGATTATTTCCATTTTCTGCTTCACACAATGAATCACATCTTTGTTTCAAGAGCTCCTTATCTCCTGATGCCCTTTAGGATCAAAAGCATTAAAATTGATACATTAGCTGTTTTATCTCATTACATTAATTAGGAATGAAGATCATGTTTTCAGAAATTACTTGAACCTTATTAAGCATTTATTGAAATCACTGCATTTTAAATATACACATTTGTAGAACTCCTTTAACAAAAACAGGAGAAAGAGAAATAATCTAGAAATCAAACTATCACATCTGGAGTAGACATAGTTACTTTAAATCTGTTGTTATCATTTGTCTCATAGGCAAAAATGCCCAAGATAAATAGTCAAGTACTCTCCTCTTTAAGAATAGAATTTTCCATGGTTAGCAAACAGGGTGTGTTATTGTTCTGATTAAGAGTTATGTCAAATCCAACTGCTATGTTGAGAAGATAGTTTTGATTTTTTTTCTTGCAGATATTTTTATCTGTATTTGACTACTGTGATTCCCCTTTGGATGGACAATGGGGCAGCTCTCCTTTATATGTTTATGTGTTTTAATTACCAGTTATTTCAATTTAAAATATCACACCTCTATTAAATGTAGGAATTTGAAAGAGGCTTCTGGCACAAAATTAATATAATCTCTCTCCACCTCTCCTGCTTGTGCTGGTGCATCAGGTACCCAGATGCTCACACAGATGTTGTTTTATTGTGCTGGAAAGCAGCTGGATGTCCAGGGGACTAATTCAGACCCATATGTGCAGCACAGAGCAAGCACTACTGTGCAGAAGATTGGCAAAGAATAGGATGGAGAGAGGAGTGGAGAAGAATCAGGTGAGGAAATTGCAGTCCACCATTTCTCCCTCTTCTTTTGGACAGTGTATCCAGTGGCTTCAGGGCAGTACCAGAACAGAGAAACTCTGGGATATTCTCATTGTTTCCCTATTTCAGCTACAGTGCCCAGATGTTGGAGTCTGGATCTCATGGCAAGGCTGTGATCCAGTGAAGTTCTTTCAGCAGGTGGTCCACAACAGTGCAGCCATCTAAACATGTATTTGAATGGAGTTGAAATTAATGAATTTTGCTTAGGAGAAATAGCTTGTGGTGAATTTTAGTTCAAACACAGGAATGCAGGCTTTGCTATATCTGAGTTTTAGAACCTTTGTTTGGGATTGTGGAATAACATATCCAGCTATGAATGATCCCATATATACCTTCAATTTTGCCTGCTTTGAAAATGATTCTGTGCTTCTGGCACTATTTCTAAAGAGGGAAAATAATACCCCCTTTTGCCAAGGGATTTCTGAAAGCTGTAACAATTACTCATCCTCCCTGCAGACTCAGAAAAGAGAAATTCATCCAGAAGTCCTCCCTAAGCTGCTTTGTTCTGTGGCTTCTGGAGAGGCTTAGTTCTTTCTTTAAATACCTCAGAGAGTCAAAACCTAGGAGCCAAAATAGCTGCAATGAAGTTAAAAAATGTAGTGAGTGCAAACACAGGCCACCCCACTCAGCCAGCTTGGACAAGTTTTGGCAGAGCAGCTGAACTCTTGAGAGCTCAACAGCACAGGATGCCAAAAACTCTGTTTCCCACCTCTGACTTCAAATCATTTTCTTAACAACTTCACCTACACCGTCCTTTTGTTTTCATTCTGTCCTTTTTAAATTTTTTTCTTCCTAGATAGCAATGATAGGCATATTTATGCAGATTGCTTAATAGGCAAATGTATTCCTGCATGTGCTCTAATGTACTTCATGTCATGTTGTTCATTATTGTTTCAGGCTTTAATAATGTTCTCAGCTTGATATAGTTAAGAATAATGAAGCATTTATTTCTATTCAAGAAGCTAATTAAAAGACTCAGTTTTATTTCTCTTAGGTGGGTTGATAGCTTAATTATAGTTGTAGAAGTCAAAAAAAAAAACAAAAAAAAAAAACAAAAAAACCAACCCATTTCTATGTTGGGTGGCCCTGTATAACTACACTATGTCTCGGTTTCCATTTTCTCCATGACATTGGGTATTACAGTTCCATGAAAAAGAACAATACAATGCAGTTTGAAATAGCTACGCTTCTGCTAGTGAGCAGCAACATTACAATGAGCATTCTCAATGTGAGTTAAAGTGAATACTATTTGGAGCTGCAACAGAGTTTTCCATTGTACGTCTGAAAGAAGAATGGGACCTGGCTATTGTCTCCACTTGCCACATCCAGTTCAGATCATAAGAGATGGTGTATGGCCTTGTGCCCATCCATCCCAGGCTTAATCCTTCAAAGTGGTGAAGTCTATGGAAACTCTGAGATATTCTGTGATTCACGAGGTTTTGTCTTTGTTGTGTTGTATGCTAGGAGTGATTTGAAGTTATACTGTGATGCTTTCCTAAGAGTTTGCCAGAATTACACTTGGTATTCATTGTTTTCTTGTTATATATATATGTATATATGCATGTATATGTTTATATGTATATTTGTGAAAGAACATAAATGAGAAATAAATAACAAGGACATAAAGAAACTCTCTCAGTCAGACCATCTCTAGCCTAGTGGAAATAGAAATTACTGCAAGCCCTCCACTCCATAAAACCCTGGTTCTGCACACTTTCAGAGTCCACAAGGAAAGAAGAATTGCCCCTACAGCCTAACTCAGCAAGCAGAGGCAGAACTGCCTGTGGTACTCCAGCTGGGAAATAGGGGCAGTGGGACAAGATTAAAAACTTGGATTCTGTGAATTCTGTCAGTGCTGTGGGAATGACCATCCTGAGAAACCCTGAATCTTCTGCTCTCAGGGAGCTCCTTTGGATGAATCTGTCTTCACCTCTACCCTGATTTCTGCCACCAATTCACCCCAGCCAAGTGGTTTATCTAAGAGAGAATGGAGAGAGAAGAAGTGGATATCCTGCTGTGTTCACATAAGTTTGAGTCTTGAGAGGATCCTATAAGGAACATCACATGTGCATCCATCTTATGGGAGGAGACTAAAAACAATAAGGAAGACAAAATCATATCTTTCTTATACTCAACATCAATATTTTCTGAATTCTTTGGAGGAAAATTAATCTTGTTTGTGATTTGATTGCAATGCCAGACTTGTCAATCATGGGTAGCAGGAAATTATCCTGTGATAGTAACCTTTCTAGCCAGGTTCTTCCCTACCTATTTCCTTCATTCACAGACTATAGAAAACACAATCATTTTCCCTGCTGCCAAGCAGAGTAATGGCTGCTTCTGACCATGTCGACTACCCACTGCTTATTGAGTCTGGTAACGGGCTAGTTCCTTCTGTTCATTTTAGATTATAGTCTTCATTTCAGATGTAGTTTTCCCCTATTTATTTTTCTTTTTACTTCTTTTCCAGTGATTAAAAGCAACTTTGAAAGCTTGTAATAAAAAGGCTTAAGAAAAGATTTAAAGGCATAACTACAGTAATGCAATGACACTAACGGGCTGGCTTCTTTCCTCAAAAGCTGGTTTGTCAGATGGAGAAGGATAATTTTCAGACAATCAGGAACTCTCTGAAGAGAGAGGGCTGAAAAGCTGCATAGAGAAGAAGCAAATATTTCACTAATGGAATTGTTTTTCACACCCTTAAGATGAAATGAGGCTATCTAATAGGAGTCTGATGAAGCAAAGAAATTCAGTGTACAGTGAACACGGGTCTCAGGAAAAGAGAGGAATGGAAAGAGTGGTAT
This sequence comes from Centrocercus urophasianus, assembly GCF_019232065.1. Lineage (NCBI taxonomy): Eukaryota > Metazoa > Chordata > Aves > Galliformes > Phasianidae > Centrocercus > Centrocercus urophasianus. The sequence goes on from NW_024884253.1 coordinate 6,250,027, forward strand.
TAAAGTCAGGGTATTTATTATTTTTTGAATGATGTGTACGTTCCCATGCTTGCTTTATTTTGAAAATGAGAATGACATTTTGAAAACACCAGTGACTGGCATGGAAACAAAGAACACAGGCTTTCAGGTTCCAGCACAGTGATAATTATATCTAAAGACAGAGAGCTCAAATAGACACACTACCTAATTAAATAAACCTAAACTGGCAGATATCAGTCATTATTTGTACTATAGATGAACCATTTGTCTCCATTTGGATGAAATCTGGTTACTTCATGGAAGAAAATATTAAGTAAACATTGGTACATTCATCCACTCTAACAAAATCCACAGCTCAATTCCACTGGCATTTCCATAGCAACCTACTTCTAATATAGAAACTCAGCAAGTATGGGTGTCCAGCATTACATAGATTAAATATTTTTCTCTTTTTCTGCCAGCCATCAAATATGAAAGGACACTGCTATAACTGAAGAATTTGCAGAGGCTCGGCTTAGGTGACCAAAATCTGAACAACAGCCAAAAGGCTATTTAGAAGAACTGGTAGAACTTCCTGCAAGATGCATGAGATCTCTGTACTGGATTTGTGAGAGAGCCTAAGATTTAGACTGTGGTGCTTAATTAATGGAGCAACGCGTTCTAATTTCACATAGGTAACTCTGAAAGTAATGCCACTGTTTCCATGGAAACTACAACAAAGAGCACAGTAACACTATTTGATTGAGAAAACTCTCAGCTACGGAAAACTATTTTTCGACATAGTCACCACCATTAGATATGAACTTTCTCCAGTGATGAACAAGAGCCTGCATGCTGCACTTGTAAAAATCTGTGGGGTGACCCGCAGTTGCTGTTGCCATCACCAATGCTGAAATGCAGCACCCATCACCTCACTGCACTCACATTCACAGTTCTCCATCAATGTTTGGAAAGTGTCAATCGATGTCAAAGGGTGCAAATTACTTCCCATGAAGGAATTCAATTCCACACCTTTCTTTCTTACATAAATTCCTGTCAGACATTTTGTCAGACTGTCCCTCTGCTGCCATCTGTCACACAGCAATAAAATGTAACAAAATACTGGCAGAAAGCTTCAACCTCTACTGTCATACCATCAACAATCTTCTCAGTCACTGTGGGCAAACATAATAAAGATAATAAAATGGGAGGCATTTCTTTTGGAGCATCCCTACTTTCAGAACCAATGTCCTTTACAATTGTGAAAGTGTACGTGGGAACAGAAGACATGGAAAGTCTTTAAAGAAAGCTAACAGAATAGCTATTTGAGACTCCTTGTAACAGACGTGACATTGATCAATACTTCCTGCAAGTGCTCAACTCAGGAGGTACAAAATGCAGTTCCATGATTGTATTCTTTCATTGTTCAGACTTCAAACAAGGCCAAACACTTCAGGGAACACTATTTAGGATTCATGTTCTTGTACATGCCAGGATCTTTCTGTTGTAAAGACACACTTGTTCTGCTGTGATAGTGACCCGTTGGGAAACACAGAACCACCTTCTCTAACGTAGTGTTAAAGTGATGGGGTTTGCGTTGTCAATGAAATAAGCTCTACACTGAGGACTGCATAGGTGAAGCTACTGAATGGTGCTGGGATGGGCATGCTCTAAGGACATGCAGATCTCCAGTTGACACTGTGCTTGCACAACACTTGCCTAGCAATAGGCAATTCTCAGCATGCAGGGATTTTTCTCCGATAGCCCATGTCTTTTGCAAGTGGAACCTTCTCCCTGTTGCCTTCCACACCCGTGAGGAACCATAAGGAAGGCAAAAGATCTCTCCCACATCTTGAGGATGTTGTTATATCTCTGTGCATAGTGCGTTGGTCACAGAGAGATGTTGTGCCTGATTGTCAGCGTTACCCAGTGCCACATGATGGATTTGTTATCAAAGGAGAAAACTAAACAAGTGCCTGCCTATGGATGACACATCAGAGGACTTCAAAGAGGTTTGGTGAGTGGGAGGTAAAATTTCAAGCTCTTCCTGAAGCCCAGCACCTGTCCAATCCAGATAGGAATATCACTCAGAGGAGTCTTCCCAAATTTAGCACTGTGTTTTGAGATATGTTATTCAACTTCCACGTCAATTTTAATTGTCCTGTGCAGTGGTTGTTTGAACTCCACAGTGAGTGTTCTGAGAACTAAGGTATTTTAATCACTAAACTATTATTTGTTAAAGTAAGTAACTTATAAGAAATTTACCACTGGGTCTTCCAGATGGGATAAGTCATTCAGGCAGTAATTGATATTTTAATTGGAGAAAAAAGGAAATATTAAAGCAAAGAGGGCAGAAGTAAGAGGACATGATTTAATTACTTGCAGAATGATGTGGCTCCACACTGGCAGTCACTGCAGACACAGGGAGGTACAGAATCAAGAAGAAAATAAACAGAAATCTGGGATTGCACTGTGGGCCAGAATAGACAAAGTGCTTAGAGAATAGGAAGGAACAAATGTTCTACATGACAGAGACAGACTCAGAAACAAAAAGCAACCAAGAGCTCTGCAGGTCGTGCCATTCTTGGGAAAGAAGAAAAACTAAGAAAGACTTCACAATAGCCGTAGCCTAGAATAGTGTTTTTCTTACACTTTCAGATCTATTTCATATACAATGAGTATATACTTCATGGAAAAACATAAGCTGTCCTTTCCAGTGTTACCCACCTTTGGTAGTCAGAACTTCTTGTACCTCTAGGCCACAAGGCACAGACCCTCTCATCTTCATGCCAGCCAGGCTGCAGGACTTTTGGAGCAGGAGGGTTATGTCCATCCTGATAGCAAATGGAGTCAGCCCATCTTTGGTGGCACAGTGAGGCAAGTCCTCCAACCATGTTCACTTTGGCTTACCTATCTCACACGACACGTGTGATCACAGCAGTGCTTGACAAAAAGACTATGTTTTGCACTACCACTCAGCCTCAGGTTTGCACATACTGAACACTGCTTCATTGTGATGTTGATATGGGTAGAGACTGAGCCATGGAAATTCATCAAAAATGTGTGTGCAGGAAGAAGAGTAAACACAAGCATATACACTGTCAACAAAGCTCAAGGGATTTTACTGGAGGGAGAGGAAGCTTTTCAGGCTGCTAGATACTTCTTCAAAAGAATAATTCTTTAGGAACTGTAAGCACTTGAACCTGTAGGTCTTATTTACTCCAGGAGTTTCTGTTAGTTGCTAAGTATTCTGTATAAATGGAGAACGTATATTCTCTACATAAAATTGTAACAGTAGACATAATTCAAGTGTATGCTATTTCACTGTAAAAGCATAGGCAGTATTTTGGTTTTTTTTTGTTTGCCTTTAGTTCAGGTGCTAGTTTTTCACTCAAGGCAGTTCACAACCCAGAAGAGATTAAGAGAAAACTTACTTCTAAAACACAGGAGTTTATATGTCCTCCTAAGCCGTAACTTTCTTCTTTTATGGGAAGATAGATACGATTCAAAACTGCTAAGATCTTCTGGTGCCTGCAATGAGCATCCATGAGTCCCCACTGTATGGTCTCAGCATTGGGAACATTCTTTGTCCCAGCATGTCACTATTTCCATGTGTCAGCAGGATGACTTTATAAACATGTATCAGTACAGACAGACTTGTAATGTATAGATCCATTATATGAAAATGTGTTAAAATGGTGCTTGTCCTTCTCCATCCTTGTCCTTAACTTTTTTTTTTTGGTAAATTCCTCTCTGGGTCAAACAGGAGATTTGTCATCTGCTTCTGCATATTCAGGATAACTCTGAACTTCCTTGTTAATGACAGTGGAGCTAACATAATACTCCACTATCATAAAAAATACCTCCTCCATTTTTTGTTGCATTTCGTATTTCAAATGTCATTTGCTAAACCTGCAAAAAGCTGCAATACCTCAATTCAAATACTGTTGAAATCCTTATTTTTCTTTTTCTGGCTCTACATACTCCTAAAATTTCAGGAAACCATAATTCCTCTTAATCCTCAAACTCCTTATCTCCTCATATACAATACAAAGTATGAAACCATGTATATATGACAAGGGAAAGAAAATTTTTATTTGTACACTAGTTGATTTGAGAAAATAAGTAAAGGACAACAATTCAAAAAGTCTCTGAGACTTCAATGTTCTTAATTTGTTTAAGTCATTCTGGTCCTCAGAGTGCTAGCACTCTATGCATCATGGCAGTACCTTTTCAGGCTCCTCACTATGGTCAGAGATCATTTCCATTGTGTTGAACCAATGTGAGACTTAGTAAATCTTCGGCTGAATCCTTCAGTTTTCATACATTTTTACAATGCAATCCCATTACACAACTCTTTAATTTCCATGACTTTGGTTCTTACAGGAATCTTGTCCAGATTGACATTGAAAAATGCCATTCATATTTAATTCTTATTCTTAGATTTCTTTGACTTCTCTACATTTCATAGTTGCTGTCCAGAGCACAACAAAGGACCGCACTGCAAAGCTCTGGTTACACACAGAATTATTTGCAGACAAGTCTGAAGAAATTATTTGATAATTCTTCTGGTTTTGTTCCTCTAGTAATTCACAGGACAGATGTTTTAGAGCTCCAGGAAAACTGCATCTGAACTGGAATGAGCAACTTTACCTTATATGCAACGTTAATGCCAATTAAGATGGCAATGAGACAGTAATTATTTTCTAATTATAATTGACAGTAACAATCATACTAGATTGCAAGTAGTATATAAACATTAACAGAGTTAAAAGAGTGTAAATAGAACTCAGCCATTTACTTGAGTGAAATAAGAACTATTTTGAAGCTGATCACATTAAGCTGGAAGTGTGACTGATACACGCAACCTCTGCCTCACTGACAGTCTGCAATATGAGCTACATCTTAGTTTAAAATGATAATGGTACTTAGTGTTACCTGGGGGAAAAGAGACCTAAACATCTCTCAGTCTAAAAAATATGAGTCTTGTCCCAACAAGATCCAAATTCTGAAAAAGCTAGATGCTTCAGTGTTCAGTGTCTCTGCCTCACCTGCTCATTGCACATGTGCCATGTGATGGAAAGTGAGCAGCCTAATTTTATCAAAGTTAAACCTGACTGCTGAGCAGAGAGATTGCATTGCTCTTGCAATTCCTCTTGGAAACCTTTGTGTGCCAAAGGAAAGCATGAAGGACAAAAAGCCAGAAACAAGGCCAGGAAAATCAACAACCTTGCAAAGCCTTTGAGTTTGCCCTTGGATTCAGGTTGAGTTTCTAGGAGCACTGCCATTTGGATGAGGCATAAAATAAAACTAAAATAGCCCCATTAAATAAAGGATCAACATTTCTTGTTAATGTGCCGAGGGACTTCTCTGAAATTCTGGCCCACACACAGTGTGACACTGTTTCTGTCAATGACCAAAACAAATGTGGATCTCTTACTTAGTCCAAAGATAGTAGTTTTGGTTTTGTTTCTGTTTTTTTCTGTTTTTTGCCTATGTCAAAACTCCCTGTTGCTGTCCTTCAGAAAGCTCTTTGTCAAGAGCTGTACTGGGAAGGGCCTGTTTCAAATACCATCTCTGAGCATCCTATTGCAGCCCCACAGATATTCGCACCTGTCTTCTTCACACCAGTCCACGAGGAGAAATAGTGGCTATTCTCTTTTCAGAAGATGAAGGTAGTTTGGGGTATGCTGCTTCTTAGGTGCTTTGATTTTAAAGCATTACCTTGTAACTTCCTGATTCCAATATCAGAAGCAATTTTAGACATCTAGAAGTCCCATAATGGGGCTAAAATGCCAGTCCCTCTGAGAGACTGTAGTATCACATTCGTGGAAAGTCCAGCATTATCTCTTTTTGCCTGATGGTTCTTCATCTTGTTTCTTGGGTTAGCTGCAAATCTCCTCATTCCTCTTACACAGAAACACTCTCATTTTCTATCAGGCAAGTCAACAGACCATTTCAGGATCTACTTCATGGAACCATCACAGTCCATCATAAAGGGTCCCAGGATGGCTTCAGTCATCCTAACCAGTCCTCAAATGAAAACAGGTTATCTGCAACAAAATAACTGGAAAGTATAGTAAATGAGCAAAGTAAAGCAAAGGAATGATCCGAAATATGACTCAAAATGGAAGAGAACGAGTAACTGAGCAGCAGGCAAAAAGCACTGTTGGGGTGCAAGGTGCTTCTCATCTAGCAGTCTCAGACTTAGTCTGGATAATGAGTTATTTGCTGTTTGTGGAATACAAAGAGGAATTGCACAACAGATTGTGCTGCAGATGCCATTGTTTAAGGGCTTTTTTTTATATATGTTTTGCTTTTGGGGAATAAAAATGAAGTGGCAAACAACATTTATTGTTGGTAGTTACCAGAGTTATTCCTGGAAGCAGAAAGTGTTATGAAGTTATAAGTTGGGTAACAAAAATGAGTACATTTTTAACACAGTGTTATTTCATTTTATGTAGTAATACATTTGAAAATGGGAATAAGAGAGCACTGTAATGAGAAGCTTTAGAACACATTTAATTGGGAAATGTAGAAATGATGTATTGTTTTAGTAAACTTTCTCAAAAAAAAAAACAAAACAACAAAAACCCCCAAACTATTATAATTGCTAACTTTTTCCAAATGCAGAAAAAATCAGAGAATAAATAAAATAATGGGAACACCATAAAGTTCAAGATATCTGCTTTGGAATACAACTTTCTTGCTTTTTTAATATATTTACATGGGCATATTTGGTAAAGACAAGCACAGTACTATCTGTGTTGAATTATAAGCAAAAAACACAATCTGTAAAATAGATACAAGTTTTCTGCAGTTAAGGGTTTCATTCCATTTCTTCTGAGGTCTAAGCACAAAGACCACTGTTGACTTTACTAGAAGTAGTATCAGTCACTGTGAAAGAAACAAAATTACATACTGAAAATTGTTGTTCACTGGACTAAATAATTAATGGCTAGCGACTCAGAGAAGAAGAGTAAATAAGCAAACAAAAGAGTAAATAAGCAGGCAAAAGATAGAAAAGAATTGAGTGAAAACTTCATTGAGGACCTTGAAACAAAAAATGTGATGAAAAAATTCAAAATTTTTCCTACCTTCTTCTCTGCTCTACTGCCTTTTTGCCTCCCCTCGTTTTTGCCTCCTCTCCTTTCTGCCTTCCTTTCTCTATCTTGGTTGGGTGGTGTTCTTCCATTGTTTTGGAGCCTGAATAGAAATCTCTTGTTAGTTCAGGTGTATCTTTTTTCATCCAAAGGAACAGGCATTGTTCTTGCACGCTAAGCAAGCCTGAAGTTTTGTAATAGTGAAGTACTTTTTAAATTCAAAATATGTGCAGGTCTGAGCTGAATCACTGCTTCTTTCTGATCAAAGTTATCTGTCAGTTACATGTGTGACACTGACCAGTGCATCTGTCTTTGCTGTTTTTGTTACATCTGTAACTTAGGGGTTGTCTCGACAGAGATTATAGAATCTTTAACTAAGATATATCTCAGTGGTCTTGTCCACATTTCTTTCCTATTTATTGTAGAGGTCCCTGTTGAGTCTTCCACATTGCCCCACCACTGAGATTTGGCTTTGTTTTTCCTTAGCTTTTAGAGCTTGCTCCACCAAGATCTTATCTATACTGAGTGGCTAATAAGCCACAGGGCTATGTTGCCATCCAGGGGCATCCTGGGGAAATGGGCTGGCAGAAACTTCATGATGTTTTGAACTACTGGATCAAGTTGCCGAGAGAGGTGGTGGATGCCCCGTCCCTGGTGACACTCAAAGTTAGGCTGGCTGGGGCTCTGAGCAACCTTATGGAGCTGTAGGTACCCCTGTTCATTGCAGAGGAGTTGGACTAGATGACCATTAAAGGTCCCTTGCAACTCAAACTATTCTATGATTCTACTAAGCTCGAAAAGAAGTGCAAAATCTTACACCTGTGAGACTGTTGCACTGCTGTGGTAGACAGTCAGCTGTGATGCAATAGCCACGGTGGTGCAGTTAATTCTGCAGGTGCAAATCCACAACACACCTCTTACCAGCAGCTGTAATCTTAATCAGTCAGAGCTCTGACAACCACTTCTCCTGAAAATGCAAATATGAAGTTAAATTTGTACTGGAGTTTGTGGCTCAGAGTCCAGTTTTAGATTAGCTAGGTGAGTAGCGATAAAAAGACGACTGCTGCAGGCTGGAATTAAGCACAGAATGTCTCTGATGTTGTTCTGAAAATAAAACAACAATTGAGCAACAAACTCAATGCTGAACCAGGTGCACGAGTAGAAGATTGTGGTCTAAATTATAATCTCAGTAACACCAATGGAATAATTCCTGGGAAAGCAACAATGTAAATGTGAAACACATGTTGTTGTACGTGGGGGGAGATCTCACCAACATTTTATAGCCACAGACGTTATCATGTCAGCGTGGTAAAATGCTTAAAAATATAACATGAGCCTTTTCTGATTCTCTAGATGATCGGAATGTTGGTGTTAACCATGGAGAAATCCAAGCCTGAAGTTTGATCCCGTATGCAGAAAATACTGCAGTGTTTTACAAAATTGAAATAAATGAACAGAACAGAATCAATACCTGGAGGCAAGGAGCTGCTTCAAATTTAGTAGCATTGATTACAGCCTGGTTGTTTAATATCACACACAGGGGGATCATAACTGTTTTCAGGAAGAATAAAATGTTCTATGCAATATCTGAGAAACAAGACAGAAAGCAAAGACCATTAAAACAAATGCTAGGATTTTTCTTTTATTAGCCAGATTTTTTTTACAGCCAGAGCATGTAGCAGTAGTTAGATAATTAGAGTGAGTATCTCATAAATAAAGTGTGTTTCTCAGTATAGCATACAAGTTGCAGTAATAACCGCTGTCATTAGGCTGGCAGTCTTTTTCTTGCATTTAAAACAAAGACAGAGTTATAAACTCTGACATCTGCTCATGAGTTTTGCTAACTTATGCAATGCATATTTGCATTCATTCCAAATACATATGGAGTTAAAAACAAAGTTGTATAATGGAGGTTGCTCCAAAAGTAATGCCTCCTATTTATTTCCATGGAAACTATGGCAGATACAAAGAGAATGATAGTACTATTTGAGAAAGCAAATTCTCAGCTACAAAACATAATTTTTCAACATGTTCATCACCATCAGCTATGCATTTTCTCCAGTCATGAACAAGAGCCTGCGTTCCATGCTCTTAAAAATCTGCACTAGCAGAGATGACCCACTATCACCGCTGCTGAAACGCACCACCCACAACCTCAATGTGCTGACACCCCGTGTTTGGTCTCCATAAATATTCAGCAAGCATCAGTGAAAAACAATGAGTGCCATTTTTTCTGCATGGAGGAATTCAGTGATACACCTTTGCTTCATATGCACCTCCATGCCAGACAGGCATGTCAAACAGGCCCACCTGTCTCTTGACAATAATATATAACAGAATATTTGAGGGAAGTTTCCATCTTTACTGTCATACTACCAACATATGGCTCTGACATCATGGGTCACCATAATAAAAAGGGAGGCATTACTTTTGCCTTTGTAGTTTCAGTGTATAGTCAATTGAGAAAGTGAGACCAGAGTGCAGAATGCACATCGTCTCCCACTCCTTCTGGAAACCTTTTTTTCCAATGGTACCTTCATTTAGCACAGTTTCTTGTCTTTAGGGTTGGAGTGTACTGGGGGAATTGAAGAGGATTTATGTCACTGCTGTCTCTTGTATTCTTCTGAGTAAGGCATACAGGCTTACAGCTGGCAACAGCTTTATGACCAGTTACGAAGATCCTGAATTGTATGGTTTACAGCTAAGTGTTGGAAAATAAACCAACTCTGTTCTGTTTAATATGCTGAGCTACAGACTGCAGCAATTCTTCAGTCAATTCAGGAGCTTTTCAGCTCCCTCCTTAAAGGAGCATTAGCATCTATCATGGGAATTATGGACAGAGAGCAGATTTATCTTTCCTACATAGATTATGAGAGTCTCACACTTTTCTGGGCTTCTTACGTGAATCTATGGAGTAAGATTCCCTTAAAGATGGAGTAAGGCCTTGTCTATGGATATCTTCATATCCTAGAGTTTTTCTGATTTCTGGAGCCTTACAGAGCTGTTCTGATAGTGTTCATCATGAGAGGGAAAGGGAAAGGAAAAGGGAAAGGGAAAGGGAAAGGGAAAGGGAAAGGGAAAGGGAAAGGAACAAGCAAGAAGTAGTTGCACTTTAAAAATAATCTGCTGTGAAAACACCTCACCAAATCTCATTTGCTTCTAATATTTTTTATCTCATCAAAAGTATAAATCAACCTCAGATAATGCTATCATAATATTTCCCCTAAGTGCCGTGTGTAGTACTGCAAAATCAGGTGGGCATATCTAGTATTCATGTTTGAGAGCCCAGTTATGAAACTGTCAGATTCTTCTGAAGTATTTTTTCAAAAGAAAATGCCAATACTTAGCATTCTATTTAGTTCTGTAGTGCTTTCAGGTTATTAACTAATCAATCCTTACTGTGTCTCTGTGCAGCAGACAGATTTCTATCCCCATTAGACAAAAATTCTTCCCTCTAAGAAAATACATACCTTTGAGGTATGTAGTCAACTTATCTTCACACAAGAAGTTTGAATAAATATCCAAGGTGAAATTTCTTGCTTAAACCAATGAAAATTTTGATACTGGCATCAGTTGTGTCAAGCTTTCACTCTCGGGTTCTTTATTGTTCATATGAAAAAAGCACATGCAGTTCTTATATGTTCCTATTATTATAAACTAAACAGATCCCCCTGCCGGGAATTGCCATGGGGGGATTATGTTGACATGGGAGCAGTACTGACAATGTCAAAACTCTCTGTGTGTGGCACAGTCTTATTGAGTGGGATGAATGCAGTCAAAAATTCAGACTCCTTCCACTGTGTTTAAAAACATATGTACAAAATGCAGCCCCAAGCTGAACATTCCTCAGCTTTGCTTTAAAAAGAGGTGCTCAGAACCCCCTGTAACATTTAAGTTTTTTCTCCATTGTAGCGTGCCCAGGCCCATTCCCAGCTGGGTTTGAATGTCTTTGAGGAGAACACTTCACAGCCTCTCTGCCTGTATCATAACTGTAACCATGAAGATCTAAGTACATGTGTAAAACAAGATTTATATGCAGGTGAAATCTGTCTTATTAGACCAAGTAGTACAGTTAGAAAACAACAAACACACTTACATTCGGTAAACAAGTACTCCCTTAGGACTGCAGTAGATCTTCCTGGGCAAATACAAAGTTGGCTTGTTGTTATTTACCCTAAGAGAGTACTGCAGTTCTTATTCCTCATGGATTGCCGTGGTGCCTGATTGAATAGAAGCAAGCCTTCAAAGACTGTCTTATATGTACCAATCTGACCACAATCATCTTTGAGTGTAAGTATTTAATTCTGCTGTTGTAGAACAACAACAAAAAAAAACCACTAGATAGAATGTTTGACATTTCTCTTTCAAATCCAGGAAACTATTTATCCTAACAGAAGAAACTTGATACTTTTCTTTGTCCAGAGACTATGAGATGAATCAACAGCCTTCAAATAATCCTCAATATGTAAGCATCAGGTTTGTGTACCTCTACTTAACAAAAGCATCTTTGGTCTGCAACTGAAAGGTGATAAATTAGTGTTATTAACTGTAAATTGTGAAATTATTTCTATTATTGTCTTTGTAGATAACAAAGCTTTGGAAAGGGTCCAGAGGAGGGCGACTGAGATGATCAGGGGGCTGGAGCACCTCCCCTATGAGGACAGGCTGAGGGAGTTGGGCTTGTTCAGCCTGGAGAAGAGAAGGCTGCGGGGTGACCTCATTGCAGCCTATCAATACCTGAAGGGAACCTACACCCAGGAGGGGAATAAACTCTTCAAAAGGGCTGACAACAGCAGGAAGAGGGGAAATGGATCCAAGTTGAAGGAGGGAAGATTTAAGTTGGATGTTAGGGGGAAGTTCTATACAAGGAGAGTGGTTAGGCCCTGGAACGGGCTGCCCAGGGAGGTTGTGGATGCCCCGTCCTTGGACGTGTTCAAGGCCAGGTTGGACGGGGTCCTGGGCAACCTGATCTGAATGTGTGTGTTTGGTGGCCTTGCTAGGCAGGGGGGTTGGAACTACATGATCCTTGAGGTCCCTTCCAACCCGGGTGATTCTGTGATTCTGTGATTCTGTGAAAGCTTAGATTTGAGATTTCTTGGTTGGATTATCATTGATTCAGCACAATACAGCTGATTGCAATCAGGTTACGCCATATTAGACCAGCACCACTGAAAGCATAATCTGCCCTGGAGAATAAAAGATTATTTGATCATTAAAGCCTTAATGTGATTATAATAAGATTTTTGGGATAAGAAAGTCAACATAATTTAGACATATATGAGAAATAGAATTGTGTTTGTTTTAATAAAGGACTTAACTTTCTAGACTGGTTTTAAAGCACGTGTTTAAAAAAGAACCTTTATCCTAATATGTGTAAAATACCTTACTTTGTTTTCTTTATCAACTCAACAAATTTTGTTGTTTTTTCTCCTGAATATTGTACATTTATTTGGCTTCAGTGAGAGTCTTGCTACAAGAGGAATTTTTTTGATGTATCTATTACTTGTTCTGTGCTGCTGAGTAGATATTGTTAAAGGATATAGGATTATTTTTGTGCTTTCATTGGTTGGTTGGTTGCTTTTTCAGAGAGACAATAGCTTTTTCATATTTCAGGAGAATCTCTTTGCAAAATGTCAGATTTTCCTCCAAACTACATCGAATTGGTGTAGTACTAAAAATAATGTAGATTATTACCGAAGCAGTTAATTGCTGAATTTACAGGATGTGTAAGAATTTAAATACATTTTGAAGAGATCTATGAATGCTTGCATCAGGTTTTGGTTTCAGTTTTACATGATGAGTAATTCCACAAAAGGCTATGCTGTTAGTTAAACTTTCTCATTAACTCAGAAATATTAGATTTCATATATTAATGATTCATGATGCTGCCAAAGATTCAGGCAAAAAAAAAAAAAAAAGGAAAAACCAAAATCAAACCCACAAACAATCTAACTGGTTGAAATGAGGAAAAAGTACATGCTTCAGAGCGTCTCAACTGTAATTTTTCAGTGTAAAATAAGATATTTTTCTTTCTTTCTTTCTGTTTAATTTTCTAGCATATTTCTAGAGAGTATTATGTATTATGCAGATAATTCTGCAACTATATTTTTCCTTATTATTTTCAGACTTTGCACAATTGTCTAATAGACTTTATTTAGAAGCCCATAAAATTATTTGCTCCTGATGAAAAATGTATGTATGTGTCTCAGTTTGTGATTCCTTTGTAATTAAAATTTTCTACAATGATCTAATCAACTGTATTCATACAAGGCCTTTTTGCTTTGAAGTGGATAAAAGGCATTATTCAATATTTATTCATCTATCTGTCGTGTGTCCAATAAGAATTAAGGTGCTTTTTGAAAAGTCTTCTTCTTAACCCAAACAAATGTAAGCACCAAAAATACTGATGCTCAAGAGAGACAGGAATAGCTACTGTGGTTTACAGCAGCTTGCAGAAGTGTCAGGCCAACTATCTGTGTAAAAGGGGATAGGACTAAAAACACACAATACAGACAAATGGAGGTGTCTAATACCAAGACAGAGGACATGGAGACCTTCCAAAAATATATTTTGAGAACATGTGCAGGGACTCTGCTTTTTTTTTTTCTGCCATGTAGCTTTGGTTGCAAGGTTTGATGGCGCTGAATTTACAGAATTTCCTTCAGGTCAGATCTAGAAAAGGATATTCAGTCATTTCAATCATTTAGTTGACTTCTGATACATCATTGAGTGTTTGGGGATTCATTCAGCTAAAGTATGAGAAGCTTAAATAATGTTCATATCTATGCTTAGGTAACTGCGTCCCAAATTTAGCCAGAAGAGCTTACACTGACCTGTAAACACCTCTTCCAGTTATTAAGGCAAAAGATAGGATTAATTTATCCTAGTATGAGCCAATGGTGTCTACTCTAGAGAGAATCTACTCTCTAGAGATTTGACAGAACGTATCATTTATCTTTAATTAGGCACCTATGTCTGGGAGAATAAGCCACACTCAGCAACAACCTATCAGTCAACAGTGATCCAAATGACAATTGTAATAGCATGCTCAATTTTAAATATCTCAGGCTACCATGACTTTTTTAAGCAAAACTGTCATTCTCTTAATATAGCATGTGCAATGTGCAGGACTTCAAATAGTCAGTGTTAGAGTGTCTTTGCAATGGTTAAACAATTCCTTCAAGCACACCAGATTAGACAGGAACAGCATCATCTCCTGTGGTTTGCTACTTCACCAGTCTTGTTCTCACTTGCAAACTTTGCAGCTAAAATTAATCAATTGATTCTTCCTACTGAATATTCCTTGGAGAGTCCAGGTAGAAGGGTGTGTGTGATGGAGAGTGGCTATGAAGAACAGGTTCCTGATGCCTGCTGTTGTGACATCAAAGGAAGTCTAACCACTCTACACCTTATTATCAGCTATCGTCCTGAACTCGATGGGAAGGACTGGCTTTATTCAATGCTAGACTATTCTGTGATTTTTTTAATGAGATTTCAGAGTCAGTTTTCCAAGTCAGAACATTGTCTTGAAAGTGACAGGAAAAACATGATTTCCAGAATGACACAGGAAAGTGTGGTTTGGTTTGCAGCAGGTATGGAGCTATGAAATAGAATTTGACTAAAAGCCACCGTACTTTTTACTTGAATTAGTTTTCTTTTGAGTTAAATTAGCAAATAAGCCTGAGCAATTAAAAGCATGCTGGTGTAGTTTAATATAGTCATTTACTTTCAAGTAAACAAAGATTATTAATCAGCTAGACAGCTTTGGTGAATCAGAAATTTCTACTATGCTACAAAGAAAAATCTCAGATATAATCAGGTGATGTTCTCAGAAGGCCCCATTGGCCGCATCTTTCTGCTCCTGCTGCAGTTAAGGGAAGATCAGTGCAGACCAGGAGAAGTGGAATGCTCCTGATTCTGGAGGTGTTCCTGGCATCTGGTTCAGTCTTGAACTGAGGCACGGGACTCCTGAATGGTCTTAGGTGGCACTTAAGCAGTTAGTGCCACCAGGTGAATGCGAAGGTGAAACTGATAGAATCATAGAATCATTTGAACTGGAAGGGATCTTTAAGCATCTTCTAGTCTAACTTCTCTGCAATGAACAGGGACATCTATAGATGGAGCATTTCACTGGGAAGTTCAGAACGGAGCTATGAAGAAATAGTTTGCACCTGTATAATTATTAAACTCTCTTAACCTCAATAACCGGGTGTTTACATCTAACCTATCTGCCAGGAAACGAACTGCCCTGGCTGACTATAACTCCATCCTATGCCTGGGAATTGCCTGGGAGACAGTGAGTGAGCCTGAATCACAACCAGAGTTTCTTTGTTTAATAATTCAACAGTGCAGTTTACACCATTTATAAGATATCTGAGGTTCAGGGCCTAGAAGTGTTTCCTGGTGTTGTTTAATTTATCAGTGCAAATGGAGTCTGCGAAGTATAGAAGGCATTACTCACCCAGAGAGCCCCACACAGGAAAGAGGGAAAGCCCTGAGACACTGCATTTTGCCTTTGTAGCAATAATATATTTTAATTCAGTGGAACAAATGAGTTTATATCAGAGGAAACTGGAAACAAATATTGAACAGAAGTTGGAACTAACTTCAGTTGATGGTCCTTAAAAGTACGTAGAGGTGATTTTTAAAATTAAAAAAAAAAAAAAAAAAAAAGCTATTTTGTACCAATTTCCCATAAAAAAATATTTTATCAAATAACAGTGGTTTTCCCAGAGATGTTGTGGGTGCCCATCCCCGTGGTTCTATGAAGGCTTACACCTCAGCATTTACTGAACTTTTTCAAGGGTTGTTCACTGTGTGATGCACATGTTAAGGACTTTCCAAACCAGATGTAATATGAGGGGCTTCTTTTTCAAATTCACCATTAGAGGCAAGCATTATGTACAACTGTCAATAGTGTAGTACTGGTTAAGGACAATGAACAGACTTTCTATTTTTTAGAGGTTATAATAATTAACCTTTTTAGCATCTGAAGTTTCTCAGAATGTTCTGTCTGTGCTGTAAATACCAGTGCCTGCTAAATGAATGTCTTTGTCATATATGGAAATAAGGATTGCTTCTGTTTTTAAGAGAAGGTCCAAAATTGAACATCAAGGCTGACAGCAGGAGGTACTTTGATGAGCTTCCATCTGGAAAGGCAGTGCATGCATATGGAAGAGAGATCGTAACCTGAAGATTAACATGACAAAGCACTGCTGCAAATTTTCAACTGGAAAGACGGAATTGCTTTCAACTCAGACAATAAATTAGATATGATTCACATGCAGGGTTAATAGTAATATCTGCGGTGTCAGAAGCATGCAGTAATTACATCTATGAAGATGAGCTCTGATGCTGCTGCAATTATTCAGTGCTTCTGGAAATCCCTTCAGAAACACCAAAGCTAAAGCCCCAAATGGGGAACTCTGCAGCCACCTAATGCCTTTCAGTTTAATACTTGTTGTATACTTTAACCTCTTGTTATTTTCTTTAACCTCTATGCCAATAGACTCTTTATTTTCTGAAGCATACAAAATATTTTTTTAAAAATATATATATTACCCAAAAACAGAGTGCTGGGATCAGTGGCTGTGTTGCTTTCCCTACAATTAAAACCAGTTCTTTGCTGGGGAATTGCCACTTGTGATTAGGAAAATCAGTAGTCCAGAAGGTGGCAAATGATAAAATAGCCAAGCATTACCAGAAGATGTTTTCTGGATGGTGGGGCTGCTGAAACATTTCCTTTTTCCTTTATAAACTATTAAAATTCTTTTTTTTTTTTTTTTTTTTTTTTTCTTCTTTTACTTATTTCCCTTTCAGTTTGGAGTGCAATCAGATGCAGAAACTAATATGCTCAGAGAAGCAGATTCTGTTATAGATGTGACCCCAACTTCCCTTACCCCTTTGCTTTACTAGCTGGATTGTGAGGGGCTGTGTGTGTGTAATCTGTGGTGCAAATAAGGAAAGCTGAAATTGAGAAGGGCAGAACAAGATTTTAGCTTAAGATGATTTGGGGGAAATTTAGGTTATTTACAGATTTTTTTTTTCCTAATATTTCTCTTTTTTTTTTTTTTTTTTTTTTTTTTTTCCTCAGTACATGAACCAATGATCTGAAATTGGTGCAAATAATCATATTAATTCTTCAAGTTGAGATTGTTCTATCTGCCCCAAAGGCACTCTTTATTTCAATAATTTTCTTAGAGTCTTGTCTTCTGAGAAGCATTGGATCATTGCCCAGAGGGTCCTAGTATGCCATGGGGGAACAGAAAGACATCTACTGTCTTATTTAGATCACTCAGAATAATGTAGGTATGTAGCCATTCTCACTAAAGTGGTTTATCAGCCTGTTGTATCAAGCGAGCAGTATGGTCACAGGAACCAGTAAACTGACATTTTTAACAGGGAGTGGGACAGAATAAGGAAATCTACAAGTCAATCTCAATTTGCTTGTTGAACTAAAACTGCATTTTTGCAAATACAAATCCAGTAATTACTAGATGCAGAATCATTTGCCTCTCGAGTACTGAACTCTCCAAAAAAGTAAAGGTGCAAGTGTTGAAATACATGTGCATTTACATTTATACTCTAGCATATCCATATATTATCCTGTCTCTTAGTGAAAGAATATGAAGAATCTCTGGACAGCAGGATTACTCGTGAGAACATTTCTGTGATTCTCCCTTCAAATGCATCCTGGGTATCATCTACAGGTTTCCAGTCAATTGAGATACAGTCTCCCAGTGCTTCCCCTCTTGGTAGGGAACTTGGTAGGGATGGATGTTGGTGACTCCTGCTGACTTCCCATGGCATCTTCACAGCCTGAAACTTGTCTGGAGCTATGAGAAGAGTATCATAAACTTTGATAAATCTGCATTACTACTAGCAAAGTTTTGGATGTAGTAAAATATAGTTCAATCAGACCACTGAAAAAGACCTTGCACCCTTCTTTGCAGGTCCAGTATTTGCCTACATGTCTGACAGTAATCTCATGGTGGCCTCTGAGGACAAACTCATTTGCATCCTCTGCAGATTTTCCAATCCAAAGTAGAGACATTACTTCTAATTGCATTCTCACTCTTAATTTATGTTTCTTTTCCTGGATTTACTGTCCAAGGCTTTATCTTTTCCTCTTTATAACATTTCACTGCCTGTGAGCACTTGCAGTGCTAAAAAAAAAACATAAGGAGCTGAATATAGACAGGGTAGGTCTTCGGATTATTTGAATGAAGGAAAATTCATGTATGGATTACAAAATGAATTTAGCATACACTGCATTAAATCTGTCTCAAAAGATACAAAAACAGTTTGTTTTTTTGACAAGACTTCCAACACTCTGATTTTACACCTTCAGTCAGGATGCTCAGCTACCTCCGCCAGGTGCTCCCTCCCAGTAATAGAAAAAGCATCCAAATCCCTCTTGTGTGCACAAAAGTCAGATGAAAGCATGTTTGGAGCACATATCAATGCACAGTACTGCTTCAACCTGTTTTGTTCGGGCTCAGAGCCTCTTAACAGGGAGCTGTGAACACGTGGCTTGGCTCACTTCAGATTTGCTCTTCCACCTGGAAAGTCATCCTCTCTCCAACTGTCATTCACTCTCTTAAATAAACAATTCATTTCTCTTTGTCATTTCCTAATCAACCCTAGTTTTGCTGATTTTATACCCTTGTTTGATATATATGGTATTATTTCCCTAGCACTTTCTAATTTTGACAGCAATTTTGTCAAACAACTGCCCTTTTTGCTATCTGTAGTGTTCTACCATTTCTCATTTGGCTGTCTTGTTAGTGGTGCCACAGGTCAATGTGGGTTATCTGCATATACATTACTTCGCTTTGTGTTCTGGAGCATCCTGCAGTTCCTCATGTTGTTATCTTGTCAGAAACACTGCAAGACAGAGTGAACCATCTGTACATCCACCTTAGCTCATACCTGCCTGTACCATCTGTCACTACAGTAATAGGCGGAGGTAAGTAAAAGCCTTTAACTGACTGAAGGAAAAAAATCTCCTTAATAAACCAAATTATAAAACAAACCAACCGACCAAACAAATGCAAACAACACAAAACATGACTGCTTTTGAAACCTATCAAATGATAGTGAAAAAGAGGTTTGGCACAGAATGCCCAGGGAAGCAGTGAAGTCACTGTCCCCTGGGGGTGTTCAAGACATGTGGAGATGCAGCACTGAGGGACATGGTTTAGTGGCATGGTGGAGATGAGTTGATGGTTGGACTAGACAATTGTAGAGGTCTTCCCCAACCTTAATGATTCTATGATTCTAAAATCACTATCTACAGTTGTAGTCAATTGGATCTTGATTTACACTGGGGACACGTTTTATTACGCCTTGGAGTTATGTCCTGTGGAGGTGCATGCATAGTGTACTTCATGTTTCTGACTCAGTTTCAATACTGGAGCCCCTCATAAACTGGAAGCTCAGTCCCAAAGCCATACTGGAAAATACAAAGTGCTAGAAGAATCTTTTTTTAACTGAAACAGTTAAAGCATGGAGATGAAACATGGAGATCCTATAATTTGCCTTTCCTATGCAAAGCAGATGGAGTAGTGATCCCTTCTTGAAAGATGACTGTCACCATACATAATTGCTGCACTGGTCCATTACAGTTAATATCTTCATGAAATAGGACTTCCACCATGTCCAGTCTTCACCTTCCCTGCTATTTCAAAATGCCTGACTATGCTGGTTTTATTTAACATGCACAACTAGAACAACAGTGATCTGATTGTTTTTCCTCAGTATGTCTTAGTTACAGCTAAATTCCCAGAGACAAATTTAATTTCAGATCAATTCTCACTCAACACTGTGTAGACTTTGAAACCCTTCTCCCCTCACTGGGGCTGCACAATGAAGCGCATTGTAATTAGAAGTAAGTACGAAGTCCCTGCCTTTTCTTATTTAAGAAGAGTGAAATAAAGGATTATTTTGTTTTCTCCAATGAAATAAGAGCAACACAGTAAATTGCCAAGACTTGCTTAATGGTAACACACTTTCACAGCCATAATTTCCAGATAGAAGGGCCGTATTGCTTTAAAGACCAGTCAGCAGTCCAAGAATTGGGAAGAAGTAAACTGCAGATGTAGACATGGAACACTGAATTCATCTCCATAGACGAATCAGTATTCATCTTTCACTTTAGTTTTTAATCTGCTGAAGGGTTTTGGGGGAGCTTCTCTTTCAGTGTGTATTTTATATTACCTAAAGCCACCGGTCTTTAGTTTGTAGAACCGTACCATAGAATCATAGAATGGTTGGGGTTGAAAAAAAGCTTAAAGCCCATCTAGTTCCAAACTCCTGCCATGTACTGGTTGCCACCCACCAGATCAGGATGCCCAGTGCTCCATCCAACCTGGCCTTGAATGCCTCCACAGATAGGCTATCTACAGCTTCTCTGGGTAGCTTGTTACAGTTCTGTAAGTTCTTCACTGATCAGAAAATGGAGTGCCTCTAGAAAGGAATTTTGGGAAGAGAAGCTCTCCCAGTTCCTCTCTCTATTCTGTACCAGGAGACACCCCCTTGCTGTACGTCTGTGATCATTGATACTTCCAGAGTACAGCTTATTGTTGCAATTATTATAGTCTCAGTCTGAAGTTATTGTGACACTCCTGCCCCATAATGAGACATGCTTTCCAGAGAAATGTTCCCACTGTGCCCACAGAACAACACAGTAATTCACTTGCCACAGGTATGAAAAAACTTAAAGTCTTAAAGCTGTTAAAGCATGTTTTTCAGCAGCTCTGTAGCCACGTGTCCTATCACTGTCGTCCTGTATGCACAAGGTTTTTCTTCACAGCCTTGGTCAAGCTGGCTGAGAAAAGCTACCAAACTATACTCTCCAAGCAAAAGCTCAGCCAACTGTAAACAACTTCGCCTAGGGAAATGCCATAAACTTTTAGCACTGAATATTTCACTTGTGTGGAGATTGTATGTCAGAGATAATGGATTTAACTTGAGGATGGCCTTTTACAGAAAGTTTAATATCACACACTATGCTCCCATGATAGGCCTTCTGTCTTTTGCATGTGCAAACAGCACCCCCCAAGCTATGCTGCCAGCTGAGCTGCAGAGAATTGTCTGAGGTTTCTCTGCCCGACAAAGTCATGCTTCACTCTCTGTTATCTGGACGAGATTGAAAACAAGCTGCAAGCACTCCAAAACATTCTGGGGTACTTCTGATGAAAGTGCGCTTAGTTTCAAAGCCTTGTGTGCTTAATAGAGATTATATAAACGTTGCCTTGCTTGGAATAATTTTTTTACTCTCTATATTGAGAACAAATGGTCTGTAGAACTGCTTCTGTTAGTGGTCTGTTCAGATAAAGAGAAATAACATTTATGGTACCTCTTGTGATGTCTAAGATAGGAAGATAAAAGTATCTAGGATTCTTACCAAATAATTCAAGCAGTATTGTAAGTCTTAAACTGGTGCTTGGGTAACTGCCTTTCCCAGAACTCTTAAGTCCAAATGTTCCTGGATACTATTGCTCTTTTTCATTAACCTCCTGTAATGTTTGCAGAAGTTCAAATCACTATAGAGCAGACTAGCTGCCTACAGAACATTGTACAAATATTTCCCACAAATAGTCACTGTTTGATAGACTCTTCCCCTCGCACCCTGGTATTCTCATCATCACAGGTTGCACTAATGTCTAGGATGATCTCTCATGCCTGACAGAGCTAGGGATAGTTTTCCTTTCCATCCATTGCCAGATGTCAGTGATTATATTTTATCCTCTTAAACTCCAAAATTTCATGGGACTTCAACAGAAATGTCTCATATCAACATGTTATAGATATGCAGAAGAGGTCTGGAACATCTCAATTCTACTTGCTTGCCAGCAACTAGGGCCAGAAGATCGCCTCTCTGGAAAGGTTTTTCATTGACTGGGAGGCTTCAGAGTCTTTGCTCAGTTCACCATATGTATCACCAGCGGTTCCCCACCAAAAATATGAAGGCTTTCCATAGCAGCAGTGTCCTTTCCCTGTGCACCTTGTGACAGAACAAAAAAGAGGTTATCTTTTACCAGTGACAACAAAAAGCAGGGTAGTGAATTCTGCAGGGACACAGCAGAGCAGTCATAGGACTCAAACAACACCTCAAATAAAAAATGCTAATGCATTTCTCTTCCCACTCAGTCATGCAGTCATGCAGAGCACTTCCTCTATGATAAAGTTAATATATAATAGATATAATTTGTGCCAGGTGGCCATGACTAACTACTTGCTCTCTTTATGGGCAAGATTACTTAGGTTGGGGGTTTGATTGTGAAACAGAGTGTTTGGCAACTGGCTGGTGCCAGAACCAGTGTTTGATGCAATTTAGATTCTCCAATCTTGCTTTGATTTGGGGAATTTGAAATGAGAAAGACATTATTAGTGCTTTTTGTCATTAAAAACGGTTGCACTTCGATTTAAATGAAAAAGGAAGAAGGCTTATGAATACTCCTCTATATCCTTCCCTTTCACAATGGACATGTGGAATAGAGGTTTTCAAATGACCTCAGTTTATTCTGGGTTTAGAGAACAGTTGTGACTGCAGAGATCTATGTGGGGTTCTAACACTGGGGGTTATCCTTGGCTTTTCCCCATCACCAAGCTGAGGTGAGAACACTCCAGTTGTAAATTTGCCATCATAACCCCCCACACCAGTTAGATGAAGCAGAACTGAAAGTACTAAAAGGTTTATATGTTAGTGTTTGAATTCTTTCCTAAAAGATATTCTTTCCCTTTCTGTTCTATTAAAAAAGCAGCCTCAGACATTGCCTTGTTAGCAGCTTTTATTTTCCTTCCCTAAAACTCATTTCCTTTACTGCAAAATAAGTTCATTAATTTCTCGATTTGAAGTGACAGCTCTTGTATTGATTGGCCACTCAATTATGCTGCTGCACAGTATTTTCAGCTTACAGCCTTTTCTCAATTGCTTCAAGAATATGTAAAGCATTGGAGCCTGGAGACACAGAATTTGAAAACTGATCTGAATGGAAGACAAGAATATGGGAGCATTGCACAATACTGTGAATTATACATCACAGAAACGTATGTAAAACAGAATAGTTACAGAGGGTGGAGGAAAAAGGAGAGAGAACATTACATCAAGCATGAAAACAGAAGGTACATTGACTCTTTTTTAGTTGAGATTCAAATACTACACTATCATTGCTATGTAATTGAAGCATGAGAACCATATCAACTGCTTAGCTTGGAGTCAGAGCTAGTATTAAAAATAGATTGGCTAGTCTTCATGCCTTACATATCATGGGATAAACTGTGGATCTTTTCTGCCAACTTGTCAAATTTCTTCCCAGCACATAAAGTATTCTTTTTATTAAGAAGGTGGTCAAGCACTGGCACAGTATGCCCAGAGAGGTTTTGGAGTCTCCCTCCTCTGAGATACTCAAATGCCATCAGAACACTGCCCTGGGCAATCTGGTTTAAGTGATTCTCCTTGAGCTGGAAGAGGAGGAAGTTAGGACTATATAATCTCTGTAAGAGGTCCCTTCTGACCTAAACTATGTTTTGAAATGTTTTCCAAATAATTTCAAACAAATTTCTTCACTCCTACTGTCTGTTAGAAGTATAAATCAGGACCTTGCTTGGGAAACTCTCTTGATGGCCTGTTAAATTACATCTATATGGTATAGAGGGTATAGAGGTATAAATCTTAGTGATCTGGGGTCTCAAAATATGAAAGAAAATGAAACAAACTCAATTAGATTGATCTCATATCATCACAAAGTTAAAGAAAAATTATGCAAGATAAGAAAATGTCAAAAAAAAAAAAAAAAAAAAAAGACAGCAAAGAGAATTTGAGTGCATTGTACGAGATCAATGACTTACTGTGCTGATGGCTGCAAGTGTTTGAAAGTGTTGTCATTTTTAATGGGAAGAATTTGTTTGGAATCAGAGCAGAGTGGTCTTGCCTCTGACAAGATTTTACTCTGCAACAATGTGGAAACCATTCAGAACCAGAGAAAACAGGGCTGGGAAGGACTATGAGAAGCTCCTGTCCATGCTACTTCTAGGGGAAGCTATACCAAAACTACTGACTGCAGGTGGTAGAATACACTGGACTTTCCATCCCTCAAGCAGCCTATGCCAGTACTTAACTTTCATAATCATTAGAGATGTTTTTCTAATGTTTAATGGATTCATTTAGCTCAGTTAAATCTAATCTTTGTTCAGCTTCATGGTCATGGAAAATGTATCTGTAGATATTTATATAAACCTCATTAAATGTAATTTTTCTAGAGAAAACAGTTTCAATTCATTTGATTTTTATGTTATTTTTTAATTATTATTTTCTCATTCACTTACAGGTGTTTCTTATCACTCTTGAGGAACACTGCATCCTGTCTTTCAGAGCAGTTGGTGAAATTGTTGGGAGTTCCATCCTCCCAAGAGGAATTGGCCTTTCAGTGATGCATGAGTCATTCTCCAACAATGGAGGAGCTGTGCTTTTTCCTCTTGCTTCAACAATGGGTACCAGAAGGGGTATTCAGTTGACTGTTTCTGTATGAGGGTGGGGTTAATCTAAACTTTGTTCTTTGGGATGAGATGTACTTAGTTTCATGGACTGAGATCACAGCTAAATTTAGGGAAATCCTGCATTCAAGAGTCCAAAAACAGAATAACTAAGATTTCCAAACTAGTTACCTTACTTATGACCATAACAGTCACACTTGTGTCCACAAATAGAACTGTCACTGATTTTGTCTAGACGTAGAGCATTTTGTGCTGTTTTCCTATCATGGGAATAAACATCTTTTCTTCCCAACTTAATTGCATCTCATCCAAGAGGCTCTGCTGTTAATTACCTGCGCAATTTTATGATACACATAATGTTGGAGTTTAAAAATGCTTTGATTGAGCTGAGAGAAGACTGGAAATGCTTTCGCATTAATATGGGTGAAGTCTGTTAACTTTAAAGGATATTTCATCTACTTTAACGCTGGTGTAGTTTATGTGAGAATTTGATCATGTGCAATTAGTATTTATTTAAACAGAATATCACATTATACTGATATATATACTGATATATTATCTGTGCAATGACTTGGTAATCACCTATTTGAATTCTGGCTGTATTAATAGCAAAGCCTCTAAGTAAGAACAACATGAAAATAAAATAGCAAGATAGAAATCAACCTTTTATTTGTATGCCTGCAAATTCTCTACATTGAGTCTCCAAGAAGGTTCTCAAAGCAATTCGCAAACATTTCTTAAGCCTCACATACAAGATTCAAGAGAAACAAGAATTTATATAGATGAAGATCCAATATCTTTGCAAAAGTAAGCCTGTAGTTTCTGCATAAATTGTGGCCCAGTGTGGAAAATACTGAGTTAAATTCCATACTTGTGTCAATTACAAAGCTGAACAAGATGACCATTATTGTCTTTGTTGGCCCAAATTTTGTGATTTATTATCTCCCTGTTGATATACAAGAGAAGAAACATATTGACATTTTTGAATAGGCATTTTTTTACTTCTGAGCTGTTCTTTTGGCAAGGCCTGTTCTGAATAGAAAATGTTCCTTTCTTTTGCTTGGAAAGGAAGTTCATTAGCTGCAGACCTTTAGGTATTTAATGTAGGTGTTTGGTTAAGAGCTACACTCCCAGCAGGAATATATCAAACAGATAAACTCTTGGCCTAGGGAATTTGAACTGGTCTCTTGACCCTGCAGAGCCTAATGGTGATGCCTGTGTCTTTCTCCCTGATTTTCATATGTTTATACTGCTTTACTTTCTTATCTAAAAAATGCATTTGTCCTTTCTGTTGTGGAACAAAGTATAATTAGATTATACTTAATGTGGTGTTTCCTGTTACTCAGCACAGCACAGATTTGAGCTGTATTATATGCAACAGTGATTAAGTTCTCAACCTTGATGTCATAGAAGTAGGATGTTTCGCAGTCTAGCAACAGACTGTAGAAACTAGCAACAGACTGTAAAACAATATTGCTAGTATCTGACACAAACCTGTTAGAAAGAGAGGAAACTCGTCCAGAAAACCATTGGTGTAAGAGTGACTGATTTACTATTAACCTTGCACTGGAAACTTTCTAATGATTCAACGGAATAATGTAATCTTGTGTTTAGGGAGAAAACTAAGAGAGATCTTGATTGGTTTTACAGGAGGCTTGCAGTTGTCCACAGCAGTTTTGGGTTGGATTTAGGGTCCTTAAATGTCCTTCCAGGCCAGACAGCCTAATACACACTTATTCCTGCTGCTGAGACCCAACGTGTAGCACTTAAGCACAGGTAGGCATTGCACCACGTCACCAGTCCCAGAGTCACATAACAAAACAGCAATAACCCATGGCACAGAAGTATCATTTGGTAGAGCTCTGCAAGAATAAAACAATCTATAGTGCTTTTTTTTTTTGGCTCAGGCAGGACTGAGGACTGCAGCACTCTTTTTCAGCCCTCAGTATGAACTTCTGTTTCTCCACTGAAAGAAATACTCTTTCCCAAGAGTGGATGCCCCATTTAAGACACAACTATAGAGTCAGTTGTCACATAGTTTGACGTCCAAAGGGTAACAAACGCACAGCCCATTTTAAGGATGCGAATACATATGATTTAGAAGCAACAGAGCTGTTTAAGTCTCCACTAACCTTCATTTATTGCCTCCATGTTTCCCCAGTGCTGTGTAAAATTTACTAATCCCCTATAGTAGCTGAGGAAATGGAGATAGCACAGAAACTGAGGATACAAACTGATAGCCATGTAAGTCCTATTAGCTTCAGTAGGATCTTTCGTACATGGCCCTAAATGACTTTTTCAAGAATCTGTATGTCCCAAAAAAGTTCTATGCAATTCTGACAGTGACTTCCATGGAACAAACTAAAGAACCCAGAGATCTTAAATGAAAATCAGTTGCTGTTGTTACTGCCAGGCTGCACTTAATCGTTGCTTTATCAGTACTGACTGAAGCTTGGGAAGTTCCATCTTACAAATCAAACACCTCAGCATTGGTATCCAGTAAGTCTATCCAAATTCATGTTCCCTTCTCCTATTTTCACTCACTCAGTTTTCCCAAGATATTAAAATGCTGGTACCCTATAAAGATGAAAAGTTGGTTTTATCATTAGAATGCTATTTACAAGAGCCTGAAAAGCAGACAGATTTTATTCACTCTCATCTAATGGATAATAATGTCTTAAGAATTTCAATCTGTGTCCAGAATTGTATTTGGTTACTATGACAATCAAAGCTAGGATCTGCCAAGCAACAGAGAAGTCACTGGAAAATGAGAATTGCCTGGAAAACGGGAAATGCTGTCTGGAAAATGGGAAAAGGGGAGAGGAGAATGAGCTGTGGTTTATGGTGGGGGAATGGATGATGAATTGAGTTCTTGAATGAGTTATTCATGGGAAAAGGATGATAGAGATGTGACAGCTCCCAGTACTTTTGGGGTCTAGAATCTGCCTGTTCCCTGTCTCTATTCAACTTGATATTTGTATATTGTCTTTCCTCCTGGAGACTTTATCCAGAAACAATAGTGGGGAGCTGGCATAGCCAGGATTAAAAAGATATGAAGAAAATATAAAGGATTTTGGCCACCTCTGAATGAGCTGTCTTTGCTTAGATCTCAGGCTTCCTATTATCTATCTGCATTGGAGTATATCTGGCAGCAACAAGAATAATTGACCATTTTCCACTGCTCCAGTGCAAAATCATTCACTTAACAACCATGACATGGTTCTGCAAAGTCGATGTCTCTGTGCTCTGTGCTCATTTGATACTCATCACAACTAGCCTGTTTTTCTCTGAATCCATTCAGAGAACGTGAAATATCTTCTGCTTACTTAGATGTAACGGAAAGCTGACAAATTATGATCTTTCCTCCTCCTTTCCAACTTCTTTTTCTAAGCCTGAAGGATATCCCAAGTAAAGCACTACTCGTTCCAGTCTGCTGAATGGCAGCAGAACATGGACTCTGAGTAAGAAATAGAGGGTCACAGAGTCACAGAGTCACAGAACCATAAGTGTTGGAAGGAAACTGGTGGTCACTGAGTACAACCTCCCTGCTATTGCAGGTTCCCTAGGGCAGACTGCACAGCAAAGTGTCCAGATGGCTTTTGAGTATTTCCAGAGAAGGAAACTCCACAAGGTCTCTGGGCAGCCTGTTCCAGTGCTCTGTCACCCTCAAAGTAAAGAAGTACTTTCCCACATTCAGATGGAACTTCCTGTGTTCCATTTTGTGCCCACTGCCCCTTGTTATGTCACTGAGCACTGCTGGAAAGAACCTGTCTCCATCCTTTTGACACCTATCCTTTAGATTTTTATAAGCATTGATGAGATCTCCCCCAGTCTTCTCCAGACTGAACAGCCCAAGGTGTCTCAGCCTTTCCTCATAAAAGAAATGTCCCAGTCTCCTAACCATCTTTGTGGCCCTCCAGAAGTTGGGATGCCCTGTCCCTGGAGGTGTTCAAGGCCAGACTGGATGTGCAACCTGATCCAGTATTAAATGGGGAGGTTGGAGACTCATGATCCTTGAGGTCCCTTCCAACCTGGGCCTTTCTATGTGATTCTGTGTATAAAACTTGGCATAATATTAACTTTTCCAAATAAAAAAATTAAAGTGTTATCATCTGGGAATTGCTTTCTGCCTCTAGCTCCTGCCTCCATGAACTATTTCTTCTAGCATGAACTTTCAAAGCTTTGTCACAGCACTGACAGGACTATCTTTTGTCCGACAGCAGAAGGTATTTCACATTTTTCAACCTCATTAACATAGTATTCATTTATCCTAAGTTAATGAATAAAGTTTCTCTTAATATATATATTTCCCTCTTACTGGAGTTGTCTACTTCATGCACATTCCTTGGTAGCATATTATTTGAACACCCTCAGGCAGAATTTTATCTTTAATAATAATACTTAAAAAGAAAGAGGGAAACATGGCGTTTCTCCTCCTTTGTTGCCTGCAGAACATAGTTAAAATTCCACTGTTTGCTTGAGAGGGAACAGTTTGCATTAGATTTCAAGCACATCACAGTTTCTGCAGCATGTTTTCATCCTGACTTGCTGTAGCCATAAGGAGAAGAACATCTGTAATATGTTTTTCTAGAGCACCTTTCATCCATTGCTCTCCAGATGCTTGAACGCAAATTAATTTTCTTTACATCCTTAGAAGGTAGTAGTTGTGGAGTTATGGTGAGAGAAAGGGGACAGAAAAGGAGGTTGTTTTTTTACCTCCTTCCCACAGCTTCCATCTCTGTTCGTGTAGGGGTTCAGCCGTCACTGAGTGGGTTGAGTCACTGGAGACGAGGGTGGTCCAGTGCTATGTGTCACAGTGGCTATACAGGGAGGCTGCAGACTCTTTCCATGACTAGAAATGAATCACCAGAGCTGGAATACTAAGCCAAACTTTATATCCCTTGGGAACTGAATCTGACTTTGAACAGGACCCCACACAAACACCAAACTTTTTCACAGTGTTATTTCTTGTGTGAGATGGGAAAGCTTGGCAGAGCGTGCAAAATGAGTGTAAGGAGAAAACATCATACAGCAAATGAAAGGAAGTATCCAGATAAAAGAAGATCTCACAACCAAAACAAAAAGCCTTTTTTTCAGACTTTTCTTGAAGTCATAATATTCTAGCAATTTCAGTTTCCTTTCTGAGTGAAGTGCAATGAAAACAAGAAAAAAGAAAACTTTGCAAATATTTTGTAGTTTTTTTTCCTTTTCAGTTCCCCAGCATATAATTCTCATCTGTTTTCCTTTTCATAGCTCTTATACATATATGCATATATACCTAAGTGTATGTACATGTATGCATACAAATAAATGTCTCTACATGCATATCTATACCTCTATTACTTCTGTTCATATTACATATGCATTCAACTCTTTCAACTCAGATGACTTCTGGTACACAAAAGACAGAGAAGAGAGAGTTCTGGATCAAGAAACACTATCCTTGCCTCATATTATGATACAACTCCCAACCTGTAGCCATTTCAATAGCAAGGCCCTAATGGTCATGATGGAAATCCAGCCCTTCATGGACATCCTACTTTAGCCTGTGTGTGTACTTCAATGGAAGCTTATATGAGAATGGACATCAAGTTTTACTTCTAAGAGTAAGAAGAAGAAAAGACAGCAGATAAATTCTGTAGAAGAAATTATTTGTCATATGGATGTAACTATCTTTGAAAGTATCTGACCTAAAATAAGGAGAGGCTCTGAGAGTAGACAAAGAAATTTTCAATACATGCTTTTATTCTGAGTGATGTCAACGAACTCTGGCACATTGCATTGAATGACTTTCTGCTTTTTTTCTTTTAACAGCAGCATTCAGATGAGACCATGGCAGCTCTTCTGGGTCTCATACAGGTACACAGAAATATCAAAGGAAGCACCACTAATTTCTTAGCAGAATAGAAAAGATTGATAATTATAGAATCATAGAATTATAGGATTGTTTGAATTGGAAGTGATCTTCTAAGGTCATTTAATCCAACTCCCCTGCAATTAGCAGACAAGAAAGCTGAAGTTCTTCCCGAAATCCCATGGTAGATCATTGGTAGAGCTGAGACTGGCATTCAAGTGATCACTCCAAGAGGGCAACATTTTGCCCAGTGGATCATCCCTTCAGTCAAACCTATGCATACCTTTATCTAATCTGGGATTGCAAAGAACTAGGTATTTAATAGCAGAGAGTAAGATTTACTGGAATATTAGTCCTACAGTACAGAACAACTAGGGGAGAGGAGTAATCCTATCACATCTGTTCAAATATTTTCTTCTGTTTCAGCAACTTTATATTTTGTACATAATTTCAAGAAAGAAATCCAGAATTTTTTTTCCAAATTGTTTCACTTGATCAAAACTGTTTTCTCCAATATGTTAATCTGTTAATTTCTCCAAAACATTTGCTGTAGAAAATATTTGTCTCACCTGTCAGCTCACTCTGTTTTTGGCTTTCATGGAAAGATTTGAATTGCTCAAAACTTGCCTGGGCCTCTTTAGCCTGACAGAGTGCTCTGTATTTGCCCAGAATGAGTCTGGTGAGTGGTGTCAAGACCATAGAGAGTTAAAATGTTCAGCCTGGTAATTTAATGGGAAGCACTCAAGAGTCTCTGCCTACCAGAGACCATGTGAAAAATATCTCAATACATCTGACTGGAACAGGTTTCATAAGGACAGGCCTGACAAAGCTGATGAGATATAGGCTTAGGAATGTGGTAAATCAGAGGATCACACAGTAAATTCTGAAAAGCCTGGCGCAAACTGCCAGGATTTCTTGCATGGTGTTGTGTAGCTCATCACATTGGTGACAGAAATGTGTGATGAGTATCACAAGGTACACCTGCACATATTTATGTGAATAAAAGTATCTACCATTGGTTCACTGAAAATTCTTGCTCTTTACATACACTTTTAATCCTGCCCACTCTGCGCTGTCAGTCAGTATGATCACTTAGTCAATGGTGCCATTAAAAGGCTATCCTAGTTAATCTCCATTTTATGTTTGCAAACATAGTAAAATATTTTTGTGGAAGATCTGTCAGTGCTCTGAATGCTGAAAAGCTCCTTAAGAGAAGCATCTGTATGTATGTGAATGAAGAAGAACAGGAGCATGTATTTTCTCTGTCTCCAAGCTGGACCTTTAAGTCTATTAATCATGCTCAGTCTCAAAGGTTTTCTGGCTTGTTCATTGCCTGACCCAGAGGAGTAATGATTTGGTGCTTGGCACTGAAAAACCAGGGCTTCTGTCTCTAATTCCTGACTGCAAACAATTCATAGCACAAGCTTGAGCAAACCTCTTAGGATTAGGTCAAAAGGACTGAAAACTATAAAATTGAATCAGAGAGATTTCTCTTTCCAGAATTTGGCTACTGGACTACAAGCTAGAGCTTGAAGGAGGGCACCAGGTACTTCTACAGAGCACTGTGAGAGCTCTTCTGCTGTTTTTAATAGAGACCAGATTAGGTGGTACACCTTTATATGCATTTCAGTGCTGAGCACTATGTGGGACATCTGGGATTAGATTATTGTTGCCCAGAGTGATTATACAGTGCTAGTTTCAAACTAAAAGAGGGGAGATTTAGACTGTATATAAAGAAAAAAATAGTGGAGCACTGGAAAGGGTTGTCCAAAGACATGATGGACAGGCAAAACTTGATCTAGCTGTAGGTGTCCTGGTTCGTTGCAGGGGAGCTGGATCTTTAAAGGTCCCTTCCAACTCAAATGATTCTATAACTCTGTGTTTCAAAGCCTCCTCCAAAGACAAACTGCCTATTTGGGTGTGGAGGAGAGGTTTCCATCATTCCTCCTTGTCGTCGCTCAGTCAAATTAGAGAGCTCTCACAGTTTCTTGTAGCATCAGTATAGTTCTCAGAATAGTTCTCCTTTATTGTGTTCAACATACATCTTATATACCATTCACTTACAAGCCAGGAATTCCTGTCCCTCTAATCAGTTGATTGGTCTAGCTTCTCCCAAAACACAGTGATAAAGGATGAAAGGTTCCTTAAGTGTGATAAGATTAACAATGCATACAAACAGAACCTCCTGTTTACCCTTAGACACAAACAGATACCATTTGCTCTCAGTCTTACACTCCAGACTCCCAAGGTTTCACACTGATAGGGTCTATCAAGGAGTCTGATAAACTCTTTGCTAACTTGCTCACAGTTACATCTTCCCCCTCACCTCCTGTTGAAGTAGGAAAAGAAAAAGAAGTTTGTGCTCTGCCCTAGAAGATATTGAAAATCAGACTAGATCATGTCCTGAGCAACCTGAGCTAACTGAATTTGGCCTTGCTTTGAGCAGTGGACTGAAATAGATGACATCTTGATGTCTATTCCAGACTAAAGTATTACATGATTTAATGTTTCTAAAGTAACATGGCGACCACTCTACAATGAAGATTGTGTGTGCTTCCTTTCAGCATCACATGTAAGATTCTCACTGCAAGAGACTTTCCTGTCCTCATCCCAAGCACTGCTTCCATATTTTATCCAATGCCTGTAATAAATGTCCACACTTTACCTCCTTTTCTTCCCATATGAGAGCACAAATTGCTAGGTAGCAGATCCATACATTTACTTGAGACATGATATGCTGTTGTTGAGCTTCCGTAAAGCCCAGTGACAGGCATTCAAGGAAGATGTCTTCTGAGATCTTTCAGACAGGTAGATTGTCTGTGGGTCTGGGTAGTCCTGCACTGACTGAAACACATAAGTACCACTGAGGTATCTAAATGATGAAAGCAAAGATTGAAGCAGTTTTGAATGGGAGAAGTTCAGATTTATGCGCATAAGTTGTATCTACTTTACAATGTGTAGGCTCAAAGTTCCTTACAGATAGTCTCAAAAGCAAAATCTTTACTTCTGTTGGGAAAAAAATAATTTAAAAAAAAGCCCTGATTTTCAGCTGAACTTAACAGACACATTTCATTTGTCTCAATGGTAACAGGATTGTGGCTGAAATGAATCATATACAGATGAGTTTCTCAATTAGCTACTGCTACAGATCCTGCTGTTTAGGTTCATATTTAACAGAAGCCATATATAAGGCTCATTTGATATCAAAACAATGAGCAAAGTCCTAATCCGTCACTTCCATAGACATCTGCAAAGAGTCACCTGCAGCACTCTTCAGGGCAGAGAGCAGCAAAGCCATGATGAAAACATAGGGACATTGATTCCACAGTGTGTTCTCCTTGTCAAAGTGGAGCGAATCCACCTCAGAGAATCCAATTTCTCTGCACCACACAGACACAGAATGGGATGTCATGGTGCATTTGAGAGCCATAGCAGTGAGTAAAATCTGTCATGGAATAAACATGCTTTCCATGCTGACCTGCAGGGTAGCTTATCTGTCAGGGTCCTCATGCAAGAAGCCCTTTAAGATAATATCTGCTTCAGATACCTTCCAGGACGGAGGATCTTAGATGACATCCCAGCCATTCAAGTGGACACACCAAGGGCTCACCTAGACAAGCACCTCTACTTCTGCCACATCCTGTGCATAGTAACTCAGAGTGCCTGCGAACATCCACAGGTACCTGAGTGCAAACATTCTTGGAACAGATCCCAGCACAATAAGATGAGCCCTGGCTCAAGCATGAGTCAAGAATCATTTTCAGTAGGTGGTTCATGTGCTTTTCCAGCAAGTCAGTCAGCTCCTGGGGAACAAGAGTATTGGATGTCAACCTTTTCACACGTGTGTCTCAGCTCCAGAGATGTGTCCTGATCACATGAAATCATGGAATAGCTTGGAATGGGAAGGGTCCATCAAGCTCCAATCCCCTACCATGGACAGGGTTCCCATCCACCAGATCAAGCTCCTCAGTGCTCCATCCAACCTGGCCTTGAACACCTCCAGGGATGGGGCACTTGCTGCTTCTCTGGGCAACCTGAATCTGGACATAAATGAAGCCACAGAGTTTTATTAGCTTACTGGTTGCAAGGTCGCCTAGATGTTTTCATTCAGGAGGGGAAGGCAGTGGACAGTTTATGAGGGATACCTGCAGAACAACAGTCCTAGTATATATCATAGTACTTTGAGTTCAATCGAAGAGTTCAACCAAGTCACAGAAGTTTCCATTATCTTCTCTCAGTGTCAATGAACTATTTTGTGCTTAAGTTACTGCCCTCAGAACCAGTTCATCTACTTTCCATCTTGCTGGTATGGACAAAGGGGTTGTGGTACTGGCTCTGTGACCTGGTCATTTACTGTGGTTGTTTGTTACTGACATGAGCTAGAAAGATATCCTCAGGGGGAAGACGGAATAAATGGCAGGCTATGTAGGCCTGTATCTGTATTTGTAATTTCTGTATCTGGTTGTCTTGTTATAAATTTAAAGGCAGCTTCAAATGCTGATAAACATAGATTTTCAGTGCTAGGATTCTCAGAAAACTGGGCACAGTGTGTAGAGAAAATCATTTCACTCTAGCCAGAAATTAGTATTATGGAACCATTATAATAATCAAGAACACCTGCAAATCTTATTTGTGTGACTCCAGAAGCAGCTTACCTCTAATAAAGGGTGAAGTTCTTTTCAAGAAATTCAAGCCTAGGAAGCGACTGTGGAAATGCAACCAGTTTTCAGGAAGAAAATGAGGTGAATCATATAGCTAGTCCAACAAAGCAATGTCAGAGTAGAAAGAAAGGAATCATCTTTGTAAAACAAGAGTTCACCATTCATACTACATGGAGTGTTTCTATTCTGGAGAACATCATGAACCTAATTCTGGACTAATTTTCTTCAAAGTCAGTATTATCTGTACTGAAGTCAAAACTGTGATAATGTAAGCTTTGATATATAAGATTAGAAGTACTCCCACATGGTGAAATGGATTCAGGCCACTTTACCTTGTTAAAAAATACTATTTTCATCTCAAGCTCCAATGCTATACATCCAAAAATAACCAAGCTGAAGTCAAAGTAATTCCCCTGGCACTTTACAGTTGTAGGTGGCTGAAGAGCATTACCTACTTTTTACATCTTCACTGATTTGATTTTTTTCCATAAGTCATAGGCTTATCTTGGAAAGGGCCCCAAGGATCACCAAGTTCCAACTCTCATGCCATGAGCAAGGTTGTCAACTGCTAGATTATATACTAGATCAGATTGCCCAGGGCTCCACATAACTTCGCCTTAAAAATCTCCAGGAACAAGACATTCACAATCTCTCTGGGCAGCACATTCCACTTCACCACTCTCAGTAAAAACCTTCCCCTTTACATCTAATCTAAATTGCTCCTCCTTCAGTTTAAAACCATTCAGTTTGTCCTATCACTATCTACCCAGGTAAAAAGCTGATTTATAAACTCCCTTTACATATTGGAAGGTTGCAATGAGGTCTTCACACTGACTTCTCTTTTCCAGACTGAACAAGCCAGTTCCTTCAGCCTGTCTTCATAGGGGAGGTGCTTCAGCCCTCTGATCATCTTTGTGGCTCTCCTCTGTATCCTCCCTAACAATTCCCTGTCTTTCTTGTACTGGGGGCCTCAGACCTGGATGCAGTACTCCAGATGGGGCCTCACAAGGGCAGAGTAGAGAGGGGCAATCACTTCCCTCACACTTCTGGCTGCCTCTCTTCCAATGGAACCCAGGGTACCATTGGATTTGATGTTTTTCATCCACCAGGACCCCTATGTCCTGCTAGCAGGGCTACTCTCAAGGAGTTCTTTCAGTTTGTATACATCTCTGGGATTATCTTGATCCAAGTGTAAAACCTTGCACTTTCCTTTTTTGAACCTCGTTAGGTTCGCAATAGCCCACATTTTGAGTTTACTGAGGTCCCTCTGCATGGCATCCCTTCCTTCTGCTGCATCAACCTCACCTGTGTTCAGTTTGGTGTCATCAGCAAACTTGCTGATGTTGCCCTCAATCCCATCATTTATATCATTGATAAAGATGTCAAGGAGTACTGGATCCAAGATGGACTCCAGGGGAACACTGCTTTTCATAGGCCTCCACCTGGACATAGAAACAATGACCACAACCCTTTCTTTCTAATTTCTTATTCACTGAATACTGCACCCTTCAAATCCATGTCTCCCCAATTTAGAGATAAGGGTGTGGTTAGGGACCATGACAAAGGCCTTGCAGAAGTCCAGGTAGGTGACATCATTTGCCTTCTTTTTATTAACTGGTGCAGTCACTCTACTATAGAAGACCACTGGATTGGTCAGGCTTGACCTTCCCTGGTGAAGCTACGCTGGCTGGCTGTCACCTGCTTGTCCCTCAAGTCTTCCAGGAGAATGTGTCTGTTCTCTGTTCAGAATGTGTGGCTATAAAGATCAGGAGACTTCATCTCCTCTTAATTATGGAGAGTACAGCTTTGTTAGAAGCTTCAAAGAGATGGATTTTAACTTCACTTGCAAAAGTTGCAAGATTTCTGTGAGACTAAATTTCAAACTTTTCAATACTTTATGTGGGCTTTTGAAAGTAAAATCCTTTAAGCCTCCTTTGGGCTTCTATCCCACATGAAGATTTCAGAGATTACACCTAGAAATAAGCAGCATTTCTTTCTCATAATTTTTACACTTGATCTGCCTTTTTCTATAAGTCTTCCTCTGTCACACTCTCAGCTGATTTTATAAGGTATCACCCGTTAGAAGGGGTGATGAGGCTCCATTTCCCTTTTCCAAAAAATACCTATTTGGAGACCCACGCCTTCATCCAAGGAACCCAATGAGAGCTGGAATCAACCCTTGACCTGCTGGCCACACTCATTTTCATGCAGGCCAGGCGACCATCGGCCTTGTTGGCCATAGGGTTATACTGCTGGCTCAAGGCCAACCTGTCATCCATCAGAACACCCAGGTCCTTCTCTGCAGAGCTCCTCTCTAGCAGATCATCCCCTAACCTGTATTTATGCATATGGTTATTCTTCCCCAAGCAAACATAATTCCAATTTTATCTGTGCTTCAGATGCCTTTGCTTTACCTTTGGCATGCATCTACCCTGTGCAACAAATTCAATTTGAAAAAGCATGAGGTATGAATCCCCCTTTATTTCAATCTGTTTCATTCAGAAGTATTTCTGAGCTAGACTACAATAAAGGTTGTTCTGTATAGGTAGCAGTGCTAAGCTAATCCAGATATTCACTGCACTGCTCCTCTGAACTTTTCCCACCTGCTGCTTACATTTTCTTCAGAACCAGATCTGAGAGAATGAGTCCATAGGGATATTTAAAAATCCGTCTTTACAATTTTGAAATCCCATTGATTTTGCAAACATAGCTGACAGCACTGTGAAATTTCTGCTGCTACAGTCTTTCATGTAGGTTCTAGTGACAGGGTACACTAAGGCAGGGTTCATCCCTGTATGGATTCAGATGCTTAAACACTTCCTTTCATGTCCCCTGGTTGTGTTTTATTTCCTCTGATGAGCGACTGTTTCATCAAAGTAAGTGCACCCAGCTCTTGACAAAATTGATAGCTCAGTGCTCTTGCCCATATGAGCTGGTATTTTATTGAAATGTTCACACAAGCTGAAAAACACAGGAGATACAAAGACAGAAGAGCAACAATCACAATGTAATGAGGGTAGCTCATCTGAGAGCTCCATTCAGAGCCAGACGCTTACAATATCCTAAATGAAAAAAAAAAACACAACACATCACAGCAGACACAAGGTTCATCGACAGTGCTGTTTTCTCTGTCCTTAATATATGTGTAAACCTAACCCAAGGGAAGACAAAATCATAAAAGAATACAACTCCTTTAAGGAGGCTTCAGAGAAAGATGGGTCTCAGGAGACTCCATAAAGCGTCAGTTAAACAAGCAGCCTTTGTCACACACTCCACAACTGACCCACAGTCTTGCTGTCTCCTCTCTCCACAGCTGCCCAGGCTGCTGTGTCTGTGTGCATGCTTCTATAGAGAGAGAGCAATTTCTTTCACCAGAATTTATTTTGCCTTCTAAGTGCTGGAGTCTTCTTGCCCTAATGAGTAAAACATTGTCTCTTCTGGTATTGGGTCTGCAGGTGCTTTTTATCTCCTATGCCTTTCAGAGGAGACAGTGCTGTCATCCAATACTGTGGGCACAACAGATATTTCAGAACATTCCACATGGGGTTTCATGTCAGTCTCCACTGACGTGGATGCACTGAAGATTTTGTATTCATAGAGCACGTAGTATCTTCCAGACAGCAATGACCTTGTTCATTGACAGACAGGACGAGAGCTAATGGCTTTAAGTTTTGCCAAGGGAGGTTCAGGCTGGATATCAGGAAAAATTTCTTCTCAGCAAGAGTGGTAATGTATTGGCACAAGGTGCCTAGGGAGGTGATGGAACCACTATCCCTAGAGGTGTTCAAGGAATGGGTAGACGTGGCACTGAGGAACATGGTTCAGTGGAATAGTTAATTTAATTTAACCATGTTAGTGGCTTTTTCCTGTTAAGAAATAATCCAAATCTGGACTAAAAACATAGACAGCATAGCGTTGATATTCTTGTGGAAGAAGTTCTACCTCCAAGTTGGAGAACAGAACAGCAACACAGAGAAAACAACTCTTTACCATAGAAACTAAACCAAATAAAAAAGATCATTAAGCGGAACTGACATACATGGATAAGTTCAGGAATAACTACTCTCCCAAGAAGATCACCTAGAAAATCACAGAACATGGACGTGGAATTTGTGTCAGATTTTTCCAGGGATTAGATCCCACATCTGTCACTAAAGCAGAGATGATGATCCCATGTCACTGTTCCCTAGGAAAATCAAACTTTATTACACAATTACCCAACACTCAGTTTCATTTCAGTCCCTGTTCATGGTATGAACTTTGTGAATACTTTTCAGAGAAATTAGAATTTGTGATTTGTGATTAGTAGACACAAAATATTCATTTTTCTTCCTCTCAGAAGGTCTACAATGGATTGCCATCTACAGCTATGCATAAGTATGACTGCCTGCCCCCTCTCCTCCACAGTTTAGCAGGCTGGCCTGGCCTCCAATGAGAGCACATGCTAACATTCAGCCCTGCTATATGCTATATCACACTGAATTGTGGTTACTTTTTTTTTTTCTTTCATTTTCCTTCTGACCTCTTGCTGTTTCTTGCTATCAGACAGCTTTTAAGAACTTTGCAGCAAACTCTCACTTTTATTAGGAAGAGAGGGAGCTAGGTTTCCTCTTCCATAAGATGCGTTTGGCATACATATGCCAATTCTGTTTTCAATTGTGCCATTTCTCTCCCAGTGCATGCACAGTCACAGCTGTGAATGAGTTGTAGGCTTAAATTTTTAATGCTGGAGGCTATTTCTAGCTATGACATTGCCACCTCTACTGCATCCTATAATGTATCCAGGGAGACATTCTGGGTTCCATTTAATTGGGACATCATTTACATTCATCTTTCTTGTTTGTTTGTTTGTATCACTGAGGTCTTAAATGGAGTCTTGATGAGGAATAGTAAAAGTTTAACACTCTTTGCTTATTCAATTTGGGGAATAAACCCAATACATTCTTTGCAACAGAAAGAGGAAGAAGAGTTCTTAACTCAGAGTGAAAGACATCCAGTAATACAGATGAACAATAGGAAACCAATGCTGTTCATTAATAGCTGGGAGAAAAATGGTCATTATGATTTATTTAATGGGATGAGTTGAGCTCAGGGTCTTGCTTTCCAGGGCAAAAACACAACACAAGAAATAACCTCTGCACTGATGAGCTAAATAGAGAGGAGACTGAAAAAAAAAAATACATGCAGGGAAATCATCCACACTTTATAGGTCTGAGGCACAGTGAAGGCAAGGTCTCACTGTAAGTCTTGAAAAATTTGACAGTTGCTATTGTCTTTTGTTAGAGTTGTGTACTTTAACATTTATTTCTACACAGAATCTGTTTTTTCATTTGTAAAACTTCCCCAAACCAGTATCTTGCACAATTTGGAAACAGGCACAAATCTTTGTGAGCTTTAGGTAAAGGAAACATCTTCAGGAAAATGAAGAAACAAAGTTCTCTCCGTCAGCATCTGAAAGTGTCAGAAAGATCTTTTGTTTCTGTAGTATACACGTCCTGATGGGAAACTTCTATTTGAAGAGTCTGGCTATCTTATGGACAGCTGAATGTAGGTCCATATTAGAATCATAGAATCATTAAGGTTGGAAAGACCACTAAGATCATTTAGTCCAACAGTCAACTATCGCCACTGTGACTACTAAACCATGACCTCCAGTGCCACTCTTACCCTTTTCTTGAACACCTCCAGGAACAGTGACTCCACCACTTGTCTGGGCAGCCTGTTCCAGTGTCTCACACTCAATTGGATAACTGCAAACCAGGATGGATGAGGCAACGAGCACTCTGTATATATCTGACACTTCCGGATTGAGTACATGCTCTGGATATTTTGCAGATCAGTTTCATTTCTCTTGGCTCACTGATGCTGAGTTACATTCAGCCCTGGTCTCTCTGTTCTGTTGTTCTTTGTAAACCAGATAGGCTCTGCAGCCAGCAGTGTCCACATGCCCCTGTTCTTATTACTTTGAGGAATGGTTCTTGCCTTATGCTAGATATATATTCTCTTGTTATCTACTAGTCTTACTATCTCAGTCACTTCCTGAGTCTCACATGTGTCCAAATTTGCTGAAGCTTTTACGGACAGAGGAAGGTGGTTGTAGCTGCACTCTCACAACAATCCAGGAGAAAGCTGCTGTCTAGGCAGTTACTCATGAAGCAGAAAATCTTGTATTTGGGGTTTTGGAGCATTTTTTACAAACTCAGGTGGGACTGCTATCCCCTTTGCTGACCCTGACATTGTCATCAGCCCTCAAGAGTTTTACATTCCTGATGCAACTTGCAGGATATTTTATTGTCATGTCCCCAAGATCAAAATCTTGCACTGAGTTTGAGAAGACATTAGTAGCAATGGGAAGCACTGGAGAACGTTGTTCTGTTTCTTGACTGTTCTTTCTCAGCCATTACATCAGAGTAATGAAACAAGGCTTTGATTCACCTCTCAATCATTTCAATGTGATTTATCTTGTAGTTTGGCGCTATCATATATTTCAGATAAATCTTTTCACTGAAAGATTCCTAATAACAATTACTTACTGATTCACTCTCCACTCAAGAAGAAATAACAGAGAAATGTTTTAGTGATTCAAGTTAATGAGAGAATCCAGCTGGCAAAATTAGTTCATTTTCAGGAGCAAGTCTGACAAACAAGGGAGCATCTAGGAGAGAGCATCCAGGAAGGTTATGGAGAGCTGTAACACATGACATACACCAGAGATATAGCTTGGAGAAAAGGCTAAGGAGGGGTACAGCATCCTTCTAATGGATGACTATATAGAAGATGAATACAAAACAGCACAGAAAAAGGACAACTGGATAATTCTTACAAGTTGTAGGACAGGAAATACAAATAATGGAACACAGATCCAGAGAAACTGGAGGATCTCTGTCCATGAAGTTACTAAAAACTCATGTGGACAAGGTCCTGAGAAACCTCCTGTAAGCTGGAAGTTGCTTTGAGCAGGCAAAGGTGTATGACATACAGAAATGCCTTCTGACTTTTTATTCTATAATTATACATTCATCATGAGAGTGTGATCAAAATTTTACTGTCGTTCCACAGCTACGCTTCCAACTTTTACTGACACTATTAGCAGTTTGCTGTTTTTGAAGAAGGTGCTCTTTCACATACCTATCATCTGACAAAATCTGACAAATCTGTAAGTCACCATGTTATTCACATTTATGTATTTCATGTACTGCCAATTCATATTAAAAACTTTTTGAAGTTGTTTGTTGTTTCAGTCTCTCAAATTTTTGTGGTTGGACTTGGAGAGACAAAGATATTTCAAACGGAAATTAATGAGAATGTTGATGTTCAAATCTTCGTGTGTTTTGGCCTTAAACAGATTAACAAAGCCTTTCTGTTGAAATACCTTGTGACTTCATTTTTTCTCTGGATATACCAACCTGCAGTCATGTTATCTCATTCAGCACCTACTGTCTTGCCAGACTTCCTTTGATTCTGTTAAGCCTCCATCTCAACCTTTCCTTCAGGGGAGAACACATGAAACCTGTTCTCAAAGACTCAGGTGACAGTACTTCCCAGTAGAACATCATCCTTAATGGCTGTTGTGTCACAAATAATGCCAGAAGCACACTGGAACTTGGAAGAAGTAAGCTGTATCATTTTTATCTTGCTTTCTCTTGGTTTTAAAAATAACAATATAAAGAAAAAATGTGCTTTTCAGCTATATTTTAGGAAACTAATGTTATGTTCTCACACTTGAAACTATTTGTCTTCTTGTGCTTCTTTTCACTTAGAATGCATCTCAGCCAGCCCTGCTAAATTGGGGGTGACTCGTTGTCATTCTACCTTTTACAGGATCAATTGGAACCGTTGTCAGTGAATGACAAATGACCACCAATTAATGAGGACAGAATTAACATAAATTCCAAATAAAGTAGGAAATATCT
Source organism: Centrocercus urophasianus (assembly GCF_019232065.1). Classification (NCBI taxonomy): domain Eukaryota; kingdom Metazoa; phylum Chordata; class Aves; order Galliformes; family Phasianidae; genus Centrocercus; species Centrocercus urophasianus. Next base: position 6,293,015 of record NW_024884253.1, read on the forward strand.
GAGCAAAAAAAGTTTAAAAAGTAAAGTAGAGAAGAATAAGGTTTGTAGAGACACAAATGACATACAACATTGCCTGACCTGGGAATTTTGTTAAATCCTGATTTTCAAATTACTTTTGAGATGCTAAATCAGGATAGGGATAACTTACAATAAGGGTGGTGTGGCACTGGAATGGTTTGTTCAGAGAGGTGGTGGAAGTCCCATCCCTGAAGACATTTAAGGTCAGATAGGATGGGACAACCTGATCCAGCTGTAATGTCCCTGTTCATTGCAGGGGAGCTGGACTAGATGGCCTTCAAGGGTCCCTTCTAACTCAAACGATTTTATGATTCTATAATTCTATATTGTGATCCATGACCTTCCCCTGGTGAAGCTGTGCTGGCTGTCTTGGATCACATGGTTGTCTGGGGAAACCTTGCCTGGATTTTACATCATAGCTAAGTAACAACCCTACCCATAATTGTGCTGAATCAGAAAGTTCCATTTAAATGTCATTGACAAATTGCATTTCTAAATACACACTCCCGTGATTTAATTTCTGCTTGTTTTTGTCTCTGAGCACAAGAATTTCATACAGTACGCATATTACTGGATCTGAGAAGACATGGGTTAGAATCCTGGCAGTATTGCTTATAAACTCAGTTACTAAGTCCATGATAACCACGTCTCCTCATATGAGGCATTTTCTTCACTGCAGTTCTGGAGAATAAGCACAAAGTTTGTAAAGGCAAATGATTACTGTGCCTCTTCATTGAGATAAATGACAACAGCCAGAATTTGATTCTAGGTATGTATTTTTAATTATTATTCTTTTCTCATCTCATTGCTATTCAGCAAAGTACTTTAATGTTGATTTCACTCATGCCACAAAACAGTTAATAGAATAATAATGCCTTAATCAAGTGTTAAAGTGGGGTCATGAATGATTAGCATTAAATGGCGTGTGTGAATGATTAGGCCCTGAAACAGAAATATCAGAAAATGATACATACAGCTACTTTACTCTGCAGTTTTCCTTCAGTAAAGTATTGGTTTCACTGATTGGAATCAGTGGAGTCTTACATGGAGTGAGATAGGATTTTGCTTGATTAACTACACTGAAGCCCAGATTATAGCCAGCTCCACAGCAACTCTTAGACTGTCCCAGTTTAAGCATGTAAGCATAGTTCAGCACAAAGGCATTCATAGAATCAGAATATCCAGAGTTGGAAGGAATTTACAGGATCAAATTCATACAGCAGCAGTCTCATTAAAATTAGCAATTGGTCATATGATGAATCCTTGGTTGGATGGCTGGATGGTTGGATGGAAAGTGTGGTTCTTTTAACTGGTATTGTACATTTTCTCAAACATGCTGAAAGAATTTATGGTTGGTTTGGTTTTTTTTTCAGACTCTAGAATTTTGCAGTAATCATATAGTGGAAAAAAGGTATAATATAACATATCTTAATAAGTGCACTATGACCAATTTAAGAGATTGGGGCATCAATGAAGACGTGCTTATTCTGTGGCCCTCAGTTTATATTTTGACTATGAACCCTGTAGCAGAGGTCACCTTTATAAAAAGAAGTAATTAAAATGGACTTAACCTAGTAAAGATCTTTGACCAATGAACAACAACAAAAAAGTTGATTACCGAACATTAATTAACTTTGATACCAAACAGATTATAAATTTTAAGGATGAGTTAAATGTTTCAGAGGAGCAATTCACATTTCTTTACTATCTCAACTTATTTAAGTTATTAAAAGAAAGCATAATCTGAAAGGTTTGATAGGATCCTCTACAAAGTCGAGATTGGTTGCAAACTATTTAGTGCTTAGAAGCAACCTGCTGAAGACATTCAGCTTTACTGAGAGCCATAATATGTTTCAATTCCAGTTGAAATGCTCAGCCCAGATGTATCCTACTCACAGCAATCTTTATAGCTATTTATATATTACCTATATTGTTTTATTATTTTACCTTTAAAAAGTAGTTTAATGCTTGAGTGCTTTTCAATTTTGCTATTCAGACTTCAGATTAAGTTTATAATGGCCAGCTTAATTTTTACAGTCTGTAGCATGTATTTTGTCTGAAAAATACTCCCGGCAATAGGCTTTCAACAACTTTGGTGTTTCAATAAAAGTTAGATGCAGCCTGATGCTTTCTTAAAGTCATATTGCAGCTGATTACATGACTGCATGTTCTCTTTGGCCATTGTGAAATGTAATTTACAGCATGTCTCTTTCATAGAGTTTAGAAAGGGAGAGATGACTAATTAGAGGGTTAAGAACAATTTTGCCCTTCATTTCTTGTGCCACAAAGAGATTGAAAGTGAGTGAGGAGTCTGCACTGAGACTTTAAAGTGATTTAGTATAATGAACTATTGCAGAGCAACAACACCAAGGGTCCAAATTCACCAAAGTGAATTCTAGGCATTACAGAGTAACCTCCTTGGCATCTGTGTGTAACTTTGAAAGCATGGAGTTCTCCCATGAGAAGTGAAGAGAATCTCATCACCAACTCTACATAGAAATCTTTGATGCTGTGGAGTATCACAAATGACACTAGGCAAATGTCTGAGCAAGCCAGTGTCTTTTTACATACCTACAGATAGATATCTATGTTTGGTGTCTTAGTTTAAAATGGGACCTACCTGAGTGTCCTCAGTACAGGTGTCTGTATCCAAACACTGGCTCCCACTGTAGTGAATGGAAAGAAGTGAAACAGAGTCAAGGAATTTTAGGGCAGGACTCTTTCAACAAATATAGGAGCTTACTGAGATTGATATGAAGGATTCAGTTCAAGGAGTCTCAAATGACACCTAGGTGTTAAGGAAACCAAGCCAAGACTCAACAGTTTCATGTATTCCACTGACTTCATTGACCAACTCTCCATTGATATAGAGGGAACAGACACATCTGCATTGCAGAAATCCACATTCACTCATCTGAATTTTCTTTTGGATTTCCAATGTAATGTGTGGAGAGTGAATGGACAGGAGATCATAAAAAATGTGACTCCACTCTTCCAATACAATGTCAAAGGCAAGAGGAAAGCATTCACTTTTCTAGGATAGCTGAGCCCAGGCAAGTTAGAATTTGTGCTTCAGAGGTGATGCTCCCATAGACTGTATTAACTGAAATGCTAGGAGCAATTGGGCACTCTTGAAGTTTGTAATAGCTGAGGAATGGAAGCAAGGTTATTCTCCTAATTTATAAGCAAGACAAGAAGTAGACATTAATGTCTGGTAAGGGGTAGTAAAAAACCCCAGGGATATGTATCCTAAAATGAATCACTTTGGTGTATGTGAGAGCCAGAAAAACTGGAATAAAAAGGCTGCTCATCACTGTACTTCCTACACAATATATCTCCCACAAAGAGGGGAAAGGGCTTAGGAAATGGACTTAAATCCTCCATGGACTTTCATATATATTGGTTGTTGCTAGCTCAGCATCCACAATTCTTTTAATGACCAAATTCTGGAGAGTTGTTAATGATCCAGACATGACCCCAGTCCATCCTGGAAGAGGAGTCAAACCTCATTTTATAGGTTATGTGTTTCATGTAGGTTGCATCTCTGCATAAGTAATTAAATAAGTACGTACATAATATAAAAGCAAAAACAAACAAAACCCCATCCAAATAGTAAGTGATGAGATTAGCTGAAGTGACGAATAGACAGGGTTTGAGTATTTACAGCATGTCTGCAAAGTGAGCCTGGTTTTAAGAGTGCTCTCAACTGTACAAAGTTGACAGTAGAAGAAAAACTCATTTTAACTTTGAAGCGTGAGTGACATTCTCACTAGCAGCAACAGTAGTGTGTGAGATGGAAGGAATAGGGTGCGTTCGTCTATGAGAGTCCTGGCTAAGAAAGAAATTAAACCTGAAGGAATCAATTCCCTTCCCCAAGACAAAAGCGTATCTCAGATTAGAAAGAAAGGGACGAAGTCTGCAATGAGAAGAACTGCAAACATCTCTGTATGTTTTTGTTAATTGGATTAAGTTCTTCAGGTACAAATTAAGCTTTTGACATCATATGTAGCATTGGAAGAGAGAAAAGTTCTAAGAATGTTTCATAGAAGGATGAAAGAGAGACAAGTAAATGCCATTTTTTTCACCCTTATATTTAAGAAAAAAAAATAAAAGGATAATTTCCCGCTGAATACAAGCTTCTCAAAAATTCATCTTTTAGTGGAAATCATGGAAAATTATATAGCTTTTTCCCTCCAGTGAATTAGATTTCACTAGTGAACATCTGTTTTTAGTAATAGATGTAATAAAACTACCTGTGCCAAGTCAGAACCTTATGCTTACTGTAATAAAGTAGAAGGATTTGCATGTAATAAAGCAGAAAGATTTACAACTTGGTGCAAAAAGGTTTTAAGGTTCACTGTAATTCTTAAATTCAAAGTATTTCTTGATTTTGAGATAGAAATGATAAAAGTGAAGAGGTGATCCTTTATTGCAATTTTTCCTCTCTGGATTTTAAGGAACATTCTGAAGATGGCATCATTTTTAAAGAAGGTCAAGAATTATCTCTTGGAATAGTTTTTTAATGGAAAAAGGTCTTTCAAGGAGTCATTGTTTTTCCAAGCAAAATTGTCCACGAGAAAAACAAAAACGACAAATCCCCAGGCATCCACATAAGAAAGCATCTTCAATTTCAGCATTCAGAACATGGAATTAAGAGACTTCCAAACAGTTATCTGAAAAGTTAAAGGTCCTCAGCTCAAATGCTTAGTCTTTTAAACAAAGAGAAAATTCTGATGTCACAGAGGGATTAGATCTGTGTAGTAGCGTTTGTTTGTGCCACTAGCTTGTTTTATTTATTCGTTCATCTGTCTATTTATATATCTATGTATTTATGCATCTGTGTAGTTATGTATCTATCTGTCTATCTGTCTATGTATCTGTCTATTAATTATATGCCAAGTCAATATTGATAATTTAGTTCACTTCTGCAGAAATCTCTTTTTCAGGAGAACCTTTATTTTTACATGCTTAGATATGATAACACACACAGAATTGCAGGGGTTGGAAGGGACCCCTAGATCTTGTTGAGCTCAATCCCCCTGCTAAAGCTGGTTCCCTACAATAGATTGCATAAGTAGGCATCCAGATGGGTCTTAAATACCTCCATAGATGGATACTCCACAACTCCCCTGGGCAACCTGTTCCTGTGCTCCGTCACCCTTACTGTAAAGACATTCTTCTGCATGTTAATACGGAACTTCCTATGTTCAAGTTTTAGGCCACTGCTCCTTGAATATATCACCATGACATGCTCTTTATAGCAATCTGTCCTGAAAGAAAACAGGATGTTTACTGTTTAGGAAGATACATTCTTAACTTTTTCAAATCTACCCTATTTAAAGAAACTCCAAATGAAACAGATGCACAAACACTGCAATCACGCGATTCTCTGATTCTGTGATCCAAAAGAAATCCACTGATGAACCTTCTTCCAAAAGCCATCAGATCAATCAACTCTCACAAGAAAAAAAAAAAAAAGAAAGAAGAAAAGGTCTGAAGCTGTGTGCTGATTCCTGTGGGGATGAAAATGTTTCATCATGATGTGCTGTTGTCTGGACAACAGCAAAATCACAGCATTACTGCTCCCAACCCTGTGAACTGAATGATTCCAAATATAATTTTAAGACATGAAAATACACTGTCAAAGGGAAGAAATGAGTGCAGGTTCAGCTCATGATCATGGAAAATGTTACAGATGACTTTTAGGAGGATTTGCCATCTCTTTATTATTTATTGTCAGATACAATATTGGACAAGTGCTTAGGCTGAGTATGATGTCCAAACTAAAGCTGGACAGAAAATGGACTGAGTTCCAATTGCACTTATTTACCTTAAAAAATGAGATAAATATATATTTTCCTGGTGCTTTAGTCATCTCTTTTATAGCAATGGCAACACAACTGATTTCTGACAAAGAGTTTTCTCTAAAAGCAACATGGCTACAGCTAGTCTATTCTTTTCATGTGCACACTGGCAATCTGCTTCTCTAAGGGGGCCACACTGATAATCCTGTTTATCTTTTTCTTCTAAATGTGAGACTTATGAGGACATTTTCCATCAACCTTTCTTTGTCATTTACAAAAAAATGTTGTCTCACATCACGCCCCTGGATGGCCATGGGATTGCCAGGACTGCAAAAGAGTGTAGGGATGGGAGAGAAAAACTCTGTGATTTATTCAAGTGGGCACAGTGTTGCTGCTTTCTGGGTATGTTTATATTGCCATGATCTACGTTGGGACAAAATAAGGTGGTTTCATTTTCTGAGGTCAGTCAGATGGAGAGACCAAGATAACACCATACAGGAGAATCTATGAGATGACATAGAACCTTTTAACACACAAAAAATGGAGTAACAACAGAATGAAAGAGACATGTTGGAGTGAGAAGATAAACTGCTAGAGGAGAAATGCTTACCCTGATTAGCTTGCCCAACAAATTCCTCTGTGCTTTAAGACTCCAAGGGTTCTTGGAGCCTCGAGAGAACAGAATGAGTCAGCCCACATGTGTTTGTCAGGTTCTTTTGGGGAAATAATGATGCAGTCACCCTGAAAGCAGTGTCATGTCAGCAGAAAATCAGAGCTTTGTACAGTATTCACAATTAATGCTCTGCTGCAATCAATTTACACTTAATGATGCATTTAGTGGTAATAAAAGTGGGAAGCTATAAATATTCCTGCAATTGGTATAATTTGCTACCTTTAAGGTGTCAAGGACAGACAGGAACATAATGTTTATCATTTTGGTGAAAAGAAGTTCCAAATAGTTGAGGTAGATAGCCATGAGAAATAAAAAGGATTAAAAAAAAAAACCAAAAAACAAAGTTACTGGGAATTATAAATACTGTATCTCTGTATCAGTCATGAGAGTGCTGAGTTAGGAAAACAGCATTTAGAAACTTCTTTTGTTAATTAGAGATGCCCTCCTTGTGTCTGCACAGTAATATTCCCTCTGAGATTTCTGTGCCACCAGGCAAGGCTTTCTGGAAGTCATTATGACATACAAATAGAGCATGCTAAATTAAATTGATTAATTCATCATAACAGTATTTTCAGATGCTTAGTTTTGGCTGTCAGTAAATTCTAATGAACATCTAATCAGCAAAGAAGGACTGAGAAAGGACTGAGAAACACTGAGAAAGGTACGGCACAAAAGTTACCTACAAGAGAAAGATGTCTGACACACAGTTTTCCATGGGTCAAGGATTTTGTTCAACACTCTTCTCCCTGCAGCAGAAGGCCAAACCAGTCCTGAAGCAACCTATGAATGTTTCTGCTGGAGGTTTCAGACAGAAAAGTTCAGACACAAGGATTCATTTTTCTTTTGAGTTCTAATCCTCACAGTTCAGAGCTGCTAGGAATTTGATTCAGTGGTCCTTGGCTGGTCTGAAAAGCATTTTTGTCATCCTGTATTTTATTTATGGAAAAAAATAGCATAGATGAGGGTACTTAAAAATTAAATGTGTTCATCAAACTATTTGGAAATGCAGAATTAACTCACTTTTCACTTTCTGCTCTGGAATGCCAAAAGACGTGAGCTCACTTTCTGGCAGAGGAAAGAGTGAAGTGGAGAGTTGAGACTGTCTAAAAACACTGAGCAGGTGCAGGGAGTGTAGATGGAAATACAGTTCAGCTATTGAATATTGGTTCACACAGTTTGGACTTCTTTATGTATTTTCCATAAAAGCTCAGAGTTTAAAGGGGCATAGTACTTTTAGAGGCCATCAAATTTCAGTCAATAAGGAACAGATCAAGCTAATGTGAATAAAAGCACAAGCTTGTTCCATTTGTCTTCCAGAAATTTTGCATCTCTGAACTAAAATGCTGAGGTTCAAAAATTTCAGCTAATGAGTTTTCTTTTACTGTTTGCCCTTTTGGGCATACTTCAGACTTCAGGCTGCTTTCATTACTGTAAGGAAGTTACTATCATTTGGAACAACAGAAGTGTTGAAATCTCATAGAAAGACAATAGGAGCTGACTATCTTAATCCTAAGCTCCCAACTAGAAGGTGAGGATGCAGAGAGGAGAGCCCAATTCAATACAATGGAAATGAGGCTGAGCTGTGTTTACAAATGCTTTTTTTGTAAAGCAGCCAGAAGAGAGAGAATTTCATCTTGGGAAAGCAAAAGTGAGTCAGGGAGAGTTTAAATTTTACATCTGCTCAATGTAAGAGAGGAAGTTTTATGAGTGAGATGAAAACACATGCCTAGTGTCTCCTGAGCTTCAGAGGGACATGCTACAGGAAGTTGAGATCCTCCTGTGCAGGGAAATTATCTTTGAATCCTCTTTCCTTGATTTTGTGATTTTTCTCAAGGAGAACACACCAGTATTCTAGAGGAGTCTTGAAGAAATAGAAAAAAGAAAAGCTCTATTTGCCCCTCAACTGTATTTTCTACTATTGCCCTGTCACTTTCTTCTCTGCCTTGGCAATCAGGCATAAGATTTTTCAAGTTGGCAAGAAACTTAACTGAGAGATGGGATCATTTTATCACCCAGCGGTGAACGACTCATGTTCACATGCTTTTGGAATACTTGAGGCACTTAGTACATTCACTTCTGCCTGCAATAAGCTATTTGCAGACCTTGTCCTTGCTGCTAACACCCACCTTCTGTTTCCTGGTCACCAAGGAGAACACTGTGCCTTTGAATAAGAAGTGATATCTGTCATAGCAATGCTTGCCTAGATGTTACATGATGCAGACAAGTTTCTTTCCCCTGCCACCAAAATCCACAATCCAGTATTACATACTGGGCATCTCAGTAATGAAGGGTGATGACATCTTTATAAAGTGACTTTTTCTGAGAGAAGTTGCCAGGATCAAGAAAGCCAGATTTCAAGTTGAGTTACAGGATTCCACTTAAAATTAATGAACACTTGCTTGAGACATTCCCCACAGACCTAAGGAAATGAGGCAATTTCCCCTGCTTGCATCACCAGAAAATATTTGCTCTGATTATCATAGAATCATAGAACGGCTTAGGTTCGAGAGGCCTTAAAGATCCCTAAAAATCATTTAGTTCCACCCCCTGTCATGTCTTTCCTTTGGGGTATCAGAATAGATGAGGACTTGAGTAGGATGGATGCCATCTGGAGAGGAAAGGGACTCTGAGCAGCCATCTTGCCATCTCTGGTCATACTGCCCTTGTGATGTTGTCCTGTTTTGGACAGTACCCTCACTTTATTCCATTCCTTCTCTGTCATTCTTTGGGATAGCTGTTGCCCGGGCTGCAGTCTCATTTGCAGTGTAGTGCAAGGTCATTAACACCAAGCTGTTACTCTTCCACAGTATTTTAAGTTTCTCTGGTTGGGAATAAAAATCCCTTTTCACCTTTTTCCTGCCTCTTCAAATCCAGAACAACTTCATACTCCTGTTTTCTTTTCTGATTAGGTATTCATTAGAATTTACCGGCAGCAAAACTAAGCAGCTGAAAATTTTACTATGACGAAGATCAATTAATTGAAGTACAGAAAGAACAGGCTGAAAACTAAACTCTTTTATTCTTTCTGTATCTCATGCCAGAATTCCTGTTTTATACAAACCAGTGATACAAGAGCAAGGTCTTTTCTCCTTAAAAGTATTTTTGAGATAATAAAGGTTGGTTTTCCTTTTATTCATATTCTTGCATGAGCTGTAAACAAAGCTTCAAAAACATCCATTTTGTCACAAATATCTGAAAATTAAGTATGTCCCTTACTCCAGTTCATCAGTAGATGGTGGAAAAGAGTTCTTGCTCATCTGAGTTTCAGTCCCCAGGGGCTACACAAATATGACAATAAGAACAACTGATGGATAATATTTTACCATATGCTGCACTCCTTAGCTTCAGCTGCTCGACTTATGTGTAAATGAACCTATTGCAACTTCTAGATTAATACATGAAACGATCTGTGAGTTCACAGAATCACTGTAAAATTTCCTTTTTCCATGTAGTCCTTATCTTCCAAAGGTCTCCAGAACTTACTCGTCTGGCTCAGTCCAGGGAATGCATCTATCTGCAAATAAACTCTTCTTTCCACTGTCTTGCCTTTGTTATTATATACTCCATAGCCCTATCATTTAACTATGAAGCATATGAGGTAGGACGTTTATGAAATATGTGGCAAAATGCAACTATATTTCAGTCTGCATTTCTCTATAATTAATGAATAAAATGAAAACCATTTGTTTGTACAAGAAACCAAAACACAAAACGTGCAAAATTTCTGACATGGAAGATCTTATCAGAGAAATAATTATTCCCTGAAATTACAAGCACTGTACTTGAATTCTCAAGAGCATCTTACAGCACAGACTGGTGTTTCATTATTCCTGTTTCATGGTACTCTAAGATCACTAATCCTAAATCTTTATTTGGGATTAGAATATAGATTGTAATTCTTCATGACAGAAATGTATTTTGTATCAGCAATCTACTAAAAACCACACCAAATTAGCATTTTGATCTTTACTTGCTGCAGATCACAGCATGTGTCTGTTGTCTATGTCTTAGTAATACTTTATGGAGATATATAGAATTGTGGATGCCTTTAGTATTAGCAAAAATATTGGGAAAAAATTGATGAAAACCATGGGGTAAACAGTAGTATTGCTCCTTGTCACAATTGTGTCCCAGTTCTGTATTCAGATTTGGAAGCTGATTTTTGTATCAAGGAGACACAGCAGGATATATTTCCAATATGGCATTGTTAATCTTTTCCTTTCCCTTTTCTTTTTCCTTTTCTTTCTGTTTCTTTTTCTTTATCTTTCCCCCCCCCCCCACCCGCCCTTTTTTTTTTTCTCCCATCACCACTTTACAGCCATTCAAATTTCCTTTCCATTGCAGTGGAAAAACACAGCTTCCTCATCCAGAACCAGACTTGAAAGTGAAAATGAAAATCATTTTCCCTCAAAGAGAAAAACAGTGAATGCATACTGAAATATGCATTCACATTAATAGCTTTTAAGTGTTATTTTAAAAAATATTTAAATTCATTTTAAATACTTAGTAGGATATGAGAAAAGTCACTGTGAACTGCTGATAGTTGCAGAATGCTTGACTGCAGAGAAGAAAACAAAGATGGCATTCAGTTGTACAGGAAGCAGCGTAGGAAGAAATGCAGAAGATACAATAAAAGAGAAATTCAAGGAGTGAGATGCAATCAGACATGGTGAAAATACCTCATCGTAGATATTCTGGAAACTGTGATCTGAAAGGCTCAGACTGTTTACGGAAGATGGAGGCGGGCAGTTTCGAGAGGGCTTTTATAAATACAAAAATGAGAAAAAGGTCAATCATGCAACAATGGACTTTCAATACAGCCAAAAAGCTTTACTGAAGGCTTATTCAAAGCTTAGAAAAGAAAATCTGAATAATGCATAATTAAACTGAAACATATTGTCACAACATTTCACCAGCAGGAAGAAATAAGAGAAATAAGAGTAAAAAGAAGGTAAAAAGAAGCTCCAGTGCTAGTTAGGAAGTACAAATGTTAATCAAATGCCAGCCATGACATACATAATATTCATAGTCTGTAATTATATGTTCATGGCTTGATTTTTGCCTGGGACCCCTGTCATAAGCTGAGAGAAAGTGGATACATGTGTGGAACTGTACTTAAATGCGTTGTTCAAAACCTACCTCCTGTTTAATGCCAGAGAGGTTGTCTTTGCCATCACATTGGTCTTCTTGTTTAAAATTTGTGCAGTGCAGTAACCTTTGTATTAAAAATTCCAAAGTCAAAGTCCCAAGTGTAATATATTGGGGGAGCATGAGATCACTGGTACCAATGCTGTGACAACAGTGTGAATCAAATGGTATATATCTTGTACTGAGTTAGTCCATATCTGCTCATTTGTTTCTATTTTCTTCAGGAAAGGACTTGAGGCCTGGACAGGAAGCAAGTTGAACATAAGGGAGCAATGTGCCCTTGCAACAGTGAAGATAAAACAAGTCTTGGGCCACATCTGCAAGCCTGTAGCCAGCAGATCAAGGGAAGTGGTTGATCATTCTACTCCAGTTAGCATGTATTAGGCCACACCTGGAACCATGGCTCCAGATTTGATCTTTTCAGTTAAAGAGAAACCTTGAAGAAATGGAGATATAGAGATGGCCCAGTGGAGTGCCACTGAAAAGATCCAATAGTTTGAGAATGCGACACATGAGGAAATGCTGAAGTAAATTGTTCTGCTAATCTTAGATTAGGAAAAGTTAAAGGGGATGTAATCACAGACTTCTAATAGGTGGTAAAGGAGTTGTAAAGAAGTGGAGGTGTCATCTGACACAATTCTCCTGCAATTAACAGAGACATCTACGGCCAGATCAGGTTGTTCAGAGCCCAGTCCAGTCTTCCCTTGAATGTCTCAAGGGATGGAGCTTCCGCCAGTTCTCTGAACAGCCTGTTCTAATGCCTCACCATCCTTGTTGAAAGAAATTTTTGTCCTTGAATCCAGTCTAAATCTCCCCTTTTGTAGTTTGAATCCATTTGCCCTTGTGCTACCACAACAGATCTTCCGTATAATCTCCTTTTAGATACTGAAAGGCCACTGAAAGGCCAAAATTTATCTCCAGGATAAATTTTAAAAGAGAGGTCCCTCCCAATGGAGACATTTCTGTGATTCAGTATTTCTCTCTGTCCTACACTAGGATAGAGAATGAATATCTTCATGATCATTGACACAGAGAAAGAACCATCCGGTTTGAAGATGCTTCTGGAAAGAGTTAGAGAGAAGAGGAACAATAGGGCAGAGTCATTGACAGCCTTTAGACTCTGACCTGGTACAAAGGACAAGCATGACTTAAGGGATTTTTCCTGTCTTTGCTCTCCAAATAATCTGAATAATATTTCCTATCTCCTGCTATGACCTTCACTATGACAGTGGCTGTCAAGTGATTGCCCTAATGAGCATCTCTTCAAATGGAAGGAAGTGTTGAACCATATCTTCCAGCAGCAGTGTATTACATTGTCTCTTAACATAATGGATTTATTAGTATTGCCTCAGTTAGATAAGTGTAGCAGTCACTGCTAAGGTGAATTATGAGGGGTTAACAATGAGAAGTAAGCTTCGTATACGAAGCCGATGACTCATACAGATCCCTTCAAGAGATGCACATATTAAAAGCAGCTGGAAAATATCAGGCAACACAAAAAATAAACCACTGCTTTTCTAACCTCAGATGTTGTAAATATACTTGGGAATTTAGTACTGATCATATCTGATTTCAGAGCATTGGTGGAAAATACTGCATCACAATGGTTCTAGTGTGACTTTTGATTTATCTCTCTGACAGCCATCAGACACTTCAATGTCTTGATGACAAATAAGCACAGAAGAGGACAGATACGCAAATTACAATAGGAATGATTTATGTACAGTGAGAAAGAACTCCATATGTTTGTACAATCATATTTTCATTTGGGCTGCTATATGCTTATCTGAAGCTATTTCTGTGCCTGATTTATAAGGCATCCAGTGAGTTTCTGATTGGTGAACACCTGCAAGGCTAACTTTACTTTAGAAGCACATCCATATCCCTGGACCATCCAACAGAGTTTAGAGGAGAGTTTGAGATGAACAGAATGTACGTTCCCCATATTCTGCCTCAGTGTGTGTCTCCTTTTCATACATTATACTGTGATCTGGAAAATGAGGAGGAAACAATATAACAAGCAGCCTTTTGATTTGGAAGGAATTTCAATATATTTCAGCTTCACATGTATCTCTAATATGAGAGTTCAAGCTCCAGAGTCACTTTCTTGGAAAAACAGGTCCCAATTAATCCTTCAATAATGCTCATTGGTTATATAAATTTAAATGCTATAAAGTAATAATAATGAAAAAGTGACCTGTGTGGCCAAAGAACTATTGCTGATCAGGATTTCATTATACATAGCTATTCAGTTCTGATACATTATTTCAAATGAAATACCTGAGGCACAGTTACTAATTCTGCAGCCAAAGACCAGCTGCAAAGCAACAAGGCAGGGACAAATTTCTTCATGTACAGATGGGAATGTCAGCGAATTTTGCGACTCACCCAAAATCATAATCTCTGAAGAAGTAAGATTGCATGCAAGAATTACTGGCTCCCAGGCCCACTCTTGGACCCCATGCGGGTTTACTTTGGATGAGCTGTAAGGGCTATAATAGGCAATCAATGTATGCAGTTTATCATGTAGCACAGCTGAAAAGGCTCATCTTTGAGTTTTCTTTGCTTACATTTGTCACTGCCATGACTTGCATCCCTGAATTAAAGAAACAGAGGGTAACATTGTGGAATGGATAGTGCTCAGAATGACTAATGTAGGTACTGGTTACAACAGATATCACCAGGCAGAGAAGCAGGTCAATAGCATGAGTGAACTGCCAGAACAGTCTGCAAATATAACATCCAAATAATCTGCAAAACCTGAAAGTGCCTAAAGTAAGAAGTATATATTAAATTATACTGGACGGTCATTTCTTGTGACACAGTGCACAGATGAACCATTGCAAAGGTTACTTTCCTTAATTATCATAGCTGCTCTCCTTTGGGGATCTTTCCCCTGGCGCATCATTCTTCATTATTTCTTGCCATTAGCAACATTTGAATCTTTAAGCATTTTTCCTACCTCCTCCATTTTTCTGTAGCTCCCAATTGTTCCAAATTGCTTCCAGTTTATGTAAAGCTGGATCTGCTTACATATTTACAGGAGAATGACAAACTATGACTATTCCTATCAGTAACAAGTAAAATTGGAGGGGAATAATGCCATGTACTTAAAACCAAATGGACTATTATAGTTTATGTCTATAAAGCAACATACTCTTTCTTTTGTTTTTGCTAGCTACAAAATTGTACGTATGATTGTCTGGGGGGGGCAGTTCTTGGCACAGGACAAAACTATGCCTGATGTTCTTAAGGGGTTTCAGAGCAGATGAGTTAAGGGATTTTCTGTTATCTGATGAGTGCTATTCAGTTCAGTTGTCTCTGTTACTGTCTTTGAGAAGGTTGAAATTGAAATAGTTTTGGTTCCTTCAAACTTTAGCCATTCTGCTCTATTTCCACTTCCTCACTTTCTCAGTAATATTACTTTTACCTCTCCTTATACTTACCAAAGTCCCTCAATTGTTATCTAACTTGTTTGCAATTCTCTTCTAATGTTTTTACTTTTTTCCAACTCTCCCCCAATCTGGTGGCTGAGAGAGTGAGCAAATGGCTATGTGGTGCTGAGCTGCCTGCTAGGTTAAATCACAACACCCCACACCTTTTTATACATTAAAGAAAGAGTAACACTTCTACAGACTAGACTACGGAGTTTTGACTACAGATTCAACAGCAGAAGAGATTAAAAAGAAAGAAGTAGGATTAGAATTCATTTTTCTTCTTTCTTTCTGGCAGCTATCACTTCTCTAACACAAGCTAGTTCATCATCCTGTGCTGACTCTTTCCTGCCTTTGGTGGGTGAGGACTTCCACTACGGAAGAGGGAAAATCAATCAGTGTGAGGCAGAAAGGTATTTCTACACTGTCATGTTCCCCACCGATGGACAAGGAACCCCTTTTCAATACTGCAAATAATGGATAAAATTCAACTCTATGAAGAGCTTCACTGGAGCCAAGTCATAAGACTGCTGATCTGTTGATATGCCATGAAGTATAGCCCAGAACTTCAGTATAATATCTGATTTCCATTTACTGACAGATATGCTGTCTCAGCTGTTTTCCTCTCCATTATTTTCAGTCAACATAATGATGATATCTAGGTACTAGTTTATCACTTCTCTTAATCCACTACCTTAATCACCTGTCTTCTCCAAGCAAAGTGATGAGTACTTGATCTCACTTTCTACAGGTATAAATCCATCAGGGTGGCTGGAAGTCTGTGTGGAAGAAACAGACCTGGGGATGTTGGCTGATGCTTGGCTGAACATGAGTCAGCAATGTGCCCAGATAGCGAAGAAGGCCAATGGCATCCTGCCTTGTATCAGAAATAGTGCAGCCAGCAGGAGCAGGGGAGTGATCATCCCTCTGTATGCAGCCCTGGTAAGGCCACTGTGTTCAAAGACAAAGAATCTGGAGAGGGTTCTGGAGCACAAATCTTATAAGGAGTGGCTGAGGGAACTGGGATTGTTCAATCTAGAGAAGAGGCTTAGGGGAGACCTTACTGCTCTCAACAACTCCCTGAAAGGAAGTTGTGATGTGATGAGAGTTGGCCTCTTCTCTCAGGTAACTACTAATAGGAGTTGAGGGAATAGCCTCAAGTGTGCCAAGGCAGATTCAGGTTAGATGTTAGGAAAAAAAAATTCTGAGAGGGTGGTTAGGTGCTGGAATGAGCTGACACGGAGGTGGAGTCACAGTCCCCAGAGGTGTTCAAGAGATGTTTGGATGTTGTACTAAGGCGCATTGCTTGGTGGGTAGGTGGTAGGTGGATGGATAATCTTGGAGGTCTTTTCCAACCTTGGTGAATCTGATTCTACATTCAGATTTAGTTTGACCCAAGGATGTATACACTTGAAGAAATCTGTAGCTGTAACTCCACGTTAATCTCACATCAGACACCAATGACCTAGATTTTCCATGCCTGGCTGTTAGTTTTTGTTCTCATCTGAAGTCTTCTTTCAGAATGGAAAAAAAAAAAAAAAAAAAAGAGTAAAAAAAAGATATTATCTGGTTCTTTAAAATGGTTTTAATATTTTTAAAGCTGAACAATCAAAAATGGCAACTCAGAATTACTCAGAATTACCATTCACTTTGAAAAAATATAAGCTCATGATTCAGCAGCTGACACTCAATAGAATCTGTTATCCCCAGCAATCTTTTTTATTTCACATAGTATGTCCCTAATAAATCATATACCATTTTAGACTAAAGTGGGAACTTCAAAGAGCATTAGTCTATACAGGGGTGAAAATTTAAGCATATGTATCCTCCTTGGGCTTTAGTTCATCAGTGTCCAAAGTGAGTCTGTGTTAGATCTTGATTGACACAGGTACAGGAAGGCTGACTGGGATTGGGGCCTTCAGAAAGGCACCTGCATTATGACATATGTTGCTACTGTAACATCCAGCAGTAGATAAAGAAATGTATGAATTTATTTATTTATTTATTTATTTATGCCTCCAGGAACACCTGTGTCAGATGCGGGACCATGCCAAACTCATATCAGACATGTTTTGAGGGGTTGTCCTGCAGAAGTTACAAGAGATCAATGTGGCAGACATAAGTAGCATCACGTGTAGCCCAAAGCATGCCCTGTGCACATGTTGGTGGTGAGATCCCATACAACAACGTGTCTTTTCATTTTGGTGAAAGAGAGAAATACTTCCTCAGTCACATCAGTGGGAAACAGCAGATCTGAAGCCCACAGTGGTGCCTCTGGAATCACTGCATTTCAGTTTGTGTGGGGGCAGAGACTGGCATACTTAATTTGCAGATTTTCTTTATATTTGCAATCTAGAAGTGGGACAAGAGATCTCTCCAGATGGGGCATGTTGGAGTGATCAGAAGTAGAACCTGTCTGCTCATGTCTGCAGTTGACTGAGTAGTTCTGCCCTTCTGAGTTCCACAAAGTGACTGCATAAATCCTGCTCCACACTGAAGAGAAAGTTCATCTGCTACATTTTCTTGCCAAAGTGCAGACAGTCCCTTTCTAAGTAATCTTTTCCAGGGAACAGGATTTTTATGGCTCTTTAATGCTCCATCAGGTGTTAATCGTAACGTTTTACTGTCTGAATAACAAACATATCTCCCTCAAGAAAGTTTTGGTTCACATCCAAAATTCTGTTCCCAGAGTAGACAATGCACTTTGATAGCAGTGACCACATTTTACCCTGCGCCCAACGAATTTCCAGGCTCAGGAACTGAATGAAACAGAGATTTTTTTAGCTGTTGTCTTTGATATTACTGAGGTGCCCTTATGCTATTTATTCCAGGATACTGCTGCTGTGGGAATCAGAAATTTCAGGGAAGAATAATCTAATTCCTCTCTCTTATTCTTGCATGAAAATGTGTCTTGATTAAGGTTAAAGTGTAGCAGTGTGTTGCATGAGGGATGAAAATCAGTGCTTTGCTCAGGTGATGCAGAACTGGACCAATGCAGAAAGGCGTGCATTCACAGAAGCACGAGCAAGTCTTTATTCCTGTAAGAAAGGGAATTAAGTGTGTCTTCCACATCATGGGCTCTAAAACGATTTAAGTACAGACTCTTGGTCAATATTTTTAAAAGGTCACCAAAGTGAGCAGTTTACTTGGCAGCTGTCTTCACAATACTTGAAGAAAATTGGATTTTGATTCTGAAAACACACAGTAAATTCTACTTTTTTTCTCTCTCTACATTGTATCTTTACAACACTGAGCTTATGAAGCACCGCTCTGTGAAATATTCCAGGCCCCAGTTTTGATTTGACTCAGGAAGAGATGTTGTTTTTCGTTATATAAAGTCAACATGAATTCTTCTGTCAAAAAAGTCTTTGAGGCAGCTATTCTTGTCTGTGTTTTCACCTGTAAATTAAACATAATCTTATAATGGCACCCTTCAGTAACTGCTCTTCAGAAAAAATAGGAAAAATATAATAACCACCTCTTTTATTCCTTCAATTGCAATTTTTTTATCCTTTATTTTTCACCTTTTGATCTCAGAATCTTTCATGAAAGTAATAAAAACATTGAGTGCCTAGCCCCAAAATCATTGCGGTATCAAATTTATGTTTTTGAGTTCAAAGCTCTACTGTAAGTATGCCATTTTCACACATGGATGACACTGCAGTACACAAGTGCAGATGCCAAGATTTTCATCTGGTGACTCTGGGACTGCTGGCTGAGAAAATGCTCCAAGAAGTCACTCTCAGGGCTGGATGATATTGCAGCCAAGTATACAGTGTACCTGTTCCCAGACTGAATGTACCAGGACCAGAGGGACATCTATCCTGACCATTGGTCAGGAAGCTCCAAAGTGTACTTCATGTCTTCTCTAAGTAACCTCATACATGGGCACTTGGCGACAAAGCTGGTGAGGGGTCTGGAGCACAGGCCTTACGAGGAACAGCTGAAGGAGCTGGGATTGTTCAGTCTGGAGAAGAGGAGCTCACAGGAGACGTCATTGCTCTCTATAACTACTTGAAGGGAGGTTGTAGTGAGCTGGGGGTCGTCCTCTTCTCTCATGTAACTAGTAATAGAACTAGAGGGAATGACTTCAAGATGAAACAGGGGAGATTTAGGCTGGATGTTAGGAAATACTACTTTTCTGGAAGAGCAGTCAGGCACTGGGATGGGCTGCCCAGGGAGGTGGTGGATCCTGGAGGTGTTTAAGGAATGTTTGGATTTTGTGTTGAGGGACATGTTTTAGTGAGAACTATTGGTGATAGGTGGATGGTTGGACTGGATGATCTTGAAGGTCTTTTCCAACCTTGGTAATTCTGTTATTTTGTGATTCTGGCTTAGTCATACCAGGAAAACACACACTTCCTGGGATGTGGACCGAGCCACTGTCTGCTTTATTCTCCATATATAATGGATGAAGAAAAATACTTCCTTTGATGAAAGACAGGCATGGGGAACATTCTTGCTTTATGCAGTTGATGTGTTCAATTACCTGCCATGTGGAACAAGCCATGTTTTAGGAGCATGGTTCTGTTTAGGGGGATGGTGGTGATGGGCTGATGGTTGGACTAGATGATCTTAGTTGTTTTTTCTAATGATTCTGTGATTCTATGAACAGAGCTAATGGCATCACATATGTGGGTTCAGGATGTATGCCACAGCCAAACTTAGAGGGAG
Organism: Centrocercus urophasianus; assembly: GCF_019232065.1. Classification (NCBI taxonomy): domain Eukaryota; kingdom Metazoa; phylum Chordata; class Aves; order Galliformes; family Phasianidae; genus Centrocercus; species Centrocercus urophasianus. The sequence goes on from NW_024884253.1 coordinate 6,312,766, forward strand.
TGTCCAAGGACTCTTGGGCTTAGAAAATCAGTCTCAAGCAGCCTAAATTGTGGAAGCTGAAGACACATCTCCCAACTTCTGGTATTGTTTGTTTTCTTTTTTTGGCTAACTGAACATAACAGGTTTTGATGCAGCTTATAGGAGCCATGCAGCTGTGCTTGGTTCTGCTGAACTGATGTGGAGATCTAGGGTGAAAGCTCAGATCTTAACCCTGGCTTAATAGAATTCACATCACTTCTGCAGCCACACTAACTTCTGACCCCTGTGTTAGCAGGAATTTTAGAGGGAAGGGTAGTGCAAAGCATACTATAGTCCTTCAGATATTTTTCAAGTGACTTGCCAAATATCTGATCTCATCAAAGGCATTTGTGCATAATACACCCTGAAAAAGAGATTGCATCCAGGGCCTCCAGCCAGAGGGTCTTGTGGACTTCCAGAGCTGGAAATGAATCTAATGTCATGCAGAGCCATGAAGATGAGCCTGGCTCCAGGAGACCAAGGAGACTGTTTATATTTTAACCTTACTTTTTCCTGTCGGCGTGAATCAACCTTTTCTTTCTGCCTATGCAGTTCTGATAGAAATTAAATAGCCACGGCCAACAACTCTTACAGTTTGTCTGGGTTGTGTTTGTTGTTGTTTGCTTGTTTTTATTTCTTCCTAAGAACTGTTTGTTTTCATGGATGCCTCCCTTGCCGTTATGCAGGTGACCTTTCCATCTGTTTGCAGTCTCAAATCATTGCAGTGACAACAAAGGAAGGAAGCAGCTGCTTTTTGAAATCCACAAAATTCCCATCATTGCTCTTCACTTAATCTTTGGTAATGAAGCTACCTGGCTGTGTTCCAGGTTAACTACAAGAGCAAAGTTTTCAACCATCCATGGCAAATAAAATAAAGCTGTTTTTTCACCTTATTAGTCTTGTCTTAGCTGTCCACTAACTCTAAATCTTTTGCCTGTTGTTTTACCTGTTGTTTCTGCTGCTCATTTTCCCTGTGAGATTAAAGTACTACAGCCTTGTGGTTTGGTCCCCTAAGGAAACAAGTGTGTTTCACCAACAACAACCTTGCAGTTCCTTGAGTCTTTATCAAAGATATCTTTCTTTTTTCTCAGAAAGAGTGATGAAGAATTGGAACAGACTGCCCAGAGTGGCGATGGAGCCACCACATCTAGAGGTGTTCAGAAACCTGGAGAGACAGCACTAATGTGAATGTGATGAATTGATGGTTGGACTGAATGATCTTAGTCGTCTTTTCCAACCTTAACGATTCTATGGTTCTCTGAAACCATGGACCAATGGGAAAGTTATTAATCACTTGTCAATGAACTCATAATAAAAGTTATTTTACTAATGGTTATTGTAATGGTAAGGACAGTCCACAAAGAAATATAAAAAAATGTTCTTTTTGTGAGCAGTTGTAGTTTATTTTTTCTGGGTGTATTCCCCTGGATGTAATTCCCCTGGATTATCTTCAGTTATTAAAGTGCACTTTCAAACTTAATTCTAATTTAATATAATTTTTAATATAGAGAATTATGTTATTTTTAGTAGTTAGAACTTTATGTATGAGAAATACAAAAGGACACTTCAGAAAAAGAAAACTAAAAACCAATTTGCCTTCATGTGCTACAATGAAAAAGAAATATTGCAGCATAAATTACTCAGATATTCCAAGGTATGGAGTATTACTACTGCCTTTACATCTTGTGAGTTTAAGCTTAACTTTGAAGACTGCATTTGCAGTTACGCTCTAGCTTAGTTACCATGTTCCAGAAAAGCTGAGGGGATCTGCTTCACCCTTAAAACCAGTTCCTGTGATTTTTCTCTAACTGTTGCTCATGAGGAGCTTGTCAAAAAAAACAGACTCACAAAAACTCATCACTCTTCCATCCCCCATTTCACACGGACTTTTCTATATTTCTCATCAGCCTCTTCCTCCCTCCCACCATTTAACCTTCAGCTCTTCAGAATCTCTGGAAATTGTTTTTTCTTGGCATTTTCTCGTGAATCAACTTTCTGTGAAAGGGAGTTGGTGAGAAAAATGTTTTGTTTTTCTAATAACATTAATGGTCCAGTTTTGACCTTTTTTTGGTTGCATGTGAACATTTATTCCCCAGATGTGGCCAATAATTTACTTGCAGAAGACAATCACAGAGCAGTAATCATTCAAAATGTCAAACTCTTCTGCTCTCACAGGCAGACAGACCATTTCTGCCCTTAATAAGGATGTTTTTTGTCAAAAATGCCACTGTAGAGAAAGCATTTTACATTTGAATAAACTGTTATCAGAGTCATTCTTAATTTTATTATCATGCAGATTCAAAAAGGGAATTAATTTCCTCAGGAATCTTAGTTTCCTCTCCCTAAAAATTAAATTTTGAGGTTAAAATCAAATTTTCTCTTATTCCAATCACTGTTTCTTTAGGAAGATTACTTTTTATATAAGTATAGATATGTAATTCTTACATACATAATAATGTATAATAATGTACAGTATATGTAAAGAATTTCCCTTTAAAATTTGAATTATAGAAAACAGTCCATAGGTGACTCTAGTTCCGTTGTTCGCCAACTGCCTGGGGATCTCCTCTCTTCTTTCATTTTACACTGTCCTTGCGTTTCCCTGTAAAAATTACTTCGGTTCTCTGATCCCATTTAGTTTTGTTATTTTGGAAGGAGTTTGGGTGGGGATTGGTTCTGCTTTAGGAAAAAGAGCAATGTAAATACACTGCTTTAACACTCTTGCAGATCTTTATATGAAGTGTTGTACAAACCCTGAATCACTGACACATTTAAGATTACTATTACAGCTTACTGAAGGAATGTGGGATTTCTGTGTGTTTGCAAAGATTTCTACTTTATCTGGTACCGCGTGTATGAGTTTGAATTCTTCTGAGCAGCTGGAAGGCAATGTCCAGGCTTCCAGAGCACTATTCATGGAATAGGACTGTGAGAAGATAGACAAAGGAAAATCCTATCTTTCAAAGCTTTTATCAGGCAGTCCAACATACACTAAGCATTCTCTCCCTCTTTCACATATTGCTTTGTTCAGATTTCAAGTTACATTCAATTTCACTGGATTACTGAGTACAACAGGGAGAGTCAAGAACTTCTCCTGAGTTAGCTCTAGTCCATACATCTCTAGAGGCATAAACATTCACACAAACAAAAATGTTTTTTGTACTGCTGCATCTTGATACTTTGATTCTGACACTTGTGCAACCCAGTTACACATCATCTATTTTCCCTCCACAGGGGTTGTTGGCCCTGCCTTTATTATCCACACAAAGATTTACTGTAATTTCAAAGAAGTTTGGGACTTTAACAGTCACCTTTTTTCTCTTGTCACAGTGTCAGAACATAAGAAAGACAAACTTGGCTTTCTCTCTGCGTGCTTTACAGACTGTAGAAGCCAGGTTTGATAGCAGTGTTGCAGACTGAGTGCCCAGGTGATGACATCTCAACATCTTCACCGCAGTTTACTTAATATTTAGGATGAGTTTTTCAGTGAAACCCTAACAGTTGTGCTTCTTCTTATCTGCTCTTAATTTTAGCTTTCTAATAGCAAATTTTCTAATGTAGATTGATCTAATCTCAACCAGATTCACTTTGCTGTCAACTGGAAACAAGAACAGCTGAAAGCAACCTCACTATAAATTGAGGTTGGCCTCAAGTGAGAGCATAATTGGTCTTCTCTCCAGTGTTGATGCTTACCATTAACTCTGATGGAAATCTACCTAAACAACTCACACTTTCTACTACCATAGACAGTCAGACAAGGTTTTGATATCTCTACAAGCAAAATACGCAGTCCATTTCTGTTCCTTCCTTCCCTTTGCCCACCTGAGTTTTCTACTGACCGAAGACAAAGGAAAAGTTCAGGGAAAGTTGGATCTCAACAATGTCCATTCCCTGCAGTCTTCCAACTTAATGTGGTCTAAGTGTGCTTTTAATTTGTTCCAGTTTCTCTCTCAAAAACTGGTTGAGAAGAAGCCAAAAATGCCACAGGGTATTGATAAGATTCCTCAGGCTGGTAAAAAAAAAATTAATGTTGGTCTCTCTGGGCAAGGACTATATTGTGCCCCTCACCCATGCTGTTTTTTTAGCAGAGACACACCATTTCCAAACACTTTGTCTGTGCGTCTCTGAATCTTTTGCACTAAGAGCAGACAGTGATTTCTCTATTGTCAAGTTGAACAGTGGACACTTGCAGCTGGTAAACCTGACTTATGCAGCCCAAAGGCAGCTGACCATGTAAGAGGGTACACTGATCATTACAGCAAATGAAACCTTAAAAGAAAATGAGGTTTTCTTCACAGACATGGATGCAATGTGATACTCTGCCCAATTTCCACTACAAATATCACTGCTGAACTAATGAGAAACAAGTCTTTTACGTCTTAATCTCTTTTCATGGTTTAATGAGATAAATCTCAGTGATGCCCACTGCTCCTAGCTAACTTAAGACCATGAGAGAAACAGAATCAAATAAAAAAGTCAATTTTCCCTACAATTCTGCTTCAAGCAGCAGCTAACGAGTTATCTGTAGACAATAAAATTAGAGGTTGTAAGGAGCACTGCAAAAATAGCGACTCCCAGAATACTCTCCCAAACTCTAATCGTTTCTTTGGAAATTAAAGGAGTTCAACAGTTTGGTAACAGCTTGAGTAGATGAGAGATTGTACGTTGGATACAGTTGTAGCAAAAATATCTTATAATTCCTAAGCTGAGTGTCCTCATTTTCATGATCAAATAACAATTTATTTCATAGAATCATGGAATGACTTTGGTTGGAAGAAACCTTAAGGTCACCTAGCTCCTGGAGAGAGTCCAGCATTGGTCTACCATGATGACCAAAAGATTGGAGCTGAGCACCTCTTCAGAGGCTGAGAGCTGGGACTGTTTAGTCTGGAAAAGAGGAGGCTCATATCTAACCAGTGTCAGTAAATACCTGAAGGGAGGGTGCTGACTGAATGAGAACAGCTTTTTTCAGTGGTGTCCAGACACAAGGCAAGAGGCAACGCGTTCAAAGTGAAACAAGGTTCCACCTGACCATCAGGAAAGACTTGTGTGCTGTGGGGTAAGCTACATGGCTGTGCTCCTGGGCTCCCTGCTCTGGGTGTCCCTGCTTGAGCGGAGGATGGGCCAGATGGACACTGAGGTCCCTGACAATCCCAACCGTTCTGTGACTCATTGATTCAATTGTATATCAGCATTGCCATTACTATAAAGATAACTTGCGTTTTGTTGCCTAATATACATATTAATGTGCAATACAGTTACAATAGCTTATTTTTTTAAAATAACACAGGGCTACCTAATATAAAAATGAAGCCTAAATTCAAAAGAAATACTGTAATTAAAAATTATTCTTTTAATTTTTTTGCAACAATTTGTTGTCATGAAAGAAAAAAGAAGTTTAACTGTTGGGATTTGTCACAGAGATGAAGAGAAGCTTTTCTCTTAATTGTAAAATAAAGTAGTTACTTTCAACAGGCGCTTCAAATTAAAAGAATTTTTGAGACTTTTTTTTCCAGAATGAAAGTTGAAATGAAATGCTCTCAGTTTGTTTTTACCTGAGTAGAAGTGAAATCAGTGATTTTCCTTCTTTCTCTTCTCATGCAAATTGAAAAAAAAAAATCTCCAGTCACAACAGCACCACACTAATTTGCTATAAGTGAAATAAAAACTCATAAATTCATCCTGAATAATTTCAGTTGAAGTACAGAATCATTTTGAATGATTTCATGAGAAAAACAGAACTTTCTGATAGCTTTATAATATTTTTATAAAGTAGTTTCTGCAGCTGAAAAAGTTTTTGTTTTTCCCCTAAAATAACATTTTCAAAACCATTTTGCAAGCAGGACCAGATCTATGCAAGTACTTTGTCTTGATGAACTCCTTTTCAAACATCATATAAGAGAAAACACCATTAAAATTCCTTTTTATTTTTTGCTTTAGTTCCTCTGCCTGGCATTTAACACGTCATTGAACCTGATGGCTGACTCCGAAATGTTTTGTTATTCTGGCATATGCTATTTGTTATGAATATTTACTTCTTTTGGATAAAATAAAAACCCTGTACCTCCCAACAAAGTGGCTGTATAGAAGTATTGTTATAGCAACCTCTACAGGTAATTGGAACCAGAATGTCTTGGGCCTATGAGTGATGCATATTTTACAGTTTGTCTTCTGTGTTATTAAAGGTTTAGTGATTACAGGCTTGTTGGCTTTCTATCCTACAGTAGAATTTCAGTAAGTGTGATCATAGCACTCACAAGGTTGGAGGTGAGAGGGAGAAGTGCACAAATACTGCAATAATAAAATGGAAAGAGGAAATTGAGGTAAAGAACAGAGATACACAGAAAAATAAACAGTTTGGGGATATTGTATTCAGTATTAGGGTTTAAATCAGGACAATACGGATCAGAAAGTTGACTGTAATAGAGAGAGTGAGAAATTAACAGGTTCATGCTAAGATTGTGTTATTTTTACAATACAGAAAATGAATCTGTGATAGACAGCATACTCATTTCAGAGAGCTGGTTTGCTTGTCAGCTATATTATGGCTTCATAATAATGTCTGAATTCAGCTGCTCCTCAGCCACTGGAAGGAGAACATTCTGCCTGGTAATTACAAATACTGGTTTACAGTGACATTTGCCTCTCCTAAGGTGCTTCAGTAACTTCTGCAAAAACAGATGATGCAGAAGCATAAATGTCTCCATCTCTCTGATTAAAAAAAAATAAATAAATAGTGTTTCTTTGTAATGGTACAAAGGGGTGTAATAGTGATGAGTAATTTTAAAAAGGTTTATATTTCTAAATCTTATATGTAGTGGCTGTAGGCATACAGATAAAGATTATGGGATGCTAGAAGCACTACATATCCTATTTTGACAAGTTAAGCAAAAGAAATAATAAACCATGAGCTGCACATCCCAGTTTTTGGTTAAAAATGGACCTTGAAGTACAATTGAAGTAAAACTCGTGAAGATATAAATGAGTTGCCTTGGTATAGAACAGAACCTAGATTTGTTTGTGAATGTAGGAGTGCTCATGTGCTGTATTCAGGTCTGCAGCCAGATATGAAACCAGCTGTATTTCACTTTCTTTTCTCTTTCATTGTGAAAGTTCCCTACGTTTTCCTCTATTTTTCCTACACAAATCATCTCACCAAATGACTTCAAAATAATGTCCAGAAAGAAAAATCACCAAAGGCTTCAAATTAGAATCTCAACATAAAAGATTAGACTTCCAAAACACTAGTAAAAGAGTCATTAAATAACAACAGAGAATGGATTATGAGACCTCATCTGCTTGTGACTGATTATTCAGTTTCTTCTCTCATTGTTGAAGGTGAAATGCTCTCTGTTACTGTTCATAATTTCTTACCTCTTGTAAAGCAATTGATATGCTCAATTTAATATATTTTTAAAAAACAGAATATGCTGAAGATGACATAACAATAAATAATAATAACTCTGAGAACAGCATAGGAGAAAAATCTGTTATGCAAATAATCATGTAAAAGCTAGGATTCTTCCTACACTATTGCTTTCACTGACTTTGAGATTTAGATGTAGTTATAAATATTAAGTACTTGGATCCTACTGATCTTTGAAGAAGGAAGAAAATTAATAATACACAAAAAACTCCTATTTTCCCATTTGAAATGCCCTAAGTATCCAAGATGTCCATACTAGCTGGTAATATCCACACCTAAGCTGTTCTTTTCTAAAGATGGAGCTCAAGAAGAATCTTATGGCGTATTCCCAGTGGAAATGCACAGGACAAGACCCTGCTGGCAGTTCACAAGAATCTGAACCATTCTGAAAGCATGCTGGTCAGGATGTGCTAAAATGTCAGTTGACTGTGCTTCTTCTTGAAGTTTAGATGCTCAGTAAACATTCAGATTTCTTAATGTGGAGTTGAATCTTATTCTTACATTTGATCAAATGAACTCCACCTGGAATTTTTGACTTTCACACTGCAGCTCAGGTTGCTACATGGGCTGCACATGAACATAACACCACCTATAAAACACACATGGTGCCAAACTGTTATGCTGTGTGAGGTGCTGTGAAAATAAACACTTGTAATCCTGTGGGCCTTAATGATAACAGAGTCCTTAAATATTTATTGACTGCAGTTTTACAAAACAAAGTACTTATACGAAACCTCTTCTCTTTCTGAACAGAGCAGCCATCAGTAATCACAGAACAGGGCTACACTTACATATCAATCAGGAAAACTCTCATGTATTTCTAGAAATGTATTTACTTTTTTTTTTTTTTTTCCTTCTTCCATGTCCTTATGAACCGCCTGAATTTGCTGTCTCTGTGCAATGGGAATCCTATGCTTTTTCAGAGACCAGAATGAATTATGGACTGCATTGGAACCCATGTTGGCACTGCATTTAAAATGTCTGCAACCAAACTATTATTGTGACAGGCACATAAAACTATTTAACCATTTTTTGAATCAAATAATAATATATGTAAGAACAATAATCACACTGGGACAAGAGATGCCATGGCTTCATATATAAGATCGGCATTTGAATGCAAGGTAGTGTATCCCAAGCTGTGACAGCACAAGATTTACCACTGACAGCTGTCCTACACAAAAGAGCCATCCAGCTGAGCTGAAAAGTTGTATGAAATTGGTCTGGTTTGAAACCGCCAGCCTCCTGCTTTCATTGTGTCTGCTGTGATCAAATTTGCCAAGATTTCCATTACATTTATAACATCGATAATGGGACAGATGGATGCCAAAGTATTCTCTGTCTCTGTGGCAGCTTATCTAATTAAACATTTAGATAGAGAAAGGTATAATTGCAAAATAATCTATCTGCTTTTTCATGTGCTTTCCCTTAAGACACTCCTGCCTTTCCAGTGGCGCAAATAAACTTTGACAGATGTTTACTTTCAAAGTGAAAAGATAGTGGAGTTCTATTAACACAAACCATATTCAACAGCAAAGCTATTTTTTTGCTGCGCTTCATGCTAGCGTTCTTTGTAGAACAAAGATTTCGGTGCTGAGTAAAATTTCATTTGCATGCCTGAGGGAATAATAAAAGAAACCTATTATGGAATGAAATGGACTGTAATCACACTGAGAGGATAGGGACTGGGTGGGGAGCGGGGAAGGCTACTGCCTTGTAAATGGCCTGTTGAAGAAAACAGAATTTTATCCAACACACCACACATACTCATGCTGAGGAGTAATGCATGGAATTGCTTCCCAAAGCAGATTTCCATGGCCTTCTGCTGGAGCCAACATTAGGGGTAGGCCTGTTTTCCAAGGTAATTAGCAATAGGACAAGAAATAATGGCAGTAAGTTTCACAGGGGAGATTCAGGTTGGATATTAGGAAAATTTCTTCTCAGAAACAGTGGTGATGTACTGGAACAGGCTGCTAAGGGAGGTGGTGGAATCATCATCTCTGGAAGAGTTCAGTAAGTGTGTAGGTGTGTAGGTGTGTCACTGAGGGACATGGTTTAGTGGACATGGTGGGGATGAGTTGATGTTTGGACTTGATGATATTAGAAGGCTTTTCCAACCCTAATGATTCTATGATCCTATGAACTGAGCTTCGTGAACAGTGCAGCAGAGAGGGAAGGGCTGTTGAACACTGAACCAGAGGACACCATTCTCACTGGATTATGCATTAGCAAATGTTTACTAAATAACTGAACGTTGGCATTCATGTCTAAGTTTTGCCTGTGGTTTGAATAGTCCCTAGGTCTCTTGTTAGCTGCTGAAGCACTTGTATTAATTATTGTATGCATAAAGAGGAAACTCCCTCTTGTTTGCTGGTTTATTTCCTGGGAATCTCCTAGTTGAAAGAACAGTAGTTGTTGCTGCACAGAAAATAAGATCTGTTCTAGAATTGAACATGACAAATTGATACTTGGAATGGAAGACTTGGGTCAGCAGGATTAGAGCTCTTCCCATGGCACACAATGCTTCTGGAGCCAGGCTCCACTTTTGCTCTCCTGGCCAGGGATGAGCCTCAGGACGAGCTAGTCAGTGATTTCAGTACTGGAGAAGAAGCTGCTGTTCCAGAAAACATGGGTGAAGCCAATCCCTTCTCTGAGTGCTACTCAATCTGAGCAAAAATCCCAACTGCTTCTCAGGGAAAGGACATCAGACTAGGTAAGGTTTATGCATTCAACAGGATTTGAACAGTGCCCAGTTCTCCACCCTTGATGGACAACAGTAGAAGCTTCTCATTTGTACATGTTCCTTGCCTCTAGAACAGACTAATGTACACTCCACTGTATCCCCTGTCTCTGCTAGTGCTATTTCCACTAAGCCATGTTGTGCTGAAAATTGTAGATGCTTACTGTGATTTTGAGAATATACAGCAACATATGCTCTGTAAGCTTACTGTCACACAGGTTGTTCCTGTTAATGGAATTTCTGCATGTGCTTATATACAGATATGCTGAACACTTAAGGGCTTTCTAATTCTTCTCCCTGTTACTCCTACTGACAGTCCTGGTGCCAGTCCTTCTGCCAGTGTATTCTGCTGTGATATTATAAGGAATTTTCCCTTAAGACTGTGCAGTATGCAAATGCAATTCTAATTGTATAGAGATTGTTTGGTTGTATAACTGTACATTATTGTCCCAGGCAAATGTCTGATATTACTGGATATCTCTCTCTCTCTCTCTCTATATATATATATACATACAAAAAAAGTTATAAAAGAAGCTTTGCAGCAAACAGAATAAAAAGAGAATAAAAAGCAATCCCAAAGCAGATCCTTTGTGATTTGAAGATTTGAATTGTCCTTGTTTCCAGAATGCTACAGAAGTGATTGCAGAGACAGCCATGCTTGTTGTGATGGGCATAATGCCATTCATTGCTTTTATACTTGAATGACTTGGATACTACACAGTCTGTCAAGTCTAAATCTATTTAAGTCATGACAATTTATGTTACACTACAGTACATTACTTGTTTTGATCATAAGGCTAAAACCATTCCTGCATGAAATAAACTGAAACTTTTCAAACAAACAAACAAAGCACTGATCTTCTTTACTCAAGTGATGTTTTCTTGACTGTGAGGATGACCAACAAACCATGAATCCAGAGGAGCAATGCACAAGAACAAACCTTCCTCCATACATATTCTGAAGTGTTCCAACGTAAGTGCTCAGGACCCCAAAGCATAAGCAAAGTTCTGCACATTAGCTGAGACAACCGATGTGAGATCAGATCCACAGACAGGATGTTTTGTTTGTAGTACAGGGCTTAGTTTGTTGCCTTTTGTCCAAATACGTATACTGTGCTAACTGATTTTCAATTTTTAAAGGTGAATGATGTGTTATTACGAGGAATTTTCCCCCAAGACTGTTCAATATACAAACATAAATCTAACTGTGGATGATTGCACAAGAATATATGTTACATTCCCAGCCAAATGGCTGGGAAAGGAGATACATTAAAAAAATGTGCATAGCAGATATCTGAGCTATTTCTTTGAACTGCCAGATGCCAGAGAAACATTAAATACTGCTTTGGTCAGTCAGGGGAAAAATGGAGGAGGGGAAGACATTTGCCAGAGGAAAAAGACAGCCCTAAATGCCTTGTGCAGTCACACAGTGAAATCCCAGCAGGATCAACACAACTCTTCACTCATACAAGACAGGAATATCTGTGATCTGTATTCTCTTACACTGGTTCTTAAAAAACAAACCAAACTCTCTACTATCCAACCACCAGTTCCTCCCGCCTTTCATGCATAAAGACAAAGTCATTTTCATAAGACTATGTGGATATCCTAATGGACTCAGTAGCAACTTTTTCATCCTGTTGTTATACATTACGCTGGTTTGGAAATTCTCTCTGCTTCTAAAAGGTGTGTGCCTTGTGGCATAGATAGCCTGGTCCTCAGGATGTGCATGCTGCTACACAGACCTTCACATCTGGTGATACAAAGCTGTTGGCTGAACCTTTGATCATTGGGGTGTAGGAAGATCAGGGCTAGCTTGAGATTATCCAGCCAATCCATGAGGTTGATGGATAGATTCCATCTGTCAATTCTTCAATTTAAAGACAAAGGTATTATACAAGGCAATGCAAAATGCCACAAGTTCGGATGGATGATGTCAGGTGTTCTTCTCTTCTCCACAAATGCTGTAACTCTATTGTAGAAAGACTCAAAATTTGTCACTCAGAGTTTGCCCTTAGTGTAGACACGCTGAGTGTCACCAGTCAGGGTTTTGTTTTCCACATGCCTTAGTGCAATTTCCTGGAGGATCCAATTCATAATCCTGCTAGACATAGAGTTGAGACTGTTTGGACTGTAGTCCCTGAGGACTTGTTCCCTTTTTAAAAAAGGAGATTTTTCCAGTCAGTGGGAACTTCTCTGGACTGCATGACTTCTCACATATGATGGATAGTGACTAAGAAGCTTCTTCTACCAGCACCAGTGTCCCCTAAGAAGACAGGCTGAGGAAGCTGAGCTTGTTCAGCATGGAGAAGAGAAGGCTGTGAGGTGACCTCATTGCAGCCTTCCAGCCTACCTAAAGGGAGCCTACAAAAAGGAGGGGAGTCTACTGTTGAAAAGAGTAGGTAACAGCAGTGCAAGAGGAAATGGTTTTAAGTTGAAGGAGGGAAGATTTAGGTTGGATATTAGGGGGAAATTCTTTATTATGAGAATGGTAAGGTGCTGGAACAGGCTGCCCAGAGAGGTTGTGGATGCCCCATCCCTGGAGGTGTTCAAGGCCAGTTTGGATGGGGCCCTGGGCAGCCTGGTCTAGCAATAAATGTGGGCCCAGGCAGCCCTGCCTGTGGTGGAAGGGTTGGTGGTTAATGATCCCAGAGGTCCCTTCCAATCTAAGTCATTCTATGATTCTATGATTCTAGGATACCCTCAGGACTCCTGGATGCATCTTATTAAGTCTGATGGACTTGAGCACATTCAGATTTGCTATATGCTCTTGAACCTGATCTTCTCTTACACTAGAAACAGAAGGATTGATAGTTCAATGATAATCATTAAAACAAATTTATTACTACTCCCTGTTCCAAAATGTAGAATCATAGATCACAAAATCACCGAAGTTGGTAAAGACTTCCAAGATTATCCAGTTTAACTGTCTACCTACCACCAATATTGCCCCACTCAACCACATCCCTTAACACAACATCTTAATGAATCCTGAACACCTGCAGGGACAGTGACTCACCTCCTTGGGCAGCCTGTTATAGTGCCTGACCACTCTTCTGCAGAAGATTTTCCTGATATCCAACCTGAACCTCCCCTGGTGCAACTTGAGGCCATTCTCTCTCATCCGATCACTAGTTATTCAAGAGAAGGGGCCAGCCCCATCTTGCCACAACTTTCTTTCTTGCAGCTGTAGAGAGCGATATGGTCTCCCCTGATCCTCATCTTCTCCAGACTAAACAATCTCAGCTGAGAGGTATTTTGTTTTTCATTGGTTTGTTTGTTTTGGAAGTCTATTAGGGATACAAATTCTCCTTAAACTTTATAAAGAAAAAATATGTGTATTTAGAGTGGAGAACCTTACAATTCTCAGTTCTGTGGACAGACAAAGTATAAGTTTCTTCAACATTGGGCTGATTTTTTTTCTAAACAAGGAAAATATTCCCTCATCTTCATTTGCAGAATAAGATTTGACATAAAACTTGCTTATTGGATCCTCATGTTACCCAGTTATTTCCAGATATGATTTAAGAAGCTTTAACAAGAATACCAACAGGAGGCTTATATGTGAAATTCCTCTCTTTAAACTTTTATATTTTCCTGACAAGCTTTTTCTTCCTGTATTTTTTTAAAATTATGTATATGTGTATATATAATCTTTCTTTACAATGTTTTTTTTGCAAACTTGAAGACCTTATTTTATTATTGTTTTTTCCTTTGTTGATTGCTACTTCCATTTTGTCTAGACTTTTATCTTGGCCTCTTAGCTGCTTATGTTATTCCAGACAAAAAAAAAAGAAAGAAAAAAAAGAAAATTCCAGTTGTATTTCTAGTTTGCAATAAAAATGTGAAGCCAGAGATTGGAGCAATCAAGATCTTCAAAGTTTAAGTACATTTCTTTGTTTAAACAGAAAGCTGAATTCCTCAGCATAGCCTTGAAATCACTGGCAAATCCCATTAACTAGTAGGATGCTGGGCTGGGAAGATGGAAGGAAGGGGACTGTGCTGTATGACTGCTTTTAACAACTGCAGTGAATTGGAAGCATAAGCTAACAGACATGAAGCGCTGAAAATTTGCGGGCAATGCTGAATGGAGAATTGTTGAGAATACACAGGGAGGCAGCAAATTAAGACAGACACCTTAAGAAAGGCCAGAATGAATTCTTAAAAAACAAAAACCACAAAAATAAATATAAGAAAAAACATGGGGAGAAACAGTTCTGCAAAATCCTTTCAAAGGAAGAACACATAAATTCTCGACAGAAATTTGAATTAGGGAACAAAACCTGACAATGAAACCTTTTGCAAAAGGATTTAACTGTGATGCAGAGAGCAGTTGAGTTCAACATTTGCGTGTAAAATAGCACAGTTTTTAAATATAAAAATAAAATATCTTGTATGTTTTCTTCTATGAAGGTAACTTTTCACTTAAGGATATTATAATCTAGATAGCTATCTAAGCATTTTCTCTTATGAAAGAAGAAATCATTGTTTTTGTTCAATACTACTCTGAAAGAATACGCAGTCTTCCTTTTACATTATTGGAAAGGGTACTGAAAAATTGCAGTGAGTTGAGAATAAGGTGCTGATGAGGCTTATGAAAACACATGCTTCTTGGGGTGCTTTTACACAGTCTTGTCTCTGATGGCAAAGCTGCTCAAGTCATTTATTCCAATAAATTGGCCCTCAATTGCTTATTTTCGTAGCGTCATAGAACCATAAAATCAACAAGGTTGGAAAAGACCTACAAGATGATCCAGTCCAACCATCCACATATCACCAGTAGTACTCATGGGAAGGGAAGGGAAGGGAACATTTCCTTTTTAATAGACAGAGATTTCTTTGTCAATTTTATTTTTTCCTCCATGGCATGAACAGAAATTTCAAGATTAAAATTATGAAGAAAACCATTATATTATGCAGTAAAATTTGAAAGCTAGACAATGTCTTGCATGGAAAAAAGTGTAAAATCTTTGAAAATCAGTAAGAGATGTCTCAAGAAGAATCTTCTACAGAATAGGAGCAGGTTACAAAAAGTAAGGATTCTATTTCTAAGCTGACTGTGACGTTATATTTCTAGATATAATTTGGATTACAGATATTCATTTTAGGTGCAGTAAATGTTTTAAATGCATGAGTTGTTGGGTGATTATTTTTTTAATATGTTTCTACTGAATGCGAAGGAAAATTGAGCTGTAACATTCTATAATTTCTGTAGCAATAGATGTTAAATTAATCTGTTTTAAGAGAGTGAAAATATTCTTCTACCATTCACTATTTTCAATTTTTTGTGAAAAGATGATCTTGACAGAGTGTCTTCTGGAACTGAAAAACTGAAGATAAAAACAATCTCTGAAGACTCAAAGACAGATTAAAAGGGAAAGCTTAAAAATTCTTAATTTAAATAATGAAAGTTATTGCTGGATGATACCTTAAAAATGCCTCAAAAGCCATAGATGAGAATTAAAGTGCCATGAATGTCCATTCATCACATTAAATGAGTTCCAAGAGTATGGAAAGAGATTGTTTGTAGCTTACTTTTAAGCTACCTCCTATTAGAATTTGCCTCACAGCTGTAGTTGGTAAAAATGGGAGATTTTAAGTTTGGGATCAGTATGAGCTATTCCACTAATGCCAGTGCTTCAGAGCCTGTGAAACAGCGCAGTTTATATGTAAAGGATAATGAGAAATTAGTAGATGCAGTACTGAGGGACATGGCTTTGTGGGCATGGTGGGCTTGATCTTAATGATTTCTTCCAACCTTAATGATTCTATGCAGAAACACACGCAGACCATAAACATCGTAGTGAATGATATGGAAGAAAAGAGTATTTATAAGGAAGTGATAGAGTAGATTCTCCACTGCAAACCTTCAGTCAGCAGCAGCTCACAGGCATCACAGCTGCACAGATCACTCTGCACTGCTCTGCAGGCAGTCTGTGTTGAACAAGAATGTTTACAGCAGCAGCTTGGAGTGACATTATTTATATAACAGTTTCATCTCTTCTACTCCTAATTGCCACAGAAGACCACGAAAGCTTCAGGATGACCAGGTCACAGGGTATGAATCTCCAATCCGTATAACAGTGGTTGTACTACATGCATTGCAAGGCTGGTTCCTCTGGGCAAATTCTGGATAAACCTCTACCCCCTTGTGTAGGGATTCCCTTCATTTGAAAGTCTTGAGGTATGGGTTCATAGAATCATAGAATTGCTCAGGTTGGAGGAGACGTTAGAGATTGTTGAGTCCAACCACAACCTAACCATACTACACTAACTCTAACAACCCTCCACTAAATCATGTCTCTGAGCAACTGGGCTACATCTTGAAGTATATTTCAGATTTAGCCATTTCCATTTTTCTGTCTTATATCACACAGAGATGTAAAATGCTATTTTTAGTGGGTGTTCCTGTAGCTCTTACACCACCTGACTGCCCTTTTCCATTTCCAGCCGCACCAGGTACTGAACTGTTCTCATGGGCACAGCTTGTGTTCTATGGCTACTTCAAGTGAATATTATCCTAGGACTCTTTTACCCAAGCCTAGAAGACAAGGTTGGACTATACAGCAAGCTGTCAGAGAGGAGATGGTTGCAATACTTAGGAGATGTTAATACTGTCTAAGGGTCAAACAGGATTACATTATTGTAAAGGCAGAAATGTGCTTGAACGAACTCTGCTCAGTGGTGGGTAGAGCATTTTCCATCTCCACCATTGGCAGTGACAAGAAGCATAGAGGACATTACATGTACAAAGGTACCAGAAGATTTTGCAAACTGACAAATAACTTACATAACTCAAGGAGATTAAAAAAAAAAAAAAAAAAAGAGAGTACAGTGATGATTACTCATTATAATGCTGCAAGGCTTTTTGTTTATGCAGCCATGGTGTCTTTATAGATGCTTAATTTGTGCTATTACTGCAATGGAAATTTACACTTCTTGCCTTTGGAGGCAGGTAAAAGAATTCCACTATAACAGTTTGTGTTGATTTACTTTTCCTATGAAAATAATTATAATTAACACATGAAGCATTATTAATGTCCTTCAGACTTTCTATGTAATAGAGGTATGCATGAGATTTGCTTTGCTTACTCAGTTACACAGTTTAAAAATTTGGGGTCTATTATATAAGCCACCCAGTTTCCCTCTATCATCAGAGGAGGTTCCGCAAAATGAGTCATGCCATTATCCCTAAGCCATCAATGTCCAACCATTTGGCTTGGGCAAGCCAAAGCCAAACAGGAATTTTCTTGGGCAGCTTATATGTAGGTCATTGCAAAAATAGTACCTCCTGCTTATTACCATGGAAACTACAACAGATAAAATCAGCAAAGGAATGCTGTTTGATAGAGCAAATTTTTGGCTGCAAAACACCATTTTTCAACATAGTCACCAACATTAGCTCTTCGTTGTTGTCAGCAGGGAACAGGAGCAGGCAAGCAGCACTCATAAGAATCTGCACCAGCAGAGGTGAGCAACTGTAGCTACTACCTCTGCTGAAAAACACCACCCACCACCTCAGTGTGCTCACATCCACTCTTTGGTCTCCATAAATGTCCAGCAAGCATCACTGAATGTCAGTGGATGCAGTTTTTTCTGCATGGAAGAATTCAATGACATACCTTTCCTTCCGTGTTAGACACTGACTGTTCTGTCAGACTGCCCTGCTGCTGCCATCTATCACAAAGCAACAAAATGTAAAGAAATATTGGCAGGAGGGTTCGAACTCTACCGCCATCCCAGCAGCATCCACCTCTGACATTGTGGGCCAACATAAATAAAATAGGAGGCATTACTTTTGGAGCTATCCTCATGACATACGTAATATAGTTGATGCATAAATGTAGCAAAGCATTTTAATTTTTAGACAGCAACAAAAGTATGGAACCAGTGGGATGATTGACCTTATTTTTGTGAAACTAACCAATCAGGCTGGTTCAAAGGCAGTGGTTGCTGTATTGAAGTATCAAGGTGTCTGTCAGAGATTTTTTGATGAAATTTCATTTTTCCTGTGCTTCATCCTTGAAAACAGTTGTTCACAATTATATATGCTTCCAAAAAGCAATGACATGAATAAGGTTTGGCTGTGATGTGAGGGATATTTCTTTCTATCAGGGTGGGGTTTATGAAAGTCCAGTAGACAGACATGCTCAAATTTTTGAGCTGAATGTCAGGCTGCACTCTATATATTCCATTTGAAAATTTGCAGGTCATATATTTATTGTGTTTGAAAATGGAGTGCAAATGTACTAAAAAACTGATGCGATTTTTGAAACGTTCTCAAATTCCATTATCACAGCAGAAAGTACAGTAGCACATTTTTTGCTGCTCACAGAATTGTGTTTAGCCAAGGTATCAAAGTATACGAAATAATTTCCTGTATCTTGAGTGAGCCCTGCAATGTTTCCTCTCCTTCTCCTGGTTTCAGCCCAGATAGTGTTAATAGTGCACTGATGTTTGGTCTATGCCGAGTAATGGGTGAAAGCCAAACGATGCTATAATGGTGCATGGCAGGGGGAGAGTCACATTGCAAACCATGCCAGGCTGTGGGTTGGACATGTCTGCTAGGTTGATTGTCCCATCTCTGGTTGAGATGAACTGTACAAGTCATATACTCTCTCTACTTCACATTAATAGGTTGTTGCTAGTTAGCAACGTAAATTTTGCAAATGAACTGTGCACAAAATGACTGAACTGGCTGTATTTTCCTTTTGGTGGTTTTCATCAGTTCTTAAAGATGTTTGTTTGTTAAAAAACAAAAACAACAACAACAAAAACACAAATACCAAAACATCTCAAATTAGCAAATAAATAAACTTAAAAAAAAAAAAAAGCTTGTAGTAAATCTCTAACTCGTTGCTGAAAATAGAAGTTTTTTGAGAAAAGCAGAGACTTTCTGCAGGCAGTTTTTATTTAGCTCCAGACTGAAGCATTCATAGATGCAACCCACAACGTGTTTATTGAAATATTTCTGAGGGTTAGAATTTAATACTCTCATTCATTTGAGATAATTTTGCAACGTGAAATTTGAAACTGTTGAAATAACAAAGTATTGCATGAATGGAGAGCTTGTCTAAATTCGGAGTCTGTGAATTTAGTTGATTATATCTTCTGTTGAGTGAAATGCCATTCTGTGAATTGTAACTACTTCTGACTGAATAACATATATTCATCTCTTGTCTTGGACCATGTAGAAGTAAAGGAATCTGGAAGAATTAGTAGATCAGATGAAAATATCTAGCATTGCCCATAGATGGAGACTGACTACCAGTCAAATCAGATCATTGGTCTGGATTGTGCTTGGATTGCTAGAGGAATCCAGGTTTGTCCCTGCAGGAGACACAGGAGGAAATTCTTACCTTCCAGGAAAATAGGGAACTAAAATTGTAAACTGTAAAATGGCAGTGAATAGATGTAATGCCAACCAAGTTTATGGAGTATATGAAACTGATATCTTGCCAGGTACTTGTGGATTGACTGTCAAGAGATATATGGACAAAAAAGCCCACATTTAGGGACAGTAGATTTTGCACATGTCTGAATAAGAATTTCAGTTTTGTTTCTTTCCCCAAATAATAATCCTATTAGGAGAAAATTCTTTGCCTTCTTGGAAGCAGGCAGACCAGACTCCAACACAGTCCCCACTGTGTTAGCCAAATACTTTGTTTTCTGAACATTCCTGAAGTCCAGTTCTTCCTTCAGAGAACTTTAAAAGTATGCAAGTCAGGTCTATAAAACATTTTCTTGACCAGTGCTAACAAATCATCCCACAGACAGGCAGGTGCAACTGAGCGTAGACTCCAGAACATATGAGCTCTGAAACAAATTCATCTTCACACAAGGACAGCTCTCATTTATATCCAGCATGTATTGAACTCGCTGATTCAAACAAGACTTGGTCCCTAACTTTCCTTTAAATATCCTTTGAGAAAACATTTTTCCTTTCTTACTCATGAGCCAATTTCCATTAAAATTCCACATTGGTCTTTATAAAAAAAAAACAAAATAGAAATAAATTTGGGGAAGGATGGCATGACACCACATTTGACAGAGCCATGAATCACACTGCTCAGATGAATGGTTATCCAAAGCCATTAAAAGTACTTCCATACTTCAGCACATTGCACTGTTTAGAGAGAGTTATACTGGGCTGGAATCTGGTCTCTGTTACACCAACTTCATAATGAACTTTAGCAGGAGTCACTTTTGATTTATGTAGGATCAGGGTCAGACTGGGAACTTTTCTATCCCTTCATAGCATTGTCTTCATCTCATAAATAACTTCAACACACAAAACTGCTTAAGGATCCAAGAAGAGTTACTATATCCCTAAAATGCAAAATGCCCAAGGTAAATTGAAATAACCAAGATTTCCCTTCCGTGAAAAACAGTGTGAAAGATAACAGCAAGCTCTTAAAATAGTTTTGTTTGTTTCATTTCTTTAATTTAGGAATAACTCGTAAAACTTCAGTATCCAGTAGATATAACTTGATCAATCACAGACCTCCAGCAAAGGAACTTTAGATTGATAGAGTTAACATCTGAATTAAATCTCCTTTGGAGGTTAATTATCCACAGTGAAAATCTGATTTGAGGCAACAGCAAGCACTTGAAATGCAATACTTTATTAAGTATGTGACTTTTAAAAGCAAATTTTTGAAACATCTTTTCCTAGAATCAAAAGATTATTGAAGAAGGGTTAAAGCACATAAGTGCAATGATGGGGGAATTCATAATAAAATCAGAGAGAACAGTTGACTTGAGGAGGTAATTCACTTAATCGAATTCTTTGTTCATTATGTTGAATAGCACTGTGGAACAGAATTTGGACTTTCTAAATCTATCAACACCATGTAGTTCAGCCATAAACCAACTTTCCAACAAATTCTGACACACATGACACAGTTTTAAATTACTTCCAAATTAAGTTAGATTTAGAAAGCCTTGCTATGAAACAATAACAAAATTAACAGCAGAGTTGTTTTCCATTGACTTTGCAGTAGGATGGGGGCACAATTCTCCCTGTAAAGTGTTGTGAGTCCACAGGCTATACTAGTGTTCCAACAGTAAGATAAGTAACAGTCTTAAGTGACAGAGAAAGTAAAAACATTATCAAGGTTAGAAAAGAGACTTTACAAATACTGGTAAGATAGAAAAACAAAAATAACAGAAGAATTCTATTTCTATCATGTCATACAGTTGTAAAGGCAACTGTTCATAATGAAATATTACAGTCTATTTTGATCACTGTACTATATAAAGAAAACATAAGCCATATAAATGGATACTTTCTTGGCAGACAGAAAAATTTACATACAGAGAAGTGAGTTTGATCTCAGAAACAGACAGTGCTTGGTTCAAGTTTTACTTACTCCTAAATTTTTTTCATTCATTTGTACAACCACTTGTTAATGAAATATAAGGAATAGATGAAAACATTCCAATTAAAAGAAAATTATATGTTCAGCTGCGGGCTGAAAAAATCTGCGGCCTATATGGACTACCTGGATTTAAAAGCCAGCCCTAGAATGTGAAATGAATGTTTCTGATGCAGTAAGTGCTTATGGGAGCTCAGATTTCAGGAATTTAGAACACAGAGATCATTAGCCACATTTAGACTTCTTAAGCAGACAGCTTTATTGCTAGTTTTTAGCTAAATTAACAAGTTAATAGAGTTACCTGTTTTTAAGTAGGTTGAGTGCCAATTGGGAGATATTATAACTAGGTCTGAATAATTGAGGTTCAGTTTATCTGCACTTTGTTTGCACTGTATGTGTAGCATCATCAGCAAACTCAACAAAACACCAAAGATGATTTACCTTCTCATGAAAGCACTTGATATCAGAAAAGAATATTTTGCCAAATACAAATTTTCCATGACCCTTACTTAGATATTTTACAAACGTATGTAACAAAGTAAGCCTTGACTTTCCAAAAATGTTTTGAGTCCCAAGTTGAAGATTTCTTTTGGGCACACAAACAAATGGAGTAATATTTCCTGTTTGAAATGCTCACTGTACATACTTCTGAAGACTTATATTTTCTTATTTTTTTTTCCGAACAGAAAAACAAAAATTTAGAATTATGAGGAAAGAAAACTACTTTTCAATATTTTATTAATTATTCGGGTGTAATAAAATGTTGAAATAAGGATTTTCTATTAGATATAATATTTGCAGTTCTCTCTAGCATGAAGAATATTTGTCAATATAGGCTCACTGTTCTAAATTTTTAAAGGTAAACTTTGATACACTTGAGAAGTGTCCACTTACTTGATTTCACATTGATCTATACCTGTAAGATTAATCTGTGATGGTGCTGATGTCATTTGGGCCAGGGCAAGACCAGGATGTAAGCAGCATTTCTTCTGTCCATTTCTCTTTGTTTCATAGAAGAAATGGGCTTTTAGTGCTCACAAATCAATCAGTTGGAGCAATTTTCTTAAACATTTATAAGGTGGTCAATTAGATTGTTTTGCTTTCCCTTTAGGTGATGAGTTATCATATTGTTTCCAGGAGGTTATGACTGGGATCAATCATTAGATTGTTCAATTTAGTAATTACACTGCAGCTCACTCAGTTTATTCAGTCCACCAGATCATAGTTCTAAAAAGCATTTTAGAGCATTTCAGCCCTTCAGTTACTAAAAAATGAGCATGGAAAGCGTTGAAGAAGTGAGCATCACCACCAGCACCAGAGGTTACTTCACGTTGTAGCTGGCATATTTTGCCTCACTCTTGGAGGTGTTCAAGGCCAGACTGATCTAGTGCCTGATTTAGTGGCTGACAACCCTGGCTGTGGCAGAGGGTTGGCACTAGATGATCTTTAAGGTCCCTTCCAAATCAAATCATTCTGTGATTATTCCCGAATTATCACAGCAAGCAATCTGCACTTACATCTACAGAGAAACATGAAAATACTTTGAATCCCATTTGGTCAGGACTGTATATATTTCCAAACAGACAGACAGACAGACACACACACACGCAAAAAGGACAAAAAGAGTTCTGAAGAATTCAGCTGTGTATTTAAGATGATTTCTAATTAATCTGACTGTTCTGACTCAAGCAAACCCATGCCCTTTATTTTTATCTATCCCAGCCCCAAGAAGCTACCAGTTAAAGACCAGAACATGAGATCACACTTCCTTGATGCTAGACTCGTTCCCCTCTCACTTTGTCAGTGATAGCTGCAATCATTCACACTCTGTAGAGATTGGCAATGTCTCTTAAAACTCCCACTTAAGCCACAGCTCCCAAGGAACTAAGCTTCTGAATGCAGTAACAAGCATCCATGAGACTGCTCACTGAGTGGCCAACACAGAGTCATAGTCACTGAAAGCAAAATGTCCTCATCTGTTCCCTGTGCTTGGCACATTCCTGGGCCTCAAATGGTGATTATAGCAGTAAATATCCCAAGGAAAAACCAGCCTTATTAAAACCAGTGAGTCAATGTGTGTAGGGGGTTAAGTCAATAAAACAAACAAGGATGAGTCTGACTAGTATGTAGGAAGATTGCTGAATCTTTAAAAAAATGCATCCCTGTGGTTATAAATCCTGCTATGCTTTCTGAATTCATGCTATATATGATATTATACATCATCTTCAAGTCTCTCATCACTGATACAACATTACTCTCTTCAAAATAAACCTGAGAACAACTTAACAGTTCTACAGCAATGCTTAAGAGTCTTCATCGCCTGCATATGTAGTTTTCACCACAATCAAATCATTTATTACATGCAATAATACATCCTTCTATCATTTCTCTTTCAGCTATGATTTAACCTTCACCTCAGAGAAACCAGAACAAACAAAATTGTCCTCAAATTTTATCATTTCAGTGCAGCAGACCTTAGCAAGTTGTTTGGATTCATATCTCCAGACACCTCCAAAATGTTTAGTTTCCCCTGCTGTCAGATTGAGTTCTGCTCCTTCAAATCAGTGTTGTTGCCTTGTATCTGGGCTTGCTGTGTTTCTTCTTCCCTAAAACTAGGCTACGTATGGCTACGCTATAGCATCTGCTTACTGGACTCCTGGGCAATTAAGAAGTCGCAGATTTCTGGTCTTGCTTTCTTCTTTATGGCCTTTAATCACATCATATGAGATGAAAAAAGTAGATACAGTAGGCTGCTAGAACAAATTAGGGAGGTGGTGGATTCAATATCCTTGAAGTTTTACAAGAAAAGGGTAGATATGGCACTGAACTCATGGTTTAGTGGGCATAGAGGCCATGGCTTGACAGCCATAGTAGATTATATTAGAGGTCTTTTCCAACATTAACAATTTCATGATTCTATGAAATCAGCCTACCTGTGGTCAGTAACTATCCCACAGGAACAAACCAAACTACAAGAGCAATAAGGTATCTTTGGTCACAAAATGATATTTATTACAGAAAAGCATGAGGTGAAAAGACACCGTTTTTATATTAGTTAATGCTTTGACTTTATTTTCCTTTTTTTCATTACTTTTTTGAAGAAATAATATTATCATTTGATATGATTTTTATCTTTTGTGAAATCATTAATAAGAATTGTTGGTTTCAAGGTTGAAAGATGTACTGCAAATGTCAGGTCATAAATCATGGCATATGACAAACAAACCTGAAACTTTGTGTTCTCTGTATCAATAGCAAGGCAAATTTCATAGAAAGACAGAAGATATCACACATGTGATCTCTCTACTTGGGGAAAAAATTTGTTTTAGAAAACTTCTAGCTAGGAATGTTAAGATATGAAGGGACTCTTTACTCAAGGTGCTTCAGAGGGTCTTCTGCATAATGGATGTTATCACTAGCTGTGAAAAAGAAATAAACCTTTTTCCTTTTCCTCATCTCCTTGCATCTCCACTGCACCAGCAGTGCAGCCTATGCTGCAATATGCAGCTGGTTCAAGAAAACCAAGTCTGGGAGAAAAAAAGCAGAAGTGCAGGCTCATTTTTGGAGCAGTGTAAGGACATAAAAGCCTTCTTAAAAATAATTTGGTTTTAAAATTTTTAAGCTTTTACACTTTACATCATGAGGAAACTTTCGTTGAGTAAAACATTGGTTTCCTTCATCATGTTGTATCTTCACAGAGATGGGGAATTTTGTGATCTTTAAGAACAAGGCTTTTCTAAGCTGTGCCATTGAAAGTGTTATATATCTTCATATTTCATTGTTTAAATGAATGTAATAAAGTTTATGTACTTACTGCATGATCACACAATACTATGTAGGGTTACTCATGCAACTGCTTCAAGAGTAAATGTGGATATTAACTTGGTAACTTTTGTTGGTCACAGGAACTGACAGAAGAAAGTGTCTGATATAAAAGGAAAGAAAAAAAAAACATCTGCAAGGACTATTTGTGTAAAACTGTGAAGAAGCAAGCTTAAAAATAGTTATGGAAAGGATGAAGATACTTGACCTGTTTGAAACAGATATTCACCCCTGAGAAAACTGAAAGGAATCCTCAGAAAAATAGGTTAGATCAGAAAAGATATTCTGAGAAATCCCTGCCACAGAGGCAAAAGATTAATTCCACCTCTAATGCACAAGTGCTATTAATCCACTAGAACTGTTAATAAGATGAGTTAGGAAAGTGTTTTATCAATGAGCAGGGCACAATAACATATCTCAAATGTGGCAGTGCCCACAGGAGAGAAATTTCTCTCTTCCCATGATGATATGCAAAAGATGTTATAAAAAGCTTTAAGAGCGCCCTTTGCTTCCTCCTGAATTTTACCTTGTTATCAGATCTCTGCTCAGCCCAACTTCAGGTGTAAGAGTAAAAAAAATAAGATAGAAATCGGGAAAGAAATCAGCTCTGCAGATAGAATACGTTAGTTATTCTACATTGCTGAAATAGCAACACAAGGTTGGGCAGAAATTGACATTATATTTGTCCTGCAATTAGTAGAAATACTATTTCGACTCAAGATAATGGAATCTCTGGTTAAAGACCACACCTATTATTTTTTTTTTTTTCCTGTAAGAGGAAGTACTATGATATTGGTCACAACAGTTAGTAGAAAAAGTATAATACAACTTTTAAATCTATGATAATCTTGGGATGATTTATTTTGCGTATTGTTTTGATTTCCAAGATTAGAACACAACTGATTATCATAGTAGTTACTTAATTTTGCTATATAGTAATAATTAAATTATTCATGCTAAAAATAGAAAGCCTAATATGCTATTTAGTAAAATGTTTTGGGGTATATTATAATCTGTTTCAATTGTTTTACAATAGAGCAGGGCATAAAATATCGAAATATGTTTTTTGTGGGTGAACGTACCCTGAAAGCTCTCCCATGACAATATGCATAAAAAAATGGAAACTGGAGATCATAGTGTCCATTGTCCATTCACTGTTGTTCTCTTTCCTACCTTTACTCTCGTCTATCTTTGAAGACAGCACAATCAAGGGACTTTTTTGGCTGTCTTTAATAGTCGTTTCCTTACACATCTGGCAGCAAATCCTACAGGAGAGAAATTGTGGGATTCACTGCACCCAGCAAAGGCTTTTCAACATCATTTGGAAGATATAAATGTATGTGACTTTTCATATGCACTGGGGATCTGCAACCCTGTGGGCAGCTTTCCTCACTAAATGCTGTTAGATTAGGGTAGTCTATCCAATATGAAGTTGTTTTTTTCTTTTTGGAAAAACATATATTCTGCTTTCTACTGTGTAAAGAAAGTGAAGTGAATTTCTTGAACTGCATTTATTACGTTTATTACATTTAAGGATTGAAATGAATCTAGTTCTTTTTTCCAAGCATTTATTGTAATCTCTTTGACATGATGGGCTAAAGGGCAGGCAAAGTTAAAACATGAGCTAAGCAGAGAGAGCATTAACCAGTTTTAGAGTGATGGGCTTGTCAGACATTGTCAAATTTTGTTTGGGTACATCAGGATTCTCAGCATGTTAATAAACATCACCCTAAAAGAAGGGAACAGAAAACAAAACAAGTACGAAAGATTTTTTTTTTTTTTTCTCAGAAAACGTAAGTGGAATGTTTATTTGCATGTAAGAAAATAAAAAACAGTAGATTTAGCAAAAAGCATTCCCCCCAAAATTCTTTTTTCACCTCCTCCCCTCAGAAAATCAAACAGTAAATATGACAGAATGGCTGGAAGACTAAATTAGCTTTGCCTCTAGGATGCCTAAATCTCAGTTCACCTGTTAAAACCATTCATGACAACATATTTTGCTTCTTAAACTCCCTGAACACATTACTTTCTAAAATCTCTCTCTGTTCCCAAGATGGAGTTAGCTGACGCACTCATCCTAATGTGTTTGAACAGTTTGACTAGCCTAAAGCACTAGAACTTTAATGCATTATAAATGAATCACTATGGATACAGGGTGTCTTGATGATCCTGAGTATTTGCCTTTATATTACATTTTGATATCTGTAGTGTTTGCCTACCCAGCAGAATAACAAGCTACATAAAATTTGATTATTTTATTAGAGCACTCAAATTAAAAATAATGAAATATAAGACAAACAGGAATAACAAAATTTGCTGTCTGTCCAGTTTTCTGATGTCTTCACAAAACTTTGAAGAAAAGAATGAACTCATAGGTTGAATCCTGCAGCCAGTACCCAAGGCCCTCTCTCCCCTTTTTGGTACAGGATTCTGTAGTAGATGCATTGCAGTACAGCTGTTATGCATGAAAGACTGAGGAAGACAGGAATGTTCCATGCAATCTTCCAGCTGTCTTGCCTGCTGTGTGCTGACACTAGTGCCAAAAGCCATCTGTCACATAAGGAATGTGTGGAGTCAATTTCAATACGAAAATGTGGTTAAAAAAGGCAATTTGATCTCCCCCGTGACTTTGCATTTTCCTATTTAGAGCTTCCTTTCGAGTTCAGCGAGAGGTCTGATTGAAAGCTGATGAAGCAAGGATTTGGCCCAAGGAATCAGGAAAATCAGATTGGAAAGCCTCATCTGTGATTACTGTTGGCAAGGCAAGCAGGATTGTAGTTCCCTCGTCTTGCCTCCTACAACTATCTCATTACTGTGTAGTATGCAGACCTCTGATGATATAACAAAATAAGCCTCATCCTGTTCAGCAGTCTTTTCTCACACAAATCAGGACAGCATCTTTTACTACTTTGGATTGTCTCTTAAGGGATTAACTTCCAACATCCTCTAAAATTCATGGACTGCCTCCAAGGGATTGCAGCATAACTTAGGTAAGAGATTTAAAGGTTCATTCATTCAACTGTATGAAAACAGCCAGAAAGAAAATGGTGAAAGCGGGACTTAAGTCGAGGCAATCCCCGATATGAGTACAGGCTGGGAAAAGAATTCCTTCAGAGCAGCCCTGCAGAGAAGGACTTGTGGGTCCTGACAGACAAAAAGCTGGACAGGAGCCAGCAGCATACTCCTGGAAGGCCAACAGCATCCTGGGCTGCATCAACAGTGGAGTGGCCAGCAGGGAGAGTGTGGGGATTGTCCCACCCTACTTCTCCTTGTGAGGCCCCATCTGGAGTACTGCGTCCAGGTCTGGGGTCCCCAGCATAAGAAAGATGTGGGGCTGTTGGAGTGGGCCAGGGCCACAAGGATGGTTAGAGGGTTGGAGTACCTCTCTTATAAAGAAAGGCTGAGGGAGCTGGGCTTGTTTAGCTTGGAGAAGGCTTTTGGGAGACCTCACTCAGCCTTCCAGTGTCTGAGAAGAGCTTTCAGGCAGAAGGTAGACCAACTTTTCACGTGGGCGCATAGTGATAGGGCAGTGTGGAATGGCTTTAAACCAAAATGATTGCATTATCCCTGACGGAGTTCAAGGCCAAATTGGATGAGCCCTGGGCAGCCTGATCCAGTGCCTGATTTAGTGTTTGACAACCCTGTCTAAGGCAATGATGTTGGAACTAAATGGTCTTTAAGGTCCCTTCCAACCTAAGACATTCTATGAGAACAGCCCTTCTTGGGCTCCCCAAAAGAAACAAGAACTGACTAAGTGTAATACAATAAAGAGTATAGTATGTGACATCAAAGATGCAGCAGAAAAAGGATGAGTGAGATGGAATACAATCATTGGCATTTCTTAAACAGCTAATTGCAGCCTGTGAAGATTTCAAATACTTATCTTTGCCAGTTTTTAGTGCAGCATGCTCCCTTGGTGAATCTTTAGTTCCCTGAGGGATGAGGAAGTTGTTCTTCAGACTTATTTTATATAAGTTCTATATACATCTCTATTCTGATTACTGAAACTTGCTCTACTCTGTCACATCTCTTCCAAATCACCCAAACCTTCACATATATGACACCTTCCTCTTGCTTTGTCCTTCAGAAGAGCTCTTTGCTATCCTTTCTGCTTCACCACCTACTTTTTAAATATCTGCTATATCCCTAATGCACGACCAAAAAGTCCAGAGAAGATAGTGAACTAAAATGGGATTTATATCAGTTTACTTCTCAGTTGTCTCAAGCCTGTTTTTAGTGGGGCTTGTCCTTTCCATTTATCCTCTTTCTTTTTTTTTTTTTTTTTTTTTTTTAGTTGAAGAAACTAATTATCTAGTAAAGAATCTTCATGCTCTCTTTATCTCAGTGATTTTCTCCATCCATTATAGTTTTCAAGATTCCCAACCCATGAAAAGCAGACAGAAGCATGATTCCCTTCATAAAAGTCAACAGGAGATATGGAGAGACCATCCAATTAAGACATCCCTTGGAGATATTAAAACTGTCAGAAGAAGTTTACAGCCAACTATTTTTGTAGAGAATGACAGCTCCCCAGATGATAAGCAGGAGATCACGGTTAGACCCAGCTCTGAACAGTGCTTGTTTTGTTGCTGCTTTGGCACAGGTTCAGGTGCCCTTTGAGGGTCCCTGCTCATCATGTATCCCATTGAGAAGTGAAGGCTGTGCACGTGCATTTCAAAGAGAGTTTAAAGATTTCTGAGTAATAAATGCATACATTCAAATCAGCAATACACTTGTGAGTGTTTTCCTGGGGCATACTAGAAGTAAGTGCTCTAAATACTGCTGGTGGACTTTAAAGGAGTTAAATCTCACTGGTTTTCAATAAGGTGCTCACTTCAGTCAACCTGATGAAGTTGAGATGCTTCCTATTTTAGCACAATCACATTGAGAAAAGGGTTCTAAATCCTTTTTCTGATTTAGCATAGGTGTTTTGCATGTGTTTTACATACGTTTCAGGTAAGAAGTTAAGAGGATTGGTGTATAGGGGAATGCAGTCAGAGACATGACAAGGAGGGTTGTGGACCACTGCTAGCAACTACATGAGAGCTGCTAGGTAACAGCCCGTGGGCTTCCCAGAACCTTAGCAAATGAAGTCAAATGAAAAGGCAATGAGATTTGATCACACAAAAACAAACTTATTAAGGCTAAAGCAGTGTGATGAAAGCAGCAATCAGTGCAGGCACCAGAGGATTTACATAACTTGCAGAGAAACAATAATTTAGTTTTAGCTATGTTTTTCATGCAATCTAGCAATCATGAACTATTTTATATACCTCTGCAGTCTTCTCTGAAGAAAATATTTTCTTATTTTTCTTTAAAGATATTTTAAATTGCTGTGTTCTTAAGCACTCTAGAAAAGAAATAGCATCTTCAGCTGCCAAGGGTTGAAGATTTTTGCAGGGGAGAAGCTTTGCCTTCAGAGCACCCCACTTAGAGTAGGGCTTGAAGGTGCACCATGCTTCTGTCTTTTTTTTCATGAGGTGGACATCTCTGAAAGAATAATGGAGGGAGAAAGCTACGGGGATGAAGTCTCACACCTCCTAGAGTTATGCTTATTGAAGAATGAAACAGATGTAGGAGTTCATTTCTGTGTTATCAGCAGCACGATCTGGCTAGGCAGTGCTGGAAACTGAACTGCATATTGGCAGCTTCATAAATCAGTCCAGCTTGTGAGGGCTGGCTGTTTTCTGACCAAGTCCTGATTAAAACTTATTCTTTAAAATTTTCCTTATACATTGGAAATGGACAGGGATTTTCTCACTATATTCTGGGAGAATATTGCCACTGGAGGGTCAAAACTATTAGAAAACAGGAAGAAGTTGGTGTTAATTCTTAACTGCCTGGTCTGTCACCTGCCCTGCTATACATAAAAACACTAACAAGTAATTTTATTGCAAAGCCAGAAATAACTCCTTTGCCTTTCACCACCCTTAAAGGAAATAATTATTTGGGAATCATACTGCTGTTCTTGGCAGGCCACTACATCTCAGCTCTCACTGAACTTCAAAAAGCATAATCCCATGCACATGGGACACCTCACAGGAAATTTACTTCCTCATCTTTCTATTGACTTGTGGGCTGATAAATCCATAGAACTTACTTTCTCATATTCTTTAGAGGAATCCACTGACTCAATATTATTATATGACCTTCTATCCATGTGCGCATAATGAAGAAAGGCTCAAGGCTTTACAGATGTATTTTCTGATTGAAGTAATAGTTCAATTCAGAAAGAAAAATAGAAAAAAAACTGTGCATTTTTTTTTCTAATTTTATTTTAGTGCCTTGTTTGATCGCTAGCTTCTTTTTATTGGAAGACAGAATAAACAAAAGTCTTATCTTGACATCACTATGATTACATTGTAAAAGCATTTCTTGAATCTCTGGCCAGTATCATTTTACTTAGCAGCCATCTGTCCCTGATGTGAAGATAGCAGCCTGTTTTGTTCCACTTCCTGCTAGATGCAGGGTGAGAAACAATCCTTTAACAAGCTCTCATTAATTAGCCTAAAAGCTATTAAATGCTGATCATTTGAAAGCCAGATTTCAATTATTACGCATGATGCAATAACTCACACTGTATGAACATTATTATCCCAAATAGAAAACTAATTAAAGGCTGAATTAATTCCTAACATAACAATTATCTTTTCCAGGAAAAGCAAACTACCTAGTGATATATCTAGTCTGCTGTAAAATTCAAGCAACGTGAGTTTTAAATGTTCAGTGGATAAGTGTATATAGGTGGCTTTTAGCATAGAAATATGATTGATGAGTAAAAAATGATGCCATAGAATCGTAGGATAGATTGGGTTGGAATGGCCCTTAAAAGCCCATCCAGTACCAACCCCTGCCATGGGGAGGGTAGCCATCCATCAGATAAGGCTGCTCCGGACCCCATCAAACCACAGGTTCTCTAGGCAGCTTGTGCATGTGCCTCTCTGCCATCTGAATAAAGATTTTGTTCCTAATGTATATTCTACATCTACCATATTTTAGTTTAAAGCTATTACCTCTTGAGCCCCATTACCACACTCCTTGGTAAAGAGTTCCTGTGTAGTAAGCCCCTTTAGGTTCTGGAAGGCCATTGTAAGGTCTCTCTGGAGAATTCTCTTTTCCAAGCTGAACAATCCCAACTCTCAGTTTATCCTCATATCAGAGGTGCTCCAGCCCTCTGATCTTTGTGGTACTTCTCTAGATCAGCTCCAGCAGCTCTATGTTCTTCTTATGTTTGAGGTCGAAGAGCTGAATTTCCTTCAAGCTGTGATTTCTGTAGAACTCATTTGCAACCTGAAAGTGTTTACATTTCTTGATTAAAGTTATTTGTAACTAATAGTTAAGACATCTGTAATCATTGTACTTTCCTATCAATGTTAACTGCATTCTAGATTGCACTATTTTTCCGTGTTTAGCAAAGAGAGAAATGGCATCCTTCTTCTGTGCATGCTGTTCAGTATGCACCGCGTCATTAATGGGAAATACTGCACAGCTGGTTTGCAATTCATCTTAGAGATGAGCTGTGGTGCCTTAATGGTCTTGAACTTTCAGTTTAAGAAAATAAATAATATAAATCCTTTCATGGAGGGCAGAGGGGAGGAACAAAAAGTGCCCATTCCTGGCAGTGAGGTTATAAAAAAACTGCTCGAAAATGCCTTGCTTATGATTAGACATTATTTATTTCTTGACATCATTTCTTGCACTGGATTAATTTTTACTGGCCAAATATTTTGCACGTTTGGTGCCAAGGAATTGTCTGAGCATGTCCATCCCTTGTAATAGAAAGGTGATGGCTGAACCACTGAAACCATCTATACAACTTTATAGATGCCACAAAAAGTTCTCAAGCTGAAGCGTGGTATAATAATATCACATTAACTCCAGTTTTCTCTTTTCTTTTTTGAGTAAGAAAATAACACTTGCTTATAGCCAGGATCATTTTTAAGATTAGAGTAAAATTTCACCACAACAGGAGCAATAAACTCTTTAAGAGTTTAATTGTTTTCCCTCTATTAGGAAATTTTAGGCCAGTGCATTGGAAAATAGTGACTCATTTCACTTTGGTTGGGAATATTGGATAAATTTCTGCATAGGCCATAAAAAATGTGAGCAATTTACTGTGTGCACGAAGTCTTTATGTATATTACTTCGTACTACTCGTGTCTGGGTGCACCATCATTGATTCATCATTGACAATTACAAAAAATTTTCCCTTGACTTCAGAGGGTGGCAAAATGAGGGCCCAGGAATGACAGAAAATGTCTCTTATGTCAAAAGTATAGTAACAAAGTAGAGTAACATTACCATTTCTAACGACTTCCCATGGGAGCTGGCTAACAAAGCCTTTGAGGTGACCCTTAATTTCTCCTTTGTTTTGTTTTCATGATGACTAAGGCATATGAAATTGAAAAGCATATGAGAAATACATTGCTCTGCGGGACAAAATTATGGAAGGGAGAAAATGCAAAATTTAAGGACTGTGGGAACCACAGTAGGGACTTCAGACCAGAATTTTCATCCAGTATAGTCCAAGTAAGAATGAGTAGACTCTTAAGCTGAGTATAATGCAAAGATGCAGTTGTAAGGCACTGTCTCTTCAAGCTCAAAGCATTCTGGTTGTCAGTGATCGAAGATGACATCTGTGCCCTCCTCAGCATCACTCCTATTCCCTACAAGTTATCTGTCAATCACCTAGCATGAAATTCAGTGCGTGTTTTACTCAAGGCATTTGGTGTGTGCTCCTGTACAGGTGTTATTTTACTATGCAAGTTCTTATAAAACTGTTGTTTCACTTATATCCTTCTGTGTACAACATTATTCTATTGGAAAGGTTTGTTCTTAGTAAGCAATTCATTTGATAACAGTGGTGAAGTACAAAATAGAGGCTACTTTTTCTGTAAGTGTATAACAGAAATCAAAGCACAGTTGGGGAATAACATTTTTTTAATGAGGAAAAGTGTAGAACAAGATGGAGAGATACCAAAAAACACATTGCTGATTCAAGACAAGAAGTGACTACTTGGCAGTTAGGCAAACAAAGAGAAAACTGAAACTGATGATAAAGTCTGAAGACACAGCTGTAACTTTGGGTGTGGTTTTGGATTTGTATGGGATTTTGTTATGGAAAAATCTTTATTATGGCTGGAGGGTTTCTACTGTTAATTACTGCATTTCAGATAAAGCTGCCAGATGGGACACCATACAAGAAAAAAATCATAAAAACTTATAGTGATGGAGACTCCCTCTTAAGTCAGTTTGTGTGGGTACTGAAGTCCTCTTCTTTGAAATTGTTTCTCAGAGACTCACCGTGGTCTCTATTACTTCCAGAAGTAGGAACCACAAACATGGGGAGGTTGCTCCAATCCTCTTTGTTTGAAGAGGAAAAAGTATAGTAAAAAAAGTGTACCTTTCAAATACCACTCTGACTTTTCAACTTTTAATGTATAAAATCACCCATTTCATTTTTTAATGTAGTTAACCCAATTTACCATTATTCAGTCACATGGAATTACTTATGTTATTTTACAATACGTCCTTTCAGACTACAGCAATGTTTGAGAAATGTGGCTGCTCATTAACTAAACAATAAAAAAAAGCCCAAGCTTTTGAGATCTGAAAGGCTACGCTGTGAAACTTGTAACATACAGGAACTTTATGGCCTGGACTTCACTGCAACGGGAAACAATCTTCCATTGTAACTGTGGAATTTTTTTCTACTAAAATTTCAAATTGCTGTGACAAGGTATGTAAGCTTATAAAGGAAGGTTATATTTCTCTGAAGCTGCCTGTGTGAAGAAGAATGTATATGCGCACCTTTGGATAATACAGAAAATCACTCCACAGTGGTAAGGAACTGCTGAGAAGTTTATCCTCTTTTTACTACTCGTATTTTGTTCTCCACCCACCTATTAAGTTTCTGTATCACTATAGCATGCACAGCTCTTTCTTTCCTTTCATTCAGCTGTAAACTGTATAGCCATCTAGATGAGGAAATTTGTCAGTAGAGACCTCATATTTTTGTAACAAGAAACCCAACCAATCTATTCCCAAGGACATAGAATAACTTCTTTCTCATGGTAAAATCCAAACCATTCTTTGACATGCTGTAAAATGAGATTATTCATACAATGCCGTGTCACAAACTGTTCATAACAAATGAGACAGGCAGGCATCTCTCCTGCCAACTGCTAACACCCTGCTTACTCTCTTCCTGGAGCTGGCACTTCTTAATAACATCTTTCAGAAAGCAAGGCCAGAATAGATCATTCTCATTTAGCAAGATAAATATTTCATAAGTGAGAAAGTGATTTAGGTACTTTTGCCAAGTTCAAAATCCTGATAGAAGCTATGAGTTAGTTGCTAAAACAAGACTAATTGCATCATCTAAGTTGCATTTAGATATTGCATTTAGGATCTTCTCAGATGTTCATTAGTAAAGTCAGAGCTAGTTGTTGGCACAGATCTGGCACTTCTGAATTTGGAGATAGTTTGGATTTGCAGGCTGTGGCATATGGCAGTGCACCAGTGCCTTAAAGTTGAGTCTGGATCTCTATAGTTTGTGCTTATTGTTTGTAGAACAAAATAGCACAGTTTGGGAAAGCAGGAGAGACTGA
Organism: Centrocercus urophasianus; assembly: GCF_019232065.1. Classification (NCBI taxonomy): domain Eukaryota; kingdom Metazoa; phylum Chordata; class Aves; order Galliformes; family Phasianidae; genus Centrocercus; species Centrocercus urophasianus. The sequence continues at coordinate 6,348,760 of NW_024884253.1, forward strand.
CCTGCATTATGAGAAAAGAGAGAAAAGACTCAAATAGCCAGTCCTAACACAGAAACTTACTGCCACCAGTCCATGTGGAGTGGAGTCCAGATCATGAATTGGCTTCTTTCAGCACAGTGTTTTATTTGAGCGTAAGCACTGCTATGAATGCACCGACCTCTACATAGCATTCACTGTGTAAAGACAGGACTTGGACCTACAAACCCTGGCTCATCAGTAGGAGGGCAAACAGCCTCTTTCAGGAACTAGGCGGCTGTGCAGTGGGTGAGTGCACTGAGCACCAGGAAGCTGGATGCTGGTTTGTGTTTACTAACTTTAACATGAACACCAGAGCAGCTTGGGAATTGGCTTTGTGAGTTCAGAGTCACAGCACTTGCTTAGAAATGGCATCGCATTTCCATGACCTTCTTCAGCTGGCATGGCCACAAAAAAAGAAGGGATCGCAGGATCGTAGCATTGGAAGGGACCTTAAAGGTCATCTAGTCTCAATCCCCTGATGTGGGCAGGTTTACCACTCCCCAGATCAGGCAGCTCAGGGCCTTATCCAACCTGTCCTTGAACACTACCAGGGCTTGGGCATCTACAGAGGTGGAGATCCTGTTTGTTCCTTCCTCCCCCTGACTTGCCTTCTCTGTTCTTGTCATTGCTCTTCTTCCTGCATACCATCCAGACACTCATTAAGGGTCACGAGTCTCCAAGAGCAGTGAGGTGAGTTGGAGATCAGGTCAGGAGATAAAAAGGAAATATGACGACAGGATTTGTGTACAGGCATGAGAGAAAGACAAGACACTTTTGTTAGCATAGATGAAAGACAGAACTCTTTAATTAGCAGAGCAGTTACTTTCTCCAGTTGCTGGGAATGTAGACATTTCAGACCATTGTTTATGTGCCATAAAATCAACTCAGGCTAAAACACATGGTCACATCATGAGGAGGTAGTTTGTCACCCATAGCCTAAATATCTGCCAAGATACATCCAATAATTTAAGGGGAAACAACATATTTTCTGCAAGTTACTATTTTCTACTGGTTTTGCTTATCCCCATAGGTCATGAGGAACAGAAGCCATATGATATCCTACTCTTACAAAGGTGTTGTTGTTTCTCTCTGGGAAGCAGCTTGATTCAAGTGCCTAAAATAGAGCCTCTGACATTGGAACTGGTGGCCTTCAGTCATCATACCACCCAGAAAGAAGTCATGTCTAACTAACGAGTCCCTAGGGCTGACTGTGAAGAATTTTCACAAAATATTTTACTTATAAAAGTGAAAAATAGCTTGTTACTGTGCAATTTCTTACCTCTGAATTTTAATTACATAGATATTGACAAGTTTTCAATTGACTTTCTTTTGTAATCTTACTTTTGTGTTCAATACTGGTATTTGAAATTTGGGCCACTTAAGGTATTTTTTATTTCCTGTAGACAAAAAGACAGCAAACAAAATTAAGACGATGTATTTGAAAAGCAGTTAGAACATTTAAAAATGTTTAGTTACTTTTAATCATCTTAATTTTCAAACTTTTTTGTTTTATCTTTAAATTGTAATAGATGAATGTTTGCATTATTCTTCTGCTCCTTTTTTCTTTGCAATACAGTTCTTCTGACCTGTGCAGCTGGAATGCCTGTGTCTTCTTTCTAAGGAGATTAACTACCTTCAGTGGGCCTATAATTTCCAACTCAAGCTTCTTACATATTGTCTACAATTTTTAACTGTCCACAATAATTACCTTTAAATCATCAGAGCAGTGGGACGCTTGGAAAAAACCATAGCTATCCTTCTCAGGGTTTCTGCCATTTAATGTTGTGTTGTTTTCAGTCTTCCCTTCCTTCCTACTTTTACATATAACAATCTTGAGCAATCGGAAAGGCTGTGTGCATTAATCAGGATCCTTAATTTTGTGTTAGTGTGTTGGGAAAAAAAACAACACATATTCTGCATTCCATGTGTTATTTGATGAAAACTGCCCTGATGATTGATTCTCATTCTATATGCATGACTCCCAGTTTCATTAGAGTACTAGCACATTGCTCAGTGTATGGCAGGCATTTTGAAAAGATGTGACATGCAGCCATTGTCAGACTATGTGAATAACCTGAGAGAAAAGGCTTATGTGCCTGAAAGCTTATTTGATATATCCCCTAAATCTATCAGTCTCACAAAAGATATTACCTCTCACCACAAATCATACTTTGCTCATTGGAGCACTATGTAGCATACTTAATTATTATGAGCACTCTGGGGATGCAGGATTAAGAAGTCTACATGCATTTAAAACAGGATTAATGTCTTCACAGAAGAGTGGAAACTGATGTCACTTCCATACCACTTAGAAGCAAATTTGCAATGGAAATAATGCCAATTTAATGGCAAAATTTTGAATGTCTATTTGGTTGGAGGAAACATTCTGCTTTCTACATTATCTCAGCTTCAAGGTTCTGAAGTCTTGTACAGAAATCACACAATAATTGGCTTCTCAGGCTTGTTTCCTAAAGAGATGGAACTTAATGTATTTCTGCAGGCTCTATCAGTCCCTCACTTTTTTTCTAATTCTTGGATCTACTAGCCAATTTCAACCAAATTTTCAATAAAGCTGAAGTTCAGAAAGATATTATGTTCCTAAAGTTGTGCAGAAATTGAAAGCTGAGTAGAATAGAAAGATCTGAATTAGTGCTCATGAAGACAGGGGCAAATGACTTAGGTATTACCTGTAGTGGCTGGAAGTAGTTCACTGAGCTATGAGCAAGCAGAGTCAACACGCACCCCTCAGGATCTATTTGCCTTAGGGCAAATGAACCAGACCACCTCTAGTCAGCCATGGAGATGAGACTGGAGATGAGACCGCTGGACTAAGGTGAATTTAGGGAACAGAGAGCACAGATCTTTATGCAAGTGGTGTTTGTTTATTTTGTTGTTTCTGAAGCAGCTTTTTCTTTGTTATTTTTGAGATGTCTATTTTGTCTCTAAACAGTGTATTTTATTGGTTGAAATTTACAAAAGGCAAACTCTTTAGCTGGGTCTGTGATGATAGAACAAGGGCAAATGGTGTCAGGCTTAAAGAGGGTAGATTTAGGTTGGATGTAAGGAAAAAGTCTTTTACAGTGAGGGTGGTGAGGAACAGCCTTCCCAAAGATGTGGTGGATGCCCCATCCCTGGAGATTTTCAAAGTGAGGCTGGATCAGGCCCTGAGCAACCTGTTCTAGCTGTGCATGTCCCTGTTCATTTCAGGGAAATTGGACTGGATGGCCTTCCAACTCTAAGAGTTCTATGATTCTGAAATAAATAATGAATTTTCCAGACACTAAGGTTTTTTCAAGGATAAGCTGTATAAATCTCTGAGCAAACCTGTCTAATCCCACAGCTGACTGTGGTTTGAGCAGTAGTTGGAACTAGAGACATCTTGAGGTCCATTTCAACCTGATACATTCTGTGACTCTATGAAAGCAGAAATGTGCCTTGTCATGTTGCTGAAAACAGACTAGAGCTCTGAGTATGGCTAGGTTTGGTTTTCACAGTTTTTAATATCTGCTGTCTTTTAAAAGTCCTTCAGGATTTTTCAGTACAAAAGAAGGTGAAAGGTACTGCTAATGCTTAATATTTACAGTGTGCTAATCACCAGAGAAGTTAGCTAAGGTCAAGGCTAAGCAAAGAATGAAGGTAATTTAGTGACTAACTCATTAACCTACAACACAGGAAATCAGAGTTTATTAGAGACTTCCTGTATAAGCTTATGTCAGTGACAGTGGGCAGGATTCATCTCACGTAATTTTAGCCTTGCAGAAGTTAGTTAGCTAATTTAATCTAGCTCATTAGATTCCCTCATGGCTCAATAAAGAAACCAGTTGCTGCAGTATGTTCTGGTGGGATGGACTTTCTTTTCCCCTTTACAGAGAAAAGAGGAGAGATAATAGCATTCCATCATTTCGCAGGGGAGCACGTGGGTAAATCCAGCCTGAATTGCGAGATACTCAGAATCTGCCTAAGTGCTTAGGTGGACAATTACTCTGTTTGCTGCATTAACAAACACGAAGTGATGACAGATGAATAAAATACTGCTGAGGAAAATAGTATAGGTATGTTTTTGTGGCTGCAGTGGATACATTGGAAAAAGGGAATTGTTTCTTGTAGAGTTTTGTCTAGCTCAGTAAACAAAATACCCAAACACACAATGGTAACTTATCTTTAAAGATAAATTTTACTGAAATTCACTTTTGAAGTTTTTTCTTCCTCCTGGCAAACCAATTCAGCCCTACTCTCCAGGCAGCCAAAAAAAACCCAAAACAAAACAAAAACAAAAACAAAAAAAGGCAAGCAAATACAAGATAAACTGAAAGGTGGTACAGTCCAATGAATTAAAAACAATGTCTTCCACTCCATCCATACAGAAGAGTGAAAAAAAAAAAAAAAAAAAAAAAAGGAAAAAAAATAACCCACATAAATATGTAATTTTGATCTTCCTTTCAGGCATGCATTGGAAATAACCTGCTTCTGTTTGCCAGTCTTTGCTGTTAACTGCACCTCTGGGAAGCAGGCAAACAATTCTTGGAGAAAAAGGAATAAGGGGAATAAGGAGGATTAAACTGATGTAAACTTCCACGCTGTCTGGCTGGAATACAAGTGGTAAGAAATTCTTCTAAGAATTTCTAATGCAGCACCCATATTTCATTAGCATTTTCCACTGAGCCCTAACAGCTTATAAAACCCAGCATCTAACAAACTTTGCCATGCTCCCATGAAGGACTGTATTCTTGAAATTCTTGCATTGCTAGAAAGTCAACTGCCATAAAATCAGAGGAGCACACTCTCATTTAATCCAGCTCCTGTTGTGAAAAGTACCAAGGTCTTCTTTGAAGTATTGAGGCTTAGCAGCAGTGACCCTCAACCTACTTCAACACATGCTAAGCTTCTAACAGGCACCACAGCGTTTGGTAGACACGAGGAAGAATTTACTCACAGAGCTCTCTGCCCTAGTAGTTTGTAGGTCCAGAAAAGCTGTGATTAAAGTGGCTTTCCTTCAGACTTTAGGAAGAAGTCTGGAGAAAGATATCAAAAAATGTAAAAAAACAACAACAACAACAACAACAACAAAAATCCAAAAATCAAGAAACAAAACTTTTTGCCTTTTTTATTTATTTATTTATTTATTTTTAATGTACTTAGTAGTCAGCTGGGCTTACTGCCATGGATTTTCCCAAGTTCTCTGAGAGTTCCTTCTTGCCATTTTTAGGAACTTCTTTGGGTTTAGGAATTTTTGGGGTTTTTTGATGTTATTGTGTTTTTTGTCAGTGGTAGTCCTACTTTTGATAAGTTACTATACGTAAGCAATCCCATCTTTTTATCACTGCAGTGTGATTGTTTATAAAAGCATTCTCAAAGGCGTGCCCCTCTGAACACAATAGAAGCAGACTATATACAATCTCCTGACTGAGAAGTGCTGTGGATAAACGGAGTAGAAAGCTAGATGTGCCAATACAGGATCATGGAGTGGTCTGGAGAAATGCTGTCATTCTCTCTGCACCGGGGATTAGAGGAGAGAAAACTGGCAAAAGTATGGAGGATGTAAGGAAAAGCTCTAGAAATGATTCAAGTGTAGAGAAGAAGGTTCTGCCTATTTCTAGAGGCTATGTCTATTCTGTTTTAGTAGGTAACACCTACTGAAATAAAATGGTGTAGACTAGCTCATGTCCATACCACACAAATCTTAGCTGTAATCTTCGCTTAGCCCCTGTGTGATCACACTGGTCTTGAGGCATAGCTGTCACATGTTGTGCTTTTTATCTGCTTTGAAATTAACTAAAAAACCTGAATTTGTGCTTTATTCGATTTCACAGTCCAGCACGGAGGCCATATGTTGGAACCAAACTTGCAAAAAGTTTGCTGGTAGCAGGCTTAGATTCTGGTAACATATGTCTAAGTTGGCAAATAGATGTGGCAGATGTCAATGTGAAATAGCTCACCATGAAGCTAAGAGCAGGGCCAATCATGGTCATTGTTGTAAATTATTTTTGTCAGTAGGTAATGGGATGTTTTGCTCAAGGTTTCTTACGAACTGAGGTTTTTTAAAATTTATGTACTGGGCCTTAGTTTCATCAGACTGATTCTGTTACACGTGTGTATGGTGGAATTCACTTTGGGAAGCATTGTGCAAATTCCGTAGGAATATTTCCTAGATACCATTAACAACATGGGACCAAGCTGAACTTGGGAAAATCACATTAATGGATGATATTTTGTATTAAATAAAGCTAAGTTACACCAGAGTCTAAGGAAGTAATGAAATAAACAAGTTGGTCAAAGAAGAAAAACTTAAAACATATTTCTTGTTGTGTTTGTTTCCTACATATAAAGAGATCTTCAGATATTTGGAGATCAGCCTCATTCTCCTCCAAAACTTTTGTTCTGTTTTGTCACCCTGATGACTGTGAAAGCTGTGATGCGCTTTGACTCTTGGGAGAACAGATACACAACAATTACAATTGCTCATAATTTTGATGAGGCACGAAAGGTAATGCAGTGTTTTGTAATCTGTAAGTGGGAAATTAATGATACCCAAAAGCTGCTGCAGCAACAGATGTTAAGCATTTGTGTGGTCATGTGCCTTGAGCTATTGTTAACATTAGCTGAGAACTATTAAAAAGTGATATTGCTATTCAGAGATAAGACTATTTATTTAGACATTTCTAAAAGACAGTTTTTCTTAAAATTTAAGATTTTAGAAATTAAAATTTTGCTAGTACATATGTTTACATACACATACATTTTTCTATCTCTACCTATCAGTATATATTATTTATATATACATATATATACAGATAATGCATGTATTGATTTTCCAGCCTGAAAACCCATAAATGATACAGCAATGGATGCAGTGATGATGAAATAGATAATCAAAGAGCAATCAGGTTTGAGCTTGTGAGTATCATAATACATTGATATTAGATTGTTAAATTAATGATTAAAGAAAAATGTTCATAAAAGGAGGAAAGATTTCTATTTGTCTTGATGCAATGTTAGCTAACCACTACCCTGTTCTCACATGTTCCAGAGCTGCAACATATGCCCTCTAATTATCAACACTGACTTATTAAAGACATCTGCAGCTTCACGGTCATTCTTATTTAAACAGTATTCCAAGCTTATTGCAGTCCAAGATGCTGGAGCGAGGGAAGAATCTTGCTTATCCTATTAAACTCAACCCTGAGATAAGTTGTGAACTGGCTTGAGAAGAGGCCTCCTAACCATTTAAGATTCTGTAGCATAAAAAGTCTTAGTATTCAAATTTACAGTTTGTTTGAAAGAAATAAGTGTTCAAGGGGATTAAGGAAGTCTACTTCACAATATCACTGTAACAAAATGTGTGCAGCTGTTTCACATCCAGAGTACTGAAGATGTATTTTCTCAATCAATAAACATTTTACCCTTTTTACATAGAGTTCTAACTGAAAAACAACACTTGTTTTTATTGCAAGGTATCTTGCTAAAAGAAACAAATCTATAATTCACTAGAACAAAGCAAAAAAAAATTAATAATAATTTAAAAATTTGCGCCCAGCTATGCACCACTCTACTGACATTTTGAAATAGATTTTTCTTTCATAAAATGTATATCAATTCCTATGGTTCCTCTGAAGACTGTAAATTTCCCAACTGGAAAAATTCACCAAGGAATTGCTCCATTGAGCAATTCTACATGTTTTCTAATCCTTTGATAATCTGTATTTGCTGGTAGGTGGGAGAGTTGTGAAACTTCCATGCACTGTTAAAACCATAGATTAAATGCTTTTTACAGGTAGGCAGCATCAATCACTAAGATTAGATGTCAGGCCAAAATTACTTCTCTAAATTACCATGCTAGTCAATGAGTATCAGTAGACATCTTCATGTTATGAGTCAACCACTTATGAGAGAAACTAAACTTTTAGTCTCTTGAAATTTACTGAGCCTGAACTCAGAAGCACAAGACTATGTCTTGATTTGCAGGGTATTTCAACATATTCCAATGACTTTTGCATCCCTCTTAACAAAAACATTTTAAAAGGAAATACACTTTAGAAAATGCATTGTGCACTCTGATAAGTACTAAACTTTCCCTAAGAACTTCACAAGTTTGTCAGTTGAATATGAGCCAGAAGTGTGGTGGTCAAGAAAGCCAATGGCATCCTGGCTTGTATCAGGAATGCTGTGGTGAGCAGGACCAGGGAAGTCATCCTGCCCTGTACTCGGTACTGGTGAGGCCTGACCTCGAGTACTGGGTTCAGTTTTGGGCACCTCAGTACAGAAAGGACATGGAAGTGCTGAGCAGGTCCAAAGGAGGGCAACAAGGCTTGTGAAGGGCTTGGAGAATATGGCCTATGAGGAGAGACTGAAGGAACTGGGGCTGTTTTGTCTGGGGAAAAGTAGGCTGAGGGGAGACCTAATTGCTCTCTTCCAATATCTAAAAGGTGCTGGTGACAGGACCAGGGGAAATGGCCTCAAGTTGCACCAGGGTAAGTTTAGGTCTGTAATCAGGAAACGCTTCTTTACAGAAAGGGTTGATAAGCACTGGAAAAGGCTCCCCAGGGAGGTGTTTCAGTCACCATCCCTGGATGTGTTTAAAAACCGTTTGGATGTGGGGCTCAGGGACATGATTTAGTGGAGGGTTGTTAGAGTTAGGGTAGGATGGTTAGGTTGTGGTTGGACTCAATGATCTTTAAGGTCTTTTCCAACCTGAGCAATTCTATGACTCTATGAAGTTTAAATTATCAGCAGTTCTTATTAGCAGGTTGCAGACTCACAGTCACATTCCTGTGGTGTGGACTTTCCTAGTGTAGGATATAAAAGCTTCAAGAGTTACATTTGATGGCTTTATTCACTAGCAAAGTACCCTTGAAATTGTCCTCTATCCCTGCATAAAACATTTCAAGATTTCTGAAGTTTTCTCTGCAACCAAAGTAAATTTATTTTTTATACTTAGGGTGTGCTTGCAATAAAAACACTAACATATATTTCTGGGTAATCCTCTGGGGGAAAATAAAAACTGGAAAAAAAGTCATGTCTTGCTGATATTCTTGGGTTTTCTTTGTGGTTTATTTTGCAGGGTATTTTTTGTTGTTGTTGTTTATTTTTTTTACAAGATGTTTGTTTTATTGATATTTAAGTGATGTTTTGGTTTATTTCACAATAACAAAACTGAAATGCACCATTTGAGTTTAAAGGAAGATATTTTATTATTTTGAAAATCAGCTGGCATACATTTGCACCCTTGAATTAGAAAGGTACATCTACATTCTTATTTGTTTTCTTGACAAAGTCATACATTCTTACTGCTTCTTAGAACCAAAACAATATATGTTTTTATTTTCTGTATTTGTGTCTTTATTTCAATGAACACATCATTTCAAATATGCTAGGTATAATTCTTATCCTTTGCTTTTGAAGTCCTGTGGCAACCTGGTAATAAACATCAAAAACACACTTGAAAAAAAAAATAGGAGAACAAAAATGTATTATTTCTACAAGATGTCCAAAGAGGGAGTTGAATTAGTCAATTTTCTAGAACCAGTCCTTTTGTAGCTATTTTTTCCTTTTTCTCCACCCAATTTTTTTATTTTTATTTTTTTAAATATCAGCCTAAATGAGTTCTGCAACAATGGCAAATGTGATGATGCATGATATTCAAATGAATCTGCCATTTTCTCGTTAGATATAGGATCTCAGTACTTATCAAGTGCACCAAAATGGAATAGCAAGCATAGCAAAGAACTGCATTTCGTCTTGGCTAAGAGGATTCTTTTTGGACCAGTTTTTGAACTCTCTTTAAGTAGCTGGACCTACATTCTTAGTTCTCTCTGGCAGGTAATTCAAAGTCTTTCCTGACAGGTAGCGTTTTTACTGTAGTTACAAAATTTGGGGCTCAAGAACTGGGATTACAGTTGTTTGCAAATGCAATTAAAATTATTCAGCAGTACTACACTGCAAAGTGTATCTTGTGCTGATACATACTTATTAGACAGTGCATGCACAATGCTTCCGAGTGACAAAGAGGATACTCTTCAAGTAGGCATGACTTTTTAATAGACCTGAGGTTGGGTTCATCACACCTAATTTTGGTACCTGAGCAGTCTTAGTATGTATGTATGTATATGTATATATTCAGAATTTCTACCTCAGACCTCAACTCCTGTCTAACTGACAGGATATGGGGAAAAAAAAAAAAAAAAATCTAGTTCAAAGAGAATATTAATCCCAGCATCTAATTTTAGAGAAAGAAACTTCTCTCTGGAGCCACAAGATGGACAGAAGGAACTTTGTAAATGCACACTGTCATACTTGGTAAATATTTACAAATGATATCAATACATTTAATTGTATCTGCCTATAGATTTTATGAAAGATTTAGAAAAAAATACAAGATAAAATATTGATTTCTTTACATTTTCTTTGGGAGTCTCTTTAGGTAGATGAGCTTTCAAAAATATGTTAAGGTTACAATTCAATCTCCAATAAACTTTCCAGTGACTTAGGGGTACTGGATCCCACCCTGAAGGGAAGACTGAGAGTATCAGCCTCCCAAGGGCATGAAAAAAAATAAAGAGATGTCAAAATAAATTTAGGACTAGGCAAGCAATCTTTATAGGCACAGCAAAGCACAGAGCTAGAGAAGATGTGCTGGCAAAACAAACAGACAGGATACTAAGTTTATTTTCTATACATCATTTGGCTATATTGTTACATGAAGTATATCCTCCTGCCAGATCAGGTGATAAGTGATTCTGAGATATTCTGGCTCTGGAAGGAGGTACAGCTTACTGAAAATAAAAGGAAAGCACAAGGAGAGATCTTCAATAAGAATATGTGTGTCACAGTGCTTTGCAATCCAGCAAATGTTGTGGGAGTCCTTTAGGCTGATATTTTTCATTTAAGGTGAAGGGGGGAGGAGGGGAGGGGAGGAAAACCATGAATGAGATTGAAATTAGTGAAGTGAGAGACAACTCTGCATATTTATTACTGGGCCAGGAAGATCAGCAGGGCTGGGTAACATGTAACTGACCTAGAAAAGTATCTGACTAATGTAGGAACACAGAATGCAAAACGGGGGTGTAATTGGACTGTATACAGCTCTGAGATCAGGTTTTTCTTTCTAATTTGAGTTACCCTTTAGATGACTTGTACTCCAAATGCTGGAGTACTGAATGCCATTTAAGCATTTCTTCAGGGTTCGAGGCATTTGTTTCAAGAGTGAGTGACAAAATGTTTCCCACCCAGACATTACCTGCATTGATTTCACCTGGCAAGGTGAATCAGAGAGAGACTTAGTTTAGAAGCAAAGGAGTCATGCCCATGTGACACATAAAGATCATTGTGCTCATGGCTTACATACCTGTTTTTTCATCTGGGCAGGATGGGTGCTCAGTGAGCTATTCTACTCCACAGCAAGGAAAAGTACTGAGCTGGCACAAAGCAGAAATACACCCTGTGACTGTATTATGGTGCATAACAGCTCATGGCAATGGGCTTTTGTGATGAGCTGGATGAGGATGAGGTAAAAAAAAAAAAAAAAAAAAAAAAAGTGCTGCTTCCAATTACAAACAACCCTTCTGCAAACACAAAGTAAGATAATGATTATAAAGCACGTATAGCTGTACAGCAAAATAGAGCGGTCATTTTAAAGGAATATCTGGTGAAAGTAAAAGTCCAACATTTACTTTGGAAAATCAATTATTCTTTCAGATTTTCTGGTTTGGGATGAGAAAGTTTAAACTATTTTCTTTGTTTTGTGAGTGCTTTATAAAATAAGACAGTTTGTTTATTAAGAGAAAAGTTGATAAATTTAGGAGATTTCTAATCCCTTCCAAATGTTCCACGTAGAATAGCATTTTAATAACTTCTAATCCTTCAGGGTCTGGATCTGCAGCAGTGTTAATGACTTTCTCTTTTTCAGTACTGTATGAAATCTAATTGCTAGGTTTACATCCAGATGTGGTTTCCAAAAGAAAAACAGAGAAAGTCAGTGATTTCCTTCATTCTCCTTTCATGTTGGTCTGGCACTTTAGGGGGACTTTCATCTCCAGGTTACAGATGAGGTTCATCTCCACTGAAACTGTTGAAGGGTTTGTGTGACTTGACAGAAGACTGAGGTCTTCAAGTCCGAGAGCATTGCAACAGCCAGCCCACAACATGGCAAATAAAGGGTGGTGTTAAGGAAGTGGGAGGAAGTAAATCAGTGAGGAATGAAAAGACATTTCTTTAACAGACTTCTAAAATGATGAAGATTTTCTTAAGCCACAAATTTCCTGGAAGTTCGTTTAGTAGATGAAACACAAGCTGGTAATAACTGAACATTTAGTAAATGATATGCTCACCCTACACTCCTGGTTTGGCCTCAAGTTAATAACATGACAGTTCATTATCTTTTCTAGGAAAAAATAAGTTAGGATTTACTCTATCCAACACTGTTATTGTTTTCTTTGTGTCTACTGTAGTTTTCATGGAAATAAAATAAGAGGCATTACTTTTAGAGTGACCTATGTATTTAATTCTAGAATATCTGAAAACATGGTTTTATCAGTTTCTTCTTAAATAAATTCAACATTCAAATCTTAATTAAAAGTATCAAACTGTTCACAGCTTCGGTTCAAGATATTTTTAGTGCTGAGCTGTAATGAAAATGGACAGACGTAGTATGGTCACTTTCTTCTGAGGATTGCAGTTCACTAATTATAACCACAGCAGGAGTGTTCATCCCATGTTATCTGCATCCTTTTCTGTGGCTGTGGGAGAGCAGCATTTTGTCCAGGAGTGGTTACTGAGCCAATCCCACAAATTTCCCTTTACCTTAAGCCAAACATTCAGATGCCGACAACTTCAGTGATCCGAGTGTGTCGTACAGCCAGCAGGCTGCCTGCCAGACCACTTCTTCCATCAAGCTTCCTAATTTCTTTTACTTTCTTCAACACTGCTTCCCTGTCACAGTAGATGTGTGTAACCCATTGGAAGTCAACTCATCTGACGCCAGTTTTGAAACAATCAGTCGTAAGTTTGTCCTCTTTTGGTTCCTTCCTCCAGGAATTCACATCTTCTGTGTCCCAGCTCACAGAAACATCTGAACATCCATTTCACATTCAAGGAGAAACAGCATTACTTTCCTCACAGAGGGGCAGCTTCCAATTGGCCAGGTCTCAAGCTGCTTTGAGTCAGCTCCTCTGCTGTTGATGCACTTTTGTCATGACTCTTTCACATTTTAAACAGTTAAACATTGAGTGAAGCAAAGAATGATCACTTGTACATGATGGGCAGATAAATATAAAGAGCAGGATTAACAATGATTTCCCTCTTCTCAGAAGAATACAAAACATACTTGGCATCTTTTAGCATACTGTGTAAAAGATTTTAGCTAGACTTGCTTCTAAGGATTTTATTTTTACAGCTTGTGTTGGTTTCTCATCAAGAAAATACTGTCTGCACAGGTAGAGTAATCTTCAGTGAATCAATATCTGTGAAAGGATTTTAAATAAATGTGGTTTATTTCAAATGGGGTAGGCTGAGTATCAGCTACTCAGATCTGCTGACAAACAGGGACTTTTTGGGTTGTGGTAGGATTAACGGGCTTATATCATTCTTACCATTCTAATTTCTAACTGAGATGTAAAAGGAAAAGGTTTTTCAGGCATTTGAATGCTGTGACATTGATTCATTAAGGTTTTTCTATTCCATCCACAATTTATATTCCCCCCAGTATCCCTCAAGAATATAGAGAAATATTAATTGCAAAAGCGAGATTTCTACATTGAGAAATACAACAGCCATCACTGAAGTACATATAGTTTTTTAAGATCACAAATAACATTCTCCGTTGTTGCAGTATGTAAAATAGACTCTTGGTCTCTCTTGTTGTTATCATTTTATCCCCAGGAAGTTTAAGTTATGTCTGTGCTAAGGAATTAAATGTGTCTGGGTTGTTCTCTGGCATGAGAGCATGGATAAACATACATACCCATAAGAGGGTATTATTAAACCCTCTTAACATACAGATCAGGGTAGTGACATCCAAAGAATCTATTGGGAAAGGACACAGTCCATCTCCTGGCCTGTGTCTGGGAAATTCCTGACGGAGGTCTACATGACCTCAATCACAGCCACGTTGAGGCTCATGAGACAATGGCTTCCAGTATCCACAAATGCTCCCCCCTGATGTTACTGAATGTAATGGTAAAGACACAATCCCAAGTTTCAGACCATTGCAAGAAGAAAACAGACTAAACTTCCAGGGGGTTATCCATGCTCTCCATAGGTAGAAACTGTATTGGCAGCATGTCAGTATAGTGATAGGGTGAACCACCCACAGTCAAAGTCCTTAGAGTTGTAGTCCCTGCAATTCTATTAGCACTGCATTAAACACTTTTCATCCAAGTCAAGTATACAGAGATTTTAGTCGGATCATATGGTTTAGGAAGGATTTTGATGAGCATTGGTGAAAAATTTCTGGGACTCATAGGTCTCAACACAATTTTTTGTGATGTCAGTTAAATATCTACAGGCAGAAATAGAAATTATCCTGCAGTGGTACACATTTTGGTGCATATTACAGAATCATTAAGGTTAGAAAAGACCTCAAAGATGATCTAGTCCAACCATCAACCCATCACCACCATACTCACTAAACCATGTCCCCAAGTGCGACATCTCCACATTTCTTGAACATCTCCAGAGAAAGTGACTCCACCACCTCCCTGGGCAGCCTGTTCCAATGCCTCACCACTCTTTCTGAGATAAAAAGTCTCCTAATATGCAGCGTGGAGGAGTACTCTTCCTCCAGTGCAGGTTCATTTCCAGTGCTGCCATGGAGACAGCATGCAACTCTGATAAAACTGTCAGGGATAAGTATCCTTCCATGCTCTTCAGAACCAGCAGAGCTACACTTCTCTTTAAAAAGGGAGGTGAATGCTGACAATGACTGGTTTAATGTGAGACTGTTTCATCCTGGACAAAATAATCCGGGATCTTGCCTGCTTACCATGTTGCATCCTCATCTTCTATTGTTTAATTAAAAAAAAAATTTTCTGCTTCTAGCCTTACTGTCTTATGTTGCTGTGTTTCACTCTAAATAAAATAAAAAATAAATTTAAAAAAAAGACACAGAAAGCAGTAAGACAATATGGCAAAGCTATGTAAGCATATATATGTTATATATGTATGTAGCAAGTTTTCATTAACTCAGGAATTTGCTGACTTTAAGATTAAGAACAGTTTTCTCTGCAAAACTGTAAATAGAAAATAAACTGTCATTTATTACAGGAGCTGTAGCCAAGAGCCATAATTATTGTTATGATTCTGGAAAATTTTAGGTGGTGCATAAATGAAGAGTGAAGCTTCATGTAAAGGTCTATATCTGTACAAATAAAGTTATCACACGTATATAGGTTCTCCATATAGGTGATTTAACTCTCAGGTTGCTCTGTGCAGATTCCAGTTTTAGGCTTGATAATTATCATAGGTCCCTTCCTGCTCAGGAGATTCTACACTACTTCCTCATGCATATATAATATTCTCTTATTTCTTTTTCTCTCTTAGGCAAAACATAATTATTAAGCAATTGCATAAACGAGGAAATGTATGGAAATGAGAGACAATTAATTTATCATAAGCTTTATTATAGCAGCAAAAAATATTTATTTGCTTGAGACAATTTGTATAAATGTTGATATCTGAATAAAAATAAAAGTTAATCTAAAAAGAGAGCAAAATTTTCTGCTTAGCTTCCATCATTGTAAATATACAACCATTCTGCTGTTATTAATGTATATATTCTGGATTTATGCCAGCAGAACAGCCATCAGAGTCTGGCCCAAAAGAGGAATTTGAAAAAGGAAAGGTCACTGTCAACTCTAATTTTGTACCCGGTATGATGAATTATTGGCATGAACAACAACCACTTAACCTTCCAGCTTTCATTTCACTGCACAAACATTAATGGATTTCTCTCCCTAACCCCCATGTGAGGAAGGTCAGTGTTATCCCAGTTTTAAAGATGAGGAATTGTGCAGAGAAAAGCAAATACAGGGGTTTTTATGATTCTGAGCCTTACTCTGGCTACCTAATCACAATGAAGTTGGCTCCTGTGCCTCAGATTTGTATCAAATGGTTACAATCTACAGCCTTGTGAGAACCCTTCTTTGCTTTCTGGCTCAAAGCTTGCTTCCTGAGGTATTTCTTGTGATAAGACTCTGATTTATTGAGGAGGCAAGTGATGGGTGCTACCATGTGACAATCAACATCACTTTGTGGACATTTGAAAGCACCTTCCTTCAGAGCTGTTTGCCTCCAGAAGAGAGTGCTCAGGAGTGTTTACTGGTGGAAGATCTGGCCTGTGACCAAACAGCTCCAGCTTGGTATGGAAAAACTGGGGAATGACACCATCATGTCCTGTGAAAAATAGGATGCAAGTGGGCATCTCTGCTCCCTCTTATCTGCTAGCAAGATCCAGAAGATGGGAACAAAGGATTTTCTGCTGAGATCCCAGAACCAGAAGCTGCAACTCCAAGGAGAGCTTGGATTTGATCTGTCACTCCAAATAGAGCTGACTCGACCACTTTAGACTTAGTAATAAATAAGTTGGTACTTAATAAATAAGTTGGTACTACCATTGAGAAGTTGTCGTTGTCAACGGAACAACAATGCCCGATGACCCACCACTACTGAAGATCAATGACTGAACTACAAATCACGCTGGATCCATGGTGGTGACTATCTCGCTCTTGCTTCCTTCAAAGACTCCTTGCATTTATTTCCTATCTTTTCTACCACCCTTCTCCCCTTCCCCATCTCCCTGATTAAGATTTGTAATAAACTGGTTGGACCAACATTTGAACCATTCTTCCTTAATCTCATGCTGGCTATACATATATCAAAGAATCTCCTCTCCCTCCTATAAATCGGATCAAAACAAGCCTACACCTCTGCAAGTGGTCATGGAGGCTTGGAGCACAGGCTCTGTGGAATGCAGGCTTTAGTGTGTTGTGAAGTACATGCTAAATTTGTACAGAGCTACTTCTACAGGGATAAGAATACTAAGAGGCCTTAACCCTTTCTCACCCTTCTCTTCACCTCCACCCCAGTTGGGTGTGTAGCATTTTTTCATGGGAATTACTGCCTCAGCTCTGCTACTTGTGTCTACCTGGCATCCCTGCTCCAGATCAGCAGTGGTGCTGCATGTGCCAGGGAGGACCAAAGGTCTGAGCCATAGAAACATGCATTTAAACGGTCAGCTGAAGTTCTGGGTGAGGATGGCCCCCTACACTTGTGTGATCAGCCCTTTGCCTTGATCATCTGTGTAGAATAAATGAGTAATTTATCTTCCAGCGCCCTTGGTCTTGTACACTTAACTGGGGGTTTCTCTGACAACAGGAATGATTTAAAACTTTGCTGAGTAAAATCCTTAGAATGATTGTTGATTTTTGGAACTGTTTTTGGTCCCAGTTTTCCATTCATTCCACAAAAAATACATTTGCATATGAGATGTTAAAGTCCTGACGTGTTCTGAAGACATGATTACACTTTAGGTCACTGGGGTGTGTTGAACCCTGCCTTTGTATGTGGACCAACTAATCCCTATGTCTTTAGGTGCAGAAACTGAATAAAATACTAGCATGTTTACAAAAGGTTAATCATCTGGCAAACAAAAAAACATTTATTTATTTTTGCATGTTGACTATTCCTACTTGAAGGCCCCCATTGCATAATGAAGGACTTCTGCCCTGGACAAGTTTTTTACGGCAGTGACTCATAAAACCATCCTCAAGATTGTCACAAGATAACTACTCCATTAATGTCATCAACAGAGAGAAAGCACCTTGGTTATATGAAGGATAATGCAGCTTTGAGTTTGCTTTAAGCAGTAGAGGACTCACCGAACAAGTGAGATCTCACAAAATCCCCATCAGAGATCTAGAAAACTGTCTCTGGTGCTAGCAAACTTAAAAACAGTAAAGACTTTGGACCTGGTTTGGTGTAAAAGTCTATTCCTGTCCTTAGTGAAGCATTTTGACTTTTCTGCCTGCCTTCTCACTCTTTTACCCATGGCCCATTTCGGCATGAGCACTGCAAATCTTGTTTTGATGGTTGGCTCATTCATCTGCAGGAGACTGATCTTACCTTCGAAACATCTTTATTTCTGTTTCTTGAACTGAAATCTGTACAATGAGTTAAACATTCTGTCACATATAGACTTTATTAATGTTTATTCTCATTTTATTTTATTTTATTTTATTTTGTTTTATTTATCATTTCTTTTCAAAAGAAGGTACTCCTTTGCAGGAGGACATTGGCACCATTTCCCAGTGTAGATTATGATTCCAGTTAACTCCATCTATAGCCAGAATCATTTGCAGAGATCACTCACTCAGCTATGTCCATAATTCATGTTCTTTCACACTTGGTTGCACTGCTTCTAGATGCTCCTTGCCATCTGCAGCTGTACTTCTTACCCACCAAAGGAGCAGACAGCGCAGATGTGATTATGGCTCAATGTAAGTAAAATTGAACCTAGTTTCCTAGGTAAGAAGTCTCTTTAAAAAGGCCAAAACAATGAACCAGAGAATTAAAGACCAGTCAGACAAACTTACATTGCTGAAAGTAAAAATATTGGAAGAAATAACCAGACTATTGGCAAGCAATTGGAATTTACAGTGATGCTACAATTGCACAGAAAATGTTGCATTTAGAATGATATTTTAAATAAAATATAGTCACACGCAGGTCAGCATTACTACTAAAGATCTCCAGATGTTAATGTTCAATCTACAAATAAATTCAATCCCAAAAAACAAATTCTCAGAATAATTACTCATTTTGGTTTTCCCATGTGCATGAACACCGAAAAAAATAAAGTCATTCTTAAAAGATTTATATGGGACATACAAACTCAGAGGAAAACAATTCTTTCAAATGATAAAATAGAAAATAAATGGAAGTTGCCATATTATCCAAGATAGAGAAGATCTACATAATAAATCCCAACAACAGACTGTACCTCCTGTTCTCACCCATAGCACACATCAGTGAATGCATATTTTCTCTCTGATTGTCTAAGCACGCACAGATGCTAGCAGCATACAGTGCAAGGTTCAAAGTCTGAATGTACATTTTATTGCAACTCTTGTACCTACTGTCATTTTGTCAACACTGAAACGAGTTTATTAAAAGGCTTCACAAAATGCATAGAAGGAGAACAGTAAAAATATTTGACAATTTTATCCAAATGAGGTGAATGTTCATTGCTTTCTGTAAGAAAATTTTAAGGTGTAAGTTTACTTAGACTTGGCAGAAGGATCCATCTAATAGGTATTACTGTGAAGAAAGTGTGACAATAAATCGTGCTGTCTCCTGCATCAGCAAGATGAGGGAATGCGTATTAAACCACATTCTTGTAAAGAGTGACTGGAAGACTGTGCTGAGAAAATGAACCTGCAGGTGTTGGCCAATGCTCAACTAAATATGAGCCACCAGTGTGTGCAGGTAGCCAAGAAGGCCAATGGCATCCTGGCTGGTATCAGAAATGATGTTGCCAGCAGGAGGAAGGAAATGATCATCCCTGCATTTCAAGTACTGTGTTCGGTTTTGGACCTCCCAGTATAAAAAAGACATTGAAACCTGGACATTAAACATGTCCAGAGAAGGGCAACAAAGCTGATGAGAGGTCTGGAGCACAAGTCTTATGAGAAGTGGCTGAGGGAAATGGGATTGTTCACTCTGGAGAAGATTCTATGATTCTATGTGATGGCAAAGCCACAGAAAGCCAGTGATACATTGTACTATGACTGTCAATCTGAGTGAAATGTTGTGAAAGCCTTGTAAATGAAAAGAATGTCTCCTAACACATCAGAAGATACGGGCAGTTCACTGAATACTTAAAGGCACATATGCAATAGCAAACAAACAGGACTGGGTCTCAAGTTCAAGAACTAGGCCATGTCATCTGACCTGTTTAATTGCTAGTATGTTCTCTGGCATTTATTTGTCCTAGGTCAATTGACATTGTCTCAGATAATGCTTGGAATGATTTGAAAAACAGGATGCACAAAGGACCATTCCCAGAGGACAGACTGCTAACAGCCAAAACCTTTCTGCAGGGAAGGTTAGTCATAGGAGGTTCTAGATTGTTTTGTTTAGTACAACTTTCTCATCAACAATGAGGCTGGGTAAAGATTAGGATTTCCTAATATATTAATATATATACCTAATATATATACCTAAATATATTTTGTGATCATGACATGTCTACATATAGTACGGGAAGCGTGCTCTTTTTGCTATATTATTTTATCTGTCTCTCATTTCATAATGAAGATGTTTTCGGGACAGTTTGAATGAGTAATTTGAATTACTTCATTCATTTGCAACAGTTAAGGATTCATAATGGAAATTACATAAGTTCAATTCTTTTGTTATTAGATTCATCAGAACCCAGCTCTGCAGATCACAGAAAAGGGCACAGAAAATGACCCTTTTTCACAGTTCTCTTCATTTCATGGTTCACTAATTTTCAGAAATATCAGAAAGAACAAAAATATTAAGTGTTCAGTAATTTCCAAAGTGTGCTGAAAAAGTATATATGATTATTACCATTACTAATTCTTCCTGTAGAATCCCGAATACACATGGGGCCTCACAAGGGCAGAGCAGAGAGGGACAATCACCTCCTTGTCTCTGCTGGCTACCCCTCTTCTGATGGAGCCCATGATAGCATTTGTTTTCCAAGCTGCAAGAGCACACTGCCGGCTCATGTTAAGCTTTTCATACAAGTCCATCTCTGCAGGGCTCCTCTCAAGGACTGCTCCTTCCAGTCTGTATATATGCCTGGGATAAAGTGCAAAACCTTGCACTTTGCTGTGTTAAACCTCATTAGACTAATGATAGGGCCCCTCACTGTAATGATTGGGCCCCTCAATGCAAGAAAGACATTGAGGCCCTGTAACGTGTTCAAAGGAGGGCAACAAAGCTGGTGAGGGGTCTGGAACACAGGCCATATGAGGAGAGGCTGAAGGAGCTGGGAATGTTCAGCCTGGAGAAGAGGAGGCTCAGGGGAGACCTCATTGCTCTCTATAACTTCCTGAAGGGAGGTTGTAGTGAGCTGGGGGTCGGCCTCTTCTCTCGTGTCATTAGTGATAGGACCAGGGGGAATGGCTTCAAGCTGTGGCAGGGGAGATTCAGGCTGGACATGAGGAAGTATTACTTTTCAGAAAGGGTGGTCAGGCACTGGAATGGACTGCCCAGGGAGGTGGTGGAGTCACCGAGCCTGGGGTTGTTCAAGGAAAGGCTGGATGTTGTGTTGAGGGACATGGTTTAGTGGGAGCTATTGGGAATAGGTGAACAGTTAGACTGGATGATCATTTAGGTCTTTTCCAACCTTGGTGATTCTATGATTCTATGATTCCATAGACGAGATAAACTGGGCCCACTTTGTCACAACCTCCTCTCAGGCAATTGTAGAGAGCCGTAAGGTGTTCTCCTGAGCCTCCTCTTCTTCACACTGAACAGTCCCACTTCCCTCAGCCACTTCCCATAAGAACTGTACTTCAGAACCTTCACAGCTTCATTGCCTTTCTCTGGACATGCCACTAAGCCTTAATGTCTTTCTTACAGTGAGAGGCCCAAAATTGAACATAACCCTTGAGGTTTTATGTTTGTAGCCCTTCACTGGACTCTCTCCAACAACCCTTACAAGTGACTGTGTGTCTCCCTTAAGCCCCATACAAGTCATGTGCGAGAGCAATTGAAGTTCTCCAGTATTCAGTCTGTAATGCTGTACCACAGAATGCGTGGTTGAACAGTATTAGGCTAAAAGACACAAGACTTATTAATGGTCATCTGTTGCTTAGCGGCATTAATTAAAGATCTGAAATACCACACAGAATTTGGCTTTGATTTTGAAGGGGTCTTTGTTTAGACAGCAGGCTAGAACTAGCAGGCAGGAACAATAGCAGATATTTTGCTTGCTGCAGCAACCTGAGGAGACTAACCATTTTTGTATTGTATTGTATTTTGTATTTGTATTGTGTAGAAATTTCTGTATAGTATTGAAATGGTTTAATGTTATATTATAATAAGGAAAAACACAAAAAATCAAGGTTAATGTACAAGGAAAGGCATTTTTAGAACTTTGATACTCAGCATCTATCTGGTTTGTCCTGACCATTGTAACATCTGTGCTATTGCCTGGATAGGCTAGGAATACATGGAACAGCTCACTGCCACACTGCTGGCTTTAAAAAAATTTATTTCAAATTCTTCTAGTCTCAACAACATTGAGCAAACAGCTATTCAACTAGTCTGTCAGACTCAGAGTAAGTTACAGTAACTCATGCTGTAAGTAAAGACTGATCAGGCATTGGAACGGGCTACCCAGAGAAGTGGTAAAGTCACTGTCCCTGGAGATGTTCAAGAAATGTGTAGATGTGGTACTGAGGGACATCTGTTAGTGGGCATGATAGGGATGGGTCGATGGCTGGAACAGATGTTCTTAGTGGTCTTTTCCAACCTTAATGATTCTAAGGAAGTTAGCAACCACTTCATTCTCTAGCTCCCCAGTGAAAGATATTAAAAACTGATGGCTTGTTCTGCTTTTCCTTATTGCTCTCCAGGCATGCAGGATTTTGATCAACTGCACTGCCATGAGCAGGATTTACTTGTATTACAAAATAATGAGATTTTATTTACACTGAGCTAACAGCAGCAGTACTAAAAATCTCACAGTTTCAGTATACATTAGCTGATACAGCTTCCCACAGAGCAAATCCAGGCCTCACTATCCAAGTTTCCACACCAGTTTAAATCAAATTCTATGTCTGGCAAACACATACTTCGGCTTTTCTTTCTCTATAATACAGGGGAGTGTTCAGTTCTTTATCTACCTGAATAACATAAGTTGGATTTAGGACTTAAATCAGTGCAAATTCTTTGGCAGATTGTATCTAGGACTACATTTCTCATTATAACTTCTATCTTGAGATACATAGAAGAGAAATTAAAAATACATGAATCGAGGTGATACCAAATCAATATTGCTGCCCATTAAACTTCTACTCCATCTGTTCACTACTGGAAGCACCTTTTTCTGCCCATCATTCAGTACCTTCATTGAGAGCAGGATAGTTTTCTTTCCTATGCTCTGCCTCAGAAGAGTTGTCCTGTTTTCCTCCATGAATAATGGCTCATGCTCACAAACTATCGGAAAATCAGGCTCACTGAGTTGGTGAGGTCAGTTTGGGGAGACTAGATAATCTTTTGGCAGAGAAGATGTCAAACAATTTATAATCATGTGTCACATCACAGCAAGACAAGTTTAGATTGGAAGTTGGAAGGCTTTCGTGGAGATCTGGAAGATTTTCATTCTCTCTAGACAGAAGAAACATTAAGAATTTGCTTTATAGATTGATGCATAAGACCACTGAAGGTTATTTTACTGCCTGCAAGCTGTCAGTAACACAAATCACCTCCTGCACTGTGGGATTTGTTGCAGGTAGTAGCATTAATTAACTGGAGATCTGCCTACAGACAGGGAACAGAGAGGAGCAGGAGTTATTGTGGTGACAAGATGAATAGTTAAGAGAAATACAAGAGTCTCTAAGTATATCAAATCCACAGATCCTGCAGGTTATTTTGCTACAAAGAAAATCCACTTAGGTTTTAAGCAGAGTTGCACCAAGGTGGTAGAGTCTGAAGGTCTTCAAGACCATCCACGTCTTGAATACACACAAAGAGAGCTGGCAGGAAAGCTGAAGAAAGCTCCTACAAGGGCATATAGTGACAGGACAAGGGGTAATGGCTGTAAACTGGAAGAGGGTAGATTTAGATTAGATATCAGGAAGAAATTCTTCACTGTAAGGGTGATGACACACTGGAACAGGTTGCCCAGTCAGGTTGTGGATGCCCCCTCCCTGAAAGCATTCAAGGCCAGGCTGGATGGAGCTTTGAGCTTTGAGTAGTGGGAGGTGTCCCTGCCTATAGCAGGGAGTTCGAACTAGATGATCTCTAATGTCTCTTCCAATCCAAACTATTCTGTGATTCTGGGATTAGCACCCAGAAGGTTGAGTTTGTATTAATGCAATTTGCTGAATCATTAGAGTTATACTGTTATTAATGATCTGGGAATCCCATACTTAGAGATAAAATCAAAGAACTCTAAAACTTTTATGGATATGAATATCAAAGTAAATGGAGAGAGAACTCATAGAGATTAGAAATAAAAGGGGAAATGAAAATTAGCACTAATTGGAAGATGTTGTTTTGTCTGTTGTTTTCTTCCCAAAATAATCGAACTCTTCACTTCAAAAATACTTTTTTTGTTTTTGTTTTTTTTTTTCCCCAAAAAAACCTTCAGATTTTGGATGCTTGCCCAAAAGTTTATATTCTGGAAAAAAAATAAAAAAAAGTTGGGAATGGGGGGTGGGGGAAGGGAAGAGACATTTTGCACACATCTTAGTCATTAATAATTTCTGTTAGTTATTTATTCTTTTTTAATTTACGTAAAAAAATGATCAAAAGAATGAAATGCCATATTTTTCTCTGAATGAGGAGTGATATTCAGAAAAGCATATGAAATGAAATGGTTTGAAAAACTTTATGTTCCTTTGTATGGAGTGAAAATGTAAATTACCTCAATTGGCATGTCATTTTTGCTTAGAGAAAGCTGTATAGGGCTATAATATGGTGGCATACAGACTTCCCAAAGTATGAAAAGAGTGTGTAAACTGGAGTACTACCAGAATGATTTTTTTTTTTCCATGGTCTTTAGGAAAGATATTGAAGTTCAGGGAAGGGAAGGGAAGGGAAGGGAAGGGAAGGGAAGGGAAGGGAAGGGAACCTGTGGAAACTAAAAATGCTTGGTAAGGCAAATTTAGATGGAATTAGGGGCCCAATTTTGTGTGTGTTCCTGGAGGCAGTGAATAATAAGAAACATGACTAGCAATAAATATTTGAAGGCCGAAGAAAGTGGAAGTGTAAAGTGGTGCAAGAAAGGCATATATAGAATCAAGAAATAATTTGGAAAGATACATGCTGTTTTGGGGGGAATCTTCCTGGCAGTCAGACCTATTAACCTATTAATTACTGAGTTCTGAAATAAAACTCATTTTATCACGGTTTTCTGGCTCAGCTCTGACAGATGTTTCCTGGGAAAGTTCATCTCTTTCATCTTTCTACCACCTTACAAGGAACCCTTGCCTACACACAGTTTGAAGGTCACCTGTAGTGCTTCTCCTGGTCCAGAAGTTTCTGACGCAGCTCTGTTGCATTTGTGACCAAATGTTTTACTGTGCTTTCCATTTGTATTAAATGAAGATAATTCATCATTATGTCACTAATTCTCTACCCAACATTGGCTCAGACTGAAAACTCGTAATTTCGTATGATTAATGTTGGCACAACCAAGTAGCTTCACTTTTAAGTCAAATAGTGCTTTCCCATAGACATTTTGGAGTGTGCTAGTCCTAATTAGATGTTGTAAACTAAACTAAAGCCTGAAACACTTAGGAAATGTTTTAACAACTTGATTGCAACATTTAATTTTGACATTTCAGTGTTTCTGAAATTAAACATTACATTTTGCTAAATAATTTTGTTTAAATATCAGAAATAAATACAGAATAACTATAATTACATATTCTCCAGGTACCTGGAGAATGAAATGCACTAAATCTGAGGCTCATCTATGCAATATTTTTGCTTGCTCCAATTCAATTTTTCTGTGTTACTATCAAATAATGTCAGAATGTTTTTGACAAATGCAGGCATTTTCCCTTGCTTAGCAAATCTGACTGTGGCATTGTTGCTCTTCCAACTCACGCAATGACTATTGCTGTGGTAGAGGCAGAAGTTGGATATAACTACCTGTGTCTTGTTTGTATTTCCCATCTCTGATCGAAGTGCATGGATTTTCTTGGTTTTCTGCACCCAGGGAAGGCAGAAATTGAATGAGGAAGGATCATATGTTGAAAGAGATCACTGATGCATCTTGAAAAGCACAGCCTATAGGCCAGAAGAGCTCTAATTGAAATCTAAGTGGATGGTGAATGTAGGTATTTAACTATGGACATAGAGGATCTACAGGTCTCTTTTTCTCCTCTATCAACACTATTTGTTGTATACAATGAGTCACAGAATAGGACTTTATAAGCCCTAATTCAAATTGCAGCTATCTGTAGCCCTGCAGTCCTGAGATGGTGACAATTGATCTTTGTTCAGCCATGATTCTGATAGTATCTGAGCAATCCCTAGGATATAATAAAGTGTTAAGTAGCACCTTGGGCAAAAAAAAGCCATTGCTATACCTCTACCTTCTACAGAGGGCATTGCTGTAGGAGGAATGATAGATGTATCTGAAACATGTCTGTCCCTAACTCATACTGGAAGACAGGTGAGTTGGTAGAGATACAGTGTCTCTTAGAAAGTGCAGGAAGTCTTCTTCCTTGTCAACAAACTCTCATCATCCTTACTGAAGCAAAGCTGCCAGTGAATTTTAACCAGAGAGTTGCTTAAGGGGAGACTATAAGAAGTTCGTTAAGGATTGCATAATTAGTTCTTACATGATGTTGATCTGCACAGAGAGAAAACACAGATGACTTTTTTAGCCTACTGGGCAAAAGAAAGAGACTGGCTTTTCTTAGTTCAGGTAAGGATTTCCTAGATTTATTAAAAAGACAGCTTGGGTTAGAGATATAGCTATTATATTGGCAATTATATAGAATCCTACTTTAAATTTAAAAGAGGTCCATAAATTGCTTTCATGGTGTTTTCCAACCACCTGTTGCATGTGTTTGATGGCTATCTGAGTAATTAGTGAGTGATTTGGTACACTGTTAATCATTGTGCTCTCATACTGCCAACTTTGGCAAGAAATTTTGCTTCCTCAAGGAATTTCCCATTCTACAAATCAGAGTTTAATACCAACCAAACACCATCCATCAAGACTAAAGTCTGCCTTACACAGCATGAATTACATTATTGTATTCCTTTCCAGAGATAAGTCGCCTGAATGGTTTGGTTGTTTTTACTGTTTTCTTGGTTTAGGAAAGCAAAGCAATTCTTCAGAATGAGTTTTCAATTTATACGGTTGAATAGTTTAAATTCCATTCAAACAATATATAACACATCAGTACCATGCTCTGAATCTTACCCAGGCTTCTTGGATGAAAAGCAGTAATCACTTGTACTGAGCAAACTGAGGAAAATCTTAGGATTAAAATGACAGTCTGCAGGTTTTGCATTTGGTAGCTCTAAGCTTGACTTCAATTCAAACCAGGAGCAGTGAAAAATAAAATATGCTTTTCCTTAATATGTTCCAGAGAAAAGTCTTTTCGGTCTGATCTGCACTGAGACAGCAATACTGATGGTGTGAAACATCATGCTTACTGCAGTGCATTTACTACCATCATGTGAGGTCTCATTAGATCCTAACTCAGGATTTGAAGGAATGGGTAAATTCGTGTGCAGCCATAGTATATTTTGCTGATGACAATTCTTGATGCAGAATTGAATGACAAGCTTCCAGCATTCTAGCATACAGCATGTGCTTTACAGATGGAGCTGTAATGTAAAAATATCCCAAATATAGTAGTCTTCTGCACAGCAGAGTGAAGAGGTCTGTAAGTACCAGAAGTCTGAGGTCTACTAAAAGTGTTGTCTTTCAGGGAACTGAAAATTGGATTGTTTGCCATTTACAGTCCTTTTAAATTTGTCAACAAATTATTGATCCCTGTACAGAGAAAAAATTCAATACAAGTCACTCTGCTACTTAAATTCATATTGATGTGTCAATTCTGTGCACTGTCCATACTTAGTTTTTGTCGTAATATTCCTATGCAGCTGGCAAAACATATTTTAAGGATCACTCCTTGGAAAAAGGAAACCTGGGATTTCAGTAAAGTGCACAATGTAGTGTTTTGAAATGGATTTAATTTACACTGGGATAAAATAAAGAAAAATAAAACAAAAGAAAACCATATTTCTCATGCAGAAAGGAAAAATCCTGCAAAGTAATTTCTTCATGAATGAAATATTCTAGCTAATAGTGAACAGTTCAATTCTGAAATAAATTCTGAAATAAAAATGCATTATGAAGCAGATATCCTTCAATTTTTTCTTACAAAATAACAAAAATCAACAAAAGACTGCCTTATTGCAATGTTTGTTTTGGTTACTTCTTTTGGATATATTTCAGAATACAGGAATGGTAAAAGTAAAGTAATTCACTTTGGGTTGTAAAAGACAGAAGAAACAAGAAAGTCCATTCTTATTGCTGGAATTCTTTATTTTTGATCCTGGGCTCAGATGTGATACCAATATTTTTACAGTGATGGGGCAAAGGGGCAGCACTCTGGACCTGCTCATTAAGCAACGAGCTCTTGGACTCTTCTGTTCATAGAATCATAGAATGGCCTGGGGTGAAAAGGGCCATGATGACCATGTAGTTTCAATCCCCCTGCACAGACAGGGTCACCAACCACCAGACCGGGCTGCCCAGAGCCATATCCAGCCTGGCCTTGAATGCTTCCAGGGATGGAATAATCACAACTTCTGGGCAACCTGTTCCAGTGCCTCACCACCCTCTGTGTGAAAAACTTCCTCTTAATATCCAACCTAAATATTCCCTATCTCAGTTTAAAACCATTCCCTCTTGTTCTACCACTATCCACCCATGTAAACAGTCATCGAAGAAAAAAGAATATATGTTCAAAGATAGTTGTGGAAATTTCTGATGAGTCAATATTTTAACAGGAACTGTGTGACTTCAAAGCCCCTGTAACCTCTGTAACCTGTGGGACTCTGCTGACTCTGCATGGGCAGGTTGCCCACTTTCATTCCATCAATTTCTGTAGTGAGCAGCCTGACTCCCCAGAGCATTCTGTAGGCTAAGGCCAAGAATTTAGGAATGGAAATGGGAGGAGTAATATCTTCCATTTCCCCTAGCAATTTGGTTATTACTGAAGGGTTGTCTTGCAAAGAATTCTATAGTCATTCCTTCCCATTCTTAAGAAAGGTCATGTATTCAACTAAACCATCTAATACAGATACAAAGGCATCATCACCATCAAAAACAACAAAACGAAAACAAAGGCAAGCAAACTAAAAATAGACCTGTTTGGGAACATGCATATTTGGTCTAATGAAATCTCCTCCCTGCCCAACCAAACTTTTCTCATTTATATTCATAAACTTTCACAATTACAGACTCACCATGCCAGTTTCCACATTTGTGAAGAGTGGAAACAAAAATAAATGAGAATACAGAGTGTGATATGCCGCAGAAATCAGATTCATGAACAGCACCTGTCATCATTTTTTTTTCAGGAAAGTTTTCTTCTTCCTCTAAAAATAAATTACTTTCTTATGCCAACAAAAATATATAGCCTTATCAAAGAATCTTGCAAACTGACAATTGCAGCAACACAGAAGTGTCATCAGATAACAGAAAACTGAGTTCAACAATCTGCAAGGGCAGTAATGTTTTATAAGCACCAACTATTACTATTTGTCTGCTGAAGTTTCAAGCTAAAATAGAATTTCTTTTATGATACAGCCACAAAACTCATTTCCAAAAAGATACTCACACTTGACCTTGATAATGAACTACAGCATGGTGCTAATTAATAGATATTACTCTCAGTTTCAGACTGAATCAAATTAGATTAAGAAAACACCAAATTACTTGAAGGGATATATATTCAGGTGCCTGTTATGTCCACTATTAAATTTCAATTCTCTGTGCATCTTCATCCTTCTCTTTTTTATGAAGGCTATACAACAGAGATTTAATATTCGAGCTGGTAGCAGGATAAAGCTGCCCTTTAACAATTTTAATAGCTTCTGAGCAAAAACACACAGTGATAACTAACAACTTGGAAACTCAGGCCTCAATAGGTAGCTGCAGCAACGGTATTCCAATAGCTGAATATTGTACAAGACACTTCTGAGTCCCATGATTACTGCTGCTTAAGCACGAGCTGTTAAAGCTCTAGCTTAGTAGAGTACTTAAAAGTATCCTTACTATAAAGCATTAAATTTAATAAAACTTCTCAGATGCTTAAAATTACATAAATAATTTCTATGCACAGTCATGAACTGATGCTCTATAGTTAAATGCAAGTCAGAGACTATGCCTTCAGAAAACACGCTCAAAGCACAGGATTTTTTTTTTTCCTCCATTTGTACTACAAAGTGAATCCTGAACAAAAATTTTACTATTGTTTTTTTAGGAAACTTCACTGTTGGACTGAATTTTGCATAATTCAACCTGGAATGCTTAATAAATTTTGATATGGTTACTGTTATCTGGATTATACTGGAAGCACAAATAAAGAGACTGGTAAACCTTGGCTGGAGTTAAGATCAAGCTTGGATTTGCTGTGACCACTATTTCCTCATTCTGTAAATGATCTAATATTGGAAATGGGAGCCCTGCTAATCTCCTTCAGGGCTTTATTGCCACTCACATTTGAAAGAGTGTTATATGGTATATGGTGTATTTAGACAACACAAAGCATCCAGGTCTGATTTCTAATGCGTGCAACCAAAGGAAAATTCAGGATGTCATTAACCTTTAAAAAACACCTCTCTTGATCTCCTACTACAAACATGCCAAGTTATGCTGGAATGCTCAGGACCCTCTTGTTAAAACCTTGTTTCTCTCTATAGATAGAGATTCCACAACATTAGAATCCTTGCTTCAATATTTGACTCTTGCGGTAGAAAATATTTCACTTGCATCTAATCACATCTTCCCACATACCAACTTGTAGCTTATCCTCTTGATTTATTACCACAAACCTTCAAAAAGAATCTGTTCTTGTCCTTTCTATAAACCTATCAAATGGTGGATGACAGAAGCAAGTTCCTCTGCACACCCTTGGTCTTCATTTTTCCAAACTAGATAATTCATCTCCTTTTCCTTATACATCATCTGACCCACTGTCTGAAAATGTGCAAGTGCTAAAGTTCTAAACTGGAGAATAGATAGACTCTTTGTGTATTAGAGTAAAATTATTAGTCTTCTTTGAGATAACAGAAGTATATAACTTAGGAACAGACAATTTACAAAATTATTTTATTCTATGCTGAAAATTATAGCTTTAAAAAGACTCCAAACAACATACACCAGCACTACAAATCTACTCCTTTCATGTGTTCTGAACTAGATTTGCCAG
This sequence comes from Centrocercus urophasianus, assembly GCF_019232065.1. Classification (NCBI taxonomy): domain Eukaryota; kingdom Metazoa; phylum Chordata; class Aves; order Galliformes; family Phasianidae; genus Centrocercus; species Centrocercus urophasianus. The sequence continues at coordinate 6,379,935 of NW_024884253.1, forward strand.
TTTAGCTGAGAAAGATCTATTTTCTCTCCTGATGATCAAGCACTGTTAATATAGGTGAAATTGACACTCGCTTTATCCACCACTGTAAAAAAGTTTATAAAGCCTAAAAAAAAATGAATCTGAACTTCCTCCACTCCTGAAGTCAAAGCTGTTTTCCAGATACAAAATAAGTTAATTATAGTTGTCAACATCTGATACAAAGAAAATCAGGATGAGTTCACAAGATAGTTTGCCATGTGGCCAGACCTCTAGAAAACTTGGTTTCATTTCCAATCATTCCAGAGCAAAACATGAAGAATGTTTTGCCACCATAAGCAGAAATGTCCAGCATAAGCTGATTACTAATACCGAAGGACACAACTTCACTGCTGTATTGCATTTACACAGCTAAACAAATTTTAATGACTTATGCCTTTGTGGGCCTTGGGCTTTACAGTGTAGACCAACAGGTTTGTGCTCTCTGTTCCCTTGTGGGAAAGCATCTCTACTTTCCTTGAAATGGATACAGTCAGGATTTGTGCAAAACATCTTGGGGAGTTCTCAAGCACTATCTGCTGGGATGTGTGCACCTGTAAAAGGCAAACACACCAACTCTTCTCCATGGTACTAAGGTACGTGCCACGTACCTTTACCTAGTTAAAATCTGAGATATAGATATCTCCATATGTAATTGCAGCAGTAGACATTGTGGACACCTGAAATACCAATTTAGATCCCAAATGATGTTCATGAGGAATTGGTCAATACATCTGGGGCAGTTCAGGATGCTAACCACTAGGCTAAATGGATTCAAGTTTAAATGTATACCATCAACTCCATTTACCATTTTCTCCATTGCTATAGAAAGCACCAGGAGGGCACGCTTAGATGCTGCTATCCCTCCATAAGCAGCCAGACTACATCCTGCCCACAGAGATAGCTTAAGTGTATCAGTTCTCCCTCTGTATGCTAACATTTCTATGGGAAAGTTCAACTCATCAGCTTTAGTTGCCCACTTCACTTGAGCCTACATATTATCTCCTCCTTCTGTTGACAACAAACTTTCTTTCTTGGTTGTGTAGTCAAAAAAGATGGATTCTACTCTGAGTTTGTCAATGTGACAAATGTGTGAAGAGAGTCCTAAATCCGTGTCTGTTCTTTAGCAGAGTAACTGAAGGGAGTCCTAAATCCGTGTCTGTTCTTTACCAGAGTAATTGAAGGGATTTATTTCCAGAAACACCTGCTTAACATTAATTTTCACATACACATCTGCATTTTTGAGGTGTTAATAACTTAATGGTATTATAACTCAGTAAAATTTGGCACTTGTCCTCACTCATCTGAAGATGTCTCAGTGTTTATTCAGGTTCCTTTACATGCAATGATATGATCTGTTGCTTGTTTAAAAGGAGCTACTTAATAATCAGAGCAATGTTACTGCAGATTGAAGGAGCTTTCCTCTGCCAGCACTGGGCATAATTTGCCCAGTTTTATCCTCCTGATGGGGACAACGAATTTCAGCTGGAAGAGACCTTTGAATAAAAACTCTTATCTCCTGTGAACGATAACAGCACTGCAAATAACTAGTGTTCCATGACTCCTCATTCCCCGATATATTTGCATTCTGTTGTAATATTTAAGATATCTGCAAGAGTTGCTATGATTTTTTTCTTTCTTTTTTTTTTTTTTTTTTTTTTTTTTTTTTTCCCATTAGGATCTATACAAACATCTTTTGTTAAATAGAAAGGAAAATGCAAAAAGGAACAGTTGGCCATTCCTTACTATCTGCATGAGCCAGGGGAAAATACAAATAATCAGACTCCCTCACAATGTGTCAGGCACCAGGTTTTGTTTGACTATAATTGCTCCCTTGATTGCCATGCATACAGCCTCAGCAGCAGTCTCAGGTTTAAAAAACTATCATCTTCTACTGTAATACACAGAAGTGAAATAAGGATGCAAAATTGCCTCTGTCATTCCAGTTTCCACACCTTTTTCTAATCATTTAAGCAAAAAATAATCCAACCATGCCTTGATTTTAGATCAGATACTTTATTATTTCTAGTAAAAGCAAGAGAACTTAATTAACTTTTTTAACTTTTTTTTTAATTAGGTTAACTTTTGCTGTCTAATACACCTTGCTTTTCAGTTATTATTTTGTTGAGAAAATCAACAGAGTTTTAATACAATCCTAAGAAGACAAAGATAGAATGGAAATTATTTAACATTGATTTGGGATGCAGAAAATGTGAGTATTTTAAAGATCTCATCAGAAACTTTGCCCAATTGGGCAAAGTTTAGCTAAGCTCGATTCCATATATTTATTTTTCCTTCAGAATTAATAGAAGACATTACTAAGTATCTATCCTGGGCTACACATATCTTTTTATCCATTAAAATGCCAGCAGAAGAGTAATTACGAAATCAAAACAGTGCTTTATGTCTCCCATCTCACCCTACTGTTGCTCTGAGTCAGCAAAAAGAATTCCAAAATAAATTAAAGGTTTCCCATCTGCTTGTGGCAAGGCACTTCGCAGTACATTAGAGCTGTCTTTCAAGCATTCCTACTAACTGGGACAAGAACATTAAAGAAAACCAAAACCAGATTTACAGTCTTAGCAAATCTTTAAAAAAGGATATAACAGTATTATAAAATTATATTTTGTTATGGTTTTCAACCACTCTTTACAGAATGATTTATTTGTAATAAAAGAGAAGGTTTCTTTCTGTATGGAAAATTGTTTTCATATCACACGAAAGCATCTGGAATACAATTATTACTTTGACCTTTGCAAAAGTTCATCATAGCCAAGCTGAAACAATCTTTGACTCTTGCACTTTTTGTCATTCCTCTTTTTCCTTACAATTCCTATACTGTCACAGCTGAGCGTGCATTTAACAGAATGCCATGGAGGTAGAAAAGAGCTACAGATCTTCTCTCCAATTATGTGATGGAAAGAAGTTCTGCTTATACACAGCCCTCCTATTTATCTTCCCTCTGAAATAGGGAATCATAATCTAATGTAATACTTGCACTTTGTTTTTTTTAACTTTTCTTCTCCTTTGAAGAATAGGATCTATCAAAATCTCACTGGCAGAAGTCACCTGTAAGAACCAACATGAAAAAGCAATTAAACTGGTTTGTTTTGTTGCTCTTTTTTTGGATTTTTTTTTTTTTTTTTGGTGGAAATTTGTTCACAAATTTTGCCCAGCTCTGATTTGAAGCCAATGCTTGAATGAACTTTTCTTTGCATCCTTAACTATAAGAGCTGCAACCTGCACAAGTCTGATAACAGTCTACAGCTAATGCTGAAATATGTTTCCAGCATGCAAGCAATTCCTTTAAAGGAAAAGAAAATTGCAGATCAGGCATTATCACCAATAACATTCCCTTCCTCTCATCCCATGACATGGCTAACGCTGGGGCTGCTATGTGAGGGATCCCATGATTCTAAGTGGAAAATAAGGCTGACTTTGTAAAATCAACAGTGTTCCATAGAAGGGATATAAGTCAAACTCTTCAGAACAGCAGTAGTCAGAGAAGTGGACTGTTTTTCTCTTAAACCAAAGTTCAACCTGTTTTTATTAGTTCCTGTTGCTTTTTAAGGAAAAAGGCTTTAAGCTCGAAGTGCCCAAGTCTTATTTTCTGGAACACTCTTTCTTGTCCAAATATCAAGCTGTCAGACTGAGCTTCTCAGGGCTTTCCTTCTACTCCATCTCTCCAGAAACTTGCTAAGACTTTCTTTGCAGCTGAAATTAAACTAGCTACCCTGTAATTTTACATGTAGCTTGTCACCAGTAGTCTAAATAATGAAGACACCTGCTGGTTGCTCACCACTCAGGCGTCAGAGAGATCTCTTCTGGCATCGATTTTAATTAGCTCATTGCAATGCCTTTTCCCTTCTCATCCTCCTTTCATCACAAAACCTTCACCCATAGTACTTTTAGAATCACAATTTGCAGACCTTGAATTGTGCTGTGATGCAGCTGACTCAAAATTGGACACCTTGTGTTTAGAAACTCCACTTCTGAAGGCAGAACAATAGAGCAGTTGCCCTCTCTTCTTATGCCCTACTTATTTTCAAGGAGTATAAGTGTTTCCATAATTTCTGAACAATCTGAATACTGCAGAATCTATACTAAAATTATCTGACCTCATTAAAAAGGAAGTATTTTGGCTTCTGACACCGAACAGTCAAAATATATTATTGGATGAGCAGAAGTGTGAGCTGCAGCTACCCTTCATAATTTTTTTCATGCACCATGCATTTATAACAGCAATTTTGCTAACGGTGGACCAGACAGGGTGCATTTGATCACAGGTAGACCAGTCTTCCTGAGTGAGAAAAGAAAATGTATGACTATACAAAAAACTATTATCATAGTCGTCTGATGTGGAAACAACTAAAGCTACAGGTATTCACTACAAGAGACTACCCACAGAAAGGTACAGTGATGAGCAGCACCAACATCAGTAGTTAAATGCCTGTGAAGCCTTTGTGGCTTGTTAGCAACAGGGGTGCTTTAGAAAAGACTGGGAAGAGCCATGTGTAGCCTGCTTCTTGGTCATTCACAGACCATATTCTGCAGCACTGGTCAGATGAGGAATGCCTGCATTGCAGAATAAAAAAGGTGACAAGGGGAGACACCAAGCCCTGACTACCCACACAGTGTAATGAATCTGGACCATAACAGCTAGTTCTTCTGTGATAAATACTTTTTGTTTCAAGGGAGTCTATTTCTAGCATGCAGCAGCATCACGATGGGCCTTTTGAAGTGAAGAGCTACAAAAAAATTGCCAATAGCTTGACAGAACTGCACAAGGCTTAGTGAATACTGCTCAGTGTTAAATCCCAGCAGCCTTGGATAATTATCTTATGGAAAGAACACTCTGAAAGAATCAGAGATACAAGTAAGTAGGCATGGTCTAGTGTATGGTTTCAAAGGTGGGGCTGTGCTTCTCCCAGGATGACTGTGAAAGACAGCCAGCACTGAAAGTCCTGCTATAGTCTTGAACAAAGAGAATGATTTCTTACACTCTTCAGCCCTCTTTTCATTGAATACTGTCAATAAAATCAAATGCAAATTATACATCCTTATCTCTGTGGCCTTTGGTATATAGTGATGTAATTAAAAAAAAGATGTAATAAAAAAAAGTTGAAAAAGATTTTGGGAGAGCTCAACATGATTGTCTTCCTAAGTCTGAATAAAGAGTTTCAGGCTGAGAAGATAATGGTTTGGAGGGTAAAGACCTTCTCCAGAGCATGCACACACACACACACAAAAAAAAAAAAAAAAGTGTATTTTCTAATTCTGTCTAATATGTATCTAAATCCTTTACCTTTGTATCCTGTATCCTGTCTGGAGCACAAGTCTTATGAGGAGCGGCTGAGGGAGCTGGGATTGTTCAGTCTGGAGAAGAGGAGGCTCAGGGGAGACCTCACTGCACTCTACAACTTCCTGAAGGGAGGCTGTGGTGAAGAGGGATTTGGCCTCTTCTCCCAGGAATACGGAAGAACTTTTTCTCTCAGAGTGGTCAGGCACTGGAATGGCTGCCCAGAGAGGAAGTGGAGTCGCCATCCCTGGCAGTGTTCAAGAGGCGTCTGGATGACGTGCTGCGTGATGTGGTTTAGTGCTAGTGGTGAAAATGGTGATGAAGAGATGGTTGGACTGGATGATCTTGAAGGTTGTTTCCAACCTTGTGATTCTATGATTCTATGATTGTATGATTCTGTCCCATTCATCCTAACTCCTATCCCTCTCTTTTTTTAAAGTAATGTGTAACACTTCAAAACCTTCTGGGAAGGATAATGTGTGAGCAGTAGCTGAAGGAGTTCTGATGCTATGATAGTAAGTACCTAGATATGTTTTGGGTGACTCACCTCATATTGGTCACAGTACAGCCCATGGCAGATTGGAAATAATATTTCCTACCAATTATCAAAAAAAATTTTGAAGGACAATCAAACTTATGAAAAAAAGATCTATCTTATAGAGGCATATTTGCTGTAGCTTCAGGTTCAGCGACCTCATGACATTCAACAAAGCCAAGTACAAGGAAAATGACTTGGAGGTACTGGTAGATGGCAAGTTGGACATGAGTCAGCAATGTGCTCTCACAGCCCTGAAAGCCAACCGTATCCTGGACTGCATCAAAAAAAGCATAGTGAGGGGGTCAAGGGAGATGATGCTGCCCTTCTACTCTGCTCTGCTGAGACCTCACCTGGAGTACTGCATTGTAGAGTCCTCAGTACAAGAGAAACGTTCTCTTTGCCAAGATGCTCCCTTTGCCAATAAATACACTATTTTGATTAGCAAAAGTCTGTTTCTCATTGATATGCTGACCAGTTATTTCTAAATTTCCATAATCTAAATTGGAGAGACATGGATTTAAAGGCTGGACTATACAGTGGATAAGGAATTTGTTGGAAGGTTGCAGCCAGGTAGTTGTGATTAATGACTCTATGTCCATGTGGAGGCCAGTAACAAGCAATATCCCTTCAGGATCCGTCTTAGGTCTGGTACTCTTTAACATCTTTATCAATGACATAGATGATGAGATTGAGTGCACCCTCAGCATGCTTGCTATGACACCAACCTGAGTGGTGCAGGTGATATGGCAGAAGGAAGGGATGCCATCCAGAGGGATCTTGATAAACTCAAGAGATGGTCCCATGTGAACCTAATGAAGTTCAAAAAAGTACAAGGTTTTGTACTTGGGTCAGGGTAATCCCAGATTTGTATAAAGTCTGGGAGAAGAATTCCTTGTGAGTAGCCCTTCTGAGAAGAACTTAGGGTTCCTGATAGATGAAAAACTTAACATGAACCAGCAGTGTGTGCTTGCAGCCCAGAAGGCCAACAGGCTTCATCAGATGGGTGGACAGCAGGGCAAGATAGATGATTGTTCCCTTTTACTCTCACAAGGCTCCATCTGGAGTATTGTGTCCAGTTCTCAACACAGGAAAGATGTGGAGCTTTTGGAGAGGGTCCAGAGGAGGGACAGAGATGATCAGAGGTCTATAGCACCTACCCTATGAATATAGGCTGAAGGAATTGGGCTTGTTCAGCTTGGAAAAGAGAAGGCTGAGGGAAGACCTCATTGCTACCTTCCAGTATTTAAAGGAATATCACAGACAGGAGGGTAATCAATTTTTCACCTGGGCAGATAGTGATGGGACAAGAAGGAATGGTTTTACGCTAAAAGAGGGGAAATCTAGAGTAGATGTCAGGGTGAAGTTTTTCACTGAAAGGGAGGTGACATGATGGAACATTTTACCCAAGAGAATGTGGATGCCCTATCCCTGGAGGTGTTCAAAGTCAGGTGGGATGGGGCCCTGGGCAGCCTGATCAAAAAGTAACACTGCTAAGATAGTTTTTAACAGCCTAGAAAAAGTGTAAATATTAATGTTCTCTTAGAAGCCCTTTTCTGAAATTAAAAGAGCTTAGAGAAATTGGACATAACTGTGTGGTAAAGATGAGCTTAGAGAAAGGTTCAATTACTCAAAAATAGCAAAGAAATTGGAAATATTGCAGTGATCTGGCATGAGAAGGAGTCTTTATAATATTAAACTGTCCTTGGGAGAGAAAGATGGATCAGCACGTAACTCTGGTGAAAGGATCAGACTGAACCCAGTGGGCTGAACTTTTTCTAGCACAGACCAAAGGACAGAAGAGGTAGTCAGTTACACATACATCAGTATTCATATGAACAACAAGAACAACAACAACAAATGGACAAGCAGAAGCTGAGGATAAAGTATTGCCCATTCTGCTGCTCCTTCTTGCCCCACCATGAAATGTGTACTTCCCTCAGAGGTCTCTTTCTGCTCGAGGGAGTTGGTTTAAAAGGCGTACCTCAAAATAAGCTGCTGCTTCTTCTTTTTTTCTTTTTTTCTCTTTTTTTTTTTTTTTTTTTGTCCTCAGAAATGGGCTCTTAGATTATCTGGGAAAAAATAATTGGACAATATTCATCAAATTGTACAAAGCTGGATCATTGGGTGCCTTTTCTCCTCAAGTGAAAGCAGTTGAAGCAGGCTTCCCCACTCTCTCAACTACTCTAAGATACCTTTTCCTTTTCTAAGCAGGTCATGGCATGAGGCTTGGGAAGAAAAAGCTCCAATTCCCATCTCTATTACCACTTCAGAAATGGAAGATGAGAATGAATGAGCTCCTTCATGTGCCAAATTATCAGTGCTTTTCATCAGCTCTCTGAGGGGTTGCAATACCTCATATTTCTAGGGGTGTAGTCATAGCCACAAAACCAGTTAAAGAGCTTCCCACCACCTTGTCTCCAGCCAAAAATACTGCAATTTTTGGACCATCCATTGAACCAATATAATCACTTCTGCAGCCAGGAAATAAATCTTAATGCCAGCATGACCAACAGATCCCTGTGTCACAAAGACATTGTCTCAATATTTTGCTCTGGAGGCAGAGGGAGATCTGCTTTCCTGTCAACAGAAATATCACAACCAGCTCTTCAGCTTCAGATCATTCACAGAGCCCTCTCTGTTCCCTTTCTGTTCTATTTTGGCAACAACACTGTACTCATAGATTTGATTTTTTTTTAGGGAGTGCTACACTCCTCAAAACAATAATACATGTTCATATTTCTCTATCTCTAACAGAGGTGATTGGAAAATATTAAATGCCCAAAGCATTTAATAAAGGTATAAAAAAAACATCTTACAAGTCTTTTCCTTCCCTTTCCCTGGCTCCCATTTTTCCAGATACACAGTGAGACGTGCAAACTTTATCTGTTTGTATCTTTTGCATTCCTGTTGAGGTCTCTCTGGAAGGCAGCATGACCTTCTGGTGTATCTTTCATTCCTTCCCGTCTTGTGTAATCAGCAAATATGTTGAGGATACCCATCATCCAAATCATTTATGAAGATCTTAATTATGTATTTGCTATATATAATGGTATACTCACAGTACAGTGATGTAATTCATATACAATAATTTAATATAATATGTAGTGACATAGCCACTATATAATTCTTTGTTCGCTTTTAATCAATATTTTCCTCTCTGTCCCCAAAAACTTCAAAGCTTTCCAGATAATATGTAGTAGGATTAAAAGCATTTATGAGACCTGTAGAACAAAACCTGTGAGGAAGCTCTTTATTTATCTGGAAATAGTTTGTATTCTGCAAGTCACAGGGCTGATAGAACTGCCTAAACTGCCCTCTGTCTAATAAAGTAAGACAGTACCCTCCAAGGAGGGTAGATTAATATATCTAGCCAACCTCTTTATCTAAATTATAGTCTGTTGTGAGGTGTAAGCCCTCCAAGATTTCCACTAGACAGAATGATGTCTTGGGAATAAAGTCATTACAAGATTTCAACAACTCCAATATGCTTTTAGTTGAGAGACAGGAAGTAGTATCACTAGGGCGTTCTTAATTTCTCTCAGGTTCTAGGAACGTCACTGCTGCTCATTCCCTGAACAAGAAAATGTATCCAGTGTGTAAAAGGTAAAACTGACCTGGGAAAATGAGAGCTGAGACTTCTTTTTACCTAGCTACTTCCGATTATTTATCACATTTATTATATGTACCACTACCAATCATGCCAAGGTTGTAGGAGGTAACCTCTAATAAATACTTAGTTTTATAAAATAACAATGGGCAATGGAAAATAAGAGAATGTGAACTGATAGGCAGATGAATGTAGATATGCCATGTGTAGGCACTGCTCAGAGCCAACCAGCAGCACTAATCATGGCTGATAGTGGCAAAATAATGCTGAAATCACTGAAATAGAGAGGGAAGATCGATTAGTGTTATGTCTCTGCCTCTGATTGCTCTGCCTAGCACTAGCAATAAAAGAATTATTAAAAATTCACCATTTATATAAATGGTAGACATTCAGCAACATTAAATACACCAAATTTCTGCATCCTCAATCCTCTCAAAATTACATCAAAATAGATGTTCTCTAAAGCACTGCCTGAAGTGCCAGCAATTTCTTCCTATTTCATACAAGTATGTTACCTAATTACTGAAATCAGTCAAATTCTTCTTGCATACGCAAATTAATTCGGGGCTATGGATCTGGGAACTTGCCTCAATTTCCTCAGTAAGCAAAGAAAATGAATTCATCTCAGGGTGATGAACTGGCTGCAAGAAAAGAAGTTGCTGATAGCTGTACAAAGAACACTTCAGGGCCATCATATTTACCAGATTTGAAAGCCTGCCATCACAAAAACACAAGAAATCTACTTTTCTGAAGGCACAATCTAGAAATATCTACGGAAATATCTTCAAAAGCAGAAGATAGATTTGCCAAGCCTGATTTCTTACTTCTTCAGAAAACATCCTGATGTATCCTGAGTTAGATTTTGATACTTGAACTTCCAAAATACTACATGTTTATACATAGATTGCGCCTCATAATTTAGCAACAAACAAGCAATTTGGCATCAACTATTTCCTGAGTTTCACACAGTTCCCTGAATTTTGGTCTGGCATTCAATTCACTTTTTGCAAAATCAACATAGTAAATAGTTTTCCTGCTTTCCTAGGATAAGTTTATTTCACTTACCAAAGGCTCCTTGTTCTCAGCCACCATACACAAAAACATACAAACCTTTGAGTCTCCTTTCTCCCATTTCAGAAAAACCCTCTCATTCCTCCATTCCTTACATGCCAGCAGTACTGCGTGTTTCTTTCATTCTTCCCATACTGGAGGCTCTGTGGAGAATGGTCTATCCCGTTAAAGTGTCTGTAAGCAGTCTGAATATAATTACCTGCACTGGAATATATCCAGCACTTTGGATTTAACAACCATTAAAGATCTTGTTAAACATTTGTCATACCTTCTTAAACTGACACAGGCAGTGACAACTTGGCATCTGAAAGATGGTAGTTCAGAATACGTTCAGTTTTTACACACGCATGTGTGCTCCTCAGTCAAAAAAGTATAAATGGCCAGCCATGGAGATGGTGTGAAGGATGGTACATCACGAAACATTGCAATTCATACAGACTTTGCAACCAAACATCTAAAGAACACCTAAATTAAGCCTTGGCAAAGCTTAATGTTTCGTAACTCAGTGTTAAATGGAAGGATTTCATCACAGGAAGACCAGGAATGTGACTTGTCAAATGTCACAGAACAATTCTACAGTAGAGCAGGGAATTGAATCTTCCCTGGGAGCTCACTTCTGCTGCACACAGATTGCTCCCTGCCAGAGTCACCATGCCAGAGGCTCTACAGCAGTAACCCAGTGGGGAGCACTGTGGTCCAGGTTTACACTAAATCTTCTGAATGGAAGATTTATACATACAAGACACAATGTCTGTGTAAAATAATTGTAATAAACAAGAATACCCAGGTGAGCAAAACGTGTGAGAAATACAGTCAGGTTGCTCATGGGATAAACTGCTTGGGTATGGCATTGGGGTGAACTGCTATAACATCTGGCTGCTTGGAATATTACAGCACTGGAGAAAGACCAAGATTGCTTTTCAGTATAATATTGTACAAGTATATTTAAAGAGGATGTAACTGTTGTGAAAAAGCTGTTTGCTGTGGAAATGCTGATGTATAAATGGTTTTGTTTGTAAATTAACTTGCAGATGACCCCACCAGCCCTTCCTGCACAGCTGGTGCAGCGCATGCTGTGAAGGGAATCAACCTGCTATTCCTGGAGTGTAAGCTATTCAGGTAAGGTACTTACAAATGGTTTCATGACTGTAGCTCATTGCCAGCAGACAGCTTCTACTTTATAGCTTTATTTTTAATATGCATTTATATTAAAATGAGATGTAGCATGATCCGGTTTTCATTACAGGTTCAGATCTTAAAAGCAAGTGGATAATAAATCTCAAGTTAAACCTCACAGCTACTTAGCCACGCACTGAGTGCTAATGGGGAAGGCAATGCACTGTAGACAAATAAAAGAAAGTGACTTTATTCTAACAAAGCAACTTATCTCTGGAATCATATTCTCTATATTCTGAGTTTCTGATAAGCATTACTGAATATAATGTTCGTTACTGATTCATCAAACACTTGGTGCCAGTGGTATTTGCCTATATAGCTGTATTTGTTAATCCACTGAAGTCCTGAGTAAGGGGATTCTTGATTACTCTTAGCCACAAGGAGCTTGTGACCTTCTTTGAGACTGGCTGCCTTCTGCTTGAATGAGATTAGGTTAAGTGAGAGTCATATTCCCTTCATAGTTTGTCTGGGTACATGCTTAACCTTGAAAAAGCATGTATTTTCTCTAGGAAAGAGTAAAGAAGCATCTCAGCTTTGCTGCTAAAGGCATGACAGACCCTTGATTTAAATGTCAAGTTCATGTTTCATCCTAGTGCTCACTCTCTAATAGGATCTTTCACAGGTAAGGTAGAGTAGTTTTTACTTTCTCTGGAAAAAATTCTGGCAGCTTCTCAAACAAAAGCAAACAAAGAATTGATCAATTAAACAAGCAAACCTATATGCTTTGGTCTAAATAATATCATACAGGAAAGAGGTGAAAAAGAAAAACCAACTCCATCTCATTTAAAAAATACTGTATACTAACCAGTGTATGCCTTACAAGATGTTGTTAGCACAGGAGCTCTGGGAGAGCAGGAATTAAAAGAGTGAACAGACTGTAAGAGCTGAGTTTATCCATTCACTGGTTCTCACTGATCCTATGCAAGAACTCTACATCGATCATGATTGATAGTCAGGTTCACAAATTTAGTTATGTATATATAGTTTACTGTGGAAATTTTGCATCAGAGAAGGTTAGCCTGGTGAACTCTAAAGTTACAAGTAGTGTAATTTTTGCATTAGCTTTGATTTAATCCCATCAAAGTCAGTATGAAATTCAGTGGGAACAGATGAATTGTGAACACCAAGCTTTTCTGAAAATCTTACATTCTTACACAATTGTTTTAAAAAAATCATGTGTAATCTTAAAATCAGAGCACTGTCTGTACTTTTTTTTTCCCCATTTATTCACTTCAGAAATCATTGGGTTCATTCCTGACAAAGTGTTGCCCTTTGGATTGACACAACCTCTGAAAAACTTTCCCAAAAAACAAGACAGGTGTACATAAGAAAACTTGGATATGATAAGGATGAAAGCAAAAGCTGTAAACATTACAGTGTTTTGCATCATGAAGCCTCTAACCATATACAGTTTCAGTAATCATTCCATTCATGCAGTGACTGAATTGAGATATCCCATTAACTTAATCACCTAGAACAGTGAGAAATTAGTGCAGCTAGAATAACAGAGTACAAGGAAAAAATTAAAAGAATTGAAAAATTTTAGTTTAATGCTGCCACCTACTAATGCTTGGAGCTCATAAATAGGATCAAGGGATTCCATGGAGGGAGAAATGTCATTTGATGTACCACCAAACAAGGGCCCAGTATGGCATTAAGTTTAAAAAAGATAGCTTCACCTTAGGGCACTTTGGCATGTCTACATTAGAAAGATGAAAAGATTTTAAGTAAAAGGCAGTTTGGAAGTTCCAGAAAATCTATGGTGAGATTTTCCTGAAGTTAGAGAGAGGGGTTGGATTTGGGTCCCTTGTAAACATACTTTATGTTCATTAGCACTAATTTCCATTGTCATCTTTTCCTTCAATGGGATATAACTTAGCATTTTCCATATTTTGACCAATTTCTTGACTTAAAAAATATAACCGTTCAACGGCTCTGTAGACCAATTTAGATGAGCCATGTACTGAGCCCATAGAAAATGACATTTGTGATGCTTTGGTGCTCTCACAACAGCAACACAATGTTTTCTTCTAACAGCCCTTTTCTGGCTCCTTAAAAAAAGGAGACCAACTGTGACTTTTTTCCATTCTGACCATTTACTCAATGTCCATTTCTGCCCCTATTCTTCATTAAGTACTTGTTGAGCTCAGCTTGAGAGCAAGCAAACTGTTTACTGTTAGATCTCATATAGCCCCACAGCCTTTCTCTTTCCCCTGTTCCCACCAATCCCAGCTTTACATTTACCTGGTTGGTAAAATGCAGCTGATCTGATTTGTTTCTGACCAAATCTCTTGTAAATCATGCAAGGCCCTCATATGATTTTTGTTTTCGAAACATATCACGTCTTTTTTATTTGATGAGCAGCACTCAGAAAAGGAATTACTGTTTTATCTGCCTTCTATTTCTCCATCATCTGGCAAATGCAGTTTCCCCTTTCAGTCTTTGTCATGACCAGCCATAGTGTACTTACTGGTGGAGAGTAGCATTTTGCTGCCGAGGTTAATACTCAGATCAAGTTATGACCCAGTGTGGAACATACTTCTGACTTGCCTTCAAACCAGTGAGATCTGAATCCAGCCTTTTTCTGTAACTAGCTCATACAGCATGCCATTTATTTAAGAACTGCTGAGAGCTGAGAGCTTCAGGGCCTTTCTCCGCTGTGACTTGTGCAGAGACTTGGAAGAGTCACCTCAGCAGACCTGAGTGTGCAAGCAGCTACAGGGGAAAATGTCCATAGGAAACCTATCACAGCTCCACATACAAAGAATGCACAGCACTCCAAAAGCATTTCCTGCCTCTGCAGATTTGTGGGTGCTGGTACAAAATGTTAAGCAAGTTAACTGGCATATATTAAATTTCCTTTCAGGCAGCCCTCACTCGTGGTTTCACATAGCTGTGGTAATCAATGACCTTGGGCTCAAGCAGGCAAGGTCTGGTTTGGAATGGAGCTATTCAGACCTGTTTGCTTTTAAAATTAAAATCTATATTCATGAGATCAATTCTACTCTGGCCAAGACTACACAAAAGAACATCTTGCTCCACTCATCCACTTTGGAGGTTCTCCTGCTGCAGAGGTGGGTGAACCTTCTTGTTGCTTTACCAGACTACTTAGTCAGAGTCTTACTAAATCCTTTAGCTACTCAGACACAGACTATTTCAAGATACTGATTTGTAAAAATGTCTAATGTTATTACCTCATCTTTCTGACCCTCCTCAGTTACTTCTGGAGCAGAACAGTCATTAAATTTATCAATTGATTGTCAGGTCAAGGTGGAGGTGTTCTGGAAAATTAGACTGAGAGAGAAAAGTAATCAGAAGGTTCATGCATTTATGATGTGAAAAGCCACAAGCTGTTTCTGTGTAAAAACAAGAAGGCATATGCTCTGTGCAAAGCTGAGACCCAGCATCTCCCAGCATGCTTTGGAAGACCCTACTTAGTATAGAAATAGCTCTCTGCAACAACAGTCAAATATAAAGGTCTCGTTCTAAGCCTTTGAGTTTGCAATTCATTCCCCCAAATTCCCAAGCTGAAAGCATTTCAGATGAAACAAGTTTCATAACAGAGAGCTCTGTTCCAGTCTGTCCATCTGATGAGCCATTGCAAGGCCTTTTGTCTGCTCTTTACAAGAAGTCAAAACCTTCATTTTTGTTCACACCAATTAGCACTTGCTTCTTGCAGTCACAGCACTGAGACCAAGTCCAGAGTGAATGAATAATGGTAGCCTGTGTCTTATAAGCAGATACCAAGCATATCAGCTGAGCTTCAGACAATTTGAGAAGGAAACATACATCACCAGTGAAGTGTGTTGGTTTTGGGGTCATCCTTTTTGTACTGAGCTTTTGCACATAACATGCATTTTCACAAATGAGTTAAGGCTGAAGTGTTGACTTGCATTACTTCAAAACCTAATTAAAAGAATGTAAGTGTTCTTCACTTGCCCAGCCTTGGGTGATTTACACACCAGGTCTAGTACTGGTGTCAGTTTCAGCATTCTTACAGATCATTATACACTGTCCATGCCAGATATGGATAAATGCCATCTGAGCCAGTTCTGGATGCTATTTAGGGACATGAAGGAACAGAGTTATCAGTGGCTGCTTTGGAAGAGACTTGCATCCTGGCTTAATTGACATCCTCTGTCTTGCTAGGCAGCTCCATTGGGAGAAGAGTAGGAGTCTTGCTTTGCTGTGCCCTCCAATATGTCAGACTTTCCTCAGCTTGGACCTGGTCACTTAAAGCTTGGTAGAATGTAGGATGGACATTAATCTCTATGGACACCATATTAATTTCTGGATATGCTGAACAAATTCCTATCAGCTACAGTTATCTTTGAGTTGCTGAAGTCATGGCTGTAATTGTGTACTGGTGCCTTCACACCTGACTACAGTATTTTGTTCGTGGCTCCTATTTGAATTTGCTGCTCAAATCTGTATTACATTTAATTAGAGTGAGCCCATCACTCCTCATCAGTCTTTTTGTGACTTTTCGAAGAAGGACCCGTAGGTAAGAAGATGACATCATCTGCTGCTGAGCTGAATTGAGATGAGCTGGCCTAAAATGAATTTACTTGCAACACAGTTTGACATTGTAACAAAACGGTAGTAAATAACTATCATTTCACTTTTATTTTACTGAGAATGGGAATATAGAGGGTAGAAAATGACATCTTCATTGCGCCTGGAGAGCTGAAGAAGTGGGAAGGAGGGAATCCATACGTTAATTTTGATTTTGCATTTAAATGCCACTTTTTTACCACTAGGGATGCTGAATGCCCTTAATTAAAGAAGTGTGCTTTTAAATTAAATTTTGGCTTTGTGAGAAAACTAGTTAGAGAAATGAAAGGAAAAAAAAAATGGTCTAGTCACAGGTCTCAGCAGGCTGTGCATCAATAAAGATCTCCAGGATAGCATTTTAACTTCTATAAGATAGACCTCTTTCTTTGTTATAAAACTTCCTTGGTAATTATACATAATGACTGCAGTTTTACATAATAGCAACACTTATATATAATGACTGCATAGGCCATGACAACTTAACTTATACTGTATTGATCTTCTAGATTTCAATTTTATAATCTTTAAAGAAAGAAAGAAAGAGAAGACAATGTACACATCAGTGAAGAGCCAGCATTAAGGCATATCTTTACTCTTAAGTAAAAATAGTTGTGAATTTTTTGGAAGTAAAAGAATGAAACTGTCTCCAAATCACCTTAAAATGTCAGAATTGAAGTAGTGGGAGCCACTTGTGAAATACATCGGCTGCCCTTACTGTGGAACACTAGATCCCAAGTATCAGTGAGAAGCCTCAGAAGTTGTCCAGTTTGTCAGTCGTCACTTTTTTGAAAAAAAAAAGCCTACCTTAGCTTTATAGTTGAAGACTAGGTGGGCAGCATAGAAAAGCAAGTGATGAGCTAAAATAAGTAAGAGCGAAATTCACGCCTGTCAAAAAAGCTGATGGTCCTGACGTGCAGGTCGGAAGTCTCTTCTGCCCAACTGCTGACCTTCACTCCTAGCCTAGATGGACAATGGGAGCTCCAATTTTAAAAGTCAGAAAATGGTCTTCCTCAGCTTGGTTAGCAGCTCTGAAGTTGCTAATAACACATAAAGTAGTTATGAAATTCACTGATTCAGCAGCACTTAGTTTTGGAGAGTTTGCTGCATCCAGCTGGATATGTTTCTTTACTGAAAGGATATTGAGGACTTTACTGTTCGGAATGTAAGTTCGCATGCAAACACTGAGACCTCACTCGTGTGTTTTGTTTAGCATGGGCTGTTTGAAAGCTTTGATTTACCAGTTTGATGCTTCCCCATCATTACAGCGTATCCCTATAAGGGGAAAGAGCATGTCTGCTGCCTTTTTCATCTGAGTGAAACATTGCAAAAAATCTCTAAAGCCTGCCTATTACAGTATTACACCTTAACTTTTATGGCATTTACAGCAATATGAGTTTGTTCATCTCTATATTTCAGGCTGCTTAGTCTATAATTTTATTTCCTGTAAATGTTTTGTGGAATGACTTGCAAAACATTTCCCAGAGGAAGTAGAGAAAGGGATAAAATAGCAACAGCTAGCCTTTCAATAGCCCAGCAAACCATTGGCAGTACTGTGGCTGGACTGCATTGGTCAGTAGTGGCGGTAGGTGAACGGTTGAGCTTGATGACACTAGAGGTCTTTTCCAACCTTAATGTTTCTGTGATTCTACAATTAATAACCAGCAATGATAGGGAAAAAAAATTGCACACTCTCCTTTTTATTTAAGTTATAGCTTAGTTTTTGCAGTTTACCTCCATAATAGAAACACAGAATCATTGGAAAAGACCTTCAAGATCATCTAGTACAACTGTCCACCTACCACCAATGCTGCCCAGTAAACCATATTCCTTAGAACCACATCGACACATTTCTTGAACACCTTCAGAGACAGTGACTCCACCACCTCCTTCAGCAGTCCATTCCACTGCCTGACCACTCTTTCTGAGAAGTTTTTCTTAACATCCAACTTGAACCTCCCCTGGAACAACTTGAGGTCATTTCCTCTCACTCTACTTCTAGTTACGTGGGAGAAGAGGCCAATCCCCACCTCATCACAACCTCTTTTCAGGTAGTTGTAGAGAGTGATTCAAACCCTCATTTGATTTCAGGAAACACCGGTTTCTTACATTTAATTTCCAGAACTAACTTAAAAAACTAAATCAGTAAGGCTTTGTTCAATGAGAAATCTTTAAATGCAGGTGTAACGGCAAACCTGGGAATAGTCTAACTGACTTCAAAGGAACTGAAAGGTGCTTAAACATCTTCCTGAATTAAGAAATAATTGCATTTTAACTTCAGGAATAAACTTTGTTTCATTTGCAAGTTCAGTATAATTTATTCAAACTTCCAGTTATAGATGGAGTGCTCAGATCTGTGTGTATAAACTCAGTGGCATATCTGAAATTGAAAATTAAAGCTTGTATGAGGAAAAGAAATCTAGCTTAAGTTATTCAGGAATAAATTAGACTAATATCATTTCAAAAGTTCACCCACAGAATTGATGCTGCTGTCTTTATTCTTGTGAGCTGGAAAGTTATAAGAACTGACAGTAGTATTATATTACAAAGATAGGAGGAATGAATTAATTACTGGAAAGGAATGAAGGGTCTATTCAGAAGAAAGTTTATTTTGCTTTTCCTTTGTTGAAAAGGTTTATTATTATACAGAAAATGCTGTAACATTTTTTCTTATGCAATACTGTTTTGTTGCAGAAGCAACAAAAAATTTAGATAACACTTGAACAAATTTCAAGATGCATTGCAGTGTGCTAAAAATAAGAAATACATTTGTTAACTGAGGGAGTGTAAACACACATTTTTCTTTCCCAAATATGGATAAAATGTGAGCACATGGCTGGACTGTCAGGTGATTTCCCCCTCTTTTTGACTACTGTTAGGACAATGAAAACTCTTCTTCTGGAGCAAAAGCTTTTCTGGCTCAAATCTTTGTGAAAGATTTCATTCCTTTGAAAATAAACTGAAGAAAGAATTTTAACAGAAAACTTTAAAACAGTGTAAAAGGGTTGTGTGTTAATTTGATGTGAATGCTTAGGGGACAGCCATGGAATGCTCTGTAATTGTCCCTTCAAACAACTATTTGCAGTACTATGTCCTTTGTTTGCAAAAGAAACCCCCACCACATCTATCAGGGACCACCAATACTCCATGCATGCTCATTTTCATAATGAAATATCTAAAACTGCGTGAGATCATCCAGCTAATTTCACCTGGCTGCAATCACAAGGCAGTAAGACTCAGGTTAATTCAACCATTGTGACGAGTTTACATCCAAGATGAATTCCGTTTATAAGAAAGAGTAAAGCTGAGTTTATAAATTCCGCGGTGACTTAAATTCCTTGTTATTCATCCCTATTGCAAATACACTACATAATTCCTGTGTTGTTGCAGTCACCTGCAGTCTGCAAGCCATTATCAAAGTCATGTGTTATTATGATGTATGGTGCAGTAAGTTTGGAGATTTTACACTTAAATCAAAATAGCTGGAGGTTTGCAAGTTCAAATTCAAACATCCCAACTTGCCAGAAATAAAATGATAAAAATGTCTTTTCACCTTTCTCAATTATTTTAAATGTTGCTATAAGCAACTGGAGAAAATTGGTTTTCCACTTCTGAAGACAAAGCATGGGAACTGCTGGCTGTGGGTGGGTGGCAGGAGGCATTTGGAGAAGGAGTGAAAGCCATTTGCAGCATCACTACTACTTGGTCCTGATCTTGGTAGCCCGCAAAGGACAGATAAGAAAGGTCATTGCAGGATCTCCTTTTGAAGTATCTCTTCTTGTGTCTTAGCTATCTCAGCTGATGCAGTTACTTTATATATTTTTCTTTTCTGCAAAAGAGGATCCCAGCATTTTTGCTCAGATGAGATAGGTTGCTTCCAGCTGAATAAAATCAGGTCTATTAGCAAGTGCCATTGATAGAGCTGACAGTGTCTGTGATGTAGCAACCTCTCTTCCTTCTCTCTCAAAGTCAAATACATTACAGTGTAAGCCTTAACAAGCAAGTGATCTAATCACAGTATTTATTGGGCTCCTATTAACTTAGGTTTCTCTTGCAGGAACTTGATTCATTATTTTTCAAGGAAGGAAAATTCCTAAGCTGCTATTTTATCCATATATATCCTAGGCATGGAGACCCAGGTAGCAAACAAACCAGTCTGCATGTCTGCAGTACTGTCTTTAGCTCCCTGAGTCACCCCGAAGCACAGAGCATATAGGGGCAGGCACCCTGACACGTGTCCTGCATTCATGCCATGCTGGCTGGAGCTCCATGTGGTCCTGTATGGTCAAATGACAAAAAAAAGCTGCATTAAGGGTAAAAGCCTACACATGATGTAAAGGACTTGCAGAAAGTACACAGCAGCGGTGTTTTTACTCTGTGATGACCTGATACTGATGCCTGAACGTGTGAGTTTGAAGCTGCTTTGAGAGAGGTGCTGGGGCCTTCATCCTCTTGAAAACTCTGGTGAGTATCAAATACTTCTTCACTACAGGGCAGAACAGGAGAAACCACATGTCATATAATGTCCTCAGCTCCACAATTCACCTATCTGGGAGCACACTAGCAAGTCTTAGTATCTCCTTGGAGAAACTGAAATTATTTTACCCAAAAAGTATATATATATATATATATATATATATGTATATACATATATATATATATGTGTGTGTGTGTGTATAATTCACATCTGGCTTTCATTAAATATTTGAAAAATAGGTTTGGGTCAGTTCCTGTTTGCTGAAATTGTCTTTCCATCAAACAACCAGAAACTTAGAAAGAAAAAAAATATATGGAAACATTCTTCAGAAAAAAAAAAAAAAAAAAAAGGGAAAAAAAAGAAAGGTCTGCAGTGTATTTTATGTATCTCTGTTAAAAAGAATGAAATGAGAAGTGTTGAAAAGGGGGACTTTTAGCCTCCTTCAGGACTGTCATAATGGTAAAGCAGTATGGGAAATATATTCAATTGCATATCTACAGATAAATGGAAGAATTCAGTTTCTGAGACTTCTTTTTCTTAACACTGAATTCTATTTCAAGGCATACGTACATGCTTCTCTGAAGTATTACCAAAAAAATCCTCTTAACACTTACAACAGCTTTCATCTCCCTGCTTTCTGCAAGAACTAATCCATATCTACAGAAACAAAGGACCTTTTGTTCAGCTCCAATCTTAGCACATTTTTTGTTAAATGTTTCCTCTGTAATGTAAGGGATAATGTGGATCCAGAGAAGTAAATACAAAGGCAAGCTTAAACTGAATGTGTGAATCTATGTCTCTCTCAAGTGTAAGGAGGACTGGATAGGCACAGGGATATTTTCTACAGGCAGTTACATAGGTTTTTTTGGAATAATTAATTCGTGGCTCTGATTACTTCTTTTGCTTGGCCTAGAACTATAATGATGGAATGAATTAAATGCTGAGTAATTGTGTTGTCTAAGCTATAGCATTTCAGTAAATTGAATATTTCCAGGACCAATCTCTGCTACTGATGTCAAATGGAAGAATAGGATCCAAAGGAGATGTCTAGAATCCTTTCGCCTTCAAAGTAAGGCACTTACATGCTCAGTGTCTCTTAGGGGCATCTCCCAGCCCCACCCACTGCCCAAATGCACCAGGATTTGTGTTTGTGCCACTAAACATGGGATAAAGCCTCCCCAGAGACAATTCTAAGAGATCAAAGAAAAGAAATGCCAAAAGGCACTATCAGAGCATATTTCTGAACCAGTGTCACTGACATAAATGGTGTGCCCATCCTGGGGCAAAGTGTTGAGAAAAAAGTCTTTGTTTGTCGGGTGTGATATATGTTTATTGTACAAAGCTGGGTTTCTGCTCATAGACTGCTTTTTCCCTTCTAACTGCTGTTCATTTCACTGCAGTGAGTCTTTTCTCATAGGAATCATGACCCTGGCTTCTGTTAGTCATAAAGTCATCCAGGTAAGCTTGAAGAAAGAGTGTGAGGCTGTTGGTATTCAGATTAAAGTTATTCAACCATGTATTTCTACGAAACGATATTTGATGCATGTTCCCTGTTTGCTTCAGTGCCCTTCCATAGAGATGGGAATTTTCAACGGCTCATTTAATGGCATGTATAATTCACTGGTGAGTTACACACTGCCCCATCTGTGCCAGCTCACAGAGCATAAGGGTTAGGATAGCCTACGGCCACAGAACCAGATTCATAGCACAGCCTCATTCCTTTCCTTCCTGATCTCTCTGGCCTTCCCCACCAGACGGCACAGCAGCTTGCACACAAGCACCTATTAAAAACAGAGCAAAACTGAGCATTTTCTACTCATTGTAACATTGCATCGTATGTTTGCTCTTGTTTTATTATGGCTGATTTCTGTTTTATATCCCGGATTTTCCTAGGGTGATGTCAGTGGTTGGCATTGACAGATTAACACCTACCCCAAAAGAGCTCTCTGTTCCTATGCATTTAAACTCTTTTCTACTCAGCTTCAAATCCTTCAGATATTCCATCTGCCTCATTTCTGTGTGTTCTCTTCCTTCCTCTCTGAAGTACAGTTGGAATGATCCCTGCTTGGGAATCTCTCTTTGATCTTTTTTTACCTTCTGCCTCAGAGTGGTGCCCTGATCACAATCAAGCTTCTTACTGAAACCACAAGATAAATAATGCATACATTTTACCATTTTGGGCTTCAGTTCTTTGGTCTTTGTGACAGATTTTATAGTCTGCTCTGGTTTGAATATGTCACCATTTTAAATTTAATAAAACTTTGGAGGGGAAAAGGCTTTGTGTATGCTGTATATGTCACAGTCTCCTAGACCAAAGTAAATAATTATTATTAGAGCTTAAACTTGCTTTAAATATGTCTGAGGTAAAGGCATGAATCACTTCCCTACAGGGGAAAAAACAACAACAACAACAAAAAACACCAGAGAAAGAGAGAGGAGAAGATGTGGGTTATTTTTCCAGGTACAAAACTAGTGATGCCATAACAAATGGTGACCTTGTGTAGAGAAACTGCTCAACTGCTCATTCTTTCCTCTCAGGTTACCCCCTACTGGCTTCGACCTGCTTGAGTGTGTCTCCCTTTACTGATCCTTCTCTCTGCTGCCAACTGGAGAAATGGTGGAGTAAAGCTGGAGTAAAGTCTGACCTCAGTGATTCATCCAAGGTCACTAAGTGAATAAGTTTCTTTGTGAAGAACTGAAGGTGAGGTGAGACTCACATTACTGTCCCAGCCAGACATCTACAGTTCTCCTCCTTCATTCTCTGTGCATGACCAGTGGCAAACCCTGGTTCAACGCATACTCACATACAAGTCCCCCAAACCCTACATATGCACGTGCATGCACATGTGCTTGCTGCTGAATTCAAAGTGCAGCTGCAGTTGCAAAGGCTAGAGTCAAGGTAGGAATGGTAAAGATGTTAAATGTTTAAACAAGTGCTCTTTTCTCCTTTGTTGCCCCCAAAATGCTCACTTAAAACTTTGTTTAGTTTCAGTGATACATGTATTGTATTTGTCCAAAACAGAAAAGAGAGAAGAAAATGAATTATCAGAACACCGTTGGTGCTAACACTGTGGCTGCAGAAACGTGGATGGCAGTGGTTACAAAAACCCTCAGTAAAAGCTTGATAACCATATCAGATTGCAGCCCCCTGCAAGATTCTACACAAGTTAAAACTGCAGTCTGTACAGCCCCAGAGCCCTAAGCACTGAACACATCCTAGCTTCAAAAATAAACTGAAAACATTCCAAAAAGAGAGTAGCTCACCTAAAAGATGCAGATTGAGAAAATAATTTACCATGCATCAGAAATGACACAAGACATTAAGTTTTTGGCCAAGGTGTCTAATAAGTTGCAGGTCTGGAGGAAGTAAGAGTACAGTGGGTGGCATGTTATGAGTGTGAATTTATTGCCCTTGCACTTCGAATGTCTTTCCCTTCAGCCATTGTAGCAAAATGTGGTTCATTACTGGGAAGCAGAGTGACATTTCAATCTGAGAAATTTGTAAAAGGGAGATGTGAAAGCCTTCATTAAAAAAAATGACAAGGTTGGGTGGCAGGGAGGTTTCTAAGAAAACTTTTTAAGATATTTGGCTTTCTAATATCAGTCTCTATTAAATTAAATAAGCATGAACTTTACAGAGAAATAAGTCATTATGTCCTGTGAGATTATATCGACCTGTCATTAAAGTCAATGAAAGAATTCCATTAATCAAAAAAAGAGAAATATTTTCTTCTAATCACCAGAGGAACCTGGAGACCCATTAGCTTTTTCAAGTTTGGTTCAATTCATTTGCTTTTCTTTTCATCTGTTTTTGCATTACCGGTATGTCTCACAAAAGCAATGCAAACTGTTTCTATAAATGAAAGGAAAAAAAAATCAAAGTTTTCCAGCTTGCTGAAGAAAAACAGGTTGCAAAATTTAATTTCAGTGCAATACTCGCTATTATGTTTTTCTCGTTTTCTGCATACATTGCTTAGCTTTTGCTAATTTAGTCAATGCTTTATGAAATCACCGAGGAAATTTCCTCCAAAATAAAATTAGCGTACTAACTTTTCATTGAGGACTGAGTCTGTGTCTGTACATACGCGGATGAATGAAACATAAACAGGAAAACTTAACCTGAGCAGTGCCTAAATTCTGAATGCCTGCATTTTCAATCTTAGTGTTCGTATTCTGTGTATTTTTTGTGTACAGATCTTGAGCGTTAAACCAGCGGTATTAGGTAAAGCTTTTTACTTAGACCACAAGTCTCAAAACACAATACAAATTGTGAGTCACAGGAAAGTACGTAGGAAGATCTGTATAGAACAAATATTGCTAATTGATATTTCACTTTCTCAAATATTGGTAACTTACTGTTAGTCTGAACTGACCTGTGTGTGTCATGAACACTGCTCTGGAATTGCTCTGGAGACCTCCAGAAAACAAAAGCTGTTACAAAATTAATTGAAACATTTTAGATACTGAAGAAACAGGACGCTATCTAAAATGATGCTAAAACAAGCAAAATTAATATAGTATTTGCATAGTAGTTTGAACATTGGAGCCTCAGTCTTGCTAATGAGATACCAGCATAATAAAAATGATGAACAATTTGTTTCCAACAGTATTGCTTTGCAAATGCACTGACTTTCAAAGGTAAAGGATGGGGAGCAGGCACTTTACTATAAGATACCCATGAACCTCATATTCCATTGCTGAAGGTGCTTGGACTCTATCAGAATCAGGTCTGGGCTGCCAGCTCCATGGAGAAAAAATACTTTTTCACATCTAACAAATACGATTTGATGACAGAGTCAAATACTTCTCAACTCTGACATGAATAATCATCATGCTTGTGTCTACTGGCTTTTCAATGAAAATGTTGTGAAGTTTGGCTTTTTTTCTTCTAAGATTATTCCAAACCTGCTCTGTGAAGTTATTCTGTGCTGCTCTGAATCAGAATTATTCAACTTAGCACTTTGGAACACGTTTGTCACTTGCTTAATTTTATGTCAAATAAAACCTCAGGAATGTAAGTGTGAGGATGATATGAGACAAAAAGCTGACCAGGAAATGGCCAAGCTACTGTGGAAGAAACACAGTACATTCACTATTTGGGGATGTCATCTTTCAGCCATGCACCCTTTCCTGAAGGACTTGTACTAACAGGCCTTAGCTTGCCTATGAGTTAAATGAGTTAAACAGCTAACTCATTCCTGTGCCTTGCCCAGGCCTTCCAACATACTCCCAAGTCAAAGCCAGCAGCTATTGCCAGAACTATTTTAAAGCTATTTTCTGCACTAAATTTTAAAAATGAATTTAAATATGGGATTTGAGAAGATGTATAGGCAGCTACTCTTTTAGAATAACGAATATAGAGATCTTTTATGGCAGACAATCACCTCTTTCTGGCTCTCACGCTCTTTGTGTAATGAGCATTTGAGCCCTATCTCCCCTTCTAGCAAGAGTTTCTCTGTGAAGGACTGTATAGGGGAACAAGCTGGAGGACCTCAATTTTCCCTTCTGTCTCCTAAACTAAAAATTGTCAGCAGTTCATGAAATCATAGAATCATCAAGATCATCCATTCTAACCATTCACCTACCACCATGGTTTCCCCACTGAACCATGACCCTCAGTACAACATCTAAATGTTTCTTAAACACCTCCAGGGACAGTCACCTCCCTGAGCAGCCCATTCCAGCACCTAACCACTCTTTTGGAGAACAACTTTTTCCTAACATCCAACTCGAATCTCCCTGGTGCAACTTGAGGCCATTACATGGGAGTAGAGGCCGATTCCCCAGTTGGTCTTATCTTTATGTTTTCGGTGATGTTTATAGTGTAATGGAGCAGCTATTATCATTACTGCATACTTACAATCCTTACTCCTAAAAGTCCCCCTAACCTGGTATCTACATATATATCTGACAGCTGTGTCCTGCAGTCCAAAAACATGCCTGAATAGAAAACAACAGCCTTTGGACATTTCAGCAGTCTAAGTCTGACTTGGTTTGTTCCCAGAGGTCATTTCCTCAGTGTTCTTGCAATGTCTCCCCTTAAACTCATTTACATTTTTTCATCTTTCACAATCTTTTGTCCAAATCTACCACCCATTGTAAAGAAAACATGCCTGCTTGCTTTGAACAACTCCTAAACCTCATCAGTGGCCCTTTTTCTCTTCTAATAGAAAGCTAGATAAACTTGCCTTATCATCTAGACATTTCCATCAGGTCCCCAATTGCCAATATAAGCAGAAACTATTTACTAGGGACACAATATGACTGTATCCTGATGAACTGCTGTCTCAGACTGTGTTCTGAGCTGTCTTCCTCACGATGATATTTTTCACATTTTACTCCAGAGCAGGAGAGGGAGGAGGGAATTATGTCCTCTTGTGAGTGGGATCATGTGCTTCACTGAATAATCTTCATAGAGGATAGTGAGAATTTCTCTCTCCTTTTCCTGTTCTGTTTACAATCAGTCTACTTTAGTTGGTAGGAGAAATCTGAAAGAAGCAGTTTCTTACCATGAA
Organism: Centrocercus urophasianus; assembly: GCF_019232065.1. Classification (NCBI taxonomy): domain Eukaryota; kingdom Metazoa; phylum Chordata; class Aves; order Galliformes; family Phasianidae; genus Centrocercus; species Centrocercus urophasianus. Next base: position 6,407,184 of record NW_024884253.1, read on the forward strand.
AGTGACTCTTGAGCAGTCTGGGTTGTGGTTTAAACTGCCTCCCACACATTAACGTGTGGAAAATCAAAGAAAACAAGCTATTTTTCCCTAAAAATGTAGTACCTCAGCAGACAAGTAAAGCTGCACCATACTGAAGGTACACATAATCCACTGTATGGAGAGTTCTGCATTCCTGATGTGAAATAATAGTCAAATGTGGGACTATTTTCTGTTCTCCTCTACATTTTCTGTAGCTTTCTTTCTAGTCTCAGCCTGTTAGAGGGTGACCTCATCTCTACCACATACACTCTAACATCCTCTTGAAAAAATATTATTAGCATGAACTACTCTGTCTCTTAATGTCCTCAAGATGCATAAAAACCTAATCCCCTGTCACTTCTTGGTAGATTACCAGTCTAGTAACCTTCCAGTGCCACTCTGACTGAAAAAAAAAAAAAAAAAAAAAAAAAAAAGCAAAAAAATCTACATGTGTTCATTGGTTTTGATTTGCTTTTGCTTTGTAGAATGTAACACTGCTTTTCTTTTGCTTTAGAACAGACAAAAAGCAAGCTGCCCATTTATTTTGTCAAGGCTGTCTGCTGGGCTTCATTCTCTCCTGCCACACTACACAAGGGATGGCTACCTGACCTTCTTCACTGCCCTGACCAAGAGCTAGTAAACCACAAAGCAGGGACCACTAGGAGGGAACTTGTGAAGAAACCTTGGCATGCTGAAATGCCCCTAGTCATGGGGATGGGAAGCTGAAGAGATGTCTTTCTGCAGGCCCCTCTTTTCCTGATTAGGGTTTCCGCCAGGAGTCTGAAGCTGGCATGGCTATTAGGTGGCTGTCAATGCTTGTGAGTGATGTGACAGGTTGGAAAGGTGCATCTCCAAAACTGCCAGCTTCAGAAGACACAATATGTTGAAGGAGATAAAACAGTGCCGGGAGCATTTGTGGGCTCTCCAAAGTGCATGATGGTACTTCATCCCCCTGGCAATAGGCCTCTCTGCAGTTTCCATCACAAAGTAGCTTCATGGCTTTCAGCCATAGGTGGCACAAAGGGCACAGTGGGCACAGGCTGAGGAGGAGGCTTTGAGTGAGGGAGAAGCAGCAGAGGGGCCCCAGGCCCATAGAGGAGTAATGCAGGAGTGGCTCCTTGCACAAGTTGGAAAAGCCAGCATAATATCAATAAGGGCCAGCAGAGTTACCTTCTGTTGATCCCACCAAGCACTCAGAATCATTCCCCTAGGTTTTGTTTTCGACAGGAAGCACGTACGTGCAAAATGAAAATAACAGGACCAGATTGTTAACAGACTGAAACTGTGACAGGAACAGCTCAGAAAAGATTTACTGAGAAATGTTTTTAGTCTGAAAATAATTGGGTGATGGGTAGGATCAGTGATTTCTAAAGAAGTGGAAAATGAAAGGCTGAGAGAAAAGTATTTGGGGGTATAATGCTGAAAAGTAAGTATGGAGAAGCTAATATTCTCCAGGTCTTTCCTTCTAATTAGTTTCTGGTTTTTTTTTCCCATCCACATTTTCTCGTCAAAGATTTTCAGCTCAGGAATGATGAAACATTGTAATATTTCCTGCCACTCTTTTGACCCAAACAGCTAAACGCACCGTGGACTTCTATATTTGTTCAGTTACAAAAACCTGGTGATGGAGACTAATAGCTCTTTAATGGAACCCATTTTGTTTACTGCAACATGGCACAGTGAGTGTGATTGTGATCATTTTCTCCCCAAATCATTTCTAGCACACTTTCTGACCTCCAAAGTTGTCTCTGAGTCACAGTCTCACTGTTTATTCCTACAAGATCTGATATTTTCTTTTTGGCCATTCGCTCTACTTGTGTCACCTTTTAGCTTTTCAAAATCTCAAGAACTTTAAAGTAAAATAGAGAATTGATCATCATTGTTCACGCACACCTTACAAGTGCCTTTGCTTGGTGTGTTGCTTTATGTCTGTACCTAAAGTAAAACTGCTGTCATTGTTGCTAACTAGCTCTGTAAAAAAGGCCTTATGAAATTTTAAAATCCTTGAAAGAAGAGCAGTGGTTATACGAAACTTACAAAACTGGTAGCATTATTCTTCCTTGTCTTTTTTTTTTTTTTTTTAAGGTACGTACATGATGCATCAGGACATAATTAACTTACTGTTCCTCTCAGGACTTAAAATATAGTGGTTATGAGTGGTTGGCCCAGCTCCAAGTGCTTCAGTGATAGTATTCATCTACCCAGGAGCATCTCGAATGTTTGATTGCAATTAATAATTTCACAGAAATGGTTCTAACCTTGTTAATGGCTTCTTGTTCAGTGTTCACTCCAATCTCAGGGGCCTGCTCAAGGTCTGCAACAGTCAGTACCTGACTGCTAACCGCTGTGCTTAGGACAGATAGGTTTTCTTTTCCACTGAAAGAAGAAAATACTAATTTAACACTCAACAGTATCTTAACGAGAAATGTTAAACGCACCCAAATTTGATAGTTTACCAACTGTGCAATTATCAATAGACTGGAGGTCACTGCCAAAGGATCCTGTGGTTGCTAAAGATCATTTAGGTTCAAAATGTAATAGGCAAAGTCTATTAGGCACAGAAACATGGCTCCAGCTCAGGAAGCCTGTGCCCTGCTGGTTACCAGAAGAGTAGAAAATATTCCTATATATTTGCTTTATTCTTTACTCCGCACTTAGCATTCACTACTGGTTATCACCATGAGGGACTCCTTGTGCAGATGGACCTTTCTTTGGATGTAGTATGATTTTTCATATTTAGGTAGTGTGAACATCTATGACCCTAAGTACATCAGTGACCTAGAAGGAGCCACTGAAAAACTGAAACATTTTTGAGGAGTCATCTATTTGTCGTTTTAATCCATGGACTTCAGCCAAAGCCTCCTTCTCCATTTGAGCTGCATTGGCATTGTTTTTATTGGCAATCCCAGCCCATACTACTGAGTTGCTGTATGACACTCTGCCAATACCTCCTGAGAGATGTCCCTGGATGAATCTAACTTTGTACCTACTTTCAGGAGATCTCTTTAATTCTATCAGGTTCTCAGTCATATTCCCAGCCAGTTCCTTTCGGACATCTTTGCATACTGATTCATACTGATACGATCATTCATACTGATAATTTACTAATTAATTTTCCTCCCAGATTTTAACTCTCTAACACTTCCTGTTAATCTCTGTGCCTATCCTCCCCTGGGAAGGAGGGGCAGGTATATTGGCCACAATTTCAGTTCTGCTGGAATTTAACTGTAAACCTGTGTTAATTACAATCCCCGGTCACATCTGACATGCAGAACTGGTAGTAGCCATTGTTGTCCTGAGAAGATCCTGAGCTCCCTATCCCCTCAATTAATACTGTCTACTATTTTTCAACAGCTCAAAGTTTCATCCAGTAACATCTCACTGCCTGTTGTAGTGTCAGGAATGCATTCCGTTTTTCTGTGAAACATCTCAGATGTGTAACATATCCCACCTCACAATGTGTTTCAAAGGGAACACATAGTATTCGTAAAAGTGTGCTGTGTTTCACTTAGGGAACCTGCCAGAACTCTGCTTACAAATCAAGCATAGAAAAGTATTTGATTCCAGGCTTCCTTCTGGGAATTTCTCCTAAAGTATGGAAGATAAAATCATTCTTTATTGTATATACATTTAATTATTTGTGATTCCTACTAATATGATTTGTTTGGAGAGGCTTTCAAATGACCAGTGAGTTGCCAGCTTTTTGAAGGTTGTTTTTTTTTTCAGCTTTAATGAGTCCTGTGGCAATAATCTGTTTAAGTTCCTCTGCTAGATCTGCCTTAGGACTAGAACTGTGATGATTAGTTAAATAGATGGAACAGCTGTTTTTATCTCAGAGATGCTTCAGCGCTGTTGGTCCCTTGTCCTTCCAGAGGATGCCACACAGGACTGTGCATGTTTCTTCCCTATGCGATTAATATACAAACCATCTCAGTGGGAAATTAACTGTACATCCTAAGTTTAGCCCATTAACTTGCTAGAGCTTTTGTTTTTTTCATGTGCATGCTAGCATTACTGTTGCTTGACCTGACATTATGTTTTGTGTTCAATTTAGAATCTTCAACTTAGACCATCACTTGCTTTTTGATGTGAATTCCTCGTCACACTCCTTCTCTATAGCCTCATGTTTGATTGAGCCCAGTCACCTTGTGGCAAAACAAGACCAAGCTGGTAAACTCTGTAGATAAGTGAATTCACAAAAGGTTCCTGATGATGAGGGTGGAGAAGGAAAACTCCAGCATATTTCTGGCCTATTTCTCTGTATCTCTATCAGATCAGGAAAAACGAAATAAATAGATCAAGCTAATGCCCTTTGTGTGTCAGCTTTTGATATCATACTGAATGGATGATGGGGCCGTATCAGATGTGCCTAGGGAGGAGTGAACCTGACCTTAGCAACAGTGGTACTAACGATACAAGTAAACTGGAGATGATAAAGGAAACAAAAGAGACTTTTACATCTTTCTGTAAGTATATGTTGATACCTTATGTGCCATGAGTACTCCTTCAAAAAATAATATAAAGTGGCAGCTTTGAGGGGACAGGCAGGTGGTGAGGAGCACTAAGAGGAAGCAAAAGTAACATCTAAGTTATGAGAAAAAATGGCATATTTTGGAGAAACAACTTTAAGGCAACTAGAAGTGAGATGCTAAGTCAGAACCTAAGTGTCAAGCAAAGCTGAAACAACATGTTGATTGCTTTGAATTGTCAAACAGAAGTGAGAAACTGAACAGGGAGATTTGAGGTGTCAAAGAACTGAAACTACATGGGCTGGAGGTGCATAAAGCAATAGCTTTACTGAAGGACCACTGTGAAGGTACTTATGTGAAGGAATAAGGTTCACATAACCTTATTCTGTTTTGGGTCTTAATGCAAAGTTACTGGGTTTTTTGTTCAAGTGCCTATTTCTCCCATCAGAATCCGGAGAGATGCTCTCTTCCTCTTGCTGAAGGAATGCAACATTTTTGTCACCAGCACCTGACACCTGAGTCCCACTCAGACTGTGTCCATTTGACAGGGCTATACTGTTCACACTGACAGAATGGAGACCTACTCACATTTCTTCCAGTTGTATTCTATGTTTTTGGAGAGTTTCTTGTTACATGAGGCATTTGATTGTCCTATTCCTTCCACTATATATATTGTCCTGTTTATACCAACTATGTGTTTTCTCTTAAGTCACTTGGATTTGAAAAGATGTGCTGCTCCCAAGGTCTGCCTCATGCCTTGTCTAACTGATCAACTGTCTCAGTGCAATTCAAGTGATCTCAGCTGACCCATCTCAAAACAGTGATATCAATTGCCCGTCATGTGGACAGCTTAATGTATTCTATGTTGGGCAATCTTCCTAATAAAATACTTATAGTGGTCTGATGATGTTGAAACAGAGCATTTCCCATTTTCTTCTAGAGTAAAGCCAAGAAAAAGGAAAAATGGTGAATGCGAACACACTACAAGCATTTGGTTACATTTGCAATTGGCTTTCCTATAAAAGTCCTGTTAGTGTTTCATTATATTCCTATACCTTCTAGGGTTACTTCAAAGGAAGTCAAGTCAGTTGTGTGTCTCAGTACATATTTGGTGTGCTTTCAATCATGATGAAATTTATAGATGTGTGGAAGTCTAACAGAGTTCAAAAGGAGCAGTCACTGCTGATTTTTTGTGGTGAAATAGTAGGATGAGTTACACCCATCCCATTCAATCATCTTTTGTCTCTGTACCATTTTAAGAAATAATGTCATTGCTATGAAAAGATTTTGTGATTAGATCTGGAAAATGGAAGAGCAATCTGCGAACTTGTGTATTTAACACTCCGAAAGGCAGTTAATGTCTGTCTGAGGCAGGGTTGTTTCTCACAGAACCTTTTCTGCCTCTAATTTATGAAGAGCCATAGCTGTTAATAGCCCGTCTTAATGGGCTGAACACCTCTATTAAAGGGATGAAAAAGAACTACTGAAAAACCTGATAGCCGAGTCCTACACTGTAAATGTTTGAATCGTATTTAATTCTCCTTAGCTAAGAGAACGATGGAAATAAAGTCACATCTCAAAGAAAAGAAAGATATGAAAACTACATGAAAATGCCTTTGGGGCATAGCTTTGCAGTCTGACTGTGAGAAGATGTACTTTAAAGGGGGAGGGCGGTGCCTGTGTCCAGGTGTTGACTCAGAGGTGCTGACTTCACTTATAAATAGTGGAATGGAGAGTCATGGCATCCACTGATCCCCAAGAAGTTAAAAAACTGAGGAGAGACATCCAACAAGAAAAGAGATTTCAAGAAGATTCTCTGCTAGAAGAATATTGCAGGGTGAGGAACTTCTTAGATGAACTATTAAAACTGGTTGGTTTGGGTTCGAAAGGCTGAATAGTTGCTAACTATTCAGCATTTGCTAAAGGTGTCTTATAATCCATTTACAAAGCTCAGATAGGTGGTGTTTGAAACTGATGTGTACCAAGTGTCACCTTGTGTTAACACTGTCCCCAACAGCAAACAGCAGTGATTCATAGGCATTTCTGCCGCAATTACCAAAATTTTGCTCAAGTGCCTCAAAGAAAGCTTGTTAACCTCTAGCCCTTTTAACCCATTCTAAAACAGAATAGAAAAATTCATATTCCTGGCTAGCCCTGGGTATAATTTTTACTATTCACCAATCCCATTGTGATTGTCTTTTCTCATCATCACCCAAGCTCTCTCCATCTATACACCAAACTGCTAAGTGGGATCTGCACTCAATGATTCTAATATTTCCTTTTATGTTACTGAGAGCCTTGCTTTTAAGCCAAAGTGAGGAAGAATTAAACTTTATCAGTGGCTATGCAAATGTCCTAGACAGAGTGCATAAATATGAAAGCATTACATCAGTGAATATGAAAGTTTTGCTTGCATTAAGACTATAAATCCTCTTACACCTGTGTAACACTATTTTTCTATTGGGAGAACAGGAATTAAAAGAAGTGTGTTGGGGAGAAGGTAACAGGAGGGAAATATTAAATGGTATACGATACATTTTCTTATAGCCTGAAAGAAATGTAAATGTACTTAGACATTGAGAAAAATAGGGGGTTTGTATCTAGAAAAGTGCAAGGGAAAGCAAAAAGTTTAATAAATTCTTCAGTGCTCTTGAGACCTTAATGGTGCTATATCACACTCATTTGCCAAGAGACCCACTGTGGTTCCACTCTTTCCTGTCACAGCTGGCACTTCTACAACTCCACATTCTGGGCATGGCAATGTGTGTCTTTCTAAGCACTTTTTTTAAAAACAAAACAAAACAAACAAACAAACAAAAAAAACCCCACATCTTGGTCTTATTCTTATTTCTATTATCTTGCTGTTGCTACATTACATCAAAGAGTATTGGTGTATGCCACTGCAGGACTTTTCAGTGGATGTATGGAGTCAGTACCTAATTTAATCCTTTCAAAGACAATGGCACCTTTCCCATTACTAGGACAGAAGATATAAATACCTGCTGAATAAGCTGCTTAATATCTTAGTGCTCTAAAATCTGCCTTGCTCATTTGCAAGATTATCTGAGGTCCTTCAAGAAGCAGTTCATCATAAAATTGATCCTATTACCCATACAGATACATTGATCTAAGTTAGTGCCTGAATTTCAGACTCCTTAGCGTTTTGAAAAGTAAATCAGAGATGTGCTGAAATCAGAAGTTTAGTTCAACTTCACATCCCTTCCCCCAGATAATTAGATTCTCATGACTGTCAGAAGAATGTTTCATGTGCTGCCCCTACAACGTTCTTGACTGTGATTTTATTATTCCTTATCAAGCAAGAAATACTTAACTCTAAAGCTATACTGTGTTTACCAGATCAATGAAATTGCTATTAGCAAAGTTTTTCCAGTAGTGATGTTCATATTCAGATCTAACAACCCTGAGAGTTACATACAGAAGGTACTGACAGTAATTCTAAATGTGTTTTGTAGTCACACTCACAGGAATAATCATTATATTTCCATAACAGATCCAGTCTTTAACGAAAGATGTCTAAAAATTTTCTTAACTGTACAGTTTTGGGAGAGACTGAGTAAACTTGAACTTACTTTTGTTAAGTTAAGGTTAACACAGTATGAGGAAAGGTAATCTCCTCAGCTTTTCTTCAAACAAGCTGAAAATTTGGATTTTGTTAATTTAGAATCTCCTCCCCATAGCACTTCCCCTTCCACTGCGTTTGTATATTTCCTTTTCTCAAGTACAGAAAATAAAGATTTCAAGTAACCTTTTTATAAGTTTCTATTCTGTTGTTCGAGATCCATAACTCCATTCTTAGAAAGCCATAGTATCATTGGCTTTAGTATTCATTTAAGTGATTTTTTTTTAAATACTAACTTGAAGGATCAGTGGAAAAGTTTGTGTACACCTTCTTGTTTGATTAGTTGACCTAAATACAGGAATGTCTTATTTAAATGGAAAATATTTCTGCCTTCCACCCTTTTACCGACCTTTCTTTTCTCAGTTATTCCCTGATGCATTTTTTCTAGCCTTCTAAGAAGAAGGTTTTTTTGCCAATTCACTTCAAAATTTTTAATGAATGCACACCCAAGAAATTCAGGTGGCTTTTCTACCCAAAACAATTATGTGCTGCAACACATTTCTGAATATAAAACTAAATAAGACTGGAGCTGAGCATTCTATGCCTAGCAAACAGACCTTGTAGTCTGCTGGAATCATGAATGCCAATTTCTTCATTAATTCACTAACTAAAGAAGAAGAGATATTAAAAAGCAACAGGAGGCAAAAATAGTAACAGCTTTTTTTATTTGTAGTCGTAAGCCCATCTTCCTTATCATCACTTCACACACCATCTCTTAGATAAATATGGAAAAAAGGTAAAGCTCCACTCTGGGAAGCAGGGACAAAGATGGGCAGAGACCAAAGCCACCTCTGAGAAATGCCTCCGGGCTTTCATTCTAAATAGTCTTCCTCTGCCTAATGGCTCATAGTTAGTTATGCTAGTGCCATTCACCTTGAACATCCAGAGGTGATTCAGGCATGGTAAAACGGAAATCTTTCCTGCAGTGCAACAGCAGGCTTTCTGCTGGCTTCAGAAGTGGCAGTGCAGCCTGTGCTGCCACGATCTTATTTCAAGGCCTCCTGTTGCTACATAGCACAAAAGAAAATTCTGTGATTTCTTCCCTTGAGCAGTTCCTTGCTTTTTCTATGTTTATTCAGTAAGTTTGAAAGGTGAAGGAAACTTTGGATGGATCCTCATGGAATGTGCATGTTACCAAAATCTCTTGATTGTTGAATATAGAATGTAAGGCTGTATTAGTACACAGTTCTTCAACTCGTGATTTAATTTTAATGACGCAATTTTTGCAATTATATTTTATACCTGCCCATCAAAATATGGTATCATCCCCTGCTTTCCTCGTACAAACAGTTTTAACAATAACTGAGATGAAACGAACATACTGCACAGAAAGTTTGCATTTTATTATCTTTTTGGATTTGTGTCATCAATCCGTGCCAGGAGGTGGTGCCACAGAGCAGGAAACAGTTCAGGTATGGTATGGCAAGATGTTGCACGATTAAGAGCTAAATACATGCTTTTGCCTTTTTGCAGTATCTATTAATGATCATAGCTGAAACCTGACACAATTCAAATATATTAGGACAGGAAGCAAATACTTATTCATCCTTTGATTTGTGTTCCTTTCACACCAATTTTGCATTTTTATTTGAATGTTTTATCACAGGATTCCCAGCTTTGTTCTACACAATAAAATCTTCCCAACTCTCCATTATAAATTGACAATAAAGTCATTAAAGATCTGTGACATGATCCATCATTTTTACTCTTTCTCTTTTCCTTGCAACAGCCTTATTTACAGCTTTTGATTTGTTCTGAAATGAAAAATTTTCCAATCATCTGAAACAGGTTGAGCACCAGTATGATTGCTCTCTTACAACTGATCTCCTGAACAGTTTCTGTTGCTGTCTTTCCCTGTTTACCTGGCTCAAGACTGCTTAGAGAAGTGTTAGGCTGCACAAAGCAGAAGGAATTGTACACATCAAAGCACATAGGAGATATTTAATATCCTCAGTGCTCAATGATTGTACGAGACAAAATGGGCATTCTTTTAATTATTATTTCTGAAGAGATCCTGCACATAACCATGCACTGAAACAGAGTATTCAGTACACCTGCAAATATTTCCTTCCTGAGAGATGTGTTCCTCCTTTCAAGTCAAACAAAAATTGTTAAACCACGATTTTGGATAATTTTAGGTGGGGGTGTACTTTACAGGTTCATTTATCACTAAGGCAAGTGGACATTAACCTTTTCCTGAACTTACTATGTGGCTTTAAGCACTTCTCTTGTTTTATGTTTTGAAGTCGTATGCTTTCAAATGAGTTTGTTTCCAAACTAGTTTCCCCACTTCTTGTTTACAGTGAACTTGTTTTAACCTTATTGCTATCTTCCTTCTGTTGCATGGCAACCTGTTGACTGTACTTCAAATCCCCTTTCCTCTCTCCTCTGTCATCCGGACACCTCTTCCTTTGGGTCAAGCTTACTCAGGATCATTTATGCCTTTTCTAGGTCTTCTGCCACCCACACTTTGCCTTGCATCTGAGGACATGCTTTCTGTTCACAACCACTCATTTCATTTGAGCTTCATTATCTGCCTGGAGTCTGTACCTCACCTGTTTAGCTCTCCTAACTGTTGTGTTTTGCTATTTGGTTGTGAGGCCTTTAGTACTAGCTCTGCAGGTTTTCTCTGAACTGCCTTAAAACTGAGCCTTGCCAACATGAAAAGTGCCTGGCTAGTGCTTTTACTCCTAGGACAAAGTATGTCTTAGGATAACTCTGAAGTCTGATAGAAAGATTGCTTTTTCCCTTTCAGTAAGTTGTCTGGAAGTTGTCTGGGACAGAACTAATTTGCTTGGCCCTAAACCATACCACACCCCAGATTGTCAGTTTAAAAATGCAAATATGTCACAGTGTTCAGGAACACTTCCTGATATTGTTGAATTTAGTAACAAGCCTGAAAAGTACAGTAGGAACTCACAACTCAAAATACCGCTTACGTTTAACCAACCTTAAAGTGTTGCTGAAGTTTCTTCAAGGTCTCTTGCATGGCAGTTTTATCAGCAAAAGTTCTCTTCCAAACTTTGCTTCCTCTAATAATACAAATGTCATCAGTTATCTCTGATGATGATCTCAACAGAGCCAGCTGTTGGTTTTATAGTACCACAAGGGTATAGCCTTACCCTTTTTGTGGTACATATCCAGTAGTACATGCCCTGCTTGGCATACACTGACGTCTAACAGAGCATGCTGACAAGATTGGGTGAGTTCACGGTTTGTGATAAAGTTTACTAACTGTAATAATGTTAATGTCTACAGCAGCTTTAAGCCAATTCAGATTTGATTTCCCCTTGCTGTCATACTACCATATTTTTGTTGACATGACAGCTCCTTCTCTGGCAAGTCAACTGGCAAGTCAAATGGATCCAGATTTTTCAATAAATTCATGTTGCCAAATTTCTCACTCAAACTTGCTCTCTAAATGCCCTTTGCTTTGAAAAAAAGGAATGTATTTATAGGCAGAGACCCTTCCTGCCTCATTTTGACATTGAGAATATTCTAGTGTCACGCTCCCTGGTGTCTCACAGTAGATAATAATTCTGCATGCCAACTACTATAAATGACAAGATACAACATGTCTTATTCCTTGGGCTTTTTGTGTTTGACAGGCTGCACTTCCCCTTTGGCTTTTAACTGTGAACATCAGGCCTCAGCCACATGTCTCCAAGAAAATTTTCTTTTTATGATGATTGATTGTCAGTCTAACTGGGATCAGACTGGTTTGGATACATACACCAGTGTTTGTACACAGAAACCATTACAGTATATTATAACCATGCCACAGATCTTTCACTGTTCTCTAGAAATTTCCCTATCTTTGCAACTACTCTGTGGGATTCTTTGGTTTTCTCTCTTGGAGTATTTGGTTTCTGGAATATAAAAGTTATTTACATTATACTCTTTTGTTCCACATGGAGATTCTTCATTCATCTCTGAATACATCAGACTGTGTATCATAAGCAATTAGATGTATTAGTGCCGTACTCTACCCAGGATAATGATTCCTGCTAAGAATACTGCACTCAATATTCCCACAGTTTCTATGGCCCTACATGAGTGCCTGGAATCTCCTTCCTGCCTTTCACAGTGCCATCATTATTGTGCACACTGGACCATCCTCAGTCAATTTGCTTGTCATGTGTGTCCCATTGCTTTACTTTGGTGCTTGTATTCTTGTTCTGCACAATGCCTCTTTGTTTTGATGCCTTCCTCACAGATGCCTATTATTATTAGCTGGCATTTTTTTAAGGTTAAATCTTCTCTAGTCTGCTAGAATCTTAGAATCTTCCTCTAACAAACACATATCTACTTTAATATCTTTGCTCCTCAGAACAGGCATCCACATTTCTTTTGCTACTTGGATTCATTCCATATAAAACAGTATCTTCCAGTGGCTTTGCTCTGTATCCACAGCACTTATCAGATACTCTTATCTACTATGCCAGTACATAGGACATTATTCCTGCCTTACATATTTCTTGACATTTTTCTTTGAAGCTTTAGATGTCTTCTCTTTCTTTTATTCTCTGTGATAAAGGAAAGTATTCTTGTATGTACTTCACTGTTGTTATCATGCTTGAGAGGAGTTCTAGTCTGAAAATTGATGAATGTTAGTGATCCAGATCCTTTTGTGGTAACCATTTTCTATACCTTTAGGTGCTGCTGTGCTATGTTAAATGTAATTGCCTTATAATGTGCAGCTATATTTCACAACACAAATTCTGTAGTGGAATTAAATGCCTTCTGTAATCTACCTGTGGCTGCGGTGATGTGGTGGTGCCAGGCCTTCCTGGTGCCTGGCATATTATTTCTTGAGGTAAAGGACAAGGGACTCAGTGCCTAGTGCCTGCCATTCCAGCATAAAGATGTAAGCATGCTAGAAGACGTATGACTTTCTGTAGTAGAGTATCATTCTCTACCAAAGCAACTTTTGACACATCTGTATAATTCCTCACACACTGGACCACCGATTCCGGATGTCTGTAAATGATTGCAAATATTAACTCTACCAAATTCTCCTTTCAAATGCTCTGCTTGGCTCCTCCTTGCAACAATGAAAGCTCCTTGGGCACCAAGTGTTTCTGAAAATCAGATTTTATTTTGGTGCCTGTCAGTGGATTTTATGTGCTTGGCTCTTAACACCATTTCATCTTCTCAGTGATGTATGGAGCAGTCCTATGGGGCAGATGGGCTGTCAGGTTCCATTTCTTCCATGGCAGTTTATAATTAAGTGCATTTTCATGCAGATCATTTTTCTTTGGGCACAATCTGTTTCAGGCATAATCGCTCCTCAGAAATCAAATGCTCCCAAACCCATGTAGCAATTAGAATGACTGGTCATCTGGCACTTCATAGAGTTTATAAAGACATAGGGCAACTGCATATGAATTCCCCACTTAAACAAATTGGACATGCAGAGTTTTCATTCTTTATATTTCTTAGATACTGAGATGCAAAATGGTGAAAATGCAGTCGTCGACTGTCAGCAATTTGAAAACCTAATTGTGTGTTTCAACATGCATAATACAAAAGAGGAGATGGAGAAGGCACTTTTAAGTTCGACATCATGTTTCTTTGAAAAGTGCAGGGCAAGGGTGGTTTTGCTGGTCAGACTCATGGCTGTGGCTCAAATGAAAGTAGTAAAAGGGTAGGAGTGCATGAATAAAGATTATGAAGAATTAATGCCACCATTAGGAAGCATTCACTTGTGGAACTAGTATCAGGAGGGAATGTTCAGAGGTGGGAATGTGAAAAACAAGTAAATGTAACAAAACCTGCCTTTTTGTGCTGAGTGAAGTGGGTGATGATGGCATAGAGGATGGATCTTGTATCTGATTGCGTTGCAAAGTAAATTTTGCAAAGATCTAAAGGCAGAAGAAAGATTTGCACCACACACACACAAAAAAAAAAGGGGCAGAAGTTCTGCTTTCTGAGATGGCATTTCTGTCCAATTCACCTCTCCAAAAGGTCTACTGTGTAAAGAGAATGGAGTTAGAAACTTCCTTTTTCCTTCTATATTTTGCCAGAGTAGATTCTGGAGAATTTAGGAAAGATGTTTTCATTACACCTTCTACTTGAAAGTTCTGATAGAAGGGATATATTTTGATAGATCTTGGAGGCAAAACATAAATAATAAATCCTTGAACAAAATCATGCATATTTTGAGAATTACCCGAGCTTGTAACTGGAGGTAGAGGCAAGTTGCCAGAGGTAACTTTACAAATTTCTTCAGTCCATTGACCATCCCAGAACCTGGTAGGAGCATAAGAGATGGAAATATCTTGCAATTCAAAAGGGTGTAAGTGGCACATGTGGTATCATGTTACCCAGAAAGGTTTTGGGGTCACATCTGGGCATGGCATCTCACTGCACTGTGGACAGGAGAAAGGGCCTTTTGCAAGCTACTTAGTTTTCAGTGGAAAGGAAGACAGGAAAGATCCAATGTCCCAGATGAGAGTTAAGTAGGACACCAGTACACTGAGTGACTTCCCTTGCCTGCTCTCTACACTTTCAGTTAGAGTGACAGTGCCCTAATTACAGCCCCTTTTTCCAGCTGCCACAGCTGCAGTGAGGCAGGTGCTAGTTATGCAAAGTCTCCCCAGGGGTCAGAAAAGTAGGTTTGGTGTAGTAGAAATGCAGCAAAGTGGGTACCGGACTACACCAAGCATTTAAAAGTTGTGTTGGATATTTGCATTCATAATATGGGTTTTTTCCACCGTCAGGACGAGGAAACACTGGAAGGCAAGTTGCCAAATTTCTTCTCTTGCTAATTAATGAAGAAAATGAGTTGATTTTTTCACATCAATTTCCTACTTTACTGGTGAGATAAAGTCCAAAGTCTCTCCAAGATCCCAAAAATCTACTTTCAGAGAACAGAATTGGATGGGAGCAT
The DNA here is from genome assembly GCF_019232065.1 of Centrocercus urophasianus. Classification (NCBI taxonomy): domain Eukaryota; kingdom Metazoa; phylum Chordata; class Aves; order Galliformes; family Phasianidae; genus Centrocercus; species Centrocercus urophasianus. The sequence goes on from NW_024884253.1 coordinate 6,422,203, forward strand.
TTGTTCTAGAACCAGATGCTGATCTTTAACAGTAGAAATAAAATTAGTTTGACTCTAGAATGGAGATCTCGGAGCTCTTCAGAATAAAAATGCCCAATACTTCACCTTCTTGTCTAAACAAACAACAGTCCCAGCAGTGTACAGGCTTCTCTTCATTTGCACCTATAGCATGGATCCCTGTGCATTAAGACTCTGTGAAGGCACACATGAACAACACTGTTTACTTTTTAAGCAGGACAGAGTTTGCTCTTGGGCTTTCTGCCAGTACATCTGACTAGGGTGATTTACACAGGTGGACAGATTTACAGCCACCCGTTGACCACTTGTCTTTCCTTTCAGCCTGGTGATGAATTGCTTGAACGTGAATGTTTGGAGATACATATATATCATACCAGTACATCTTATATCCTGGCTCACTCTGGGGTCATCAAAATCTCTCTTCTTCATGCTGGAAATAATTATATATGTGTTTAGAAGAAAAAATAGCAACCCCTCCCCCCAAACTATACTATTAAAAAATATCTGGTAATTTTGCAGTGTTGTGCAAGAGTCAAAAGAAGAGTTATTCCTGTTTGTACGGTGACTAGATGTTTGGGAAAAAAATATCTATTATTATAGCTTGTGAAAGGGAAGGAAGGATTCTGCATCAGGTTTCATACCCAGACACCCTTCAAGATTATGAAGTAAATTTTCCTTGACAATCATTGTTCATTTACTGAAATTTAGAGTAGGCTATCTAGAATTTCTCTGTGGTAGAAGTCTGGTCCTTATCCTCATTTATATTTCCAAATTTTGTTTCAAAACTCCCCCAGTCAAAGTGTGTTTAACTGGGTCTTGCCTATGGCAAATCATTAAAGCAAGTTGCTAAGCCAGTGCAAGGAGCATCTCTACCAGGAAATATTAGTGTAGCAGCAATGTATAGCTAGACCAGCAGACATTTAGCTAGATCACGTTGCAGTATTCACTCTGACATTCCACGTGCTTATAGGTGCCCAGCCTCCTCAAATATTCCATATTCCACTTTGGCTGGGTGTAGATTCAGTGGATGATGAGGATGTTTCATCATCTAGTTGCGCAGGCACTTCTATCTGGTATGCTTGCACCATTACAGTCAGATCTTCCCTTTTAATGCAGATAAAGCCCCCTGTGGTACAAAGGGGATACAAAGAGAGAGCAGCTAAAACTAAGAAGATTGCCATTGGGAATCTGTTCTTTCCTTTTAAGTTTAACTTTAATAAAATACTTGTTAATTGACAGAATTGCCCCAAGATAAAAGGGAAAATTATAAAGTAAATTGTACACAAGCAACCCTCTCAGCTGAAACTCTCTTGACTGAGCAGAGATAATTTTAATGCAGTATAATATTTTCCAGATTATGAAAAAAAAATTAATTCAGTTCAGATTCACATTAAATGTGAGATAATCGGGTCCTATTGCTAGCTATCTAGGAAAAGAGGCCAACCCCCATCTCACCACTACCTCCTTTTGGAGAGCATTAAGGTCTCTTCTGAGCCTCCTCTTCTCCAGATTGAACAATCCCAGTTCCCTCAGCCACTCCTCATAAGACTTGTGCTCCAGACCTTGCACAGCTTTGTTGCCCTTCTCTGGACACACTCCAGGACCTCAATGGCTTTGATGTAGCATGTGGTCCAAAACTGAATGCAGTACTCAAGATGTGGCCACACCAGGGATGAGTAGAGAGGGATGATCACTTCCCCAGCCCTCCTTTTTTATTGGACTTGATGATCTCTCTGGGTCTCTTCCAACTCAGGATATTCTATCACTGTGTTAGCTCTGAAAATGCTGGGAGCTTGCCTTTGGGGCAAGAGGACTAATCTTGATGGATTTGCCTAGGAAGTGAACTTTCTTGGGCTTTGGATCGGAGGATGTCAGAGCTAAAGGAATGTGCTGGAGCACAGGGTCTGAAGTCAAAGCTTTCTTGGCAATGGGAAAAGAAGTGGGATTAAAAAGGGGCATAGATTGAGAGGAGCACACGTGTCAAAGATATTCACTGTAGACGAAAGACAGGGCAAACAGTTGCTCAGGTTGTTCTAGGGACAACACATAACAAGGCTCAGATAAACCTAGATCTAGATTTGACTTGAAAGTTCAAAATATGGAGAATAAAATGTGTAATGAGAAAAAAAATAAGGATAATTTTTTTGTCTTTTACTGTAGCAGAAAAGAATTAAGTTCATCTGCCTATACCTGGAAAAAAAAGGTAGTACTTGTTTTGTTTTTCCTTTTGCTCTGTTTAGAGAAGCAAATTTACCACTTGAGATATAGTTTATACCAGTTATTAGTTAATCTGTCAGTACTAGGAAGGATTAGGCTGAACAAGACCAAAACTTTCATTCCAGAGGAGCTATATGTATACATGAGTTTAGTTATTCTTGTTAAAATAAATATTTAAAGGAAAGAGCTGCCAGCACAGCCAGGCTAGCTCTGTAACTAATCTGTTGTAAGATAAAGTGGAATTTCCCTTCTCATACCAAATCTGTAAAGTTTTTTTCTTTTTTTCCTCCTCTCTGAAATTCCCATTAGCTCATCAGATAAGAGTTGTGTGAGAACCGCTACATTCCAAGGGGATTAGGTAACATGGTGGGAAGGGAATGGATTGCTGAAGAGCCTTGACAGAAGTCAAGGGTCTTCTCCCCATACCTTTTTCCCAGTCTCTAATCTGCCTGTCTCTTTCCTGGTACCAAATTGCATTAAACAAATTACATCCGTAATTCAAGTGCACATATTTTAGCAAGGTGAGGGTTGGCCTCTTTTCCTGGTTAACTAGCAACAGGACAAGAGGGGTTGAATGGCTTTAAGTTGCTCCATGGGAGGTTCAGGTTGAATCTCAGGAGAAATGTCTTCTCAGAAAGAGTGGTGAGGCACTGGCACAGGCTGCCAAGGAAGGTGGTGGAGTCATCGTTTTGGAGGATTTCAGGAATGGCGTGGATGTGGCACTGAGGGACATGATGTAGTGGGCATGGTGCTGATGGGCTGGCAGTAGGACTTGTTGATCTTAGTGGTGTTTTCCAACCTTAATTTTTCTATGATGCTACAATTCTGTGATTCTATGAAAGTTTAATTAGCCCTAACCCTGGCTACATATCTGACTTTCTTCACACCCTGACATGGTAGCTTGGTGTGCAGGGCAGGACAGGAAACTGGAATGAATAGGCAATTTCTACCCCAAAATACAATAGAGAACAAGTAACTGCATTTGAGGGTGATTCACTGAATGAATGGATCTGCCAGCAGGAGATGAAATGGGAGTGGAGGCGAGCAAACAGTCCCAGCATCTGCACACAGCCTTTGGCTCTGTATCTACCTCTGACAGAGACCTGCAGACTTTTATAGACTGGCAATGTTTTCACAGTTTGTCATGACAGTTAAGTGTACTCAAACCGAGAGCGAGAATTACAGATGTACACATGCTTCACCCTCACTGATCTCATTGCAACAGCACTGCTGAGGAAAGTAGATAGGGGACTCCATTCTGCTGCCACAGGATGTGAATAAATGTCATTGATTTCAGTGTGTACCACTGCTTCTCTGTTTCGCTCTTGGTAGCTGGATCTCTGCAGTAATAGCAGGGCTAATCCTGCTGCCAATTTTCTTCCTGTGTTTGTTGTTTTATGCTCTGCTTTTATTGAACTAATCACTGGCTACCAGGCAGAAACTCTCCCTCTGGCTTGTTATTCCATTATTGTTTGTTATGAAGTTTTTTGCAATTCATTTGACATGTTCGGCACCAACTTCTGCCAGAGATGAGGCTCAGAACCCTAGGCACCTTGGGGATTCAGGATGCACAGAGAGCTTTGAGCTGCAGAATGGAAAACACTGCAAGTGCAAATGGCAAGAGCAACACTGCATGCACACTCAGCTGAATTAAATACTCCTGCACTTCGCTTGCCCTCATTGCTGCAGCTCACCGAGAGGATCCACATGCTTCTCTGTGATTCCACAGCCTCAGTTTTCCAGCCATTTCCACTTCAGAGCACTGCATTGCCAGCTCTGTTTTCATAGATACAAGCCTGCTCTAATCAGTTTTAGAGGCTCATCATTTGATTGACTTCAAAGCTGTAGCCAGTTGCTGAGTCTCTTAACAGATAAGAAAGGCTAACTGGACAAGGGTTTTTTGCCTGCCTTTAGTTTGTAACTGCCCTTTGTGGGTAGGTCAGAGTTGAAAGTTGATCTGCTTCATGTAACGTTTGTCAGATTTCTTTCAGTCACCGTTGGATGCATTGCTCACATCTTTGTCCAGAAAATGTATTTTCATCACTTGTAACAAAGCCTTTCCTTGCCTGGTATCACATGTCCGTGCTGAAGGAGCATTGCCTTTGCTTTTTGTGTGTCTAAGGTTAAGCAGCACACTGATCTGCCACAGAATTCATTCTCTCCAAAGGGATCAAAAAGGCAAAGTCCTGTACAAAAAGTACACTTTCCAGAACAATCTCCATAGTTAAAAGCTCATGTGCAATAGGCTCTTTCCATGGCAACATCTTGCAGATAGCTGACTTTCAACAGATACCTGGGCTGACACATTTATTATTCTGCACTGGAAAAACAGAATGTGAAATGATCTTATGTGCAAACGTAAGCAATATTCTGAGCAACTCAGAAGTGGAAAACTTCAACTACTATCTTTTTGTCTATCATGAAGTCTAAGGTTTAGGGTTTCTACCAGCAATGAATTTTTCATGGCAAGTATTTTCTTCCCTTTCTATTTGTGAAATAATTACAAGTATCTTTTGTTCATTCATTATCCAAACATGAGTTACATACTTTTACCCATTCATATTTGGTGTACAAGTCATTCTGCACATAACTTTCCACAGTGTGTACAATCTGAGATTTCTGATCGCTGTTGCAGAGATTGCTTTGAGAGGGGGATGTTCTCTTTGATGCTTTGATGCCTCTTGATTGAATGGCTGTTTACCTAACCCGGCCAGCTGGAGCTGTGGAATGGGAGAAGTGGTACTTAACTGTCTTTAACCAAAGCACTCTGTCCACACAGGCACGCCTTCTCCAGCAACTGAACTTTAACTCATCCCAGCATGGGTTCAAGCATTATAAGTTTGCCTCTCATTTTTGTTCCTTTTCATTCTTTGAAGGCCTGTAAGTGAAGGATGCCCTTCCTATTCATGTATCACTTTATTTCTTAAGGTTTTCAGAGAGAAACTATCAGCTTAAACAGAAAGATTTTGCAAATAGCAGGTGAAACAAACAAAACACAGACAATTATGAAGTCCATAATATTATTTGTAAAACAAGAGATGTGTCTAGCATGGGGTAATGCTATTTACACACACACACTGTGCTGAAAGGGAAAGGTGAGACCAGTAGGTGACTGAAAATTAAGCATAAAGTGGAAACAAATTCAGATGGAGCTCAGAGTTACATAGGCATGAAGAAATGCATCAGCCCTTTTGGGTTTGGTGACTCACATGGGTGGAGCTTCATTTTCTGGGTAACACTGCAGAGGAATTACAGCACTTTTTCCTCCCAGTGTGTGGCTGGCATTTCAAGTCCCAAGTGGTCTTGTAAGAGAGAGATCAGGGTGAGAAACCATATGTTTTTCCTCTATTTATTTTTGTCCTCTCCCCATATTTCCTTTCCCCTTCCCTCAAACTGTCAGCATTCATGCCTATGTCCCTTATATTGGGTATCTTGCCAGGCTACTTTGTTTATGGATTTCTCTATCTTACCAGTCTGGCTCGTTAATGATGCCTAAAACTGGAGTCATATAGCTTCACAGTGACACTTCCCTTCCCCTCAGCTTCCCTTCCCTGCTTCAGGGATTCTCTGTGCCAATCCTGTGGATGTTTCCAATCTAGAGTACAGCACAGGCATTGTATGAATTGCATATGTCAAACATGGGCGTTCAGAGAGCTGCAGCATCTGCCGACAGCGTGGGGTTCAGGGGTTATTTGACAGGAAACGTCTTGGTGAAGGACCTCTCCTCATGACAGCCTGCTGCTTTGTGTCTGCTCTTGGGATGAACAGCAGTCCCAGCCCAGACGGGGCCCCTCTGTCTGACCGCTGAACTGCACTCCTCACGGTTTCCAGTTGCTTTGGCTAGACAAGAAACAGCGGAGCTAATAGACAGAAGGGGTTATTAATTTGCATTTGAATACAGCCCAACACAGTTGCTCAGTGTTACTGCTGGGTAATGGGAAAATTAAGCTAAAAAGGAGTTAGCATATGGAAAAGAAATGTAGCTGATGCTGCGAAAGCAGACTGCAGTTGCGGTGAATTAGTGCCCACAGCTGCTACACAGGATGCCTTGCTGCTCTCGGGGCAGGTAGCACTGCAAAAGTAAATATTGTCTTTTACTCACATTATTATACAGTGCAGAGTGGCTGGAGAAATAAAATAAATCAAGAGGAATAAGAAAAAAGTAGAGGAAAAAAATTATGCCGCAATACTGATAGCCTAGTGATGGAAAAGCCACAGAGGCAAAGGAATGCAGTGGGGGAGATCCTACCATCCTCAGAAAACAATAAAAACCCATAGAAATGTATCTGTTGACTTGTGGTGGGCCACCACTGTTTTTCAGGAGCAAGTCTGATTAATTACAGCCATTCTGCCTGAGTCAGAGGGAGACCAGAGCTACATCTCTACGTGTGTTGCTGGGCATTATTATAGCTGAGAGCAATACATGGTTACTGTCTCAGAGCTACACCTTCCTCTGAGTCCCCCTCTGAGTCCTCCCATGACAAGATATCATGGTCTGGGTTTCTTTTGCTGTGTAGAATGGCTCTGTGAGCTGTCTGTTGTCTCAGGGGATCAGAGGGAGGTTTGAGAGGGTTTGCACAGTCAGCTCGTGTGGAGCTCTGGGTCTTCATTTTTATTCATTCAGCCCTGATTTGGATTGTAGCATTCACTGTGGCAACCTCACAGTGGCATTGATTCACTGCAGAGTACTGTGGAGAGTAACAATTCTTCCCTCTATTATCCTGAAATTAAAAAACTTAGAATCATAGAATCATTAAGGTTGGAAAGACCACAAGATCATCTAGTCAACCATCAACCACCATCATGACACTACACCATGTCCCCCAATGCCACATCTACACCTTTCTTGGAAGCCTTTTTCTTACCAGACAAACTGTCTACAACTTGAATCAAAATGCCAATCTTTCTAAAGGTGCTAAGACCATACAGTGCTCAATATAACCACTGAAAACTTTCAGTATCCTTTGAATTTTGTCATAAATGTTCCCAAAAAATGAGCAGCTGTGGAGATGAATTATTTTTTTTTCTTTTGCTTTCCAAAGCGATGCCCAGGATTTAGTTACACATCTGCCAGCAGTAGCGGTGAGTGCTTAAATACGCTGCGTGGCTTTGAACTGCTCAAGCACAATTTTAGAATGATATTGTCTCTTCTTATTATTGACTATATCAGCTAAATCCTGTTTCAGCCCTTCTCTTGTCTGCTGAACTGATTAGAAAAAAAGTTAAACTTTTCATCTGATTCACATTTAGCAGTTTTGTTTAGCTGTTTTTATTTTGTTGTATTTTGTTTTTAACAGATCATTAAATTCTGAAGCCTGCACCATGCTGCTTTTCAACTAGTGTTTTGTTATTACCAAATTCTTTCTCAGGGTTTGCTATCTTCTTCATAAATCATTATGTCCCCATTTAGCAAATTTAATAACAGGATCTGGTTTCAATCCTTTGTACACAGAAAAGCCACTTCAGCTTTTCATTTGGATAAGGAACTTGATGGAATGCATCTGGAGTGTGCTGGGGCCGTGCTGCCTGGGCTACAAAGACATGGGGCTGCCTCACCTCTACTGCAGGAAGAGAATGGATAAAGCATGAAGAATAAAGGTAAACCAGAGGAGGTTTTTTTTCCATTATTATTGATTGTGGTGCATGCATTAAGCCATGTTCTTGTAATAAGCCAGCACACTCTCTCTGTTTTACATTATTTGAATCATAGAATCACAGAATCATAGAAAAACTCTGGAAAAACTACTGGAAAAAACAATGAGTCTAGTCCTACCATCCCCACCAGGCCTATGACCAGTCTAGACCATGTAACTCATTGCCACATCTAGCCATTCCTTGAACACCTCCATGGACTCCACCACCTTCCTGGGCAGCCTGTTCCAATGCCTCACCATTCTTTCTGAGAACAAACTTTTCCTAATATCTAACCTGAACGTCCCCTGATGCAACTTAAGTCTGTTACCTCTTGTCCCATCTACAAGATATTTAACTTCACCTGTAAGCACTCAGAAAGGAAAATACATCATCTGTCACCATTGGGGCACAGAGCAGCAGAAGGACCTGGGAGCAGTTTTCATCTTGATCACAAACTGTAGGTATGAGGACAAATGATGTCAAGGTGGGAGAAGGAAAAACACCAAAAACTAGTCCTTAATGAGCATCTCTCTCATTCTGTCTACCCAGCCGTATTGCAGGTGATCACTGTTCGTGCATGAGAGCATATGCATGCTTATAGGCATTCACTAAGTCATAGCTGTGTAGGCTTAAAGGTGTTTGCAGAGTCATAGATGAAATAGATCCACTCATTCGTTTACCCCACAGTCATACTTTCAGGTAGACGCTCCTCTAAAGTTACTTGACACCTGAATACAGGGATGTATGCAGGTCTCAAGCCTGCTCCAGGTCTCACAGCACAGATGTTATAAGTACATACACAAGACACTAAGTATTTGATCCTCCCTTGTCTCGAGATCTGTAAGATGTGAACTGTGAGATTTGTTTTCCTCAGAAATTTGGACCCAAATTGAAAGTAGAGGTCCTGTAAGACTGGTCCTCATACTTTTGATGGTGAAATGTGTCCTTGTTTGAACTCTGTGGCTATTCAAGCCTGCAAAGGTTTTGTTCATTGTATTAATCTGAGATCTACAAGAGCCTGTCTCTGTATCCTGCCTGCACAGCTCATAGCCCTTCCTAAGAGCTCATTAGGCAATTGAATTTCACATAAGACCCAACCAAAAGCCTACTGGAGCCAGTGAATGATTGATCCAAGCCCTTAAACTGCAGTGGTACAGGCAAAGAAAATTGTTAAAACTTTTTGCTTTCAACACACCAGGACATTTAATTTCTCTACTTTATGTCTCTTTCTTCTTTTGTCTTTTTTGGAGTTTGAAATATTTAGGCCAATTTCCCCTTTTTAAATCTGTTTGCTCTTCTAAGTGCAGTTACTGCTCAAGGAGAAAATAAGCAGTAGGAAGAAACCAACGCAGAACTGCAAACGGACAGTGAATGGAACTCTCTTTAACTCATCAAAAGCCAGAAGAGGAATAGTGAGCCACAAAAAAATGTCTGAATAATGGTGCTATTAAAAACAGTAACAACAAGAAGTCATCATATATTCTGGTTTTGCAATTAAATAGCATCCTTTATCCGATGAGCTCCTTGTGCTTTATACTCTTCAGTTAATTAAACCTTCCTCATGCACATGATATGTAGAATGTGGTAATCTGCAGAAACAGTTTCAAATGGCTGCTGAAGCTGGGAGTGGAAAGCACGCTGTCTTTCCCCAGGAAATAAACACTTTGCTTTGGAAAAATCATCATTTTCTGTATCATTCTGACAAAATTCCTCCCTGCTCAGACAGAAGAGTTACTGAGGCAATGAGGCATTCATTTAATAGAGCTTAGACAGAGCAGTTTAGGGCAAGAGAACCTGAGTTTCTTAAATAGCAGCTGTTAAAGGCGGTGAAAAGATTGTAGCTGGAAGAGGAAAAGAAGCAAAGGTTACACAACTGCTACATTAACTGCCACATCATCCTTCTGTTTTGTCTCCTGTTTGCCCGTTTTTCCTTTTGCCTGTTTTGTTGAACCAGGAACAACAAAAGAGTTTTCTGCTTGGAAGCAAACTTTGTTTAATAAGGGAATTTTGAAATGTTTCTTCTGAAACAACTTACAATGGCAACACCAGCAATAGTGGGAAATAAATGCTCCTTTAGGTGTATGCCAGCTGTCAGGCCTATACCAAACAACATTCTTAATTAGTGGTAACGAGCTGGCAAACTCCAGAAAGTTCATAACCAAATATATTTTTTATAATTAAGATCATTTAGAGACAATAGCATATTACAAATGATGATTAACAGGACGATGCAAATGTCAATTAGAAAATATGACTTTCACCATCAGACTTTCTCCTAAAGCACAAATCATTGCACGTGCAATTCCTGTTCAACGCAAGGGAAAAAAATAAAAGGCTAAGAAAGACATGACTGTGTGCTGGGAAAGTAAAGAGCAGAACTGTTCTGCTTCCCACACAGGATTACTGAAAGGGTGGACCAGAAATGAATAAGGAAATGTCATGAAATGTCACACAAAGTGACTGCCATCGTGGGGCTGTTCTCAGTGACCAGAAGTCACATGCACTTTCAGGGTATCCCAGTACTGTGGGAGGCAAAAGAGTGGTCTGTGCAACTGTGTCACCATTTGCAAGGCACCTGCAGTGAAATACTGTGGCTTTCACACAGGTAGCTACTGCCTTTTAGAAATCTCAGGATATTCCTCCTAATTTTCAGCTAATCCAATACATCTCACAAGATCAGCACATAGGACATAGAGTCCATGGCAATGCTATCATCTCCTAGAGTGGCAGCTGGAAGGCAGATAAGAACAAAAGGGAGAATTACATAGGTTGCTCCGAAAGTAATGCCTCTTATTTCTTTCCATGAAAACTAAAACAAAGAGCACAATAACACTATTTGATAGAGCAAATTCTCAGCTACAAAACATGATTTCTCAACATAGTTACCACCATTAGCTGTGTGTTTTCACCAGTGATGAACAAGAGCCTGCATGACGTGCTTGTAAAAATCCACACCAGCAAAGATGATCACTGTGCTCACATCCACTGTTCGGTCTCCATAAATGCTCAGAAAGCATTGATGAACGTCAGTGGGTGTAAATTTTTCCACATGGAGGAATGCAATGACACAACTTCTCTTGATAAGCACTTCCATGTCTGACACCATTTTGTCAGACTGCCCATCTGCTGCCATCTGTCACACAGCAACAAAATGTAATAGAAAATTGGCTCAACCAAGGTTCATCCTTTACTGCCATACCACCAACATTCAGCTTTGATGTGATGGGCCAAGATATTAAAATAGGGGGCATGATTTTTGGGACAGCCCTCATACATTAGGTGCCAGGGTCTGGATGTCCAAAAAAAGAGCAAGGAAAAGTTTCTGTCTGTTTTTGCTGGCCCTGCAACATCACACCTTGTCTGGATCAGTATGGATCTTTCCTATTAGACACTCTCTGAAAGTTTCTTGGGATAGAGGTATAAGGCAAGAATGGAGCTTTGAGTTCAAAATTAGGTTCTGTATTCTGGATGGCAACTACCTGGTGATTGTGTTCTTAAGATGAAGAAGAAAGGACTATTCTGGAAACTCTGAGCTTGCTAAATCTCAAGAGTTTTTGTCAAAAGGGTGATAGTGAAGGTGGGAGGTCTCAGGTTTCCAAAGGGTTAAATGTACTGATAAAAATCCTCTTCAGTTCCGTCTTCAAATTCTGTTATATTATTTTTACTACTGAATATTTGAAAGCTTTAGACTAATTCTGTGGTGTTCATTTGGAGGTTATTACTTTTTGCCCCTACATTGAAGAGCATGGTAGAAAACTGTCTCTATGGAGTACAGCATGAGCAAAACACTTTGTTAAATGCAAAATATCAACCTGCAAAGCCATGGAGAAAGATGTCTCCCATCCATTATGGTGACATTGCTGAAGGCCAAGAGAGAGATGTTTGATTTAGCTCTCTCTGACAGCACTCATTCAAACAGTGATTCTCTGCCACATTGCATACAGATCTGGAAGGTAACTGGGAGCTGTGCAAACATGACTTGCAGATACACAGGCACAAGCAGATAAGATGAGGGAAAGAAAAAAATAATATAAAAAAATCATAATCTTGAAAGCTTTGGGCAGATAGAATATTGGGAGAACTGCCATTTGTGCAGCAATAACATTTAGCAATGATCTGTTGTGAGAAGACAAGGGGAAGTAGTTTCAAGCTAAAATGGGAGAGATTTAGTCTGTATATAAACAAAAAGTGATTTACAATGAGGGTAGTAAAGCACAAGAACAGGTTTCCCAGAGAGGTTGTGGGTGCCCCATCCCTGGTGACACTCGAGGTCAGGATGGATGGGGCTCTGAGCACCTGATCCAGCTGTGGGTGTCCCTCTTACTGCAGGGGAGTTGGACTAGATGACCTTTGAGGATCCCTTCCAACTCAAACAATTCTACAATTCTGTGGTTTTGTGAAAACAGGTTGTTTGCTCAGCACTAGAAGCTTGTCTTTTATACCTTGTCTGGGTAGTTTTGAAGTGGATTTAACCAGGGACTAGGGATACTATAGCTCTTCCTACATGTGCATGTGCGCATTTAGAGAGCTGTGTGTTAGAGCCGTGCTGTCTGAATCCTCTGTCCTGACTCCAAGCTGAGTGGTTTCCTCCTTTGCATTCCTATCTAGGCAACACTTTCAAACTAACATTCAGCACCCTTAAAAAAATTTAAGATCTTCCAAATAATTACAAGATAAAAAAGAAATCATTTTTCTTGGTACCTTTACCTTTTCTAACCCTTTTTGGCATGACATGACTGAGTACTTCCATGCTACTGACCACAGTAAAATATAGTTTTAACTATATTAGCTTAGGAGCTAGAAGCAGCTTGGCTGCAGAAGAGTTTTGACAAGACATAAAATCTCATCTGTAAAACCTGGCAAATTAGGTCAGGCTTTGAGTTCTCTGCTGGCAAACCCAGACCGTTGTCACACCAACCTGGTCAGCTGTAGGACAGGACAGATCAAGATTCCAGGCTGATAAGATGGATTTACAGCCTCAGGCTTGGAAATCGATACATGACCTACACAGGAATACATTTAACTGATGGATAAGCCTTCTCCAGATGTCCAAAAGGAAACAGCAGTTGTATTACAGTATTTAAAATCATAGAATGGCTTGGGTTGGAAAGGACCTTAAAAATCATTTATTTACAAACTCCCTGACATGGGCAGGGTTGCCAAACACTAAATCAGGTTGCCCACGGCCTCATCCAACTTGGACTTAAACACCTCTCGGGACGGGGCATCAATAGGCTCAATAGTCTCTAGTTTAGACTCAGTAAGCCTTTTGGGTGTATCAGACACTGAAGTGGTGGCTGGAGGTACAGTAGCTATCTGGCTTGATTCCAAGTTAGTACAATTAAATTTTGCTCACTGACAGCTCCCAAACTTTGCAGTAAGAGAGAAGGACTGACCATTCCTGAGCTCCTTATCTTTACAGCCTCTCCTTATCTTTACAGCCTCTTCTCATGTGCCTGGATATATTATCCATGCTTACATGCCAAGTTTACATTGGAGAGCTGCTTCAGAGATAGTCAGTCTCACCACACCCTGGACCTGAACAGTCTATTTTTTTCTGGAACAAGATATTTTACAATCACTTCAGCAGAGCCTACCTAAATAAATTAGCCTTTCTGAGAAGCAGCTAACTGTTGACTCAAGAACAGCTTGGCATCTGCATCACTTTCTGTACCTCTAGATTGCACAGTGCTGAGTGGCACTGTGCGGGTGCCCCAGCCCTTTTGACACTGACTCAGGGCTCATCCTAGTGGGATTCTTGATTCTTTGTGCAGTGTCATGAAACCATAGGATAAAACCATAGAATATAACCTAATGACATATAGGGAATTACAAAGCCCAGACCAGGCTGAAGGAACTCAAGATGAAGTGTCGTCACCCTTCTCTAATGAGAATTTACAATCAGTTTTCTTTTGTACATTAATTTAGGTTGGCAGCTGGCATAGATGCATTTGAGTTGTCATTTTGACTAATCACAGGAAATCATCAGATGGAAGCAGTGTTGTTACATACCTGTGCTTTCTGAAACTTATGTGCAAAATAGCCTTTATGAGAAGAGAAGATGTTTTCGCATTGGCTAGGGGTGACAGCTGCATGGCTAGTACCTTCCATATGGAAATGCAATGATGACTGGTTTGAATGGTGCCTTTTGAGGCATTTTGCTAGCTGGAACAGCTCCCCAGCCTGTACAGTACCCAAGGAACAGCAGGAGCTGAATCACATTTTGGCTTTATGTACGTGGTCCAGGAGGAGAGTAAAGAAATTAAAAAGCTGATATTCTGGCTGCAAAGATGTGGCAAAGCCACCGGTCAATAAGCTCCCCGGAACAAATGGCTGCAATATTTTCTTGTATACATCAGAATGTTGGTTCTTGCTGTCAGTATCCAGCTCTTCTGCTTTTGTTGTTGTTGCCTTGGTGTAAATGAGGTTTGGAGAAGAACCTCTGAATATTTTTTTTTAATTTATTTTTTCAGTTTTTAACTTCTTTGTTTAAGTTTCTGCTGCCACAAACCATCATACACCGGTGCAAGATTAAATGAGCGATTCCAAAATGCAGTTTAACTTGGTCACAAGCCAAAAAGACAAGGGAAAGTAGAGCCAAAAAAAACCTTGAATATGCCTGGGAGAAATGGCCATTCTTTTTTCAGAACTGCACTCAGTAATCCTATCATTATTAAAACAAACTGCAATGTCATAACATGGACATTGACGTTATTCATACATAGTTTCATAAAAAAGACAGAAAGTGTAGCTTCTGGTTCCTATTAAATAGAATTATTTAATTTAGAAATTTAACTGCCTCAGTAACAGTTGGAAAGTTGAGATAAAGTCAAAGTCCCATGTTTTATATTAGCAAATTACTAGCAGGCTTGTGTACACCATTGTACAATTAGTGACAAATACAGTGCCTGTGACATATTTAGTGCACAGAGAATAGAAATGGTCTGTGAGATATATAGTGAGTGGGTAATGACTGTAAGTGATGGCCTGTTTGTACATCTGAACAAAGCAAAGAAAGCAATTAGCTCTTTCCATAAACTCTCCATCACCAATGGGCTGTCAGCATCTGCTACTTGCTTGGGACAGAGGAGGGAAGAGGATAAAGACATTGAAAAGTGTGAAGGCAGGAGAGCAGAGCCTGTTCCAGACACCCAGGCTGGTGTCTAGTGTCTGGAGAATAGGAGGCTCAGAGGAGACATTATTATTATTCTCTACGGCTCTCTGAAAAGTCAGCCTCTTCTCCAGGTAACTGGTGATGGGATGGGAGGTGATGGCCTTCAGTTGCACCAGGGATGGTGGGGGAGGTGGAGGTGTTCAGGTTGAATATTAGGAAAATTTCTTCTCAGAAAGAGTGGTGAAGCATTGGCACAGGATGCCCATGGAGGTGGTAGCATCACCGTCCCTGGAAGCATTCAAGAAGAGGGTGGATGTGGCACTGAGAAATGTGGTTTAGTGGGCATGGTTGGGATGAACTGATGGTTGGGCTAAGTGATCTTAGTGGTCTTTTCCAACCTTAATGATTCTATGATTGCATGATAGAGAGCCTTCCTCTCTGCCAGACCTTTCACCAGAAGATTAGTATGTCTGATCAGCATGTCTTGCCCTGGGCAATCTCATTTCTGCACCTTTTTCCCTAGTGGCTCTACTCGTGCCAAATCTTAAATAATTTACTGGTAACAGCAGTTCTATTATAAAGAGTTGTTTACCCTTCTCCTCCCTTCCTGCTCCAAAAATAAGGAGGAAGAGGAAAACAACAACAACAACAACAAAAAACATAACATATGAGAAGAAAAACAAAGGGAGAAAAAAGTATATTAGAGAAGAAACAGAAAAAAGCAAAGAACAGATCTTTTGTACACAAGTAACTAGGCACTATGTATGATTCTGCTCTATTAGGTACTTACAGTGTATGTGGAATATGTTCAAGGGGAAGGAAAAAGGTGATTTGTAGAAATAGGCAGCTTCTCTATGAGGAATAACTGAGATCAGCAACCATCAAGCCACAAGTGTAGAGGAAACAGTTTAAGGAGGAAGTATGGGAGAGGTCTATAAAATTGTGAGTCACAATGAGCTGCAGACGAGAGAAGAATTGCTCCCTGTCCCTGTCTGTCAGCAGCTGGGGGGTTTCCAATAAACAAGTTGGAAGCTCCAGGCCAAATCAAATCAAAGCAAAATGGTTCAGACACTGCGGTCAATCATAGGACTCATCGCTGCTGTCACCTCCCTTCTAACTTTACTTTTTAATTCTTCCCCACAGTCCAGACAATATTATTTTCTCTTTCAGCTCTATCTGCCTGCTTACCTCGGAAATCTTCTCTACAATGTTTTCCTCCTGCAGCATCCATTTTGAGTGCTCAGTCTCATTACCATAATTATCTGGGCTCAGTGTTTGCTTTTACTCTTCTATTAATTGGCATTAGTGTATGAGGTAGTATCACTGAAAAATTTCCCTTTCAACCAGCGTACAGTTTTTACAACACCTGTAAACAATGAGTTGTTTCCGCCATTCCATGCGCATTGTAAACACAGAAGATACTGGCCTGAATCATGGGAGCTAACAGAGGTTTGATACCACGTTCCCCTTCTGCTCACCTTGGAGGGAAACTGCAGTCTGAGTTTATTCTGAATGGAGCTTCTCTGCAGGGCATGAGGTGCTGAATGGGGATTCAGGTATTTCGAGTATGCTATCTGTCATCTCACTCTCTTGTCTCAGAGTATATCAGTATCTTTCTCAGGGTCACTGGAATGCAATCACAGCCTATAAATACTGCAAAAGTGCATTTCTCCCTTGGCATATGAAGGGCCAACACTGCAGAAACTCTGGAGGCTGGAAGTGAGGAGGAACAGGCGCTGCAGCAAGACTGGCATGAGAATGTACGGGAGGGATTTGCAGATTTTCACACTGTTCTTGCTCAAAACAGCATGAAAAACAACCTCCTTTAATCTCAGGTAAAGAGAAAGCTGGCTGACAACTTCACAGAGAAATGCAAAATGCTGAAGGATATTGTGGAAATAAATGATACATTTGACCTCCGGTCAAACAGAAAAGAGAGAATGAGCTGCAGATAAGAGAGCAGCAGGTAGAAGGGAATGTAAAATATGAGGGGAAAACACAGGACCAGCGTAAAAACAAACAGTAAAAATGCCTTCTTTCTTCTGTGGCGTTTCTTTCTGATTGGTTCATTTAATTTTTTTTTCTTTTTTTTTTTTTTTTTTTGAGGAGGTTGTACATGTTTTAGATCTGAGGAGCTTTGTTTGTTTTTGTGTTGCTTCAATTTTCATTGTTTTGTGTGTGTGTGTGGTCCCAGGGTAGTTTGGTTGGCTTTCTGTTGTTTCTTTTTTCTGTTTTGTTTGTATCAGGGAAGAAAACTTCTGCAAATTGGGAGGTGAACAGCTTTTTGAAGTACCTAGCTCTTACTTGGAGAAAGGGGAATTCCACAGGTTTTCAAACAATGTGTATCAGATTAAACAAAGCTACTGCAGATTACAGCAACCCAGCTCCTTCATATACCTCAACATCTGTGCATGGAGTCCTTTAAAATCCAAAGCATACTACTTTTCTTAGTCAGAATATTTTCATCTCTGCCACTCTCCATTCTAAGCTCCACCCATCTGCTACCAAGTAAATTTCCCTGCTCTTCTGGCAGGAAATGGGAAATGATCACAGAATTACACAACCAATCATAGGAGTTGGAAGAGACCTCTGTAGATCATTGAATCCACCCCTCCCCTCTGCTAAAGCAGGTTTCCAACATCAGGTCACACAGGTAAGCACCCAGACAGGTCTTGAATATCTCCAGAGAAGGACACTCCACAATGGTATCTGTTAACTTTTACAAACATGCTGGAAAAAAAAATAATGATAAGAAATAAGAAAGATTAGCTCTTTGATTTCCCTTCTTTATGCAAGAACTGCTTATTCTTTGCACTTCCAATCTCAACACCTTGTTGGATTTCTACTGGACCAACAGGTGAAGATGGCACACAAATCCCCGGTGATGTGGTTGGTCCAGGCTAAGTCCAGGTCTGGAAGTTGGCAGTTTTAAGAATGAGTTTGCTACAAAGACTCCGTTCAGATGAAGGTCTGAGCAGGAACTGGAGGTTCCCCTCCCACATATAAGATGCTGCTGATAAGACGAGGCCTGCATCTTGCTCAGGAGAACAACTCACTGCCTTCCACTGCAGGTACAGTAGGCTCTTTATCTTCTAATTTGAGAAAGAAAAGAGTACAATCCAATTATTTTCCCTTATCAGACATGTTTGCCCCAGTTTTGTCTGTGGTGACCTTCATTCCATCAATAAACATGCTAGCTCATTGCAGAAATTACAGGACAAAATGGCCTCATAGGGGTTTTGCAAGAGTTCAGCAAGGTGACTCTAATTGTCCCCTCTGGCCTTTGTGTTTGTACTTCTTTGAATATTTGTCCCTATACTCACAGGCAAACAGAAATGGGTTTAGAAACAGGAGGTTCCTACATTCTGTTCAGGTCACAGACCAGCAATTCAGCCCTTTCTCAATATCTATTATTTAAGTGATGGTAGAACCATATATAATCTAATTTTAGAATGGAAAGATAAAGCCATGCTGGAGTCGTTCGCCAGTTTATTTATTCTATTAGCTTTTTTTCAGCTCTCTATGCTTAAGTCTGCCAGGCGGTTCCAGAGAACTAAAGCCCAGTGGAGCTAAGACTCTTCTGTCAGAAATTTAAGTAATTCTCTTGCTCTTTTTTTTCACTTTTCAGCAAAAATTAAAGGAAGAAAAGTCCCTTTATTACAGCCCCATCACCTGCTGAATACTGGACTCATTATTCCCTGACCTAGTGATTTATATTGTGATTCTTCGTGGGAAGAAAATGCACCAAGTTCTCAAAGTTGGGACTGAAATCAAGAGTGCATTGTAATAGGTTGAACAAACAGTACCCTAGATGATAGAAAACTGCAGGCAAGAAGAAAGGAGATATCAGACTCATGTGAAATATTCCAATTTATATTCTCATTATTTTGACAGAACAAAATCTGTAAGGTTTTATTTGAGGTGGGTTTGTGTTCTCAGAAGTCCCTTTGAAGAAACAGACAAAGCCCAGCACTCCATGCACACACTGGTGGAATTGCCAGCTGTATATGTCAACTTATATAGATGTATATATGAGACTTATCAAGTATTTTAAGCAAGTTTTAAGAAGATCCTCAACTTGCACTTGGATACTTCTTAGAGATGAATGTCTTCCAAAGACTGTTTCATCCAAAGGATTAATCTGAAGACCATAGAATCAGAATTTTTTGAGTTGAAAGAGAGCTTTAAAGGCCATCTAGTCCAACTCTCCTGCAATGAAAAGGACACCTACAGCTATCTCAGAGCCCCACCCAGCCTAGTATTGAATATTCTGGGCATCCACCATGTCTCTGAGCAACCTGTTCCAGTGCTTTACTACCCTTAATGTAAAAAGCTTTGTCCTTATATCCAATGTTTTACTCTCCTCTTTTAGTTTGACAGGTCATTCTAGATTGGTCATTCTTTCAAGAAGGATCTTTAAATCTATTGCAAACTCAGCAATGTAGATTTTGGCATTCATCCTCCAGGCTATCCCATGGGTGATTATCATGGAACATCAGACCATCTTTTGAAGAAAGATAAATAGCCAAGAATTAACCTTGGGGTTCTTTTGAAAATCAACTAGTTTTCTTTAAAATCCTTCTCTAAGACATCCAGAGGCTGTGGACCTGGTGTTCTCTTTGCAAGCGGGGATCTCTTCCATGTTCATTTGGGGGATAGCTAAGCAGCCAAAAGACCAAAAGGGCCCTCAGAGAAGCTTTCCCCCTTCATCGCAGCAGATCAGTTCAAATCACAGTCAGCACTTGAAAGAGGACTTAAAGTGAGAAGGGAAACACGTCCTCTTAGTGCCCACCACTGCCAAGCTCTTCTGCACGTTGTGTAAGCCAAAGCTGGTGTGACTTCAAAGTCTGAAGACTGTCCTGAGGTATAATGCATTTATCAGGGGTTTCATTGGATAAGTCCCTTCTCTCTCAACTCTTCAGGAGTTTTCTTGGCACCAGATAATAGTAGAACAAACCACATCTTGTCTATGCATGTTCAGTTAAAATCAACTGAATTAACTTCTTTTAATTAAGATAGTTCTTACTCTGCCAGCTGCCTCTGGATTTTTACATCCTGCAAACCCCAACTGCAATGCATAGTGCAGTTCCAAGTATATAAAGAAAGTTTAAGTTTGCTGCTGAAAAAAATCTCTGTGGAAATAAGTCTTGTATTTTTCTAGCACTGTTTCTCCAAGATGACTGCTGGTAAATTTTATGGGAAATATTTGTCTTTGTTTTCTGCTTCTTTAAAAAGAAATTTTTAGTTGTTTCCACGTCCTTTCATCCTTAGGCAATCTTATGGTAAGCAAAACAGCAAAGTTCAGACTCAGTTGGAGGCCACTCCAGAGAAGCACTCAGCTGTGTGAAATGTCCTACTGACTTCCAGAGGGACTGCTCAAACACTTCAACTTGTGCGTAAGTGCTTTGCAGCAGGAGAGCTCCTGATCTCTCCGGAAATGTGACCTCAGGGATGTATCTTGGATGGGTGATAATTTTGCTCCTGAAGAGGCAGAATGCAGAGCAGAGCATCGTCTCAGGTACTTGTTGGCATGCAGCTCTGAGAGGTGACTGCTGTGAGTGACACCAGAGGTGATTGTGCCCCACAGGAGACTGCAGAAGGGAGGGGAGAGCTGCCTGCTTTGAAGTCCAGGATATCTTTACAAAGAAGAAGATTGAGATGACAGACCACATCGCAAGGTACAGCTGGTGAGGTACAGACACATGGTCTCCTTCTCTGACTCTTCTTCACAAAAGGGCAGAGAGCACCAAATGTGCGCAAAGCACAAATCTCTGCAGCTGTTTGCAGAGGTGTCAAAGTCCTCCGGCAGATACGGTTGTCACACCGTGAGCTGCCAAGCAGTGTCAGAGGTTGCTGCACACAACTGCCTGGGATCTCTCAGACTTAGGAATGTTGGTGTGGTTTTGTTATGTAACCACAGCTTTTTTATGCAACTGTTCCTCCAGTGCTGCCCTGCTTTATCCGATTATTATGGAGGATGACAAACCACTGTTATTTTTAACAGCTGGATCAAGGCTCAGTGATCTTAAAAGGATATCCAGAAGCAGCTGCTTCCATGAGGCTATCCAGACAGTGGTGACTGCTGCAAAAGATGTTTGCCTCTCTTTTGTAAACTCTAAACCTAGCGCTGTTGTTGCCTTGCACTTTCTAATGACAAACCACGATCTTATTTTCCCCTAAAAGTTGTAAGCTGCCCCTTGACATTCACCCAGGAACGCAACAGCTTTCCATGAGGTATCTTTCTATAGCATCAACAAAAATTTAAAAAGTAATAATAATCTAGTACATTTGGAAGGGACTGTCTCAGTCTATAGTCTGATTTTTGTATGGAGACATCTATCCTGAAGCAACTGTTGATAAAAGCAATTCACGCACAGCTCAATATCAGCATCATTTAAGCACTGGGGGAAGGGGAAGGGGGAGGAGAAAGAAGGGGGAGGGAGGAGGAGAGAGAGGGAGGGGAAGCAGGAGGGGAGGGGGAGAGGGAAGGGGGAAGGGGGGAAGGGGGGATAGAAAAGGGGAAAAGGAAGGGGGAGGGGAGGGGGGGGAAGGGAGGGAAGGGGAGAAATGTTTTCTCCTATTTTTATCCAGAAATAAAGGTACAATGCCTGGAAGTGACTGGTATGACTTATATGAGGGATATATTAATACACTTCAGTGTTAGACGATGATGAACTTGATGTTAATTGAATTTTGTAGTCACAGATTGTTTCAGGAGCAGAATCATCTAAAAGTTCTGGTCTGCATCAATATGATATTTACAAATAAACATTGATGTGGAATTTAAACTCCTACTTAAACTCCTACTAAAATGAAATTAGAAGAGTAACATCTGTGTTATTCAAAGCCTAGATCTGACTTCACAGAGAGAGAAAGAAAAGAGAGACAAAGACATGGAGCAGTAGAACCGTTGGCTGAGATATGGAGCTCTTCAGTCTCTGAGAAGGTTTGGGGGTACTTTATAGTGGCCTTCCAGTACCTGAAGAGGGCCTTCAGGAAAGCTGGCGAGGGACTTTTTATAAGGGCATATAGTGACAGGACACGGGGAAATAGCTTTAAACTGGAAGAGGGTAGATTTGGACTAGATAGTAGGAAGAAATCTTTACTGTGAGACTGATGACACTGGAATAGGTTTCCCAGTGAGGCTGTGGATGCCCACTCCCTGGATCCATTCAAGGCCAGGCTGGATGAAGCTTTGAGCAACCTGGTCTAGAGGAAGGTGGCCCCAACTATAACAGGGGGGCTGGAACTCGATGATCTTGGAGGTCCCCTCCAACCCAAACCATGCTATGATTCTTTGATTCTATGAATCCGATGCTGCATCCTAAAAATCTGCCAAGGAAAAAAGCAAATAATACAGTCACAACTACTGTGTAATTCAGATAGGAAAGCTCCTTTATATATATATTTTTATATTTTATCACAACCAACTCCGAAATACTACACATGAGGGAGTCACAGAATAACCTGCAAGACTACAGGACCATACTTGGATGACATGAACGTAATTTATTTTTATTCTCCTAGGCAGTGAAGACAAAGAACACAACTGGTCATAAAATATGAGACTCCAAGAGAAGTGTTTGTATTTGGTGTATAAAGTGCTTGCAAAATGCAATTCTTCAAGGATATTACATTGTAAAGAGAATGAAGGTCAGCATCAGCAGATATTAACATCTTCTGCTAGAAAAGGAACAATTAGACATCCTAAGTTGTAAAGATCCTAAAAAGAAAATACTAGAAAAATTGTTTGTCAGTGAGAGTTATTTCACTGAAGACAGAACTACTAATGAGATAGGCAACTGGCCTGTCCTTTCTTGTGGAGCTGTATCTTATATTCAAAAGAGCCTGGCAATATTTTATATTTTCAAGATTTTTTTCTCCTCAATTTATATTAAAAACATTAAAAAATACACCTCTCCAAATAGATTTGGAATTGAAACCATGTTATGATCCTCACTTTCTTTAAACAAAGTAGCATTTAACCCACTGAATTGTATATTAATGAGTTAGCCCTTGACAAGCAGTACAGTCAAAAAATTGGAGAGGAAAAAAAAAAAAAAAAAAAGGAGAGAGAAAGAAAGATATTTCCTGAGAAATACTCAGAAATACCAAGTGGACCACAGTTAGAAGGTCTTTTTATTTGCTGTCACTGGCCTGGCAAGAGTCAATTCATCCTATATCATCCTGTTAGGGAACTTTTCATCACTTGATTGATTGATTGATTGATTGATTGCAGCACTTTATTTTTAAGTAATTCTTTCCTCCAATTCAAAAAACCCTTATTTTACAAACTCAGATTTTATATATGCACATCAGTCTCCCAGTGAAGGTCAGGAAACCTCAGGCAGAAGGAATGAGAGTAAGGACCCCAAGTTAAATATGCTATGAACTCAGTGTTTTTGGTTGTGTGAGGACTGTAAACTGTCTGGGATTGCTCATACTCTCCATCATGAGGAATCACAGAATTTATAAGGTTGGATAAGACCATCCAGTCAACCCTCTCCACCAACACTGCCCACTAAACCTCATCCCTCAGTGCAACATCTACGTATTTCTTGAACACCTCCAGGGAAGTTGCATTCATCATCTCCCTGGGCAGCCTGTTCCACTCTTTCTGAAAAGAAATTTTTCCTAATATCCAATCCAAACCTCCCCTGGTGCAACTTAAGGTTGTTATCTCTCATCCTAGCACTTGCTACCTGGGAGAAAAGGATGATATCCATGTTAACACAACCTTCTTGGAGGGAGTGGTAGAGACTGATAAGGTCTCCCCTAAGCCTCCTCTTCTCCCAACTGAACAATCCAAGTTTCCTCAGTTGTTCCTCCTAAGACCTGTGCTCCAGACCCTCCACAGCTTCATTGTCCTTTCTGGATACACTCCAGAGCCTGAAAAGTAATGGTTGGGAAAGCTGGAGAATGAGTAAGTCAGTAGTATCATAAGCTGCCTCTTAGACCTTACAGTAAGTTATCTTGTCTTCCTTAGTCCAAGCATCTTGCAATAACACCATGAAATTACCTCTGTCCTGCTACCCACGTACCTGCTATTGGTCTCAGGGAAATACATACTCACATGCTGTGAGGATCTGGATCTTTCTGAAATAAATCTTATTACCACTCACACAAGTAAAATCTTGTTCAGACAATTATGCAGGAAGCTTGTAAAGATGGCCATCACGTGCTTAGTGCAAGCCTGGCTAAAGTCTGGTGGTACAAGTAACACTTTTTATCTGGACTTCATCCAAAGTGTAAATACATACAGTGTTTGCATAGGATGGGCACAAGTATTGGAGTGGCAGTCCACAGCATCTTTGAGATTCCCCATAATCTGAGGGTGGAGGTGTGAGTGCCAGAAATACCCCAAGGGGCCAACCTTGGCCCCTCTTCTTGGATTTGCATCTTGCCAGGCAAGTTGATGGTGTAAGTCAGACTGGAGATGCTCCGCTGGTGCTGGGGAGACCTGTGCTGCTCTGGGGCACAATGCTCAATGTATACGTAGACTTAGTTTTCAAGATGAGGACACTCTCTCTCTGTGGGCTCTGGCTGTGCTCGCAGCACACTGGTGTATTTACCTTGTCTGTTTAGGCTTTCTGTATAACCAATAAATAGTGGAAGTTTCCTCCAGGGCAAATTTCAGAGGAGGAATTTAACAGGACTGTGCTGGTGACTTTCCTCACTCTTTAATCTGGATAAAACCTCCGGCTACTTTTTTCAGGCTCCCACTGCTTCCAGCTTAATGTAGCTCTGCTTCGTGCATCATGAAAGCTGAAGCAGTGATATCGCTCTGTCTCGGAGCAATGTCTACTTTATTAATGTTTTGGAGGCACAGACACTATGGTAACAAGCACCACAGACAGTGCCTAAACAGGATTTTATATCGCCAGAGACGCTGTCTGTGAACAGCTTGACACATCTGTTCATCAACAGCAACCTGATCCTCTGTCAGCCCACAGGAAAGCTCAGCTGAGATGCAGCTGGATCAGACAACACAGTGGTGTCAAGATTTCAGATGTAAGAAAGGCAGAGCCATCTGACACGTGAGTGAGAGTGAGAAAATACCTGGAGGTTTCGGAAGGCAGCAATATTTATCAGGAGTCTGAAGTTATCAGTTCTGAGCAAAGCACTGGGAAAAGCAGAATTGCGTATAACGCGTAAGCAGGAAGAAAGGCATACTTCAAACCAAGAGGGTTAATGCTCTCCTAATCCTGGCACTCATTATGGCATTTTGAAATATTGGCAACTTCAGGTGGTTGCATTTTCCCAAGAAGCAAAAAACCCTGACTACTTTCAGACAACATTAAGTAGGCCAGGAAGAATTGAAAAAATCAAATTAAGCCTTGGAATAAGCTATCTGACGCTAGCAGGACTGCCTGGAATTGAATGCAACTGCTGAAATCTCTCTGGTTCACACAGCCATAAAATGGTACATTGTTTTCTTTCTTAGTATGTTCCACCAACTTTAAGTCGTACATTTTCTAGCAGCAAATGGAAGGTCTCACAACTGTCAGAATACCCTTTAATTTAACTCCAGCAATGAAAGCAAACGAGAGACAATGAAAAAAGAAAGTGAAGAAACTGAAAAGAAATAAAGAGCAAAGGTACATAAAAAATGGAAATTAAGAGAGGAGAGAGAGAGAATATTTCCAAGATTAAAAGAAGCGGAAAAGCAGTTAATGGAATACACTTAGGCAAGATGCAAAGACCATGACCCATCATTTCACAAATGAAAAGGTACTTGAAGCTGCAGTTTTTGCTGGTTGTAGGAGAAGACACTGTGCAATTATGAATGCAATTTGATTTTTAAATTAAAAACCTGATAAACAAATATGGAGGAAAACATTCCTATTTTAAATATTCACATTGAAGAGATCTATTTCACAAAAAGCAAGTGTTCACATATGGAGTGAATGAAGTATAGAGATTTGGGCTGGCAAAAAAAGATCAGTAGAACCAGAAAAATGAAGCTGAGATGGAAAAGGAAGCAGAACTACGTGGTTAGCTTTACCATCCACATATTATCAATGATGGCATATGGACAACGCAGTAATGTGGTTTTCACTTTGTGTGGTCCCAAAGGAAACCAGATTCCCTGGGTGCAGATGCATGCTGTAGCGCACTCAGCTGGGCTCCACCTGTGCAGCCCTAGAGGTTCAGTAGCTGCATTTAGTGGTGTTCTGATCATTAGATTGGAAGAGCAGCTACAATTTTTTTTTTTTTTAAGTATTGCCAGATCTCAGATTGGGTAATTTTGGTGAATATATTTTAATAATGGAATATTTTCATTTTGAAAACTTCTGATAAGCTCTTAATATGCAGTCATGGGACACTGGCAGTAAAGACAATTTCATATGAATACACTTTAAATTTGATTGAAAATCAGTATTTTTAAACCATGTAATCATTTTATTAACATCCTCAAAATGTTAAGAATGTATCAATCCAGTAAGTGATATATACAATAGGTACCAAGGTGATAACACATAAAACTGTTTCAATTACTAGCTCTAATGGGCTTTCCATCTCACACCAGCTATTCTTAAAGACAGAAAGAATAGAAATTGATATGAAACATTGCAATGAAGGATAGGAGGGCCTGGATAGAGAGATACACAGAATGCATCTATGAGATGAAAGAATTCTGACTGCTTGGAGTTTGATGATTATCATAGAATGGCTCTTGTGAATACTCTCATATTCACCTAGACTGAAAAAAATAGTTTTACTAAGGAAACTAAACAAGATATGGAGCTACCCTGCACTCCTTCTTTAGACAAAGGAAAGAATAATGTGTTTCTTAAAGACAGTTCAGCAAACTGAAGTTCACAGTTGCCCTCTGGGTGTACCTATTCCTTTCTCACTGGGGAGACAGCTTGGAACAAAAGGACCGAAAAATACTGAATAAATCTGAACTTTGAGCAGGAAGAGACAAGCTCCTTTTCTACTGTTTCTTCAAATTCTGTGTGTTCCCTCAATGTTGGGTCATGTCAAGTGAGAAGTCTGACATATCGAATGAGTTGGCAATCAAGGTTTGTGTGGATAACTTTTTATCGTATATATGCTGTTATCATGTAACAGCAGGAATTCTCAAGATAAATAAGGATATATTTGTGGGTGGAAGAGCCCTGGAAAGGTATAGATTGACCCTTGGGCAACTTCTAATTGGGATGAACCTATTCCTCTTTTGTCTTGAAATAATTACTTTGTTTTTCTTCTCGAAGATCCCACACTTCTATGTTCTGTAATTAAACAATAACCCTTACTTTTGGGGGTTTTGCTATGTCATTATTTGGCCATGGCATAACTGGAATGCATAATCCACTACAGTCAATTATTTCTTCGTACAGCCCCAAAACAAAGGATGCTTTGTGGTCATGATAAAAAGGACAGACCTGGATACTTTCTGAGATCTGAGTCACTCAGCTTCCATATAAACTGACAGGATGTGCATGCTTAATGTTTTGAAAAGCTGGGGTAAGAGGTAGGAGTGAAAGCTGACCTATTCTCTATTCCATTTTGTCATTCCTATCTCTGTTTCTTCCTGTTTTGTTTGTAATTCCTCATGTTTTGTTCTAAGAGAATATGATGAAACAAGTATTTTTCTTAGTCACTTAAAAAGGAATTTGTTTCCTTGACCAAAAAAAAATTCCACAAAACCTCAAAACCAACTCCAGCTGGACAAATTCCAGGAAATTCTAATTATTGTTGGATTTCCAATTAACATTTTCAGATGTAGAGAAAGGATTAGAATAAACATGTGCTCTTCATTGCACATGATGAAAAAGATCGTTCCAACAGCTAGGATCATAGGAAGATTAACAAAATCTGTTTTTCAGACTACTGTTAGCTCTAACTAGTTAGATTTATATTCAGTGCAGTCTTGTGAGATACAGAAACATTATCATCCCTGCTTCCCAGTTTAAGAAATGAGTTACAGCAGAGACTAAGTGAAGGATGGGGAACTGTATTCAAAGACTAATTATCAATGGTGGCAAATTAAAATAAAGAATTGAATGGGTTTCTGCAAGAATCCATCCAGTCCTGTTAAAATACTGTATTTCATTACTTGGAAAAAGGAGAATAGAATGATCTTATTGAATTAATTGATTACATAAAACTGGGAAATGTTTTCCAGCATTTTGGAGATTAGAAAAAGGATTCAAAAGATCTCAGAAAGTTGATAGGGAATGTGAAAGAATGGAACACAACACTGCAAAGACAAGAGCAAAGTTCCAAAGACAAGCACTCACACTCTGGATTTTCCATACTTCTGGAGCACAACAGTCCTTAGCCTGAAAAGAAATCTCTCCTTTAGGTATTAAGAAATCTCCAAGGATCCCGTAAGTTCTTATTCGACATTAAAGATGATTTCTTCAGATCTACCTGTCAGTACCTACCATGTACCTGTGTACCTATGTATTTACAAAGAGTGTATGGCCCCTAGATTTCTCCCTTAAGGAAGAGAGGCTGCACGTCTCATCAGGTGATCTCACAGGGAGAGATGTGTTACAAACCTCTTCACGTCCATGTGGAAGCAGTAGCAATAGGGAAGCAGGACATTGAAATGCACAGTACAGACCTTTCTCTATGCTACTGGAATCTTCTGATTCTTACCAACTGCTTTAAGAAAAGTTTCTAGCTACTGTGTTTTTCTTCAAAAGTCTCAGAAATGTAAGATGAGACAACAAGCTGTGATACGGGTGTCTAGAACAGCAGGTCTGCTCAGCCCCAGTGACCTCCATGAAGAACTACCTTAGATGGCTTTTAACTGTCATAGAAATTACTAGTTTCAGTGTTGTTCTAGTTACCATTTAAAGACTAAATACATGAGGAAAACATGTTTTTTCTGTATTTTTATGATGGTATCCTGTTTCGAAATACTCCCTGCATTATATCCTATATTCAAAATGTTGCAAGTCCTCAGGCAGGGAAAGTCCGGTTCAGTGAATCCAAAGTCTCTCAGTAACTATTCACAATTAAACTTTTCCACTGTAGTAATGAAGAAGGTTTGGATGTGAATAGAAATGGGTGAGATACTACTTGTTAGAAGCAGGATACTGGCTGCAGAATGGAATACAATCCTCCATTCAAAGCAGACCTCATTTTGACAAAGTTGTTTTTCACTTTGTCATAATCATTTCTGTCTTTCAGCCTCCATTTCTTCTCCTTGTTTTCACTGTACAGTTAAGGAGTACAATAAAAAAAAACATTATATATTACTTTTCCTTGATGTTTTCAAAGTTAAAAAAAGAATCTGCATATTTTCAAGTGACACTTTGCTATGACTAAAAGATTTGTCATCTGGTGGGTATTCTAATTAGAAATCTTAACTACCATTAAGATTTACCTGCCAATGCATTCTGTCGTTCAAAAAAGATTACACTTGTTTACGTGGGGAATCTCACAGCTTTATGGGTTTACAGACACTGGAAATGAGAGTAAAATGTCACAGTTCACTGCTCAGAATTTCACTAGCTGCAGCACCTTCTTGTCTTTGTCACTCATATCTTTGTACAGGACTGTGAAGACTACAAAGCCTTCCAGACATTCTAAAAAGAGAAAATGGGAAGAAAGCAGTACCAAAAAAAGCAAACTATCTGAATTTCTGAGAGGAGAGAGGAGACTCCTGTGGAGATTGCAGGCACGGTCACGCTACCTTACTATTAAGTTGAGGCAATATCCCAGAACCAATGAAAACAACCACACAAAGTTCACATTGAAGGAAGTAAAGTAGGTGGCCTCAGAGCATGGATTACACACAGTACTGTTTGCACATGGATACTTCTATGCTTCAAGGAAAGACTGCCAACTCCAACCTTTTGGGTTTTTGCCCAGATGGATTCAATCCCAAGCCACCGAGGAACTGAGGCTAACCAAACACAAGGAGATAAAATGTTCAATGCAAGGAGTTAGTGAGGCTTTGTTACTAAATCCAGAGCTAAGTATACAAGGGTAAAAATACAGAAGCTGTACGTTTCTTCATAGTATGCCACGATGAAGTTTAGTTACCCTGTGGAAGACAAATGACTCCTAGGTTGTTGTAGTTCAGGAAAAGCTGAATGTTGAAGATGGGGATCTAGAAAACTAGCTTCAAGAGTGCTTAAGTCAGCCAGTAGAGCACCATCTGTGTCACAGCTCTCCAAACCAAGGTGCTTAACACAAGGCACTGGGGAGAAAGTTTCAGAGACCAACACTGCCAAAAAATCTCTGCAGCCGCTGGGCACATTTTTCTTAAAACACAGGAGAAAGTAAAGTTGTTCTTTCTTTACCCAATAGCCTACAAAATGTGAAACTCAGCTATGAGACTGAAATTCTGAGTTTAAGACTAGAAGTCTAGTTGAACACTCTCATTTGTCTACAGAAAATTAGAGGGATGAGAAAGTGAACTGATAGTGTTCTGCGCCAAAAGACAATCTGGACCCAGTATCTCCTTCACACCCCTGTTATTATGATGCATCTATTTAGACTATTGATGTCTTGGTGATATTGGCATACATTAAATACAGCATTCTATTGACTTTGTGTGGATGTGCAAGACAGAGCTGCAGATCTAGCTGTCCCAAGCTCCCGTTACGGTTTATAGAAGATAAGTAAATCATAGGTATTGTTTACCTCAGTTTCAGTTGGATGCATAGTGCAGATTTGCTAAATTATACCCTGGCAAGACCTCCTTCTCCACATCAACTAAGAATGATCCTAAAGAGCTGTGACGGTTGTATTTATATGTGTACCCACAATATCTCGAAGACATCTAAGCTTTACTACTGTTTCAAAAGTAAAATAATAGAATGGCTCAGGTTGGAAAAGACCTTCAAGATAATGTAGCTCCAACCCCCTGCTATAGGCAGAGATGCCTCGCTCTAGACCAGGTTGCTCAAAGCCTGGCCTTGAATCAGCTTCCAGAAAGGGGACATTTACAACCTCGCTGGACAACATTTTCAAGTGTCTCACCACCCTCAGAGTAAAGAATTTCTTCCTAATATCTAGTCTAATTCTACCCTCTTTCAGTTTAAAGCCATTTCCCCTTTTTCTTCCTCCCACGGGTCAATTAGAGAATAAAATTAGGGCCTGTTTACAATAGTTAGGCCTTTTAAATGTTTTGCAAATTGGGAACCCACAAGAGGTTCCTTAGTTGCTCTATTTCCTTTTTCTGACATGTGAGCATTAAGAAAAGTCTTCCCAAGACCTTACCATGAGGTAGAGCAAGTTGTCCAGCAGTGTTACATTACCACAGTGTGCTTGGCAGTTGTCAGCACTTTGGAAGCTCTTCAGCAGTGTGTGTTTGGGGACACCTTTGACCACAAGTATTCCCCTTTGTGTACACTCCTGCCATTTGGTACATTGTAGAGCATCAAAAGACATGAAAGACCTCCTCCAAAAATGCTGCTGTTCACTTTACTTCATCTTTTATATTGAATCCCAGTAGGGAAACTTGAAGAGGAAATATGAGGGTGTCGGGTTATTAAACTATATCATCTTTTAAAGTGTTTTTCCTCTTTTACAATTTGAGAATCCTGTCATAAAGCAGGTATTAAAATAATCAATCTGATTTCCCGCAGGGTGCTATATTAATTATTCAGATTTAGCTCCTTGCAGAATAGACAAGGTCTGACAGCAGCAGGTAGAAGAGGAAAAGAAGCTAAACCTGCTCAGGTAATCTTTGGAAAGAAAATTTTACAGTGTTTCCCAAAGGCAAAGAATGCAAATGGTGATGTCTGTGATAATAGAAGCAGGATATTATCCCCAAATCACATCTCTGCCATAGTCAAAGGCTATCTGATGGGCTTTCTCACTTGGCATCTTACTGTCCCTTGGCAGGTGACTTATAATACACCTTGGATTCCTGCTTTAGAGAGCAGTCCTATTAAATGTATGTGATACATGTCATTGACTCCAATAGGCAGAGGAAGCCAGGGCTCATTGTGTCCTATAAGTGCTCTTTACCTTTTCTACTTTTCTTTATGATGTTTCCTTCTAAAGTACATCAAATACTCTATGAATTAAGCAAACTCATCTTATTAGAAGAGCCTCCAGGGTGTCTTCTGTACTATGACTTCTAACTTCTGACTTTGGACACAATCAATGAATGAATCAATAGTAATCAATGCACAGAGCATTTTAGCAGGATTAATGACGGTCTGGGAGGTGCTGATGGGCCGAAATTAAGTCAAGGACCGTTAATCCCAGCTGGCCATTTGTCTCTAGGCAGTGCTTTGTGCCGAGGTCATTACTGCTATTCTAAGAAAAAATAAAATGTAGCAGGCATTGGCACATGGATATTTTTAACCTGGCAGTTGCAGTCGATTTTTTCGTATGACTCTTTCTATCGTTACCCATTTGCTCTTAGGTTTTTCTGCTGCATAAAATGTCCCATCACTGTTTTCTCCATTTAGTGTATCAACAGATATTTTTCATCATCTAAGGCTACAGAGAGGTGTCCTGGGATCCATGGAGCTTACAGCCCCCCCCCCCCCCAAGTTATAAGGAAGGAGCCAGAAGTCCTAATCATGTTAGGGAAACTATAATGTACCAGGCACCTGAGAACTGTCTTGTGCTACTTATCACAGAGCACACTTAAGTGCACCTCAAAACATCATTTGAAATTTATCCTAGTTTCCAATGAACTTCAGGTTTTCATGTAATGCAGACAAGAGACAGATGAAACTGCAGTGCTCCTCTGTTATATGAAGTAATTTTCTTACCTAAATAGAAACACGAGAGCCCTGAAAATGTTGCAAAGGGAGATGAATATTTTAAGGGGAAGATAACAGATGAAATACAAGATTCTTCTGAGAGAGAAGGTAAAAAAAAAAACTCCATTTTTACTTTTTTGCTTATTGGGTAAAAGTTTAACAGATGTGTTACTCACTTATTGGGAGTTTTGGAAGACTTGTCTCCCAGGGTGTGCAACCAAGGCTTGTAACAGAAGGAAGAACAGACAGTTTGGATCAAAATAGGACAATGTGCAAATTCTCATGGAGGGAAGGAATTTTGCTTTGTCATATTTGGGCAGAAGAAAAAAGCATATGAAGCTCACATTCAATGCAAACGTAATGCCATTAACAAGACAGATTGTTTTGCATACAAACATGCAGTGGCCTTGGCTGTAAGGGAAACCATCAGTTACAATATTCGACTACAGAATGGAGCTCTTCAATGTAGATACACTTTGTGTTAAGTAATATTTATTTAGGCATGGCTTTACCCTGCATTTCCATAGTTTCATTTTTCCATATTGTTACTTTTTCAAAAAGAAGCAACAATGAACAAACTGATTCCTATTCTCTTACTGCAGGTCTTTCATGTTTTATATAGATGTTTCCTTACTCTTCATGCCTTAGGATTGGTGAGAGAAAGACCTATACACTTGGGGTTTTTTTAGAAAACTTCTAAAACAAAGTCAATATTGACAAGACAAACTAATGGTATGTTGCAAGAGAAGTCAACCAAGTGCTACCATAATGCCTGAAAGAATTAGTGGTTAGCAAATGAAGCATTTCCTGTGTACGGTTTCTGTCATATTGCACAACTGTTAAACGAAACTAAGAGAAAGAATGAATGTTTCAATGACTTGAAATCCTGGAGAAGTCATGCATAACTAGATGGAAATCTGGAGACAGCTGGGAACTGTAGCTCCTGTAGTACAGAAAAAGAGAAAATCTCTAGCAAAGTAATGTTGTGATTTTCTGATTATCCTCATCAATAACAGGATCATTCTGAGCCTATGGCCACAGCCATGCTAGAGACTGCTTCTGGTGTGATTTCAGAGTTGGTGTTGACATCATTTAATTAGGAAATTACTGCCTCACCTTGTATTGACCCAGTTAAGTTACGAAAGTATACATTCTCAGAGTGCCCCTGAGTATTCTCACCATTTCACCAACGGTGCTTAAGCCCAACACAGACAGGCATATTCAATTAGAATGATGTACTTTCTGAGGGCTTTCTGAAGCGTAAGCTACACAAAGAATGACTGCAGTTTCCCCTCCTGTTGGTCCCATCAGCACACACAAACCCCGCAGTTATTGCACCCAGTATCCCATTTCTGAGAATATGAAGACAGAGAGTGAGAAAGAAGTCCCCAGGAACAAGGCTTGGTTAACATGACAGCTGCCATTCAGAAAGTCTCAATGGAGAAGGCTGTGACAAAGCTGTTACTAAATCCAGGATGTGCACACATGCCAAGCTACGGGCTGACATTTCTCTCATACCAATTACAAACTGCTTAGCTGTCTCTCATTGTCATTGTACTTTAACCTAGTACTCAGAAATCCTTTGGCACAAGATAGCTGCACTGCCATGCCCAAGCTCCCTCACCTCTGCTATGTTCAATCCTTGGGAACGGCTGCTATCACCAAGCTGCAGAGAGTGGAAGAAGTAGTGGCAAAGGGTCAAGCAGGACTTGCTATTAAGGTAGAGAATAATGAAGTAATGAGTCTGGTAGTGGACTCCAGTAGGCCTAGAACAATTTAAAAGATTAAAATAAATAATTCCTCACCTGAAAAATGTTTGAGATTTTTTTCCTGGATCTGAAACATCTTATGTCATTTTAGATGACAGAGGAATCTGTTCCTGGTTGAATAAACCGTATTTGCTAAGGGAGAGAGGAGACTTCTACATCCAAAGTAGTAATTAAATGAGCAGCTGTTCTAAGGGTATTCACATGGGTAAATATTATTGACATTTATTTTCTGCTTTTTCCAGGGGAAACGTCAGTCAAATTATTAATAACACATTGTTGCAATAATGAGCTCTTGATAGACATGAAACTTATTTTTCCCCCTGATGGTTTGGTCCTGAGTCAGTTTTCACCAGTAACAAATGGAGCTCATTTTGCTTTAGTGCTACTGACAGCAGCAGAAAAAGAACACAACACAGGAACATCACAAAATGCACTGCAAGGCACTTCTAAAGTCAACAAATTCAGGGCATCGACGCGCTGGTTTGCCACCTACTGCCTCAGTCACTGGAAAGTGCTGATCTAGGTAAACTGCAGAAGCAGCAATCGAAATCCCAGACCCAAACCACTAATTAGACAGAGAGAAGCTTTCCAATTCCTTCAACTTCTCCATGTTCTTGGGAACATGCTAAAATGAATCTCCTGGTCCTACTGTTTGTACAAGGTAGTTGAGTTATTCTACAAGTATCAATTATATTTCTCATGAGTAATTACAGGCTTGCTTAATCCTTTACTTTAGAGTATTAGTTTGCATTGTTTTGTTGGGGTTTTTAGGAATTTTCCAGGAACAGATCCTTCAGAATAAAACACTCTGGAACTCTACTAAAATATATAAGTTTTTATTGTTTTTTTGTTTGTTTGTTTGTTTGTTTGTTTTTTGTGCTATAAAATGACTCATTGCCAATCCAGGAAGTGGAAGAAATGATGTGATAGTAAACTAAAATATTTCAAATAGAAAACACGTAATTCAATATTTCGGTCTTAGTAGAACAAAGCATACTAAGGTTGAAATAGCTTTTCATTTGTTTATGTTGAAATGTATTTCATTTAAAAGTGAAGAGAGATTTGTAGGGAGAAGTAGTATATTTTATTAAATGGGATGGTGCCTATGGAAAAAAAAAGAGAGAATTTCATAGGCATGCGCTCATTCTTCTCTTAAAAACATTAATGTAAACTGAAAGAAATGTTATGTTCAAATCTGAACTTGCTCTATTTTTTAAAACATTTTAAATTGCCTGAGTTCCACTTTCTGATCCTAAATATTATTTTGTTGTAGTTTTGAAGTAGAAATAACCTTTACATGGAAAAACTGTTTTCAATGTGGCTATCACAGCATACTAAGAATTGGAAAAAAAAATACTCTTTTTCCAACAGACGTCAAATTCAGAACTAAATGGAACCCAAACAATGATTTATCTGTCAGCAGAGGAACTTCCTTGTGCTTTCAGTCCATGCATTTGGATGAAGGGAACTGAGGTTGTTCACTCTCAAGAAAAGAAGGCTGAGAAGAAGGAAACTTCATTATCCTCCTACTGCAAACACCTGAACAAGCTGTAGTGAAGTTGGATATTAGGCTGGATTTATTCTCAGAAATACTGGAAATGCATTGGACAGACTGCTCAGGGATGTGGTAGAATCACCATCCCAGGAAGTATTCAAGAAAAAGGAACTGAGGGACATGGCTTAGTAGGCATGATGGGGTGGGTTGTTATTTGTACTAGATGATCATATTGGCAACTTTCTACATTTATGATTCTATGAGGAGGCTGCCAGCATCTTTTCTCAGTTGAGAACAGATAAAATATGAAGACGTC
Organism: Centrocercus urophasianus; assembly: GCF_019232065.1. Lineage (NCBI taxonomy): Eukaryota > Metazoa > Chordata > Aves > Galliformes > Phasianidae > Centrocercus > Centrocercus urophasianus. Next base: position 6,458,456 of record NW_024884253.1, read on the forward strand.
TCAGGTAGCACTTTGCTAGGTTCATATTGGATATAAGAAAGAATTTCTTCACAGAAACTGTGATCTGGCATTGGAATGGGCTGCCCAGGGAACTGGTGGATTCTCTATCCCTGAAGGTAATCTGAATCACAGAATGGCCAGAGTTGGAAGGGACCTCATGGATCATGAATCTCCAACCCCCTGCTACATGCAGGGCCACCAACCTCCACATTTAATACTAGACCAGGCTGCCCAGGGCCCCATCCAACCTGGCCTTGAACACCTCCAGGGACGGGGCATCCACAACCTCTCTGGGCAGCCTGTTCCAGCACCTCACCACTCTCTCTGTAAAGAACTTCCCCCTGACATCCAACCTAAATCTCTCCTCCCTCAACTTAAAACCATTTCCCCTCGTCCTGCTGTTATCTATCCTTTCAAAGAGTTGATTCCCCTCCTGTTTGTAGGCTCCCTTTAGGTACTGAAAGGCTGCAATGAGGTCACCCCACAGCCTCCTTTTCTCCAGGCTGAACAAGCCCATCCCTCAGCCTGTCTTTATAAAGGAGGTGCTCCAGCCCCCTGATCATATTTGTGGCTCTCCTCTCAACCTTCTACAACAGCTCTCTATTTTTCTTGTACTGGGGGCTCCAGACCTGGACGCAGTACTCCAGATGGGGCCTCACAAGAGCAGAGTAGAGAGGGACAATCACCTCCCTGTCTTGTAGTTAAGAGACATGTAGATATGATCCTTAGGACATGGTTTAGTGGTGGATTTGGTAGCGTTAGGTGATGACTGGACTTGATGAACATAGGGGTTTTTCCAAAATGAATGATTCTGTGGTTCTGTGACTCAATGATTTAGATATATAGTCAAATATATCTAAATATATAATATCTATATATTTAGATAATAGTCAAATTATCTGACTTAAATACAGAAGTACAGTCCAAGAACACCATTAATGAAGGTGCTGTGCAAATCCAGAGGTAGATGCACACAACAGTGCTCTGTTCTTGTCACAGTCTAACAAAATAATCACAGAATCACAGAATCGTAGGGAATGGAAGGGACCTCCAGGGATCATTAAGTCCAACCCCCATACCAAAGCAGGTTCCCTACAGCAGGTCGCACAAGTAGGTGTCCAGGCGGGTCTTGAACATCTCCAGAGAAGGAGACTCCACCACCTCCCTGGGCAGCCTGTTCCAGTGCTCCGTCTCCTCACTGTTCTTGCACACATTTGTGCAGAACTTCCTATGCTGCAGTTTCCGTCCGTTTCCCCTTGTCCTGTCTCCATTCACCACTGAAAAGAGTCCGGCCTCGCCATTCTGCCCCCCACACCTTAGATATTTATAGACCTGGATCAGGTCCCCTCTCAGTCTTCTTAAGGCTAAACAGACCCAATTCACTCAGCCTTTCTTCATAGGGGAGATGCTCCAGGCCCTTCACCAACTTTGTGGCCCTCCACTGGACTCTTTCCAAGAGATCCCTGTCCTTTTTGTGCTGGGAAGCCCAGAACTGGACGCAGTACTCCAGATGAGGCCTTACCAGGGCAGAGTAGAGGGGGAGGATCACCTCCCTCAACCTGTTGGCCACACTCCTTTTAATGCACCCCAGAATGCCACTGGCCTTTTAGGCCTGAGGGCACCCTGCTGGCTCATGGCAGTACCAGTGCATGCAATTATTCCTCCCCAGATGCAAGACTCTACACTTGCTTTTGTTAAACCTCATCTGGTTTCTTACTGCCCAGCTCTCCAGCCTGTCCAGGTCTCACTGAATGGCAGCACAGCCTTCAGGCGTGTCAGCCAATCCTCCCAACTTCGTATCATCAGCAAACTTGCTGAGGGTGGTCACTATTCCCTCATCAAGATCATTGATGAAGATGTTGAACAAGACCGGACCCAGCACTGACCCCTGAGGAACACCGCTAGTTACAGGTCTCCAACCAGACTCTGCACCCCCAACGATGACCCTCTGTGCTCTGCCAGTCAGCCAGTTCTCAACCCACCTCACTGTCCACTTATCTATCCCACACTTCTTCAGCTTTGTTCTGGAGACAGTATCAAACGCCTTGCTGAAATCAAGGTAGACTACATCCACTGCTCTCCCCCCATCCACCCAGCCAGTGACAACATCATAGAAGGCTACCAGGTTGGTCAAGCACTACCTCCCCCTGGTGAACCCGTGCTGACTACTCCTGATAACCTCCTTTTCTTCCAGTTGTCTGGAGATGGCATCCAGCACAAGCTGTTCCATCACCTTTCCAGGGACAGAGGTGAGGCTGACAGGGCTGTAATTACCTGGATCTTCCTTCTTGCCCTTTTTGAAGACCAGACTGGCTATCCTCCAGTCTTCAGGCACCTCTCCCATTCTCCAAGACCTCTCAAAGATCATAGAGTTCAGCAATCACCTCTGTCAGCTCCTGTGGATGCATCCCATCGGGTCCCATGGATTTATGAACATTGGTGTTGCCTAGACGCTCTCAGACCACCTCTTCCCTAACTAAAGGGAAGTCTTCCATTCCCCAAACCCTCTCACTAACCTCCAGGGTCTGGGATTCCTGAGGGAGAGCTTTTTCACTGAAGACAGAAGCAAAGAAAGCATTCTGTATCTCTGCCTTCTCAGCACCTCCTGTCACCGGAACACCCCCCTCACTTAGTATGGGAACCACATTCTCCCTAGTCTTCCTTTTACTGTTAACATACTTTAAAAAGGCCCTTTTTATTATCCTTTATCACCTTTGCCAGATTCAATTCCAGGCAGGCTTTGTCCTTCCTCGTCAAATCCCTGCAGACCCTGACAACATTTCTATATTCTTCCCAAGTGGTCAGACCCTTTTTCCACATTTCATGGACCTTCTTCTTCCCTTTGAGTTTGTGCGCGAGCTCCTTGCTCATCCACACAGGTCTTCTGCCACCCGTTCCTGATTTTTTGCTCACAGGGTCGTGCTGATCCTGAGCTTGGAAGAAGAGCTGTTTAAATGCTGAGCAGCTCTCACAGGCCCCCTTATCTTCTAACACCCGAGCCCACAGGATAGCTCCAAGTAGGTCCCAGAAGAGATCAAAGGACTCTGACACCTGATCAGGTTGGCCACATTGCTATCTCCTTCATTCTGCCCTGGGGCACTGTGCCCTGCTTCAGCTACTCTACAGTATTTACATTACCCTTTGGACATCATAGTCTCTCAATATTGACCTACACAAACAGGAAAGAAGAAAAGCAAACAAAACAAAAACATGTGAAGTCTTCTGTTCCTCTCTACCTGATGGCTGCTGAGCATCTGCATGCAGCACAACTGAGAGCTGCTACTCCTGGCTGAGAACAGCAGCCCACAAAGCAAGGCCATCAAGATATTTTAGGAGGAGTCACCCATATCACAGAACTACAAAGCTCTTCTGTGCATAATCTGTCACTGTAGCTGGCCCAGAAGAGCAGTGGGATGTGGATTTTGCTTGCACAGGACAATGCAGTGGTTTCTTTGATAACTGTCTGCATTGCATGCATTTTTTTTTGGCACATAAAAATCCCAAGGAGAAACCTATTGTTCATTTACACTATCTCTAAATAAAAACCTCTTCAGAGAAAAAAAAAAGCCTGGAAATATTTTTTTTTCTGTGTGCTTGAGATCTGCTGGATGCACACAGGAACTGCTTCTCTCTTACTTCAAAGCTGTAGTTATTGACTTTCTTTCTTTAGTGCACCCTGGGATCAGCCAGGGCACCAGAACATCTCTCAAGAGCTACACTTGATGAAAGTGGCTTGCTAGCCACACATTCTCCATAGTCACCCTTTACAGTGGAGATTTCTTTAGTCTTTTGGATAGTTTCACCTTTCTTTTCTGATGCAATAGGAACCAAAAGAAACATTTTTAAAAAAAAAAAAATTGCATTAGCATGAGACTCTGGAATTGAAGGCAAATTGAAATAATCTTTGCTCTATAATTTCTTCCCTCTTCATCTCATACTTTCCTCGTTACCTTACATGTGCTTTAGAAGTTTTCCCAAGATATTCTGGCATTGAGAATATTTCAGAAACAGCTAGCTTTAAAGCACACTTTTTTTTTACAATAAAAGGAGTGAGGCACTGGAACAGGTTGCCCAGAGAGGTGGTGGATGCCCCATCCTTAGAGACATTCAAGTTCAGACTGGGCTCTGAGTGACCTGATGGAGCTGCAGGTGTCCCTGTTCATCACAGGGGATTTGGACTAGATGACCTTTAAGGGTCCCTTCCAACACAAATGATTCTATTTAGGGACATGGTTTAGCAGGCAATATTGATAGTAGGTGGATAGCTGACTAGCTGATCTTAGAAGTCCTTTCCATCTTTAATGATTCTATGATTCTATGATTTTGGACATCAACGAGACGATATTGATACTCTGTGCAGGCTTTGGGTAACACTTGTCATCCCATAACTTTTCTCCCAGAAGATGACAAAACATTGTGTGGAAAACCCATCCTGCTCCCATGGGTCTGGTAAACCTTTCTATTATCAAAGAAAATCACTGAGAACAAAACTGAAAACAAAGCTGAATATGACGTAGTTCTAGTTCAAATATCTGTAAACAACTGTGTAGAATGTCCTGTCATTCAGATGCCATTACATTTTAATGCAATCTGAGATGTTATTACCATGCAAAAATCTAACTGTGATTTTTTTTAAGGCTATACTCTGATTCAGGGGATCCATGCATATCCTGCTTAAAGAGGCAGTGGATGCCCCGTCCCTGGAGGTGTTCAAGACCAGGTTGGATGGGGCCCTGGGCAGCCTAGTCTAGTATTAAATGTGGAGGCTTGTGGCCCTGCCTGTAGCAGGGGGATTGGATCTTGATGATCCTTTAGGTCCTTTCCAACCCAAGCCATTCTACGATCTTATGATTCTATGATTACCTTTCCACTTCTTATTGAAGCAAGATAGGTAGATGCACTGAAAAAGTGTTTAACCTCACACAGATTTGATCAATTTTCCTCTCAGAAGAGGTAATGGGGAAGGAAATGACACTGATGGGGAGAAGAGAGGAGAGAAGACATGGGGGCAACATGGGTGGACTGTTTACACAGAGGAGAGATAGGAAATGTACTTGATGAAGAAGAAGGTACACAGAAGGAGAGGAAACTAGAATAATTTTGATAAATTAGAGGCATAATGGCCCTATTTACTGATTTATACTTAAGATTCTACTCTTAAACTAGCAATATGGTATAGTATGAAGGAGGATGCTACAGATCTGTTTGTACTGGTTTGTGGAGATGTATGTGTGGCTTCATGTTCTTTGGGAAAAAATGATGAGGGTTGCAGCCAGTAATCTCTTCTGCAAATCCAGCACAGCAGAAAGGGCACAGTCAGAAAACATCTCTATTTCCCTCTTCAGCTTCTATTCAGGAAACACCAGGGACCGTATGGGTGCAAGACGGCCTCTTGCACCCATACAGTGCAACACAGCTGTCATTTTAATAGATAACCTAAGGTGATGGAGAAAAATACTGGAAATATGCTTTACTGAAAACAAAACAAAACTTAGCCTACTCCCCCCCCACCCCATCCCCAAGACACTTTTAATATGTTGGTTTTGTTTCTGTTTGCCTAAAAGAATTAAAAAAAAAACAACAGTGATAATGGGAACTGCATGTCTGTGCAGATTATTTTGTGCGTAATTAATTTTATGGATGGACAAGAGCTGCTTTATCTACTAGATTAAGTATCAATTCCAAAGTAGTGTTTCTTGCTTGTAGTTTGGGGCACAGGGCCCTATTTTATTAGCCATTTTATATTGCTTGTTGGATTTTTATACTTCAATAAAACATCTGGCACAGTTGTTATTTCCCCTTCTTAGAGATGAACAGAGAAGAATGTACAGTTTTAAAGTAAATCCCTGGATGATTCATTGAGTTCCCAAAGACGAGTACAATCAGACCTGTCAGCAGCCATTCGATTTCTCCACCTTCTTGAATCTCTGCTGTACAGCAAAATCACATGTAGAATCTTCAGCAGCAAGGTGCTCGAAAGAAACATTGCTAAGCCACTGATGTGGCTTTGACTCATACCCATATACTGACTCCATCTCCTGCAAGGAGGCTTGGAACAAGAAATGAATAGTTTACTTTGTCCCTGAATGATTGATGATTACCTCAGCAAGATCATAAAGGACAATATCAGCCAAAAACTTTTCCTTCTTCTGCGCCCATACCCTGGTGAGGATAGACCAAACCCTGCCACTTACTGCAAGAACTGAATAACTTGATTAGAGCTTTCTCAAACTGCAGTCCATGGGAATATATGCATGAGGGAAATCTAAAGGCCAGCAACATGGAGCAGGAGGAGAAGAAACCTGGAGGGTTGAGAATGGTGGAAGGCCAGAGGAAGGTCTGCTCTTGTTCAAACTCAGTAATAACAACTTCAGAATCACACTGAAACTGCTCCATAAACTGATCAAGAAAGAAGCTTTGACATCAGTAGAACTCAAGGGCTTGGGCTGAAACAGTACTTCAAATACTCATGTGGAGCTGCTAGAATAGCATGAGGAGCAATGTGAGCTTGAATATGCATTACCTCACAACACAGACATAAACCAAGAAAACTAGCAGATCAACAGAACTCCCACTGTGTGCAAATTATCAGCTCTGTATGCTGAAGTATGATCTCCAGCTAGGATATAATAACCAGCTTTCATGAACAGCACTCATTATATTGTGTCCATTATAAAAGAGCAGCTACATGACAGTGCTGTAGGCTGTAATGTTCTTACTCAGAAGAGTTTCGATTTTCTTCCAGGAGACAATATCTCCCTTTGGCAAACTCATTTCATGCATCCTGTGGTCACTTCTACTTGATAGGATGGGTGGAGCTTTTTCTTGTTCTGTTCATCTGCTTTGTTTGATTGGCTTGATTTGATTGTTTGCTTTCCTCCTAAAACAAGAAAATAACAACAGAAAAGATTTCTGTACTGATCTGGGAGACAGAGCAGGGTAGATAATCAGCTAGCGTAAATCAGGATGACACACAACAGCTGAGGGCTTTTACAAGACCACTATAAACTTGCTGGATCAGAATGTTTGTTGATGACCAAAACGTCTACCAGAAATGGCTAAGGTGTCTCTCTGCTGATGCAACAGAAGGTATTGACAAGTCAGCAGAAAACTTGGTTTTATTATGTGATGATTCAACATTCAAACAGAAGAGCTGAGTGACAAAACTTTAACAGTGAGAAAACACGGAGCAGAAGCAGATGAAACACCTACAGTTTTATGGAGAAACACCTGAATGGCACAGGCAGATCCAGCTAGAGTTCACCGTCTCTGACTGGTCCAAACTGTCAAGTTACCAACACAGGTTTCCAGGCCTGTCTTAAGAAATCTCTGCCATATAGAAAGTTATATCGGAGCAAGTCATCCCCAGCACCCTTTGTAAGACAAAGAGCTGCAGGATGCAACTCATCCAATCCTGCCTCAAAACACTGCAAAAAAAGTAAACCTCAAGTGCCCTTTCCATTCATATTAGTCATAAAGGAACTAGAAACAAATTCCCATGGTTTCAGTGGTTCAGCAAAAATCTGAGATGGCAGTCGCTTTCCCTAGAGAGAGACCAACCTGGGTGAATTTACAACTTACATTTTCACAGAGGTATAGGGAAACATACAGGAAAGTCACACAGGAGTCAGCTTCTAAGAAAAACAAGACAAACAGGTTTCCATTCCAGGCGCAGTAGCTGTTATCTCTGCGATCACGGATATGTAAGTGTTTTGTGATATGCCAAATCACTATCTAAACACTTAACCCAAAGAGCACTTCTGAGAGCTCTCTCCAGGATACTGTTTTCCATTCAGCCAGGAAAGTTTATCTGAAGCAATCTTAAGCACAAATTCTTGCAAAATCCAAGGAACTGTTCTGATGGAGTTGTCTTTAATTTGATAGTAGGGACCTGGTGATTCTCACTGCCTTGATAGAAATGATATCTGGTTTCAGTCTGAGAAAATAATTTTCTTGTAGTAGTTAGATGTGATGTAATCTGCAGCCTCCACTCAACCTCTGTGTTGGCATGGCCAACACAGGAAATTGTCCCAGTCACTGGAGCCAACATTGCATGTGAACAAGAGCTGTTAAACCCAAGATGAGATGTCCAGTGGTAAATGAACCATATTCCAGCAAGGAACCAACACAGAAAGAAGAAGGAAGACCTAGAGAAAGTGTCACCTTCTCTATCTCATCATTAGTAAGAGCTATAAATGGAGACTTTGGGATCTTGATGGTTGGACTGGATGGTCTACGAGATCTTTTCCAAACTTTATGATTCTATGATCTTCTGGATCATTCCTGGTTGTATTGCTGCAGACATGCTTGTGGAGATGTCACATTATTGTCTTATCTTCACTGGGATGGGAGGTAGGTGGTCTTGCTGGCCTCTTTATGCTTGCCTTACAGGAGTTAGTCCCACTCCAGATTTCTCTCTTCATCTCACTCTTGTAGTCTTTGTCAAAGGACCACAGCAACATCTGTACAGACTGTGAAGATGATGAAAAGACAACAGAAATTATCTTAGGTTCACTGAGTAAGATTTGTTCTCTCTTTCAGTCCTAGTTTCCAGATAAAGCCTTTTTTTACCCACCTCCCTCTTTATTTAAAGTCTAGTTTCACCAATGAAATTGGGTTTGTCCGACTAAGCTTTGTGTGCACCTATGTGATCCATACTAACAACCTCTGAACCTTCTGGCCAAAGGTATTGACAGATGTCAGAACTGTGAAGTTCCACCACTTTATGAAAACAAATAAATGCTGCCAGTTTTTCCACATAGAAGAAAAAAAGAAAAGCAAAACAAAACAAAAAACTGTCACGAGGATAAATTCTAGTGAGTAAATGCTTCACTATGGGACTGCAGGGTTTTTATTCCCTGGAAGCCCTGTCTGTGTCTGTAGGGTGGCTCATGTTTTTGGTTTGCTTTGATTTTTTGTTTGTTTGTTTGTTTATTTATTTTGATATGATTTTTCTTTCAGTCAGCTAATTCCCTGCTTGACCAAATAACCCTCTGCACACATTTAAGTTAGTCTCCTTGGCTGTGCTTTCCAGGACTGAGGATATCCTACAGATAGCTCACAACCTATAGAAGTGACCTTCTAAAGGCTGTTGAAGATGAAAGAGTCAGAGGCTTATGTTATCATTTTTACTCAGCATACCCACCTTGCTTCATGTAGGATCACTGTATTCACAGACTAGGTGGGATCACAGCCCTTTAGCATATGCCATCAGGATTCATGGTTGGAAGACAGTGGATTACGTTACAAAATATTGACAGAAATCCTGAGTTCCACTTACCCTGTATTTCCCATCTTGGTTTCTGCAGCACTACCCGCCCCAGTAAAAGAGCTTCAGTAGGGGATTTGCTAATAAGTTCTGGTGCCCAGGAGAAGTGTGGGAGGATGTGCCTGCTACAGTTATCTCCTGTCTCCCAGGGAAAACATACCAAGTGTATTTTAGAAAAGGTCTTTCCATGCATTAATGAGAGCAACACTGAGTCACCCATCTCATTACACTGCTGATAGAGCTCAGCAAATACTTCCTCCACGAGCTTTTGACATCTTTCAGGGGCTGCAAGTAACAGCACAAAGAGATATACTACTTTATTTAGTGGAAAACCTGAGTGAAATGTTCTCTGATGGATTGAAATATTTACTAGCAGCTTGTGAAGAGATTAATAGTCTGAATCCTCTTCCCTATGCACAGAACAAAGCTTTTGAAGGTGGGAGCTAGATACATTCCCATCTAGCTTTATGGCAGAACTATCTCAGCACTGATCATGATGATGCTTAATATCTGTTTCAAGCCCACGTGGCATAGTCAAGGACTCTCATTCTTCTCTCTGGCCTTCTTCTCCTTGTGTTTTTTCTTCCATGTCCCATACAGCATCAAGCAGTAGGGGAAGGCTGAAAGTGGCATTTCTGACAGGTAGAAAATGCTTTGGGCAGGGAAAGCGCACGGTCTCCTTACCTGAAATGCTCATATCAGGTTGGCTGTTCTCCTGTGCCAGCTGTGAGACTGTAAAACTGCTATTCTCAGTGGAATATCTATGACTTGGAAAAAGTGTTGTTTTTCAAAGGAAATGTTTTAATTTGATCATTTCCATCAGAACTTTGTCAAACAGTTCTACCAAACAAGAAGCCGGGGGCAGTGATTTCAATTAAAACACTACTAATATTTTTTAAAAAAATTTTCATTCCTCTTAACTTAAAAAATGCATGAGGTCCCACTATGCAAAAACTGAGGATCGTGTTCAAAATTGACTTAGGATATGAATTACAATGTTAAAGATCCTGAAACAGGCAATAGAAGATTATTTGCATGGTGGGCAATACTCTGGAATGGAGTCTCATACACTACAGTTGTACCCCTCACATACATATGTATTTTATTTTTTATAAGTCAAAGTGCAAGCCTACAACATATTTCAGAACATCACAGAACTGCCTTTGGTAGACAACTAAATCATCCTGAAAAAGAAACACTTTGCCAGGCTCAAAAATTAATTAAAAATGCTTGGTGCAATTCTTGAAATCACCCACTGAATCTCTCTGATACATTTTTAATGAAAAAACCTCCTGAAATTCATTAAATTTTACAGATTTATATCTTCCAAATAATTCAAAGCAGCATCTCCAGAACTAGGAGTGATCAAATTCCCCAAATTGATAATTATGTGGAATTACATAAATTAGACATTTAACATGCAGTAAATACTCCCAGATATTCTGTTTCACACACACACAAACTATTAAAACAAAGAAAAAATAAAGAAAAAGAAAAGAAAAACCAAGAAATTAGGAAATCTGAAAGGAAGTATGTCATTTGATATAAATGAAAAACGACAGTTCACAAATGTGAACAGTGCTTTCATTATTAAACTTTATAGGTTCTGTAAGGCTTACAATGTTGCTTCTTACTAAACAGTTCTACTCAAAAGGCAATTTGGGGTTATAACAGCTATGAAACTTCTATACCTATTTGGTGCAAGATGACAGCTGCTATATAGAAGCAGTAAAAGATCTGCAGAATGACTTGGGTTCCAAATTGAGTACATTTTTGATGAGTGTCTTGAGGGACCTTTGAGGGACCTGCTTTTTAAGAATTCAGTGTGCTCAGTCCTCTCTCAAGTGCTTCTCATACAAAAAGTTGTGTACATGGAATTACTAATGATGCTTTGAAGATCTAGCATAGAAATGTGCATATTAATGCTAAAAAGCTCTCCTTTTTGAAGTCAGTCTTTGTTGGCTCCTTCTAGAGTAACATTCATTTCTTATCCTAAATCACAGCAGCTAGAAAACAGATCACTCGTGATCTTTGCAAAAGTACATTTAAAACCCAGTGTCACTGAGATGATGTAGCTGCATTCTAAGATGTTAATTCTTTAAAAAATTGGATCTTGGATAAGTCTGTACAGCCATGGAAGAAATGAGCATCTACAGGAATGAATAGCTCCACTGAGCTCCATGGGGATTTCTCCTATGAAACTCTGCTCTCCAGCACAAGGAAGAGATACAAAACCAAGACCTTACCACAGGAGAAGACTAATATTTTTAAAACCTGGACAAGATGCCAAGTCTAAAAAGTTATGTGCTGGCTATGAGTTACTTACTGGCATCACACTCAATATAGAAACAGTCTATTCTTGTCAAACGGTTTTGCAGCATCTAGTAGGTTTGCACCTACACATTCCTGAGCAAAGGAGAACAAAAAGGGACTTGAACATTTTATTTCCTCTGGCTGGCTTACTATAACCAGCTGTCTCATTTTTGCTGCCCACACAGTTTTATCCATGAGTCTTACACTCTGTCTAAAAAAAAAAATTGGCAATTCAAGTGGAGAATGCAGAATTCTTGCGAATAGTTATATGATGTTTCTATTCCATGTGTCTTCTTCTCATTAACATGCTAATATCTAATTGACACCATATCTTATAGATACCTTGGTGCTTTTTGTGGTGCTATTAAAAAGAAAATTTTTTTCAGGTCCTGTAACAATTTTAAATACTTATGTGTAGAAGATGAACCACTAGATTTATTATATAAATCAAAATTGTTACGAATTTTGAGGCTGAAAGGGAGACAAATGCACATACACACTGTCTTGTAGCAAATGACTATGTTTGATGTTAGTCTGGAGAAGAGGAGGCTCAGGGGAGACCTTATCACCCTCTACAACTACCTGAAAGGAGGTTGCAGTGAAGTGGGGTTCGGCCTCTTTTCCCAGCTAACCAGCGAGAGGACAAGAGGGAATGGTCTCAAGTTGCACCAGGGGAGGTTTAGGTTGAGTATTAGCAAAAATTTCTTATCAGAGATAGTGGTGAGGCAATGGAACAGGCTGCCTAAGGAGGTGGTAGAATCACTTTCCCTGGAGGTATTTAAGAAAGTGTAGATGTGGCACTGAGGAACATTCTTTAGTGGGCATGGTGGTGACAGGTCGGCGGTTAGACCAGATGGTGGTCTTTGCCAACCTTAATGATTCTATGACTCTATGATTCCATGACATCCTGACCTTGCTGGTGTCAGTATAATTGACTTTGTCTGGTTCTGCTTGCCAGCTGCTCTCTCACTGTCCCTCCTCATCAGAGCGCATCCTCATCCCTCCTCATCAGAAAGCGCAGAAAGTAAGGTGAGAGCTCTTGGGTTGAGATAAGGACAGGAGGATAATTTCCCAGTTACCATAGGGGAAAATTAATTTAATTTATTGCCAATTAAAAACAGTAGGATAGTGAAAGACAAAAGTGAAACTATAAACACCTTCCCCTCATCCCCACGTCTTCCAAAGCTCAGCTTCACTCTTTTGTTCCCCACCGAATACCTATAGAGCGCTCCTGTAGCCTCAGTGCAATCAGAATCTTGACACAAAAACCCTATACATTTACTAAGAGGAGAGGGACAGGAAGCTTTTGGTGAAATTCCACCTTCCCCTGTAGAAAATACAGCAGATGTTGAAGAGAGTGTGATGATACACAGTGTGAATTAAGAGCTAATTTTTCCATTAAGATGGTGCAGTGAAAATCAAGTCATACAGGAGGGTGACAGAGGAGATGAGAGTCAAGAACATAAAAATAATATTCCCTTCCTTCTTCAAGTGATAAAGTCTAACCTTTCTTTAGAATTAAGAACAAAATCGCCCTAATCTTTCCAAAATGGGGCAGAAGGACAACTCTTAGCTTGATGTGCAGGGAGGCTGGAAAATGATCTCCAAGAAGCGATGAAAGTTTTTAGCCTCCCCAGGGATTGGAAGCAGCTGCAACCATCCAACCAGCCTCAGAATAAATCCAGGCAGAGTCCAACCTTCCCCCACAGCAACAACTGTTCATGTTAGCGATCCAGAAATACTGGAGAGTATAAATGCTTGAGATCCCCTCCCTAGCTGAAATATAGAGATTTTTTTAATGTCTCCTTTATTTGTATGCCTGTGGGTTTTCAAAGCATGTCACGTGTTTAAAATATTTCTTTTAATGGTCAGTATTTTTTACTGAAACAAAAGTCAATTTTCATAATAGCAAAAACTGTGGTCACTCAGGTTTGCTAATACTTTCCACAAGCATTTTAGATAGTGGCTAAAGGAATGGAATTTGCTCTAAGTGCCAGCACCTGAGGAGAGCTGCTGGGATTTTTTTCACATTTTTTTCATGAAACCCTTGAAAATAAGAAATGAATTTGAAGAAAGATATTCTTTTTAGTATATTTCTTAAAATCTCTCTCTGCCTACAAATGAATAATATCAGTGTAAAACTCAAGGCAAACTGACAGATAGAAAATAATTAGCCCAAAAGGTCACAATCTGTAATATGTTAATACTGTTTATTGTAATCTAACACAGACAGTGAAGGAAGGCTTGTTGCTGTGTCAATAAACAAATGTTGTTTCTAGAAAGCAATCTTTCTATTGAAAAACAAATAGATCTCAAGTGTAGATAGAGTGAGGCTGTGCAATGAGGAATATGGACACAGCTTAGGTCAGAGCAGAGGCAAGTGGCCAAGGTGACTCCCATGAAGGGTTCACCCATGGTATTTCCAGTATACTGAAGGGATCAGGCAGTCAGGGTGGTGAGGCTTGATTTGACCTTGTAGCAACAGGGTTGTGTTGAGAGGGTACTTATGGGCAATGATAAGATGCCTCTCGAGCCTCCGTTCTGCAGACAGTCCTGTCTTCCCATAGGAGGAAAAAAGAGACAAAGTGAACTGCCAAAGTGTAGGAATAAATGGGGCAGTATCCAAGCAGTATCCATCTCCCTACTAAAGAACTGCTAAATGCAAGAGTGTGGAGTGTAGAAGAAAAGATGTTGTTTCCCTGTCTTCCTGGCTCTTTGTCCACTCTGCTGGGATGTGCTGGGATGGCTTCAGCCAGCTTTCACACTCATTAGAAGAGGTTTGTCCTGTGACAAAAGGCTCCCTTTGGAGCTGATCTTAAGAAAATTATGACAATACAGCTCTCCTGACATGAAAATGCATTGATTTTTCCAATTAAAATATTTCACAGTCAGTAGTTAAAAAGAAAAAAGAAAGAAAAATAGCAATTTTGAAGCTACTTTTAGGAGGAGAAAAAAATGAAATATTTAATCATTCTAGTTTTTATTCACTTTATGTTGACGGATTAGGTGAGTTCACATTGTATTTTCTTGTGCTTTGTACACATTACAGCAATATTAATCTGGGCTACAAATCCTTTCCTCTATCTTACTCAACATCTTATGACTTTTGGGACTAGAGCTGTCGTTTCAGCCCAGTCCAGAACATTTCCAATATACCTCCATATATCCTGTGGGAATGTTAAATGGGGTCAGGTGAGAGGGAGAGGAAAGAACACAGAGCCAGGTATGAATGTAGAACATTCCGTTTTCTTTAACTGAACTTTTACACAATGAATGATATCCTCTGAGCCTAGTTTGTTTTATACCAGGCTTGTACATTTCCACAGAGAATTTCTTTGCTTTTATTAAGACTAAAAGAAATTAATTTACAACTATGTTTAATTGGCTGCTGTCTTGACATAACCTTTGAGAAAAGTAGGGGTTGCTCTCACTATCCAACAGCAGCACATCCCCAGAGATCCTGCTACCACACATCCATTTTTCCCAGCCTTAGGGAAGCACTAAAAAATGAGAGTAAGCTTTGCAGTTTTAACCTGTGCTGTGAACAAGGTGAAAGCTGAAGACAGATGAAGCTTTGAGAGAACATCACGTGTCTTTATCCTTAGGTCTGAAGGGTTAAAAGATGTGTTTTGCTGAGTAGGCAGATGTGGCTCAATTGGAAAAGCCCAGGAATGTTCTGAGAAAGCTGAAACAATGGCAGTTTCATCAGTTACCTCTCAGTGTATCTCTTCTTTGACCTTCTGTGCATGTTGCACCTCCCACTCTCCTTCAGAACTACCAAAAAGCTCCTTGCCTTCTGGGCAGCTTCTCCTCCAGGAAAAGCCTTGCTCAGGAAATACATTTCCTAGGATGTTCACCACCTGGAGAAGCTCTCTGCCATGCTCAATGTTCAAACCCTCTGCAATATGCTCCTTCCAGGTGAACATCTCCCCTGAGAACCAGGCTGATGGAAACTCCCTTCAGATATCTCCCTTGGCTCCTGGTGATGCTAGGTGAAAGGAAATGAGCTGCTTCCACCTGTAGTTCACAGGGGACTGATCCGAGAGGCATCAGGCTAAGAAACACCAAAGCCATAAATCAGAAAAAGAGAAGTGCTGTAGTTAAATTGACACCTCTGGTGGCAGATGAAATGACCCAGGAAGTCTCTAGAGGCAATTGAAGTTTCTGCTGTCACGAGTGAAAATATCTGAGTATTAAGATGTCTTTTACATCAAACTTTGATCCTTGGTTCCTGAACAGAGAGGTCAGCTGTGTTTCAAACTACCGGAGAAGCTGCAGCTGCAGAAAGTGCTCTGCACCAGGGGAGGCTGGGAAGAGTGAAGCATGAGAAAAGAAGAGATGGAGATTGTTCACAAGGCAAAGCTGATAAAGAATGGTGGAAAATCAAAGACGGAATCAGGATGGGGAGAAAGGAGGACAAACAAGAGTGAGACAACGGGCAGACTAAGAGACAATGAGAGGAGGGTAAGGAGAGAGATTATGGGGCAGGAGAGAGGGGCAGGGAAATGGGATGGGAAAAAATTGAAGGAAGCAGTATGAAAAAAGTGATCTTTGAAAGCTTTTCTCCATTCTGAGGCTTTTCCTTCACCACAAGACTGCAGCAGTAGCACTTGAGCTGATCACACATAACATCATTTTCCTTCTTCAAGCAAAAGTACCAACTGCTTGACAGTTCATCCACTTATATCATCCAACCGAGTATAATTTATAGGAGAAAAATGGCAGACTGTCAGCCTAATTGAGGAAGAAATTAGATGTTGGATGATGGTTATAAATAGCAAGGATCACTTCCCAAAACATCCCCAGCAAACAAGGCTGAGCAGGACCTATGCCCTGGGAGGCCTAGGGTTTCTCTAAGGCCTAACACAGGAAATGCAGGATCTATAAATATATTGCAAGATATAATTTGGTAATAAATATTGCTATCTAGAAAAATGACCACATAGTGCAGGTACAAAAAAAAAAGAGGTAATTTAAGGAAGAAGAATGGCCAACAGGGAACTGCTGTTTTCTGAGTCACTGTATATGTTTGCTTAAAATAACAAAGCAGAGATACCTGCTTCCGTAAACACTCTGGACATCAAGTTTCAGTTCTTTACTCTTTTTTTTTTTTTTCTTTTTCTTTTTTCCTAAGTTTAGTGGCAGACATTGTCAGTTTTTCAGCCTGTTTCTTGTTTTTCACCATTTACTATGATTATTCACGTTGTTAAATTTAGACTACATATACCTTGTCTTGTACTTACTAAAATAATTAAACGTACTTTCTTCTTTCTTACTCCCATCTTTTTATTCTTCTATGAAGGAACTGACATATAGAACCTTTTTGAGATTTAAACTTGCAACTAGTTTAGATTCAGAGGCTTCAAGATGAAAAATCTTTCAGAACTGGAAAAATATGTCTGGCTTTCATTGCCGATTCTGTCCTGCCATCTCTCTGGAAAGAGAGTTATGAGAAGTGTTTATGTATGGAGTGGAATCTGTAGCATCCTAGCCATAAAATGGCAATGGAAATCAAATTAAATTGTATCTCAATACATGTAAATCAGGAACCAGGCATTATATATTTGGAAAAAATAAGTAAACAGACAAATAAATAAATAGTCATTTTTATTAAAACAGATGCAGATTCTAAATAAAATTCTTTGTCTGGATGCCAGGTCAGACCTTTTGAGTCCAGCTTGCTGAGCCATTTTCTATATGAGGAACATGTCAGATTTACAGTGCTTTGGGAACACATGCAGTAGACTTTTCATTACCCAGGCCTCAAAGGAGATATAATTGGTTTCAGAAATTATGTGCAATAAATCCTTCTGCTTGGTTATTAGTTAAACAACACTTCTGTTTATAGCACTTTTCAGTGCCTCCTGCCAGTGTTTTTGCAGTAGAAATCCATGTTTTGATGCACTGAATTCAGGGAAGGGAAGGGGAAGGGGAAGGGGAAGGGGAAGGGGAAGGGGAAGGGGAA
>NW_024884253.1:6476011-6562123 GCF_019232065.1 Centrocercus urophasianus
GGGGAAGGGGAAGGGGAAGGGGAAGGGGAAGGGGAAGGGGAAGGGGAGAGGAAAGGGGAATGAGAGGGGAGTTGCTAGTCAATAAATACCTTAGTGTCTTATATGTCAAAGTCCTCTTGGCAAGACCCAAGTGTACTCTAAGACCTGAAAGTACACCTGGAGCATCTCACTCCAGGACAAACTGATCCACAGGTGAACATACAGCAATGTTTTCTTGCCCCTAGGGTTCCCACAGGGCCTGAACGGGGAGAACAGCTGAAAGAGTTAACTGTCTGCTCAGTAACGATTAGATGTAGCCACCATAACTCCCCCAAGCTCCCCCAAGGGTCTGCCTTGGCCCCCAAGGGTCTGTCTTGGGACCGGTGCTCTTTAACATCTTTATGAATGACATCGATGAGGGAATTGAGTGCACCCTCAGCAAGTTTGCTGACAACACCAAGCTGAATGGTGCGGTTGATATGGTGGAAGGAAGGGATGCCATTCAGAGGGACCTCGACAGGCTGGAGGGCTGGGCTCGGGTGAACCTAATGAGGTTCAACACGGCAAAGTGCAAGGTTTTGCATTTGGGCCGGAAGAACCCCAGGCACCCGTACAGGCTGGGAGGAGTGGTCCTTGAGAGCAGCTCGGCAGAGAAGGACCTGGGGGTCCTGATGGACAAGAGACTGAACATGAGCCAGCAGTGCGCTCTGGCAGCTCGAAAGGCAAATGGGATCCTGGGCTCCATCAGGAGAGGGGTGGTCAGCAGGGACAGGGAGGTGATTGTTCCTCTCTACTCGGCTCTTGTGAGGCCCCATCTGGAGTACTGTGTCCAGGTGTGGAGCCCTCAGTACAAGAAAGACAGAGAGATTTTGGAAAGGGTCCAGAGGAGGGCGACTAAGATGATCAGGGGGCTGGAGCACCTCCCCTATGAGGACAGGCTGAGGGAGTTGGGCTTGTTCAGCCTGGAGAAGAGAAGGCTGCGGGGTGACCTCATTGCAGCCTATCAATACCTGAAGGGAACCTACACCCACGAGGGGAGTAAACTTTTCAAAAGGGCTGACAACAGCAGGACTAGGGGAAATGGATCCAAGTTGAAGGAGGGAAGATTTAGGTTGGATGTTAGGGGGAAGTTCTTTACAAGGAGAGTGGTTAGACCCTGGAAGGGGCTGCCCAGGGAGGTTGTGGATGCCCCGTCCTTGGACGTGTTCAAGGCCAGGTTGGACGGGGTCCTGGGCAACCTGATCTGATTGTGTATGTTTGGTGGCCCTGCTAGGCAGGGGGGTTGGAACTACATGATCCTTGAGGTCCCTTCCAACCCGGGTGATTCTGTGATTCTGTGATTCTGTGATAACAGAACAAAACCACAGCAGACCCAGGTTGTCTGCAGGTAAAGAAAGTATGGTTTTGCTAGGGACATAGCCTTTTCCCCCATGACAAATATTTTTCACCATCATCATTACGTCAGTAAAGAATTCCATCAGTGATTAGTCACAAGCAGTTCTTCACAATAGTTGACAAGGAAATGCCTTACCCAAATAGGTTTGGATTTAAAAAATTCAATGAAATATAAAAGTCAGGCTCAAGAGTGTTTCCTCAAGAGCTGATTCCTCAAAGGGTTTGAGCAACCTGTGTTAATAAATCACTTTTTATTTGCAACTTTCTGTTGCACCTATTGGACACAATTCCTGAATTTAGACTAAGGGAGGGGGGGAGGTATATATTTTGGTATGGTATTTATTTTATAAGAAGTTATGACAGGGCAGGCAACAATTGAATTTTGGAACTTGCAGTGAATTACAGCCTAGGATGGTTTAAAAAACACCATAAGATAAATGGATGACACATGCCTACCATTGCACATTGATCACCATGACCCAGCTTTGGAAAAGGGTCTTGCTGCCCTTACGTCATTCTCTGCAGCTTTTTTTTCAAATGCTTCTATGTGCAATAAGAACCATCCTTGATGATAAGACAAAAGGATTTTACTTTTATAAATCTAATTTATGGCTGCCTGTGCTGCTCTTTCACTAGTGACTCTTTTGTTTAACTTATGCTGGAAAAGAAAGAAATTGGTAGATTCCAATGGTACTAAGCATGTCTCTGAAAGACAGAAAAGAGGAGGGGAAGGGAAGAGAAGGGAAGGGAACGGGAAGGGGAAGGGGATGGGGAATGAGAGAGGGAAGGGGAAAGGATATTAAAGGAAATTTTGACTTCAGAGATGCTGTGATCCTGCAAAAGAAGGAGAGGGAAGAAGTTAAAATGGATCAGTTTTTGGTAAAGGAGTTGAGTGTTAAAAAAGAGGGGTTTTCTATGGATAATTGTCAAGTCCTGGCCATTTATTTTCATCTACAGCATCAAAGGCACTGCCAAGTGGTGTCAGATGCACCTGGAATCGCATCGACAGGCATCGCTCACCTCATGTGTCTGCAGCACCTGAAGCAAGCAGAGCTGTGGGAAGGTGACGTATAAGCCTCTGTCTAACGAGCCATAATCCAATTTCCACATTGAGAATAATCCACTTTGGCTTCAGATGGGTACTTTATGCATCAAGCTGAAGAGAGAGAAGCAGATTATTGTCTTAATGAATGAAGCAACACATTGCTCCTTGTAAAGGCCCTTTTACATGTACTGCTTTAACTCATGGCTGTATGCAGGGAATGACTTTTTATCACTGCCACTCTCCTTTAATATATATGTATATTCGTCCTCTACCACAATGATATTGCTACCTATTTCCTAGCTACCCTTTTCATCATCTTGTTGGGAAAGAGACTTGACCACAGAACGGAATTTGTCTTCTTAATCAGGGGAAGTCAGGAAGTCACTTCATCAAGTTTTGCCCAAGACGAACAGCAGAACTTTATATATTAGCTAAGAGTCGCTGAAACACCCCAGATTTGTGAGGTTAAAGATGAAGTGAATCAGTGCTTACAATCTGAGATTATTTTGTTTTCTTGGGATGTGTTGTGTATCTGCTGTTCTTTGGTGCAGCCAGTGACAACACTGGATTGCTTTGTATCATGGAGTGTATCTGTGGCTGTTATATTCAATCTGTATTGGCCACCAGTCAATTATTTATAATATAACACACACTGTTATTTATATACCCTCCCTGTGCATCGCAAGATGAATCACTAGGATGTGGAGAGTGATCCAGGATATTCTTCACAGTTTCACAACAGTATACAACTGCCAGGAATTATCCCGGAGAGGTTTTGCCATAATTGCTATAGCAATTAAGACAAGGGACTGTACTGCAGACAATTCCCATTTTAGCAACAAACATGAACACAATTCTGGAATCTATTTTAAGTTGTCCAAGGATAACTACACCTAGGCTACATTCAGCTTTGTTCCTAGCGATCTGGACATACAAAACGGCTTTGAGACCTATCATATTCTTTCCCTTCTGTATATAAAAGAAATTAAGGCAAGGCTTATAAATCAAAGGGAGAATAATCCGGATTAAATTTGCTCTTGGGTGTCTCAGTATAAGAGTGCACCATGTATTGTAGTTCAGGTTCAGGTTCTTACTCCAAGCCTCATCTATCTCCCTGGAAAGTGAAGTCTGTTGTTTTAGTTTCCATTAATTAAGATCTATCTTTTGAAAGAGGAGACACATAAATAAACACATTTTTGGACCTCTGAGTATTTAGTATGAAAAGTAGTAATATTGAAATAAACACAAATGTTACAGGAGATATATTGAATTATGAAGATATAAGATCTACACATGTATATATCTACATGTTTTTATATATATCCAAATTTATTGTCAATAATTCTCATTACTTTAGTATCAAAACATAAACTTAACAGTCATCAATTGTGCTATTGTGCAGGCTGAGAAAAAAGGGGAAGGAAGTGAGGAAGAAGAGGACGGATTTAAGTGAGCTGTTGGAGGACACTGGCAACCCTCTGCTTCTTGCCCCTTCATAATGGGATGATCACCTTTCTCACAGAAGTAATACACATTGCAGTTTATATTAGTGAAATTACTTCGTTTGGTGTATCTTAATCCCACCCTCTCCTGGTTCAATGCTGGTAAGAGCAGTGAAACCCAACAAAGTAAATAACAAGAAAGAATGTTCTTCCTCAATCCAAGTGGTCCATGCAGAATCAGAAGGGCCCAGAGCTGCCATGGAGGCAGCCCTGGCAAGAGTTGTAAGTGGAAGATTAGATTAAGTTTAACAACATTCTGCCTTGTAAAGATTGCACAGATGGAGAGAGGCCTGTTTTTAAGGAAACCTGAAGGTCACGCATTGCTTAGGCAGAATTGAAATTTTTGTCCATTCTGCTAACTTAAAAAAAAAAAAGAACTGTTAAGAATGTAATAAAACTGGGCTTAGAAATGGAAGCATTTTAATTATTTTGAAATACTCATGCATGAGACATGTACAGGACCGTAGAAACAGGGAATTTACATAGTAATTAAAAAAACGAACAAGAAGACTGTGAACTCTGCAAGGCAAACTGCACTGCTGTCCCAAAATTGTCCAGGGCAATGATTCATTTTCCCCAAATTTAGGACTGGCACCTCCAAGCACCACGATAACAGCAATGTTTATGCACAGTGGGTGTATGTGACAAAATTACTGAAATTGGTAAGGATTATAGCACGTTATCCACTGACTTCAGGGACTCTGGAAAAACACTAGTTAGCCTATAAGTGATACTGTACCTTTTTTTGTTTGTTTGTTTGTTTTTCTGTTTAAGCTCTCTGGTAGACAAGATTTTGAATAAAGAAAGAAAGCACTTCCGTTCCCAAAGGAAAATTTACAACCTCATATCCACATCAGTTTCAATTAGTCTTTAAAGGAAAGGTGGGCCCTTTTGAAAAACTGACTCTGTAATGGATAAATGCCATGAAAGAAGTCAGAACTCACAAAATTGAAGCAGCTTTCTTTTTTTTTTTTTTTACAGAGAAGCATTTACAAAGACGCTGCAACTTGTTTTAGTAATTCATGCAAGGACTGATCTGATGGATGTCTCTGTTAAATGCGCCCACTCATCACGTATGCCTCCCTCTGAGCCTCAGGCCCCTCAGTTACCATAGGTGCAAATGGCACAGAATTTGTAGGAAGATCTACCTGAACTACTGGTACAGGTGTCATATAAGTGCCACCTGCCTATAGATCTATAGGGGATGAAAGTGTAGGAGATATTGAAACAGCTATCGCTGTCATAAAATACCAAGCAATCACCATGTGATGCATGATGCTTCCTTGAAGGTTATCAATTTAATACGATATTTTGACAAGACCACCTGCTACAGAAAGGCATACTAGATATATTATATCATCAGAACAAACTTCTACCCTAAGAGAGGCATACTGTTCTGAGCTGTTTGAGGAAAGGGTAGCCTGATTCCAAAATAAGAACTTAAAGGCTTATGTGAAATGGTGATTTCGATTTGGGCAATAGAAAGGAGGCCATCCCAAAGTACTTGTAAGTGCTAACGAAGATTCCAGAGAAGGAACTATACAGGGTCAGACTTTTCCCACAAGATGTGGCATGAAGTGGCTGAGAAAATGGATGGTGAGAACACTTCAGGCTTTTCCATCCTTTATCTTTGCTATATATAGCAGCAGAACTTATTGGAAGTCTTCCAGAGCAGAACTTCAATCCAGTTCTGCATAGGAACAAAGATCTCAGATCCCAGAGAGCTTTGTTGAAAATGTCTTGTGTTTGAGGAGAAACTTGCAGTAGTCAAAGAACATTTGCTCTGCATCCCTGCCACTCCCCACCACAAAGCTCCCTTTCTCTGCAGCTGATCTCTGCTGTGCATCTGTCAACAACATCAGCATGATAGACAACAAAAGTTTGCAGAGCTTCCAGATTCAGAAATAATGGTTTGAATCCAAGGTGCAACCAAACACAGTAAAAGAAAAACAAAGACAGCCAAGAAGATTTCTGCTTTATTTATCAGCTCCTCCAGTTTGTAACCTAAATTTTTCCTCAGAATATAACGCTATTAATCATCTACCAAAAAATTTGCAGAACAGGACAAAGGTACTTTATATATATATATTCTGCTTTATGGGTGTTATGTTTATTGATAAGGATTTGGTCCTTCTGGGAGACCTCAGAGTTCTAAACTTGTACAATGATTTTGACTGGGATAGAGTTAATTTTCCACATAATGGCTTGTGTGGTGCTGTATTTTTAATGATGAAAACAGTGTTGATAGCACAATGATATTCAATTGCTGCTGAGCAGTGTTTAGAGTACCAAGTGGAAACGCTTCTCATGCTGTCCTGCCAGTGAGGGGTTGAGGGTGCATGAGGGACAGAAGCAGGACAGCTAACCCAGACTGACCGGAGGGATGTCCCATATGATGTGACAGTGTGCAACAGCTGGATGAGAAATTTACCAGGTTTGCCATTGCTCCAGGAGCGGCTGTGGATCCATCAGCTGGTGGTGTGCAATTGCTTTTTACATCTATCCTTTTTCTTTGTGTGCTTTATTTGTTCATCTGTTTACTTTTTAAATTGTTTTTACCTCAGCCCATGAGCTTTATGACTTTCGCCTTTCCATTTTTCTCCCCCTCACCCTGCTAGAGGGGAGTAAACAAGAAATGAGCAAGTACCTCCCAACCAAGGTAAACCAGGACTATAAAATTCAGAGCTAAATTTGAGTTTATTCAAGGCTGAAGGTTTCTTATATAGTGTAATTGTATTAGGATCTGCATCTGTCTAGTTTAATACAATTCCCTTTGTTTTACAGCCCTCAGTGATGCTTTTTGCCCCACAAACACAGTAGTCTGTAAGGAAATCAGCTTCAGCAAGTGAATTCTTCAATCTGTTGGGAAGATGACAGTGCCTTTACTGATATACAGAAGAAGCCTAGAACAGAGACATTCCTGTCTGCACAACTCATTAGTGCCTCTTTGGTTGTACTAAAGTGTGAGATGAAGCAATTCACTGTGAGAAGAAAGGAGTTCTTGAAACACTGTGCCATGTCCTTGCTGAGGATCCCCACATCTCTCTTCTTCTAGGGTCGTTGCTCAGGAGTGTGTTCTGTATACAGACATACTGACTAGCAATCTGTTTACACCCAGCTGGCCACTTTATCCCCAACTAGTTCTTCCCCAAACCAGATACACCCATCCCCTAAACATCACAAGACCTTCCAAAACATTTTGCATCAGTTAAAGGGAAATCTCAGGAACAAAGCACTGGATGTGTCCCACTCCCTTCTGTGCCCTGCAAGTTATGAGTTATAGTCTCACTGCAGTTCTGAGAAAGTGTGTGCCATGTGAGAGCATGGATGGAGAAGGATGACTGCTCAACTTAGCTGAATTAATAAAGTGCATTTTGTTAACATTGATGTTATTGCTAAAGACTTGATTGAGAAAAGAAGGGAATTTTGAGTTAATATTAATGAACAAATGAAATGCTAGGGGTAAGAGTTCCTGACAGGATACTTTCTGAGACATTTCTTGGGACATTTAGATTCAGATCACTTGGAAAGGATCCATGGTCCCTGCATCATTGAGTAAGCTTTCAGGACTATGAAAGAGCATAAGTCCAGAATCCTGAACTTGCTCCACCATGTATTATCACACTTTATCCCACAATTCACAATTTTCCATACCAGCCTGAGGGGAACATAGTCTGTCTTCCTCAGTTTGGGCAGTAAACCCAGGTATTGATCCTTCTTTCATCTTCTCCCTTGAGTCCAGGTGAAAGTACTATTGTACCTTCTGAATTCATCACAGTGTGCAAACAATATTTATATGACAGCAAATCCATACAACTTACAGCTAGCAAAAAAAGAGGAAGCCCATCAGGTCCTTGCTAGAGGGCAAAGTAGTTCACTCCTTTTCTTATTTCAGAGCAGATTCTTTGCATTACATGAAACCACTCACCACAGCATTTTCCTTGTTTTTCTTGGGGGATGAGTTGCTTGGTTGCTTGTTTCTTTCTTCTTAAGATGAAAAAAACCAACACCCTGGATTCTAATGAGTTATTCATTTTTTTTCTTAACAGTAGTTCAGTTTTAAGTTGTATGATTTACAGTTAGTCTGGTCCTACAGTATATTGCATACTTGCCATTATCCATAGGCATATATATAAACTAATCAAATCAAAAGAATGGAAATGAAATACAAATCCTAAGCACCGCTACTGATAAGGAAAAGAGGGAAGATCTTGGTCTGTCAATCATAAAATGATGGAATACACTACTGTGAAGTCTTTGAGCAATTCATTGGAAAGTTCGTATGGGGCTGGAAATAAGAATTGTCCCAGAACAGCAATCTAAGATAATCTGATAGCACCAAATTGAAGATAAGACTAGTAGATCTCAGATTAGACACTGAAAGTGCTTTTATTTTTGGGAGACTCATAAATTCCTAGAAGACTTCTCTGTTATCTTTGCTCTTGGTCACCTTGGTCTCCGCATACCATAGTGCGGACTTCAGAGGTCTTACTGCTGTAACTTGAGAGCAGTTGGGAAACAAGGAAGTTTTTGCCAGATAATGTCAATTTGAAGTATTCATGGAAATGGGTCAAATGTAGTAATATTTCAGTAAACTGCAAACTTGGTCGGTAGCTTTGAGGGCTGCAATGGAACCCTGAGTCATCTTGGTGGGATGAGACTTTGGAAACCATAGGTGGTCTCAGGTCTCTTTTTTATACAAGTGGGTGCTAAAGATTTAAATCAGACATCAGTTTCCAAGTATTCCCAATTCCTTAAATAGTATGTTATAATTCTGGCATGTATCTCAAGTTCGTTATAAAAGTTTTGGAGATTTGAGACCTCTGGGTTAACATAGGATGTTCTTATCTTCTATGGATAGAAGGATGGAGGAATCTGGAGATTAAGAGACAGGCTTCCAATATTAGGGACCATGTAAATAACCCTAAGATATCAACAGATATCTTTGTATAAGAGGTATTAGTTCTTATGGTGTTTTCTAGCTTCAGACTGAGCCCTTTTGGGAACACAGAAGCCTAATGTCCCCCACAGCCTGGTGGGATTAACTATCCAAGGGTCACAGATGAACACGATGAACTAATATGATGGTCAGATCAGAGTGGGTGATCACAGAAGAGCCTTTTTTCAAAACATCACCTGGTAGAGCTTTTGAAAATAAAAACTGAAAACACCAAACCAATAGCAAATTCAATTTCAGCCAGCAATGTTTTTGATCTCTCTTGAATCCATTTTACAGATATTGAGAGAGTCATTCCTGACGTGGGGACTGGAGAGTGGTCAGCAAGGAAATTCAATTAGACTGGAGTTGATTAACCTGTGCATTACTCTGAAAATCACATTTATTATGTATCATGGATTTGCTGAACCCTTAGACTGAATTGCAAAATCCATCCTGTATACATATTGGAGGAATCCGAAACAATCTATTTTCCCACAAGTTCAGTAACCATATCTGTACAATTTTTCTAGAATCACATAATGGAAGAAGAAGCTGGCAGGACAAGGTCTGGTTGTGCAGAGGAAAACAACAGATTTAGTCTCTCTGGCCACTGATCCTTTTTCTGCCCCCTGTTCTCTTCCTCATATCTCACAGCTCAGCAAAGAAAACTCACACTGATGGGATGAAGTACAAGTCTGCTGATGGCCAGATCTCTTCCTATCCAATAATGCATTTTAGCATGAGTTTAATATCTAAATATTCAAAAAAATCTGCCCTAAGTACTATTCAAATTATTGTGACAAATCAGATTCAATGAATCCAAGCATCAATGTTGGTTCATGTCAGAAAAATGACATTCTCTATGAGCAACTGGAATGGGGCTGTGGCCTTGGTGGCTAGTGCAACCAGAGAATATAACTGGGGAAACGGGTATCCAGGGTCAGCTACTAGGCAGACTGAGTACCTGAGCCCAGATGAATCACACAATCACAGAATCACAGGATGGCCAGGGTTGGAAGGGACCTCATGGATCATGAATCTCCAACCCCCCTGCCACATGCAGGGCCACCAACCTCCTCATTTAATAACAGACCAGGCTGCCCAGGGCCCCATCAAACCTGGCCTTGAACACCTCCTGAACCTGGCATCCACAACCTCTCTGGGCAGCCTGTTCCAGCACCTCACCACTCAGATGCTGGAGGGATGACACTGTGAATGTGTGTATGTGAGTGTGTATATATATATGTACATACTCCTTTCTGCTCAGCCAGCCAGAAAGGGGATTGGGATGAAGTCGTTTGTGCTGTGTATGTTGTTCATATGTGTACACTGTGGGTTTGCATGTGTTTTGTGTGGCCAGACATGTCTGTCTGTATGCATGTGCTGAATAGGTGTGCTGAGTGTGTGTGTCTGCCAGGAACCTTGGCTCAGCCTGGATGCTGCTGGGATCTGGGCATGGACCCACTCTAATGTCACTTCTGTCAGGTTCCTGGACTCATGGAATTCCAGAATGCCTGAGGTAATCAGAGACTTCTGGAGGTCCAACCCCTGCTCAAGCAGAGACACCCGGAGCAGAGTGCTCAGGACCATGTCCAGGTGGCTTTTGAAGATCTCCAACAAGGAAACCCTACAACATCTCTGGGCAACCTGTTCCACGGCTCCATCTTCTGTACAGTATCAAAGTGCCTCCTGATTTTAAGACAGAATTTCTTGTGATTCAGTTTGTGCCCGCTGCCTCTTGTTCTGACACTGGGTACCACTGAAAATAGCCTGTTTCTTCTATGTGCATCCTCCCTTCAGGTATTTATAGATGTTGATAGGAACTCCCCTTCCCCCCCCAAATGCTGTCTTTACTCCAGGCTGAACATTTCCAGCTCTCTCAGCCTTTTCTGAGGAAATTCTCCTGTTCCTTGATCATTTAACTGGCCCTGCACGGGAGTCTTTCCAGCATGTCTGTTTTGCATTCTCCTAAGAGTAATTATCACCCCTGGCAGGACATCTCCACCAGGTACAGATGGAAGATGTGCGGTCTGTCTCTGGCAGACCAGTGTCACTGTCACAGAAAAAAAAGTCCAAGGAAAGAAAGTGTAAGCACAGCTACAAAATCCAGGCCACGATGGCAACAGCACCGAGTGTTGTGAGCCCATGTGACCTGTGTGTTTCAAAGCCTCAGCCCCCTTTCTTTTCCTTCCTTCACCACCAACATAGAAAGTTCCTATCTTCTTACAGGAAACCTAGCCAACACTTCTTCCCTCCCACCTTTCCTCTTTCTCAAACCTAATCTGTGATCAAATCCACCCACCAAAATCAGATGCCTTCCCAGGGATGAACTTTCACACAGTCTTAGAAGACATTTCCTAGTTCTGTGGTTGGAGAGAATGAAAAATTAATGCAGCTTGTTCTATGTAGAAGCATCAGTCCCACTTTGCACTTATGCCAGATTCACAGGGTTACAGAAATTAGAGATTAGAAAGCCCAGGGGAGACAGCTGCTCCAGCTAAGGGACTGTGCAAAAATATTGCCTGTACCACATTAAAGCAAGAAAGAGCTTTCATGAGCTGCCATGTTGTCCTTGTTTTCTTGTCATCTTCTTCCTGAAAAATGGGTGTGGGTACTGTCTTTTCCAGAGAAAGTTGTTTATTAATTTTAATGAGCAATCCAAATGAGGAACTAGCTCAAATTAAAATATTATTATACAATGAACACAGGCCTTTCACAGTGACATTTGAAGAGCCGTGTCTTTATTTTTGGTTATAACTGCACTGAGCTGATGTGAGATCCATCAACCTACCTGTCTAAGGAGCTGACCTAGATTAGATATATTTGTTTCAACTCTGAAGCTATTATTTAATTGTGGTTTTCATCTTAATGCCAATTGAATGTTGTTGAAAAATCTCCAAATGGCTTTGGCTGAGTAGAACTAGGCTCTTCTCAGAGTATGTGCTTAAGGTCACTTGCTGCTCTCAGGTATAAACCTAGCAGAGGGCCACTGAAAGCATTATTGCTGATATATGTAAATAACTGACAACAGCAGCTGACTCATTGCAAGAGTCTATCCATGGCCCCCATTTAGCATAGAGTTCCCGGATCCATTGTGTGGTATCACCTGACTCTCATTTGAGTTCTATTTAGTTGAACTTTCTGATGACACCATAATGAAAATGCCACGTTTGTTGTAAAATTGTTGCCCTATGTTTTCCTAGCCCTATGCAAGTGGCCAACATTGGAAAGAAAATGACCTCCTTTACTTTTGTTTCCTAACCGAGAGTCAGCCACTATTTCTTCATGAAAGCTAAGACCTTTGGTCAGGAGTATGGCTCACTGCCCAGCACCCTCATTTCATCTCTGCAGAGCCACAGGAGGTGTCTTCAGGTGCTTCTTCTCTTGCACAGTGCCTCCTCCACACTTCACAGCATGGGGTGTGACATTGCTGTTCATTTTGTTCGTGTCCCAGATTCACTCTGCTTCATAGAATTAATAGTTCAGCAAAGGGGCAGTTCCACATGAGGATTTAGAGGGCTCCTAAGCCACTGCTGCAACAATCTTTTGCTCGCACTTAAAAGCAGCAGAGTGCTGGCCATGAGAAGAAATCCACAAGGAGCAGGGAAAACATATTCATTTGCAGTGACTTGCTGATGATGTGGTTTTGCTGTCAAAACCTATGACCTGAATTACTGCCTGTACTGCCAGAGGGATTATTGGAAAGAGGATAGCTTCACTGGGAAAAGAAATCAGATTTCTAGGCAGAGCTTTTTTTAAGATAAAAGGAAAAATATTATCTCCAATAAGCAAAGAGGACATGGTCTGAACATCCCTGTTGCTAGACCAGGCTGAAGAGTGGAGCTGGTCCATGTGAACCACAAGTCAGGGACAGTGCAAATCGCCTTTATGCCCTCTTCAACTAAAGCACCCAAAACGTTGTTCCCCAACCTACAGTTCTTTGGATGCTGTTCTAGTTTCCAGTAAACTGAAAAAATCACAGCCAAAGAAGAGACACAGCATAGGGTTGTTCTCAGATCATCTCCCATTCTACATGAACATTTTCCAAAAGGAATTCTGCAGGCCTTTAAGGCTGCTGGAAGCCTGGAGTTCTCTTTCAGATGACGTTTTGAGATACTGTCAAAATACTTGGGGGGGAGGAACTTCCAGAGCAGTTTTGAGCATGACAGCCTGCACCACTGCTGGGGATGCATTGCCAGGAGAACAGCTGAAAGGTCCAGTCACACCATCCTTTGGGTAGTCCACAGGTCTGACTCGGATGCCTTGCTCATCCCATATTTATCATTGTGTAGTCTTATATACTTTGCTGCAGGATAAGGTCTCTTCCCATTACTTTTCCCTTGTTTTGAGACAAAAACAAAACAAAAATCTACAGTGATTGCCATAGACTCATAAAATCATTAAGGTTGGAAAAGACCATTAAGATCATCCAGTCCAACCATCAGCCCATCCCCACCATGCCCACTGAACCACGTCCCTCAGTGCCACATCCACCCTTTTCTTGAACACTTCCAGGGATGGTAACTCCATCACCCCCCTGGGCAGCCCATTCCAATGCCTCACCACTCCTTCTGGGAAAAAAAAAAATCCCTAAAATCCAACCTGAATAACAATATCTTGTTCATGCTGCCTTGAGCTATTCTCCCTGGAGTTCAAGGGACTCCTTGAGCAGATCGAGGTCTGCACCCTGAACAACCCTGATTGACCAAAAGGGAAAATCACATCATACTAAATACTGCTAACAAACTTGTCTTAGACAAGTGTCCTGGGGGTGTCAAACACTGCAGCTTTTTTTGGTTTACTGACTTTTCAATTTTTAGCTTTAACTTTTAGTTTCCTTGCATATAGCAGCACTTAATGAACTCCGAAGGGTAAAGTTTAGGATACAAACCATGGACAACAAAAACCTCAGCAAATAAGTTCAGGAAAGTCATTAACACTGGTGTTTATGCATCTTTATTTAGAAATCAACGTTCCCTATCTCAAAAATATTTTTAACTATATAAAAATTAAAAGATCTTTTCAGACCACTTTCTATTCTAGTGAATGGAGTCATTAAATATCAAAGGCTTCAGTGTATATCTGTAGTAACACTTCTGCTATTGTGCTTCTGAAAATTGGATGCCAATAGACTCATGACTTCAGAAAGCTGCAAATCTTCCCTCATGATGTTGCCCTTTGTAGAGATATCAGTGTCTTTTTCGTTCTTACTCACAGACACCCTTGTTGACTCTTTAAATATTTTGTCTGACTTTGAGGAGGAGTAATTTTTGAGGGATAAACAAAACACATTTTTCTTTAGGTGAATTTGGCATATTTTGACACACTGCCCTGAAAACATGCTGATGGGCACTGACACTTTTTCCCTCTGGAGTTTCAGTTGTGATGGTAGTGTTCAGACTGAAGCTTTGTCTATAAAGGGGGATTAGCTTTGATCTCAAAAAGCCATCTTTCCCTGTCCTTTCAGACAAATCCCTTTTCTGGAGTGAATGCTGCTGGCATGATTGGAATCAATATGTTTGATCCTTCAAACACTACTGCTTTCCTAGTAAATACTGTGTACACTTCCCCCACACATATTGCAGACCCCTGCTCAAAATCCTGCTGTAAGCTGCATTCTGCATCACCAGGTTATGCTTACTCAGGGCATGTGGTAGTTTTCAATATGTAGGTTGGTAACGGCATCAACAAAAGTCCTTTGCCCTACCGAAACTTGCACTAACATGGAGTATAAACCACTGGTGACATCTTGAGTGGCATTTAGGGAACACTTTAAAGGCTTTAAATCCTTGTAGATGCTGACTTAACTGGTCTACGTGTAGAAATTGTTACTGCTGTGGCTATACACATAGGAACTTCTAAAAGTCCATTACTCAGTTGCTTTGAAATTCATGTGTTATCTCTAAAAACGAAAGGCACTGACATACCAAGCATAAGTGAAAGTCAGCAGGCTTTAAGTTTGTAAATTAAATAGCTGATTAGATAACTTGACCTAGGAGTCAGAAAAGAGATTCACATGAATTTCCATTGCCACCCTGTGCATATCTTCTCTTCTTCTTTCACAACCTTCTTTCAAAAAATGTCACAGCTTATCCTCTCTATCAATTACTCCATTCCATCATGGCTCATCCTCTCCTCTGTCTTTTCTCATTAAAATCTATTTATTACATCCATGAAAACATTTTTGTCAAGATCCATCCACAAATGCAGAGAACAAAGTGCCAATACATTTCAATGGAAGTTAAAGCATAAGGATTTTTCTCTGACAGCCATGTGCTTATTTTCCAAAATTTTATGTTTTAATGTCAAACTGGGCAAAGTGTTCCCACTGAACGACATGTATATATGTATGTGTGTGTGTTGTATATATGTATAGAATAATTTATTATCAATTTTCTTTTCTTGTCATCATAGTTTACGGCAGCCTCACATTCTCTAGGATAACTAGGTTCAATTTATATCCTCCAGAATAACACCCCAATTGTAAAACTACAAAAATCTACATTTGCTCTTTTTCTGAAGTTGCTCTATTTTGCATAAAACATTTGAATTTTAACTAGCACAGCAACAGAAACCCAGATGGCTTACTGCCTAGGTGAATCTCTGAGAATCTGACACTGTTGCACTGTTGAACCCTCTCCTCCTATCCTTCCCCTGTTTTCTAGCTCAGGGAATAATTATTTAATCTGTGCAAAAGAAAATATTATTAAGAAAAACAATAAGAAGAAAACAAATTGCAGATGCATCCACAGTACCCTGGGAGATGTAATTTAAGGAGTAGGTGAAAGCTAACCCTATTTCTTTGCATAACTCTCTGTAGATTACATTATTATAAGTGATATTATTATATTAGCAACGTTTTTATATCACCTTTTGTAGATTGGTACACTTACACCAGAGTGCAGGGCTATCTGGAAATTCAAGCTATTCCACGGTGTCTTGATCACTTCGTGATGGACGTCATGGGCAGCTTTTCTACCCATGACTGGATACCAGCTATGCAGGTGGAAGGGAATATAAGAGCCTGGGATTCCCTCTCAGAAGAACATATTGAGGGGCTGAACAGGTACAGATGCTTGCCCTAGTTTATCTGACAGTTCCTTGTAATACTTATTGGTGCTTTCACCCAGTCTGAAAATGCAAGGCAAACAGAGACTCAGAAATAGGCTAGATTCATGCTAATAGTTTCCCTGAGATAAAAACATCCAGGAAATAAGGTGATTTTTGTCCACTGTTGGGTTGATGTCAGTTAAGCTTGACGTGTCAACTGATGCCTTAATGGGCAAAAAGTGTTAATATGTTGTTCCACTCATCTGGAGAGATGAACAATGAGATAGCCTGTAAAACATTTAACAGCCGCAGTGCTGTTGCAGGTAATTCCCTCCTTATCCAAGAGTATCTCGGAGACTAAGCCAATATTTGGACAGCCTGAGCCCTTTCATTACTACCTTCAGTAAACCTCCAAACACGATGTTAATACATCACCTTTTTCATTGGTGGCGTGAGAAAATAGAGAACAGAAACATGAAGAGGTTTCTTTCACATGTTTGCTGCATTTTAGACTTCATGATGAAATTCTGTCCTTGCTAACCACTACAGGTCAACCACTTTCAAATCCTCAAATCCTTTACCAAACTAGTTGCTTAAGTTCATATTAAACAATGAAGAGAAAAATTAAGGACAGGAAAGAGAAAGAGTATCTGAGACGCTTGGGACATCCTAGAGATACGGAACATTGACAGAACATTCACCATGTGAATTTTCTGAACGCAGCAACTGAAAGCAGGCTAGCCATGCTGACAAAGTCTTCCACCTAGGTAATTAATCCTCCTTGAAAAGCAGGATAACCTAGGCTGGAAAGCCTGACTATCTTATTCATGACTGCTGCAGTATCTTTATGTGCGATTGCACTGCTCTGTGTAGGTACCTTTTGACTTACAAGCTTCACTTCTTTCACTAAAATTAACGCACCAACATGCAGTTACTATGGTGATTTACACTACCTATTTTAGGCTACTCCCATACTCACGTGTGAGCCTGTTCTTGCTGTCCCTGAAGTTTGTTGGCACCTGACCATAACCAGATTGCAAGCCAAAATACAGGCATGGATGAATAATCAGGGAATGTGAATACAACTGAAATAGGGAATTGCGCTCTTCAGTAGTTTTGGACTTGTTTGGGTTTCCCCATGTACCTATATGCTCCATACGCATACCGGGGACAATGAAAACGAACTTTGGTCTTAACGAAGAAAACAGCAACGCAATCAAGGTCTTCTGAACTTAATGTTTGTGGACCTGTGTATGCTGCTTTCATTTTGCCAGGCTCCTGCCTTAGCAGAGGAGGTAAAAGTGCTTCTGTGTTCTGTTCTCAACTATAAAAGGCCAGGCTTCAGAGTAGATGGAATTCACCCCAAGATAAGAACCCCAAAGTATCTGAAATGTCTGGGATACTGAGGCACATCATATCTCCAGGACTTCATAACATTGAACAGATACTTACATTGGCCTCTGCATTAAAAGGCTCAAACTCTAAGTACCACAAGCAAGTAGAGGACTTCCAAAGGATCTGTTTGTGACTATGAAGAGGGTGAACTTAATGAAAACTATGATTTGCTGTTCGTCACCTCCTCAGCTACTGATAGTGTATGGCTTTACCCTGCTGCTTCACAATCCCTGGAGTCTCCATACCTGAACATTGCCATGGTGATTTTATTTCACTGAACTTTTTCTTTAGAAATAAATTTTTGTGTCCACTGATGGCTTAGTCAGCAGATTTGCTTCCCTGGTGCAGCTCACTCTGGCAGATGGTGCTGTTGCATATTCTGAAAAAGAACAGAGTTGCTCTGATTTACTATAACGATGTCAGCCTTCCTGCTATGATGGCACAGAGATGTTTATTTTTTCCAAGATTAGGGGACATCTGTAGAGCTTCTACTGACAGGAATGTGCTGCTGTAGCAGGCTGTTTGCAGAACAACCCTTTCATTGCTCAAATGGCTTTGTCTGCAGCTGCATGCTGCCAGAAGGAGGAAAACCTGTTTTCTGTTAAAAAAGAAAAGAAAAAATGGTGATAGGGAGGTGCTGAGTCTTCCCATCAGATCTGCTTCTTCGCTTACCTGCAGCTTAGGGCATCATCCAATGTCTGACCAATAGAAATTGCCAGTCTGGAAAATTATGTAGGAGCAGATTTCGAAAAGTGTCTGTAGATGCAAAACTCTCACCAAAATGAGAAAAATAAATAAGTAATAAATAAATCTGTTGGACTCAAAAGAAATTGAATGCCTAAGCAGTCAGGGATTTTCAAATCCCACCTTCTGCATTTTCAGATAATGACTAGGTTTGAAAACCACTGCAGAGCTTATGAATGTCCTTGAGGGCTTTACCTACAGAGGTGCTTCAGATATCTTTCAATATTCTTCCAATTCCCAGTGGGTCTGAAGCACCTCAGTTGCTCTCCAGGACTGGAGGAGGATGCAAGTTGCAGTTCTCTGTGGAGATGTGTGACAGTGAAAAAGTTCTGCTTAAGAGTTCTGGGCAAGAAGAGCACTGAGTTTCTTAAAGAGCTTCAAAAGTGTTTCCAGGTGATGGGACTGGTGTGAGAAAGCACAAAGACTGAAAAGAGGGTAGATTTCAAAACAGTGAGTTCCCTCCACGAGCATCAAGCCAATGACTTCAGGATACATTTGTAGATTGTTTTAACCAGTCTAAGCATCACAGTGACCATGCAACAACAAGCCTGCTGGGGGATGCACTGATGTATCTGAGCCGTCAGCTCTGTCATATCTCTGCATTTCCAAATGAACTGTCTCCTGTGAAACCTTTTTCACAGAATGGAGCAGCCCAGCTGGTTAACACACTGCATTCTCTCATACAGACCTTCCTCTTATGTTTCTTTGTTGTTTTTTTGTTATTTTTTTCATTCAGTGAAAGAGTTTATTTTAATGCCATTTCAGCTGGAGAAATCCTCCGGCTTCTCCCATCTGCTGTAAATCTGCACTGAACAGCCCTCCCCACCAAAATAACAAAAGAAACAGAGAAAGAAACTGAGAAGTAGATGGAAATAAGATCTGAACTACTCTAAGAGATTATTATTTTAAGAAGCTTATCGTCCATTCTATCTTCTAGTACAGGCTACCTGCCATTAAATCGGGAAAGGAATTTGTTCTTTTCTCTAACACACAGCAGTGATTTTTGTCTCACTGAAATATAATACAGGTAACTGCCCTGTTCAAGACATACCTGTGTGCTCCCAGTACAGCAGATCAGGAGTCACTGCTGTATTTAACTGCTTAGGCAAAGAAAAAGGAAAAAGTATTTCCCACTAAAATACAAGCAGAAGACTGGGCAGAACAAGCAAACTAACCAAACAAAGACATTGTGTGGAACTGCACAGTTCATCTTGCTTTTTCACTGTATGTTGACATAGTCTCAGTTTGAATTGCACAATTACCTGTTCACCTCACCAGTATTATAAATTAGGTAACTCTGCCTCTTCACATTCATTGATGTGCAGTCCAACCTACCCACATGGGAGAAGAACAAAAGTAGAGATCTTGTCATTCAAAACACTTCACAGCTGTGAAAGCTTGTGCTGAAATGGAAATCCTCATTTTTGCAGTGCAGGAGCTAAACCACAACTAGAAAGCAAAAGGTCTGAGGATTATTGAGTGAAATCTTAGTCGTTGAAAAGCATTAAATAGGACAAGAATAAGAGTAATAGTGGTAGTAATGCTGGAAGGGGTCGTGGTGGTCACTTCTGCTGACATTCTGCATGAAACACACCGGTGTTTCACCCACATCAATCCCATGGCTCATGGCTTGACCATAAGCAAGTAGCACCCAGTCATGCCTGCTAGATGCCAAGTGTGTGAGCCACTATGCACATGCAAGGTGGAGCAAAAGCTTCCTGATGAGTGCTCTAACATTCTGGTAAGCTTTTGAACCATAGAATCATAGAATGACCTAGGTTGGAATGGAACTCAAATCCTGCTCAGTTCCAACCCCCTTCTATGCGCTGGTTGCCCCCCACCAGCCACACATGGCCCCCTCCAAACTGGCCTCAAACACCTCCTGTGGTCCCCTCCTTTTTCTGAAAAACTCTCAGGTCCAACCATGGCATTGTGGAATGCTATAAACAACATCCCAAGATGTTCAAGCACTGAGTAACACATGAGTCAGGAACCACACGCTGTCCCAAGGGTAGGTCTAGCAGCATAGCTCACTGATCTGTCATTCTCATTAATTGGCTTCACTACGAGAAACTTTCACTTTATTTATATTGCAAATATACTTAGATTCACCTCGCAGCTACCACTCCTTACAGGATACAGTAGATTGAGAAATATATAATCTGAGCTGTGCCTTCAAGACCTACGCTCATATCTGTATTTGGAGTGGTGCAAAGAGGGTAGTGTAAGGTGAGCTTAAAGATCTCTGACATCAAAATCTGGTTCGATTGGCAGGATGCATGAGCTGCACAGAGCCTGATCTCCATCTCACACGGCTTCTGCTTCTTGGCTGCAAGCTGAGCAGCTGAAGCCTCTCCTGGTCCCTTTATGTGCTGTGAGCCATGGGCACTGCCTCTCCCTTTGAGTCTCTGCAGCACTTTGTAGAGCTACCAGACAGCTCAGAGGGCTGCAGTAAGCCCCACTGGGGACACATGATGTGGGTGCGCTGGAAATCTTGCCATGCATTCATTGCACTCTGGAGATTCTCGCTGATTTTCACAAGAATGCCAAATGCAAAATCCACGAATTAGGCCATCCCCAAATCCCCAAACCAACATTAAAATATTTCTTTATTCAATGCTGTAATAAATGTTGCAAAGTTTTTATATGCCTTCTGCTTTCTGAACCTTCTGGGCACATTCAGTACACTCATCAAAGCTAGAAATATGCTTTTTCTTCTAACTTACTTGATCTTCCCCAAACCACCTATTTCCAGAAATGGGGAATTTCAGCAAAGCACCAGTGAGAAGCGCAGTGTCAGACAGCAGTGCTGATGCACAATAGTTGCTCAGGTAGTGGCAGTGATTTTTTCCCCTTCAGGTCTTGCTACAGATGAAGACATTGCACATACCTGTACTAAAGCAATCACATTAATACTGCACATTATATAAGTAATTTGAGTGCTTGACATTCAAAAATGATAATTTAGCTTTCTAGAGCCGTGCATTAAAAAAAAGCTATTTCCAATGTCCAGTCATAACGTGCATCCAATCACATCCACAAAAACAACATCAGACTTTAAATTTGAACTCCATACACTTCAGTTTGCAGAACGCACTCAGATTCTGCATATGCTACCTTGGGAGCTGAGGATCCATCTGAAAAAGCCTATAAATTTGAAAAATAACTCTCATAAAAACTAATGTGATTTATGTAAGCACATTAAGGGGAAAATACCCTGAACAGTTGGTTTAAGTGCTTAGGCATCCTAAACTTAATATTTCCATATGGTTACATTGTAATTTTAGATTTTTAGTGTCTTCATACCCTTCTCTGTTAAATTTGAGAAACAAATCAAGGTACCAGCACAAAGAAATTAAGATTAAGGAACAGAGATGCCTGCAATGAGTATTTGATTGCTCCCACACAAAGCTGTGATTCTTTCTACAAATTTCCTTAATCCTCTAGGAAGCACTGTTCCAATTGTCACAGGATTGTTTGTGAGATGTTGCAAACAAATGATTATAAAATTCTTTTGGTATAAATGGCATACTGAAAAATAAGGGGAGAAATGAACACCATACATTTGATTTTATATTTTTTAATGCAGGATCATATTAACTAAGTAAAGATTAGCTTTAAAATTCCAGACAAGGCTTGAATTCTTGCTGAATATTTCACACCTTTATCGCTCTCTTATTTTTCCCACACGATTTTCGCTTCTGCCTATCCCTTGGTGGCTTTGCAGTGAAAACACCACTAAAAACCTGTTTTATCTGTAGCACCGAAATTGGCTCAGGTTCCAGTTTGTAACTGAAGGCAACAAACATCTTAAAAATGATTATTTAAGCCAGCACAATCCATTGCGTGAACCTTCCCAAATCAATCGGAGCCCACGTTGTATTGACTTAGCCTATGCTGATCCCTACTGACTGCAACTAAATGGATATAAATCACCTTTATAACAATGCAGAGGGACGTGCAGGCAGGTTTTGTGGTCTCACCTGCATCACCTCGGCTCACTGACCACAACGGTGTGCAGCAGAAGTTAAGGAAAAACAATTCTTCACAAGGAATCTCTGCTACGATCCATTTTGATTTCCCAAAAAGAAAGCCATGGTACAAGCACACTGAAAATAGTGCACTCTGCCTTCATGGTATGTATCAGACTATTTTACAGGTAAAGATGAAGTTGATGTGAAACAACGTAGTGAATGTAGGCTACAGCTTGGTTCTACAGCATGACCTGGGCATTTTCAAAGGACACAGACATAGGTAAGAAAAAAATGGCAACACCACTTCACAAGTGGTGTCCATTTTCCTAAAAGTGTCTGCCATCAGGGGCAGTAAATGTGTGAGAAAGGAGAAAGCAGGAATGGGGAGGTATCAGGCAAGAGGACAGGCAGAAGTAAGGCACACCTGAACTGTTCCTATGATCTGTGGTAGAAGACCTCCAACAGGAATAAGCAGGATGGGAAAAAAACAGTGCTTATTTCTCCTTGCCAGTTACACTTACATAAGTTCCTCCAGAGCAGTGGCTGCTGCCCAGGTGAGTGAGCAATACACAATCATGTAATAGTGATAATATTTATCACATAAGAGCTTAAACAGGGATGCTGGTCAAGAGAAGTGATTTACATTACTTCTTTCCTGTAGACCTAATAAAACTCTATGAGAGTGATACATACAGGGGAACACACTGACATTTAAACAAATCTGATTTAAAATAAAGGGAACTTTTCCAGCCACAAAAATCCTTCGTCTTTTGTTGCAGAGATTGTGCAATTCTCTGGTTGTCTTCTTCAAATGGGAGAAGAAAAAAAAAAAAAAAAAGTTGGATTCATTGCTCTCTGCTTTACAACTTGACAGATGTTTGTATTTATTAAAAAAAAAAAAAAAGAAAAATCTGGCAGCTGGTTGGCTGGGCTAGTGGCTGAGCTTGGTGTGATTAGATACAGCTGAGCAGCTGATGCTAGAAAACCAAGTTGGATGAAAGGAGCTGTGGTGCTGGAGGGGATGTTTATATCAGAAAAAAAATGGAAAACACATAGAACAAAAATACCAAGATTAATAGTTACATAATACAGTCTTTTTTCCAGGAGGATCATAAATATTAAGGTGCTTTCTCATTCTTAACACATACTCCTCATTAAGAAAATACAATTAATGCAAAATAGCAAAATACAGACTATAGACAACACGCATATTGAAATCCAGCTACATCTCCCTCATCAAATTTTCAGTTTGCAGTCCCAGCACCTAAGAGTGAGGCATCCTCATACATGGATATTAAAGTCATGCTTCTACTCAAGATGTTTCTAAGTCTCATTTGTGTGAGGTGCAGATGAAATGATTCAAAGCTGGAAAAATGACAGCTGGAAAGAAAGATCCATCTTGCCTAAATACGCTGGTCTACAATGCAGGCTTTGACACAAGAGGTAGTCACCACAGGCTTACTTGATTGTTGTTAGAAAGAAATAGAAATGCTGTGAGGGACATTCATCTACTCTGTTTCAAACATCCAGTTTAGGATGAGATGAATTTCACTCTGAAAGGACTCATTTCTCTGCGCTGCCTTCAAAGGGAGATAATGGCGAGTAGTGCTGTACAGCCATCTGTTGGGTAGAAGATCACATCTGGTCAGAGGTATCCACCTGAGAGACAGGAAAAACTCAGTCTACTTAATTCATTAGAAGCAGATCATGGTGCTAACTTGGTTATAACACAGAAGACCTTCAGATGAAGACATTTGTTTCCAATGGATATTGTTATCCGAAAGAAATAAACAAGAATTAACAGCTGGAGGCTGAAACAATCAAGACACATGCAAAAATCCAGAAGGCTTTATTTGTAAAATGATTGAGAAAGCCCACTGTCAGGTGAAGATATCTTTCCAAAATACCTTTTCAGGCCAACACTCCTTTTTTGACCTAATAAGGGCTCCCTGGATAAATTCCTATGGGCTGGGTTGCTCCAGAAGATAAAGATGACTTGTCCAGATCATTTGGCTAATCTGTTTCAAATTTATTTTGAAGCTTGCATGCTGAAAAGTCCACACTCATTTCCATTTTGCTGGAAAACTAATAAACATAGAGAAAACAAACAAACAAACAAACAAAAAATCAAAAAACCCCCAAAACCCCAAGCAATCAACCAACCAGCCAACCAAACAAACAGAAACACATGAAAATGCAGCAAATTCTTCCATCTGCTAAAAAAGAGGCCTAATCTTTTTTGAACATAACTATACCCTATGTAGTTGTGAGAATGATCTTAAGGATTTGATCTGCCTCAGTGAAGAAGAACTTCACAAACCAAAAGGAACAAGTTGTCTGAGGTGCCATCCCAGGGAAGAATGGTGCATTGCTCTTTTACCTCTTTTAAGAGACAGATGGAGATTTGAGAGACTGTGTTCAGCCAGAAAGAAATATCTGCACATATTTGCATGTCAGGCTCAGTTCAGATCTTAGTAGAGGTTTGCATCTCTTCTCAAAGACATGAGAGCTTCCCAACAGGTCACTATCTCAGCTATTAATGCGTCAGGGAGGAGTAGCTGGGGTATAATCCAGCTTCATACTGGATAGGTTCTTGATCCATGGTGGGATCTGATAGGAATGATCACAGTGTAGGGAATACAGATACTGCTCAGTAATGGCAGCACGTGGGATTTAATACAGAACAAAGAAGAGAACAGAGAAACAGCATCTTACACGTGGCAGAATGGGTGGATTTCTGAAGTCAAGAGGGGAAGTGTTCGTCAGTGAGAAAACCTATGGAGATACAGTGGGAAAAAAAGACACTGTGATAGCCCAGCATTATTTCTTAGACAACTGTTTCCTTGTGTAAGATCCGCATTCCTATGATGTGTAATTTACACCAGTTAAGGTTTACACAGAAACGTTAATGATGTGAATGGCAGAAGAAAGGAGAGATATAATGAGTGTCCTACCAAATAAAAGATGAAGGCAGATTGCTGCTTGATGTAAATCATCATAAATCCATGAGAGTTGCTAAAAAGCTGTTCTATGCTGAGGGCATAGCCCTAATGTCTGCAGTTATTGACTGATCAAGTTTCAGTGTTCAGAGAAGAAAGTCCTCCAGCAGTAATGGGGAAAGAAAATGGCAAAGGCATTGCAGCCCTGTATGAGTTCATGAAGCTCACTTTGAAACACATCCTTTTTTAATTAACAGTGGTGAGACTGGAATGTCAGCCAGTACCACAGCAGGGTCTTTTTCCCCTCATATCTTGATCAAAACTTTTTTTGACTTCTCAGACTGCTCAAAGTACAACTGAAGGAAGAAAAAAGACAGTAAAGACAAAAAGTGTGTTCAGTGACACAAACTAGCAGCAAAACTAGAAAAATGAACAGTAGCACCTATTTTGCTGTATAACATTACCATTCAAACTAGCTTTGTTTTTTATTTTTATTTTAATTTTTTAATTGAAAATCATTCTTCTGCCAACACTACAATATTTAGAAACTATATTTTGGAACAACTTATCTGTGGGAAACTTTAATGTTGCACAGTGTGTGACTGATAATGTGAAAATACTAATAATATCTGATCTCAGTGGTATTTCCCACAACAAGCAGCGTCCTTGTGCAGCTTCCCTCCATCTCTCCACCTCAGACTCTCACAGGGGCAAAGCAGGCCACCCTTAGCCCCTTTGAGAGGTTGGAAAGGGTGCTGGATGGTGGCCCTGTTGGGAGCAGCAGAATTCCTGCCAGGTTGCATAACACCTTTTGTTTCTTACTCTTTTCAGTGCAATATAATGGATGCCACCTGTTATGCTGTATCTCCTTGAGCATACACAGAATCAAGCCACATTTGCTTGTATAAGGATATTAAAGTCAGATCCATTAAGATCAGTCGTTTACTCATACAGGAAACTGTATCATAAAATTTTTCCCATAAATGCATCAAGCCCCGTATGTAAACACCAT
This sequence comes from Centrocercus urophasianus, assembly GCF_019232065.1. Taxonomy (NCBI): domain Eukaryota; kingdom Metazoa; phylum Chordata; class Aves; order Galliformes; family Phasianidae; genus Centrocercus; species Centrocercus urophasianus. Next base: position 6,501,986 of record NW_024884253.1, read on the forward strand.
GAGTTTGCTTTCCCTTCTCCAGTGGAGGCTTTTTTCTTGCATCATTTTATCTTGGTTTGTAGCATTATTTTAATTCACAATCTCAATGTATTCACCTGCAGCTAACACTCATTGTTCCTTTAGCTGCTATACATTTCCCCCTTCCCTGCCATTTACTTCCCGATTAATCGACAGCAATCGCATTCCCCCACAGCTTTCATTTCACTAGGCTGAGCAAATCTCATTTGCCCATTTCACGGCTCCATCCTGCTGGCGGCTTAGAGTCATCTCATATACCAGAATTTTTCCCCTCTTTAATTGGAAGCAAATGAAGAGCTGCTATCTCAAGGCAGATGGTTCTATTCATTCCTAAGGGTAGGTTTCACCTCATTTCACTTGGTCCAAAGTGCACATTGTCAGCTCCCTCAAATCTGCTGACTGCTTTCCAGCCACAAAGCAACCCCTATCCCAAGCCTTTCTACAGATCCAAGGAGATAATAGAAGTTTGGGAACAGTGCAAAGTCATGATAGCCTTGGATGAGGCTTATTTTGAGCCACAAGTGTATTTAATTAACAGTGGTGAATGTGGACTGTCAGCATATAACGCAGGATGGGCCTTCTTCCCCATATCTTCAGAAGAAGCTATTTTGAATCCACGCTTACATAAAGAACAAGTAGCTCAGCTCTGTCTGTAACTTCTGATAGGTCATCCTCAGCACACACACACTTTGACCCACCAGTCTCATTCACCCCTCCCTTCTAACAGAACCACCAGTAATCCCAGTAGTACCAGTCCACCTGCTTCACAGAATCACAGAATGGCTTGGGTTGAAAGGCCTCAAGGATCATGAATCTCCAACCCCCCGTCACAAGCAGGGCCACCAACCTTCCCATTTAATACTAGACCAGGCTGCCCAGGGTCCCATCCAATCTGGCCTTGAACACCTCCAGGGATGGGGCATCCACAACCTCTCTGGGCAGCCTGTTCCAGCACTTCACCACTATCTCTATAAAAAACTTCCCCCTGACATCCAACCTAAATCTTCCTTCCCTCAACTTAAAAATCATTTCCCCATGTCCTGCTGTTATCTTTCAAAGAGTTGATTCCCCTCCTGTTTGTAGGCTCCCTTTAAGTACTGGAAGGGTGCAATTAGGTCACACCACAGCCCTCTTTTCTCCAGGCAGAACAAACCCAGCTTCCTCAGCCTGTCTTCATAAGCTTCATCAAAGACCAGGTGAATACAGTCTACTACATTAATCTTTCCTTGAGAACCACTCTATATCTCAAATACACTTTTTCTTGTTTAATCTTCTTCTGGAAAATACAGGTTGCCTTTTATCCAACTAGCAATGTATCTCATGTTTATCTCCAGATCTTAATGTTTCCTTCTGAATTTGTTCTACAATATGACACCAAAAAAATCTTAGATTAACTGCCCTCCGTGTTTTAAAAGAAATTTCCTTCCAACTTCCTCAATGCAGGTTATAATCTAAATGCTGCATCCATCTGCTTTACAGAAAGAGTATTTTCAAGTCTTTGAATTCTTTTGTCCAGCTCTGATTTCTGATCATTAAAGCAACTCCTTCGTTCACCCAACTTTGGCCTTCTGGAATCAGGTACTTGTACTTATAATCTTGGTTTTATCTAGACATACAATTTAAGTAGAAAAAGGTCACGATCAGTTACTTCACAGTCATCCGTTATGACAAGTCCTTCCATAGCAGCTGATTTGTTAACATCAGGTAGAAAACAGCACTGAGGATAACTTAATGCTACCTTAGTAGGTGTGCAGAGAAATAATACAACCTAAATATTTTCCAGTCTACATCTGGGTGATTTAATTTTTCCAGACCATTTCAATTTCTAGACTCTTTTTTTTCCCCTTTAGTAGCATCTCAGATACTCTGTTCTACATGGAGCTCCAAGCCTGTGGGTTAACATCAGCACTACCCCCAGCCCCACCACTCAGCTGTATTCCCTGGAGCAATCCTGTCTACACCATTTATCCCTGCTCAGCTTGTCCCACCAGCTGAAGGGATTGGGCAATGTTATCTCAACACTTACATCTGGCAAGACAAAAATCTCCCTATTCTATGTAGCTTATTACGTTGCTTTTCTACCAATGAACATAAATGTCGTTCCACAGTAAATTAAGCTGTGACTAACATCTGTCAGGTGTGGCTCACTGTTCTTCTCATTGTTTTCCCAGGGGATTACTTCCACACACAATTAGTGCTCTGTTTTCTTAGTGTGTTTAACTTAATATAGCATGTAGAGCCCTTGTAACACGTGCAGTGTCCTTTGAGGGAGAATATTTATCTCAGAAACTGCACAGTAGCAGAGTTTGTGTGCTTCTGTGACATTCAAGAGAGATGAAACAGTTAGCTGGTACTGATGAGACAAGCACACTAGCCTGACTTTGAAAAGGTTCTTCCGTGTTACTGTATTTATTTTGTTTGAGTCACAAAAAGAAAGAAAGAAAAAAAAAAAAAGCACTCTTGTCAAAATGTTTCTTTAACAGGCCTTGCTTGCCATTCTTCTTGTGTGCTAGAGACTCAAACACAGACCTACTAGACACTTCAACCTCACCAACATTTGTTTTCTGAGTCTAAATCTAATCTCACCTTCCAGTTTACTCCTGATTATCCTGGGGGTAGCTGCAATGAAATGAAATGAAATGATGCTAATAAATACGCAATCAGTTAATGCATCAGTTTTCAAGTCTTCAGCTGGGAACAGATGAAGATTTTGAGCTGAAGTGGCTGAAGCACAGTAGGCTCCTGATGCAGAAAGGTAAATCAGGTGAATTTTACTCCTGACCCTTTCTGTAGGTGACGTCTGAACTACCAAAAATGGTGCTTTATGTTGGGGAGATTGTGCATGTTACACGTGTATAAAACACTCCAAATTTTCCACATGAATTTAACCTCCTTTATTCTGACAGATGTATTACAGTTTTAACTAATTTATAATATCCTCGAAGTGTTTTATTCCCATCTTCTATTCATTATTTCTTTTGAGCTTTATATTGTTCTTGCAGAAAAACAACAAAAACCCACAATACTTATCTGAGAGTATAAAAGCAAGGCAGTATTTCATAGCTAGGATTTTTTTTTACGTAAGTTTGCTGAGGGCTTGGCTTGAGATCCAGACTTGCTGCATATTTCTGCTAATCAAGCTTCTGGTATTTACTGTGCATATTTATGTGCTACAGCACTGAAACGTTTTTCTAACTTTCCTAGATATTCACTGAGAGCAAGTTGTGCCATATCACAAAATGCTTTCATATCCAGTACGAAGGAGTCCTAAAAGCTAAAAACGTTCTCTGTACTACAATTTGATCTCAGAGGAAAACATGCTCTGATATGAAAGCCATCTCAGATGCAGTACTGTACACACATGCTGAAATCACCAGTCATGCATCAGTCCCACTCAACCCTTGCAGACTTCTTGCTATTTGAACTCCCACATCAATCAGAGAAAGGTGTTGCATGGTTTTTTATGTTCTTTCCTCTTTGTTTTTAAAGCCCTCCAATTCCAGAGTCTAATTTTGGGCATTTTGAAGGCTGAGGACTTGATCTAAAACCTTGTTTGAAACCTCTGAGCAATTCTCAGGAACAGATAACCAGCTGCCATTTATACGTTTTGGATCAGAGGACAGGATCACAATTATGCAAAATCCAAAGCGAGATAGGACGTAAGTCCCGTGCATTGCCTGCAAAAAATAAGCCAACACCTGAACCAATTGTCATCAGATACTTCTAAAAAGTTTATAATCTTGTTTTTATTATGTACAAGGGCTTCTCCAAAAGTAATGCCTCCTATTTTACTATGCTGTCCAACAATGTTGGAGGCAGATGTTGGTGATATGGCAATAGAGATTGAACCTTCCTACCAGTATCTCTTTAAATTTTGTTGCAGTGTGACAGACAGACAGCAGCAGAGGGGCAGAGGGTATGAATCCCAGAATCATAAAATCACTGAGATTGGAAAAGACCTCCAAGATCATCCAGTCCAACCATCCACCTATCACCAATACTTCCTACTAAACCACGTCCCTCAGCACAACATCCAAATGTTTGTTTCGCACTTCCAGGGGCAGTGACTTCACCACTTTTCTTCATGAAGGAAAACCGTGTCATTTAATTCCTCCACAAGGAAATATGCCACCCATTGACATTCGTGGATACTTGCTGAACGTCTACAGAGACCAAACAGTGGATGTGAGCATGGTGAGGCAGTGGTAGTGTATTTCAGCAGTGGCAACAGTGACAGTGACAATGGGTCACCTCCAATGGAGCAGATTCTTATGAGTGCAGCATGCATGCTCTTGTTCATTACTGGCTGAATTGCAGAGCTAATGGTGGTGACTATGTTGAAAAATAGTGTTTTGTAACTGAGAATTTGTTCTATCAAGTGGTGTTATTACGCTCTTTGTATCTGTTGTAGTTTCCATGGAAATAAGTAGCATTACTTTGGGAGTGACCCACATACTTACTGCACTTATGAAGCAATGTATGCAACATAATGGCAGTGCCTCTTCTACATTCAAATAAAGAATACTATTCATTTCCTCAGTGGAAATAACATACATAGACCAACTGTCTCTCATATCAGTCAGAACAAACAAGTGGTGCAAAGTTCTGTCACGGTCAATAATCCTAATGTTTACAAAGTTTTGAAGTATTTAATCTCCTTCATAGCTAAACATAATAGACAATAGGTGTCTTTCTGTACAATACATTATAAACGTGTATGATTAGCTGCAATAAAAATATACAGATTTAACAGTAAAACCATCTGTGTGGAGTTGGCGTTGGACTGGAGACACTGTATTTCTCTGTGGCAGTTGTGACAGCAATCAGGCGGCATTTCAGTGTGTAAAATGGTTTGCACCAGCAGTAATAGTGGGGAAGCTGAGGATGGGGCATTTGTTGGCCACGCTCCCACTTACCCCCATTGGTAGCATGGTTTAGTGGATCACAGAATCATAGAATCATTAAAGTTGGAAAAGATTTCTAAGATTGTTTAGTCCAATCATCAACCCATCACCATCATGACCACTAAACCATGTCCCTCAGTGTCACATCTACACACTTACTGAACACCTCCAGGGATGGTAACTTCATCACTTCCCTGGGCAGTCTGTTCCAATAACTCATTACTCTTTCACAGAAGAAATTCTTCCTAATATCCAACCTGAACTTACCTTGGCACAACTTAAGGCCACTATCTCTTGTCCTATTACAGTTGCCTGCAAAAAGAGGCCAACTACCACCTCACTACAACTTCCTTTTAGGGAGCTGTAGAGAGCAATAAGGTCTCCCCTGAGCCTCCTCCAGACTGAACAATCCCAGTTTCCTCAGTCACTCCCCATAAAATTTGTGCTCCAAACCCTTTACAGCTTCATTGCCCTTCTCTGGACACTCTCACAGAATCACAGAATCACAGAATCACCCGGGTTGGAAGGGACCTCAAGGATCATGTAGTTCCAACCCCCCTGCCTAGCAGGGCCACCAAACACACACATTCAGATCAGGTTGCCCAGGACCCTGTCCAACCTGGCCTTAAACACATCCAAGGATGGGGCATCCACAACCTCCCTGGGCAGCCCGTTCCAGGGCCTAACCACTCTCCTTGTATAGAACTTCCCCCTAACATCCAACCTAAATCTTCCCTCCTTCAACTTGGATCCATTTCCCCTAGTCCTGCTGTTGTCAGCCCTTTTGAAGAGTTTACTCCCCTCCTGGGTGTAGGTTCCCTTCAGGTATTGATAGGCTGCAATGAGGTCACCCCGCAGCCTTCTCTTCTCCAGGGCCTCAATGTCTTCCTTGTAGTGAGGGACCCAAAACTGAACACAGTATTCAAGGCGTGGCCTCACCAGTGCAAGCATAGGAGGATGATCATCTCCCTGCTCCTGCTGACTGCAATATTTCTGATACAAGCCAGGATGCCATTGGCTTCCTTGGCCACCTGGACTCACTACTGTCTCATGTTCATGCGGTTGTTGTTTAGTACCTCCAGATCCTTCTCTTCTGCACAGCTTTCCAGCCACTCTGCCCCAAGCCCACAGCAATTGGTGTTGTTGTGACCAAAGTGTAGGACCTGGCACTTGGTTTTACTGAAGCTTGTAATTGGCCTTAGCCCATTGATCCAGCCCATAGCACTTAAGTTTCATTGCGAATATTTTGGAGCAAAGCCAGCCATTCTGAATGACAATTTATTTACACAGGCAAGGAGAAATAGCTTCTTGGCAACTGTGTACAGACCAAATGCTGGTTTTCTATTTTAACTCCTTCTTCTTGGCCAAGACACAATGGCAATTGGCTTGTTTGAAAGATGGCAAGTTACCTACTGCAAAGAGCCCAAATGTGGAGAAAGCGAACACAAGTCCAAACTGCACTCTCAACTTACATCTCATTGAAATTCATAACATTGGTTCTGGTCCTGAAAAGCTTTTAAAATAATCAAAATAATTTATTTTAACTGCAAATCTGGATTTACTATAAAATAGACATGACGTGCTGGCCAGTCCAAGGAAATAAGGAAGTGTGTGGACATAGGTGTGTCAGACTGAAACCCGTTCTGACTTCAAGCATCTGCATCATTGGTTGCAAGCAGCCAGGAAAGGACAAGAAACAAAGCCAATCAAATGTGAATCATTGGGTACTTACCAGCAATTAGCATCATTTTTAAAACTGCCAAGAGTGACTAAGCTGACGTTCTAAGCACTACATTGTTTAGGAAGTTAACAGGAGGTTGGCAAAAAAAAAAAAAAAAATCTAACCTTAAAAAAAAAAACCAACGAAGTCATCATACTGTGAATGTCAGGGTTTCTCAGCTCCTCCTCTGCCACTACCTGGGTCCAGCCCTCTTGTAGTGTGTCACTGAGCAAACTGCAGCTCCTCTTTTGAGGGGTCTTTTGAGGTGAGTGAGCCCCAGCTCTGCCCACATGTGGTTCACCAGTGTGTAAGGGGAGAAAAGCAGTGAAACTGCTTCATTTCTCCTCTTTTCTGATCAGTGCCAGTGATAATGATTTCCCTGTTACGGCTTGTAGACATCAGCACACCACTGTGTCAATGCATAGGAGGGCTCAAATCTGAGTCTTAAATAAAAAGGGTTTTGGTTCCAGCACAGCATGTTTGTGAAACATGTACTGACAAGACAAAAAAAAAAAAACTGTTCTACATGGCTTGTAAAACATATGTTAAAAATTCTGCATCATAGACCAGCTTTAAATTATTCATTTTTAATTCCTTCAGCCTTGAAGAGCCTTTAAACAATCCTGCCACTGAGGGAACAGCTATAAAATAAAATACTGGCTACTTAAAATTATAGAGAAAAATGCTTTACCTAGACACGGTTTCTGAATTTTAAGATATGAACAAAGGGCTGGATCCCCACTTGGTGAAAGCTGATAGAGCTGCTTTGATGTCTGCATAGCAATCCCCCATCAGCAGCTGAAAGCCCTGGCCCTGAGTTTAGAATAGATTGCGTTTATCCACATAAGAAGACAAGCAAGATTTGCATGGTTAGTTCAAACTATTTCATATCCACTGAGCTGTTGAGGAAATGTTGTCTGTGAAACAAATCCTGGAGTCTTTCCCAAAAACATCTAAATGACACTTGGTAGGGAAACGCTGATATAAAGGGGAGCAGATCCAACCCTCCAGGCTGAATCCTGCTGTAATTACTCCTGCATTAACAAAGAGCATTTTGCTACCTGCACACACACTGGGGAGCATCAGAGAAGTTACAAGCATCGAGAGAAGTTAACTGATAGAACAAAGAGAAGTAGGTTCCATGCTCGCTGTTGCAGGGGGATGTGGTCTTGTTCTCTCTTCCTTGCTCAGATTCTCGGTGTTTGTGTTGGCAGTGGCTGAGACCTGACCTCCATGCCCCACAAATGTCCTCCTCCATGCCTCATCATGGCACTTCTCCACGCCCCAGCGAGGCCCTTCTCCATGCTACACCATGGCACTTCTCCATGTCCCAGCGAGGCCCTTCTCCATGCCCCACCGCGGCACTTCTCCATCACCTATAAAGGCCCTTCTCCGTGCTCCATCAAGGCCCTTCTCCATGCCCCACCAAGGCCTTTCTCCATGCCTGACCACAGTGCTTCTCCATGCCCCACCAAGGCTCTTCTCCATGCTCTGCCATGGCACAGATACAGGATATCTTAGAATCAGAATGGCTTGGGCTGGAAAGGACTTCAAAGACCACCTAGTTCCATCTCTCCATCCTTAGGAGATCTCATCACTCTGTCCATAACCTCAGTGTTTTTTTAGGTGGGATCCCAAAGGCTGCTATATAGTCTGAGAACTGGCAAGCCGTTCCCAGAGACTTCCTCACAGACAGACCCACTCTACCCACAGTCATCAGGAAGCAAATGAAGCAGAAAACTCAACCACTTTGCTTGAAGGTATAGGAGGGTTACAGAAGCTGTCATGGTTGATCACACAGAGTTCCCTCAGGAGCTATCCCACCTCCAGCAGCTCTTGGAGAAAGAGCTAATTAATACTGTTTCCCCCCCAACAGCAATTCTTTGTCTTAATACACTCTATGTGAAATTTTGAACAAAGTATTTTTTTTTTCACCCTCTTTACTTTTAACTTCTTCCACACCCCACTTAGGAAGGACACAGCACGATGTTGCTCTATGGCACCCAGAGGCAGAGTTGGGATGTGGGAGTCCCCCTGTGGGTTTATGAGCTAGTTTATGGATCTGTGGGTAAATGGGTCCATGCTCAGCCTGTCACAGGTGCTCAAACCAAATGCAAATATCTGCAGAGTGGTAAGCAACGTGGCACCGGTCTGCAACCACACTTTACGCCTTTAACTAATGCAACCATGGAAATGAGCTCGGCAATGATTGATGACTTACAGCTCCTACATAGCACCTTACAGCTTCCAGTGGAAGTCAGTTGTGCTGGATGCAATAAACCAACAACGTGGGCAGTTTGGGTAAACAAATTAATAACTGTAAACTCATATGCTTCACACAGCTACTTATTTCCCAGCTGCCCAGCATCCTTCAGAGCTCACATATACTGTGGATGTGTATCTTCTATAGCCCACAGTGGGATCGGGGAGAGGAGCAGAGCGGTATTTGCTTTTCTGGAGGTGCTATAAACTCTGTGCTTCTCGGCTCAGCTCCAACCCTCGCACACCAACACTAAAAAAGCCAGCATTATGTTGTTAAATAGTTAGAGCATACACTTTATCAGTTGAATGTATCTGTCTGGGGTTTTCTTTAATGACGCTTTTTAATTCAACAGCATTTTATAGCAGTCTTAAAAATGTCAGATGCGGGACACAAGGATGATATTATTTATGATGCACACTTTTTTATTATTATCATTAATGACGCAAAACACACTTTCACCCCTGAGGAGCACTGAATTTCCTTCCACTGAATTTTCTTCCCGCTGCCATCACCTCTGGGATCCAATCTTGGTGTCCCAGCGATGGGGGTGGATGGAAGGCACTTCAGGGTGGTGATCTGGGTAGCAGGTAGAAAACGTCGAGTAGGAGAGAGAGCGGTCTCGGCACCCATCGGACAGGGCAGACCCGCGCACAACACGCGAGAGGCCGGCTGCCCGGGTATTGCCCTGCCCAGCTCCGAGGAGGAGCCGCGGGGGCTCTGCGCCGTCCACGTGGCTGGCTGGGGGCGCGCTGTATGAGCGTGCGGGAGGCCGGGCGGGAGGGAAGGGGAGGGACGGGGCGCCCGGAGCGGCTCCGCGGGCAGCGCAGACAGCAGTAACAGGAGCAGCAGCAGCAGCAGCAGCAGCAGCAGCACCGCCGCAGCGCCGATCGCCCATCGCCGGCCATGGGGTTTGGCAGCCCGCCGGCCTCTCGCGCCCCGCCGTGAGTACCGCGGGACCCCTCTGCCTTCCTCCTCTTCCTCCTTCCCTCCCGCGTACCTGCAAATCCCGCTCACCCCGCTGCAAACGGCGCGGCGGGAGCCAACACCCCTCCTCACTCCTCATTAAGTTCTTTATTTGGGGGTTATTTCTCTTCTCGCCCAGAAGCAGAAAGAGCGGCTCCGGCGCCGCGCCGCTCCTTTGCGGGGAGGCAGCGGCCGCGCAGCCGGGAGCGCCCCGCGGGGAGCGGCCGCGGGGGCGGCGGGAGCGGCGCAACTTCAGGACATCCCCGGGGCCGCTCCGGGTCCCGCCCGCCGCCTCCGAGCCGCCCGCCCGCCTCAGTCCCGCACCCGCCTGTCTATTATGATCATTATTATTTTTTCTCTTTTTTTTTTTTTTACTCGCTCTGCCGGTGTTGCTCCGTTAGAGGAAGGAAGCGGACCTTAGGTACCCGCACATCTCCGCCGGCAGTATTAATTTCCAGCGCAGTGTAAATAACTAATCTTCGAGGTCAGCAGTTTGTCAGCTGTTCGTATGGCTCTTGGTGTCTCTCCTAGCCAACAGTTGGTGCTTGCCCTGGTGGATCTTAGCTTTGTTGAAAATGGAAACAAAATGGTCAAAATTGCTTTGGTGTGTGTTGACTCATTTGAGATGTGTGGTTTTTGTACAACTCTTTATAAAGCTTGAGTTCCTCTGTGTTCAGTACTCCAAAATAACTCATTGATATATAACCTTAAGACAGAATTATATTTTTGCCTGCTAGGCATGCATGTGAAGGGAGAACCTCCCTGGCTATGGATCATTTCGAGGAGATTGGAAGGGTGACAAAGCCCTTGTAATCTTCTGGGTCTGTTTTCATAAGCTCCTGAAGCTCTCTTGGAAAAGGAAATTAAATTTCAGTATGGAAAAGAAACAGGAAATGTGAGGATATGAAAAAGAAACTCCACCTTTTATTTCGATCCCATCCTTGTGCATTCCTCCTGAGCGTTGGTGCTCTTGACTGACATAAGGCACAAAGAAGCATTGCCCCTTTCTGGAGCCTTCCTGCCACTTGACAGCTGAGAGTGCACTCTCCTCCTGTTTGTTAGGCACATGGCTTTAGCTGGAGGGCTGGCTCTGTGCAGAGCATTCGCTTTGGAATAGTTGGGTTCCTACTTGGTCTCCACTTGGATCCCTGCTTAGTGTCCCATGTGATCTTTTGCCTGTATCTTCACCCATTCTCAATTTTTATGGCCTGACCTACAGCCTGTGGGACGCTGCCCGCTGTAATGCTTTGGCAGAGCTGCTCTTGTGTTAGAAGCTGGGGTTTGCCCCAGGCTACCTGTCCCACTTTTAGCTGTGCTTTAGGTCCCTTCTGGGAGCATAATGATTTTGAATGCTTTTGAATTTTCAAGCTTATGAATGGTTGGGTGTGAATTGAAAGAGTTTGTGAGTTGTTTTCTTGTTTTGCACTTACTTTCTTGGTTATCCTGGAGGCGGCAGATCCTCCGTGTAGGTCCGTGGGGAACTTGTTGCTGTATCCCCTTCCCACTTCCTCACTCTGCTTCATTTGGGTGCTGCTAGGAGGTAACATTTCAGCAGGTTTAAATCCTAAGCAGCGACAAAGCTGCACTCTGTAGCCCGACCCAAGCAGCTTGTGGTCTCTTCACCACCAGGTTTTTCAAGTATGCTTCTGTCAGATATACTTCTGTTGCACTTTTCTGCTAGGAGCACGTGAGAGCACTGTCTGAAAGAGCAAAAAGAGAGAACAGTTCAGTTCCACATTCTTTGGGCTTGCTGTTTGTGTATGGTTTGCTTGTGCATGGGAACACTGAGTTGCTCTGTTTGTATCAATTTTTCACACATCCCAACCAGAAGAGAACTCTCAGCCTGGATTGCAGTTTTTCTTCCAAACTTGATATTACTAACAGTACAAGAATTGCAACTGCAAAGGTAACTTTTAACACTAAACATCATTTTGTTTAAGACTTTACTTCACCTAGTCAGTTTGCTTTTCTGTTGCTAGAAAACTGGGAGTAATTTGAGAGGAAATCGTGGTCATGCAGATGGAAGTTTCATCCCCTTGGCTATCACAGCGTCCTTTATCTCAAATACATTGCAAATGCTGCTGTTAAATGATAGCAGTAATTCCTTTTTTTTATTAAGGATGCCTTGCAGAAGTGTTTTCAGAAGTGTAGTGAAGCAGAAATGTGCTTCTAAGAGCAGATCTGGCTCCACAGCAAATTTAACATGCTGTTAATCCCACCACCTGGTGGAGCTTTTTATGGCGCCAGCTGAGGAACGCCGGATAAGCACACGTTTTTGTTTGGGTTTGCTGGCCAGATGCCGTGAGTAGAGTTGCTTTAACTTTTTCCTTCCTCGCACCAGGCTTACTTTTCTGTGCATTCTACTTATTCTATACTTTGCAGAAGGGAGCACGAGCACGAGGCTGTGGGTGTCTCATCTGAAGCAACATTTCTGTGCAGATAGTTAAATCAGTGACAGATTTCCTTCCTGCCTGCCCTTCTCCTTCCCTTACAGCGCACTTTTTTTCCTTTCTCCTTTTTATTTCAGAAAGATGATGTTGGCATAGATCACAACTGTAAACTGGGCGTCCAGAAGCTGCTTGTTTTCACTTAAGGGGCAAAAACTACTTGGGGAAAGTATCTGATCAGGAAGAGAGAAGCAGCAATATCTTTTTGCTTATCTGAGATTACTGGCAAAGGTTAAAGCATGGGGGTGCATGTAGGAGAAGGGATTCCTTTGCCCCTGTCTGACTTATGTAGTTCTGCTTGATTGAATCAGAACATGTAATGTTTGTTATCTGCACAGTGAAGATGCTGATAAGTCAGAGGTATGCAAATTGACAGCTCATACATTAGAGTGGAATTAGGTATCGCAGTGTGAAACTTTCTGTTAGCAGTCCCCAGAAAACATCTGTGTGTGCGTTTATGTTGCTTTTATTGCCTTCATGTCTGTGTCTGAAGACTGACCAGGAAGTGGCAGCTCCTGTGTACCTCTCAAGTTCTGCTGTGATGCATCTGGTCCCATATCTGGTCCCATTTATCCCAAGGTGGATAAATGCCTTTGCAGTTTATCCATATTCATTTAGCCTTATAAGTATCTGCTCCAGTGTACTGTGCGAGCCATGTCCCAAGCTTCAGGATCTGCACGTTTGATCTCCACAGAGCATAGGGGGAGTGCAGTTGTTAACCAGTAGGAATCTGTCTTTCAGCATCTTGAACACAATGTGGTTTTTAAGTACCAAACTCAAATACTTAATGGAAAATACAACAAGCTCGTGTTGATTGGGTTTGTCCAACATACATTGCTGGGAAGTACAGAACATGAGGAGGAACGGATGTGGTCAGCCCACAGGGACCAAACATGACCTTCCCCATATTTTGCTGCCTGCCATAGAGCTGCTGCTGCCATGGAGGTACCTGCATGTACTCTGGGTGTCCCTAAAACTGCTCTGAGCTGGAGCCATTGTTATCCATCCTCTCGGAGGATTTTTCTGTAGAGCAAAAGCCAGCACAGGGAAGTTTAAGTATTCAACTGAATGCTGGAAGCAAGATTAAAATGCCTCTGGACTGAATAAATTGTTATTGAAATTTTCCCAAGATTGGCGTATTTCTTTAAGTTATTACTTTCTAGCTGTTGATGCACTAAAACAAAGGTTGTTCCTTTTAAAGGACACAACATTATTTCTGGAAGCTGGATCTTCAATCAAGGACTTAAACTTACATATCTGAAGTGCTGGATGTGCTGACACATCACAGTGCTGCACCAGCTCAACAGAGAAATCCAATTCTATCAAATCTGCCAGCTCAGTTAATATGACCCTGCTAGGGAAGTGTAAGGTGTCACCTCTTGATTTTTAGGTAAGAATCAGGTTCTCTATCTCCAGAGTCAGTGAGTGCTATGTGTGGCCAGAACTGCATTTATTTTTAAGGTACCTGCTTACAGCGTGGCATGCAAAACTGAAGATCAGGTTAGAAGATGTCGTCTGAGTATTAGGGTCTAAGTACACCAGTTGGAGTCCTACAGAAAGTCCCTGCTTGGGCTCAGTCTGGAAATAGAGTACTTTGGTCTGAGATTTCTACAGAATTGTATGGAAAGAGCATGGTGTTGAGCTACCTGCAAATTGAACTAGAGCTGACCTCTCTGTGTGAGTCTCTTGTATGGTGCCCTGCAGCTATCAGGGTGCAGTAAGGACATTCATGCCTGTATCTTAAGTTCCTTTAATCTGATGGGATATAGTGATGCTTTTCACATGATCTGCCCTTGGGCTGCATTAGTGTGAGCCTTTAGCTTTATTGCTCCATGCATGTCATGTTTTCTCTTACTAATTCTTGCTGAATAGGTTTGTGAAGGTGATCTGGCTTAGCTTTTGGTTTGGGGGGGGAAACATAAGCAGGTCAAGATAATCATCAAATCATAATTTTGGTTATGAAAAAAACAAGGCATTCATGCTTTTTGGTTCACTTGAACTTAATTCTGTGTCAATTTCAAACGCTTTGAGATAAAGCAAAGAATTTTGACGAGAAGAACCAAAAGGAAAGTTTGCCTTTAGAAATATCAGGATGATTCCCATGGCTTTGTCCACATTTCTCACTGTGTAGCTCTTCTGCTTGGCAGCCAAGTGGTCCAAGGTTTGCCATTTGGGTTTCTAACACAAAATGTTAATATTAGCAAAAAATAGCAACACTTTTGTGATAAAGAGTCAGGCAGTAGTGAAATTCCCATGTCAATTATATTCAGATTTTTCAGGAAGCATGAAGCGTGGACATGTGCCATTGTGCCCTGCCACAGTGACACACTGTGTGTTTGGATCAAAGTTAAACATATTGGGTGGAGTCGGTGTAGGTTTTTTTGGCTTTTTGGTTTGTTTTTTTTTTTGTGTGTGTGCCATCTGCCATCAAAGCACTGGGTGTGTGAGAGGCTGAGAGCTTCCCTGAAGCTTTGGGGTGAGTCTTCCTTATTTTCTCTCCATTTATCTTCTTTATGATCACATACTGAAATGTTTTTCAGTCTTGCCTTTCCAGTACCCTTCCGCTTGTCATCCTTCCTTTTACATGTGTTCTTCCTCTCATCAGACCCTGTGCCACCATTGCTCCTTGTTAGGGGAGAACAGACTATTGCAGGCCATTTCTGTCTCTCTGCTACTCTTTCCTCTGCAGAGTTTTGTCCTTTAAGAGCCATGGTCAGAGCAAACTGAGACATCAGGAAGGCTGAGGACACTTAAACTTTGCACCTCAGGTGATGTCCTGAGTTTGAATCGGAAAAGTCCGAGTAAATATGCAGCCCAATGGACAGGAGATCTTTAGGTCTGCAGTGATTCACTGTCAGCCACTCCACTGAATAATGCAGTCTTTGGTGTTGTGCAAAAGCTTGGCAGCAAAAATCATTTGAGCTTCTGCTATGTCTGCTATAGTGGAATACTTGTATACTTGTGCTGCAAAGTTTGTGCAGTTTGGTATTTAGTCCAGATGGCTCCTGGGGCACCGCTATTGTGTGGAATCGGTGTGGATCAATCGCTAAGGATAACTGATGTTTTCTCCAAGAAGACAGCTAAGGCGCTGGCGTGCTTTACCCCTTGACTGCCTCGGATGGAAGCTGTCCCGCTGTGCTCCTGGCAATAGCTGAGCCCAAGGTGCGCCCTGCATGGAGCGGCACGGGCTGCCCCGGCCTCCTGGCCTGGGAATCGTCCCTGGCCTCCAGCCTCTCTCTCCCCCCTGTCTCTTCTAATATCAGCCCTAGCTCCACGCTGCCCTGAGCACGTGGCGGTTGGTCACGCACCTTCATGGGGCTCTGTGACCTCACAGCTCATGGTGTGATCAGATTCCTGGATACACGGGAAGGGTGTTCAATAAGCACAGGTTTGATTTACACATATCATAGGTACGCTTTGTCCGTATCTGCAGGCAGACACCCCACACGCAGGCACACACGTAAAGATGCTTAAATATCATAGGAAAGAGGGATGGCGCAAAGGAGAGGAACCAACCGATGGATTAATGAATTCAAACTTTATTGGGAGACAGAACGTGGAGACTGTCCCACAGGAGCAGCAAGGGCTGGTGGAGCGGAGCTCTCCTTACCGATTGAGGGCTGCAGGGCTGACACCAGGAGTTGCCACGCTCCGGTTGAGTCCCCGTCCTGGCCTAGAAGACAAAACAGCCCTCCACCACCACCTGTGCCCAAAGGTTGCTCACACGTGGTGTCTCCGGACACAGGTGCGTGACTGGGATGCAAGACCCCGCCCCCCTGTCTCTTCTAATATCAGCCCTAGCACCTGCCTGTCCCTTCTAATATCAGCCCCTGCCCCTCCCCGATCTCTTCTCACTTCAGCTCCTGCTCCGCTGCTGCCTGCTCTGCTCTGGGCTGCTGGCAGGGCCCTTTATATACCCTCTGGGGCAGGTTCCACTGTTCTAGCCTTTGTGACGCTGCTGCCGCATCGCATCGCCATGGTGAGTGAATAGCAGGCACTGATGGAAGGCCCGCCCTCACCTGCCTGCATTGGAATAAGGCCTTCGCTTTTTGCAGTTTTAATGCAGGAGTCAAATAACCCAAGCATAACTTATTTTTCACTGATCGTAAAACACACTGTAGCTTCGACTCCAAAATGTTTAATAGACGGTCCCATACACACAAAGCGTTTCAACAGTTATTTCTTGAAAACCTGGTACAAAACCACTTTGAAGAAGCATTGTTTTGCTAAAAAGTTTAGAAGGAAAAAAGATTTTGAGTGGACCCCACATTATTCTGGAAGCAAATCCTCTTCTAATTGTTCATCAGCAAAGTCATCTTCCTCAGTTCTTTTCCTTGCTGCAGTTTTAGGTCTTTCTGCTTGTGGGCCAAGTGGGTCTGTGTAGGAAGCGTCTGGGATTCAAACAAGTACATTTGAAACAGTTACCTGCAAATACCTTAGCTTGGTTTTAAACACTTCTAATCAAACAGGAGACTGCTTTCTAACATGACACGTCTGTCAAGGTATCTTCTTTGAAACGCAGACTAGGAAGATCACTGTAGGAGGAGAAGATACCACATTTGGATTTTTAAGATATTTTTTCCTGATCAAACCTTGCAGCAGAAAAATAGTATCATTGGGCCATGCTCTTTAATACCTACAGATCCTTTAAAGTGAGCTCTGAACAATGAAACTAACGTCATTCATCATAATTATTTCATGGGGAAAATGCTTTCCTAATTGTATAATTATTATACTTGCTCTTCCAGTAACATCATCTTTCTCGTTCCCTTCTCTTTGAGGGTCTGGAAAATTGCATGGCATAAGATGCCCACTTGCCTATTTCTTTACTGCTGCTGCTTTCATAGGGTTCACTTGTTCCAGGCAAAGCTTTTAGTTCGGCACTCAGTCTTTCCCCTTTACTACCACCAGCATCTGGAAGGCAAAAAAAATCGGTAAAAAGGCAAGGAACTTGCTGTCATGTGCTGTGAAATCACAATACAAGAACAACATAACTTCAGCTTTCTTTCCAACAAGATTTAACGAGACCATCCTTTCATGATGGAGTAACAGTAATTATTAAAACACAACAGTCACTGTTTTTTTTGTTTTTTTTTTTTTTACTTTGGAGTAAACATATTGAACTATTTCTGCTTCCAGTGCTGACATGTCAGTTGCTTACAACTAAAGTAATATGTTGGAGCTAAAATAATCATGATAAACATTAGCACGGTCACGCTGCATCCAGTTCCATTTATAAATATAAAACATTTGTTTAAGTGGTTGGTTTACATGGCAGAAAAATTAATAAAACAACATGCTGCAAAAGTAATCCTATCTTGGAATAATCCTATTTAAAGGAGTGATATCTCTAGCAAAAAAAAGATTAAATTGTTACGTTTCTGTTTGTCCAATTTAGGAAGATACCCATGTGTACAACAATCCAGGCTATTCAAGCCAATATATTTATGTTTATATTTTTTAAAAAATGCCATCGCCTTCAATTGCAATGATGATTTTAATGCATCAGAAATTGGGCATCACACAAAGGACATCTATTAGAATTTTTAGTTTGGCAGTCTGCCTTCCTAAAGTGTTTAAGTAATGAAGCACACAGTTAGCCAATGCTTTTTTTTTCTATTGCTGGCTTGATTCTTGAGATCCTGCAGGGCGACAGAGAGCATCACTCTTTGTGACTGCCACAAAGGATTTTATGTGAATATTGCAAAAATACTTATGCAAAAGTTAAAAAGGAAAAGCTTCAGACCAGAAAAGTTAGAGGAAACAGATGTAACCTGGTAGCAGGATGTGTGACCACGATAAAGGTTTACGGTTGCTATAGCCATCTCCTCTTCATTAGGTTGCTGGGGCAGTAACATGCATGTGTCTTGAACATAGGAAGTTCCATACTAACATGAAAAGAACTTCACAGTAAGGATGTCGGAGCACTGAAACAAGCTGCCCAGAGTGGCTGTGGAGTCTCCTTCTATGGAGATATCCAGGACCCAGCAGGACACCTACCTGTGCAATCCTGGTAGGAACCTGTAGGGGTCCTACTTTAGCAGAGGGGTTGGTCTTAGTGATCTCTTAAGGACCCTTCCAACGTCTGCCATTCTGTGGTTCTGTGTGTATATTGGGAGATGACATAATCAAACTCGTTGAAGAGTGTGCTGATTACAGACTTTCTGCAAGCCAACATATTAAGTTTGATAAGATTTGTTTACATAATTGTGTGCAATATTCAGGTGCTCTTTGGCCACTCTGAGGGACTGGAAGTGTTTCATTCACCTGTAAGATTTGTGCACTGTAAGATATTTAAGGACACTGGAGAACTGTGGTATGTAGTCCAGACAGAGGGAAACTTGGGCTGATTTAGATCTCTCACAACTGGGAATTTCCCTCCAGTTACAGGAAAGAAAAGTGATTCAACCAGATACTTTCTTCTGTATTTCTCATGATCCTTGAAAACCATGGAAATTATGATCAATATATACAAGCTTTCCAAATGTTGCTGTGATTTAACATGTTCACAGTTCAGACTAGGTGTTAGGAAACATATTTCCTTGTGGTGAGGGTCAAACACTGGAACAAGCTTCCTAGCAAAGTGATCCATTTCCCATGACTACTGCTGTTCAGTAGATAGTTGGGTAATGCCCTCAGTGGTATGCTTTAAGTCTTGGTTAGCCTTGAAATGGTCATTCTTTTGAGCTTGATCTTTGTAGGCCCCCTCCAACTGAAATATTTCTACTCTATTCATAGTTAAACCACACCATCATGGGTTGAATGTAGATGTCCAATTGAGCCTGCCTGTAAAGGAGTAAAGGAGCAGGAGATCACAGAATCCCAGAATTGCAGGGGTTAAAAGGGACCTCTAGTGTTCACTGACTTGAGTCCCTCTGATAAAGGAGGTTTCCTATAGCAAGTTGCACAGGTAGGTGTCCAGATGAGTCCTGAAAATCTCCACAACCTCTCTGAACAGCCTATTTCAGTGCTCTGTCACCCTTCCTTTGAAGAAGTTCGTATCTGTGTATTTGTGTGGAATGGTGTTCCAATTTTTGATCCTTTTCCTGTCTCTGCACACTACTGGAAAGAATCTGGCCTCATCCACTTGCTTCCCACACTTTAGATATTGATAAACACTGACCAGATCCCCTCTTAGTCTTCTCTTCTCCAGGCTGAATGGACCTATCATCCACCCAAGTGCCCAGGTCCTCTGCAGACCTCTCCAGCAGGTCATCCTCTACCCTGTACTGATGCAGGACTCTACGCTTGCTTTTGTTGAACCTCGTCAGGTTCCTCTCCACCCAACTATTCATATAGATGCTGGCTGTTGAAAAATACAAGACAGTATACAGTTAACTGCAGGATTTTTTAAAGCATTGCTGGTAGAGTGGAAACAGAGGAGTTTTTGAATAAGTTACCTCTGTGCAACTCAGGAGTCTCATGTCAGTACTGGGTTGAGTGTAAATATTGGCTGAGTAAGCTACTATGTAAGTGTGATTCATTTCGGGATTTTTTAATAGGGAAAAAGTGGAGGTTTGGATGGAAAAGAATCGATAGGCTGCAATTACCATCTCAGCTTGTTTGGAAGGGGATGTTTGCCTCTGTTTTGCACAGACAGAGGAGAATAGAATGCTTTTTTTCTTCCTCTGTCCTATTAGAATAGAAGAGGGGCTCATTAGTTGTGTCTGCTTCAGCTTGCTCATAAGCAGTGCATGTTTATCCTTTACATATAGCCCTCAAAACAGTGGGTGAAGAATGCTTTGTTAGGCAAAAATATTCCCAGATGAAGCCAGAAATGCTCAGTGCGGTCACTGCCTCTGTTGTTTCTTGGCGAAGAGTTTCCCTCTCCCCCAGTCTAGACAGTAGACCTTTGTCCTACACGTGGGGACTGTCATTGCATTAACTGACCAACAGTCCTATCAAGCCTCATGCTTGCTCCATTTAAAGTTGCTATTTTTGGGAGAAGGACAGTCCTCTTGTGGGAGTGAGCCTGACCAAGAGTTAGAAGTTAGAGCAGCAGGGAGCAAACCTTGGATCCTCATTAGGCGAGCCATCAGGGACGTGAACGTCCCAGCTTTTTTCACTTGTGTATGTGTGAATTTCTTAATGAAGCTTTGCTCAAAATGTCAACTCCCTAATTTATCTTGCCACACTGAAACTAAGGATTTTTCTGCATTTTATGAAAAAAAAAAAAAAATGCGTCACAGCTTCTCTTTAGAAACCTGCATTTCATCGAGCTGTCAGTCTGCCCCAAGATTGTTCCTGTGGAGCCACTAACCATGCTTTTGGCATGTCTCTGAATGTGGAAATTAACACTGGGAGTCCGACTGTAATCTGCCAGCAAAGTTTTGTGCCGTTGCTGTCTTGCTTAGAAAAGTACAGGCTGTGATGCATACATGCAGGAGGCACTGGGGATGTATCCTCAGGGAACAGACCAGAGGCAGAATGCGAGACCCTGCCCCCCTTTCCTCCTTGAACTTTCTATACATGCTTGAGATTTGATTGGCATAAATGCATGTATTAAGGGTTAAATTACCAGGGTAGGGTGGAAATCTTTTCACTATCAGAAGAAGGTAACAGGCTTTTCAGGACAGGGTGAGGTCTGCTACTTAAACTTGTACTGCCTATTCCTTTGCCGCTGACAGCTGTCTCATTTAAATTATGAGATTTTACATTCAGGCATCAGTGCCTGAGGGTCATATCAAGGGTACAAGCAGGTGAGACTTGCACATTTTTGAAAAGCATTGCTCTCTGACCTCCTCACCTCTACCAAAGGAGCTGCTTCAAATTTGTCGAAGCCTGGATCTCTTTTTTGTATTCTTGTGTCTAATCTGGTGTTATTTGACAAGTGTAGCTCTTAGAGATGGAAATTCTGTTATTAGGGCACTGATGCTTTCCTGAATATTAAAAACCCTCTTGGCTTTTTACGGCTATCAAAAATCAATCTTTCTGATCTCCCTTTGAGTTGCCGTGCTTTCTTCCAGGCTGACTGCTGCTCCTGGGCAGGTGCTTGGCAGCATCGCTTTGGCTGGCACTGACAATATTGACTTACAAGGAAATTAAGGTGTTTTTGCTTCTAGTACCAACTACTGCTTTCGGTTTTTAATCCTCTTTTCCATCAATAACAAATGCTGCATGACGATTTCACCTCTTTCTCCAAGAAAGAATAGGATTGTGCAAAGTAACCTTGAATATAAACTTGTCATATCTAATGAGCTCATTAAGACTTGATCTGCTCATTACCTGGGGACTCTTTTGAGCCTGAAATGTGTTAAGGAGACAGAGTGGGTAGGATGCTTCTCTCTGAGTCAGCACAGGGCTATTGCTCAGCACATGTGTTAGAATCGATTGCTGAAAGTCTCATCTGCTTAATGAGACTTGCAAAGCATCTCAGTTCTCATAATCTCTGGAACACATGGCACTTTTTTAAACAAGCTCATTGATGCTGATTTCTTTATCCAGTTCCAATTGGACTGTTTTCAATGTGTCTAGCAGAGTTATTTTCCTAGACATATCTGCCATCACTGTCCAAGAGTGTGGTTAGAGGTAAGAAAAAACAAAATTTCCTTTCTTGCAAAGTAACCTCATCAGATTTCCTCCCCTTTTCAAAGGAAATTCTTTTGTTGAGGTGACAGTCCTTGGTACTCTGCTTATAGCTTCTATTGAAATTCAACTTCCTGTCCAAAGTATTTGGGGTGGGAGATTGTTAAGTTTGCCTTGAAGGATGCTAAATCCTTGCAAACAGTGCATGGTAGAAGATTTCAAACCTAATAAGTGAACATTAAGGCATGCCACAGGGACCTGCAGGAAGCAGCTTGTGTGTTGAAAGAGTTAGAGAGTAAAGAATTGGTTCTTCTTGACACACTTGGCATCCAAAATTGAAGGTGTCCGTCAGTCAGGCTGCTCAGCAGGCTGTTTTAGGAGGCATAAGCACAGTAAGCATCACAGCAGAGAGACTGAACTACTCCACATCAAATGAGAATAGTGTTAATGTAGGCTCATGCTGTCCTCAGCAGGTAACTTCACAACCCTCACAGGAAATGAGGAACTGTATCTTGATCTAAATAGGAAAGAGACTTATGTCTTAGTCTATTACACCAGGTTTTCCAGTGTGCACACTGTGGTGCATTAGCACAACCATGGATGGCAAAACTTGTATACTTCTGACATAGTGATACAGGGATGCATAGTTTTATCAAGACAGTGTTGTTTTTTTTGTTGTC
The DNA here is from genome assembly GCF_019232065.1 of Centrocercus urophasianus. Classification (NCBI taxonomy): domain Eukaryota; kingdom Metazoa; phylum Chordata; class Aves; order Galliformes; family Phasianidae; genus Centrocercus; species Centrocercus urophasianus. The sequence goes on from NW_024884253.1 coordinate 6,524,506, forward strand.
GTTGTTTGCCTGAAGCTTCAGAGGAGAAGACGAAAGGGGAATAAGTATCAGATAACTCTGCATTCCTCTGTAACTAGTGCATTCAGCACTGGAATACCTGTTGAGATGCTTTGTAAGGAAGTTACATGCATCTGGCTAAAAGTCCTCTTTTGTTTTCCTTTGATATATGCCTGGAACCAGGGACAGATACTGTAAGTCAAGGTAATTAAATGTGTTGGTTTCTTGTAAAAGATAGTTACTGTCATTCATTTCATGGTTCAGGGGTCAGGAGGGATTTTAAATAACATGATGCTCTTCCTGTGTAATTTACCTTCTTAATTTTTTTTTAATTTTATTTTATTTTTTATTTTTTTTCAAATTGCAAGGCTTGCTTAATAAATTTTCAGGCAGAGGTATTTTGCAATAATGAATGTCTTCTGTTGGGTGTTATCAGTAGCACTTCTGAACCTCGGTTCACAGTGCTTTAGGCAGGATGGATGGGGACATGCAGAAGGAGAATTTCTTTGTGCATAGAAGAATTAGAATAAGCCCAGCACATGGTTTCTACTTAACTCTGCGAGCCTGAATCTGATCTTCCTTTTACTAATCTCTGAAGGGATAATTCCTGATTTACACCATTCTCAACAACATCAGAATCTGGCCTGAAAGCCTCCTTGTACTTCAGGCATTGTCTCTAACAGCTGACCAGTGAGTAGGGAAGAAGCAGCTTGGCTCCCCACAAGTTAATTGTTTTAAACTTGTCAAGCTGAGTGGACTATAGCTTGTTTAGCAGGGTTTATTTTAAACTACAGGATCTTTATCCAGGAAACTATTGTAAAAACTCAGGCTAGAATCCATTTACTTCTATTGGACCAGCAAGAGATGGTAATCAGAGGACAGTCTTTGGTACATCACAGTGCTCTTTATTTGCATACTTCTCATCATCTGAGGATATTAAATTAATACTTCATTGCAATTCTAGAAGCTTCTCAGCTAGATAAGTCTTGTTAATGACCTGAAGTGACTGCAGTCGCTAGCAGTGAAGCAAAAATAAGCTATTGCACTAGGTCTGTGCTCACAAGTGACATCTGGAAAAAAAGGTCTTCAACCAAGAGGGGAAGGAAGCTGATAGCTAAAAATATGGGGATTGTGGAATAAAGATCATGGCATGCCTGTTTGCTTTGGAGAGAATTGGAGAGTGGCTGTGTTTATATCATACCTGTTTGTATTGTCATGAAAGGAAAGTGGAATACAACTTTTCCTAAGGACATTGATACCTTATGCAACCTTGCATATTTCCAAATGAACAAGTCACATTTGTTTTTGCTGTAAGGAACAATTTTATTGTAGTGATACACTTATACACTGTTTGAACTGTATAAATACAGCCACATAATGTCAGGAAACAAGGTGAGTGGCCTCGTGCAATGACTCTGTTTCTTTTGATAATTTTCTTGCATTCTGTTGCCAACTTTGTTTTCCTGGGAACTGTCTCATTGCCATGAGTATTTGATATGCTCCAAGCTTTAAACTACAGTAGCACTACATAGCAATCAGGGTCATTAATATTTATAAACACTAAAAGCATAGGTGACCTAAGTGACTGAATCACATGTCCTGATTACTGTCTTTGTGACAAGGTGGTAAATGACTCTCACAAGATATGGAATTGCTTAGATGACCGTAGGGAGTCATGTGTTTATGGACCACATGGTATCTATAGCCTGTAATTCACCCAGCATAGTGAAAAACAGAGTTCTGGGTTACCTGTCCAAAAGGCACAGTGCAGGAGGATTTTGCTTATGTACAAACATACGCTACTGGCTGAAGGCATGTCTGTGTGAGGCTATGGCATTAAGTATGTGCCACTATGTAATAAACTAAATTTGATATGCACAGCCATTTGGCTGGAGAATACTCTTAATTTTCTTTGCAGTGAGTACAGAAGTCTGCTGTTTTGTTGGTCATAATTTACCTTTGTTACCTGTTGTTCTGAACTGACAGCCAGGAGAAACTGGATTTTCTCTTGGAGGTCTAGCCATTTGATTGAATTAAGTTTCTGTGGACAAGGGGGAATGGTTTTAAACTAAAAGAAGGGAGATTTAAGTTAGATATTAGGAAGAAATTCTTTATTCACAGGGTGCTGAGGCACTGGCACAGGCTGCCCTGAGAAGCTGTGTGTGCCCCATCCCTGGAGACATTCTAGGCCAGGTTTTATGGGGTCTTGGGCAGCCTGAGCCCAAGGTGAGCTGGTGGGTGGCAGACAGCCCATGGCAGGTTGAACGGGATGGACATTAAGGTCCTTTCCATCCCAATCCATTCTGTGATTGTCTTCGCCTGTGTCTCCTCTGTAGAGTAAGAGACATTTTTTCCCAGTTTCTCTGCTCTCAGATGGTCCTGCTAAGGCATTACAGCAGATGTAGGGGTGGAGAAACTTGCAAATGCAGCATGTGCCACATACGAACTCTGCTGCTTAACCCAACTGGGTAATGTTGCTCAGCTGACAATTTTATAACGTAGAAAAAGCTGCATTTTATTGGCCAAGCACCTCGTAATTTTCTGGTATTTCTAAAATGGATGACAGCACTTGGAAATATTGAGTAATTTTTAATTGAAAGGATATGATCAGTAGGTGATTAGTTTGTAAAGTGCCTTGGATGCATGCTGTGTTGTAGAGACAAGCCATCTGGAGCAAGCCTGTGGTTTGGCTTCTGTAATGAGTACCCGCAGACCACGATGCCAAAAATGAACCAGCTTTATTACGTATATATGAAGATCTTGAGTAATTCAGTTCATTTTCATAGATATAAATGAACTAAAATAGGAACATAATTTGGCCCAAACTATTGATTTGCTGCTCTTAACCATTAAGTCAGAATCATCTATGTATCTTCCAGTACGCTTAATAAAACCAGCCACAACAAATCAGACTGTTGAGTTGCTGCTTCAGTCTGTAGCTTTACCAAATTTGCTATGATCAGGATTTCACTCTGGTTTTTTTTAGTTACAGAACTCATAACTTGCATTACTGTGAGATACCTGAGTTGTTACTGTTGTGGGTTACATGTGTGGAAATACAAGGATTCTACATTTAAAAAATGTTGACACTTCTTATCACAGAAGTAGTTCCAGAGCTGAAAAGAAATTGTTAGAGCTTTGGATTGATCTTAGAATCATTCAGGTTGGAAAGACCTCGAAGTTCATCTAGTCCAACTGTTGACCCATCCCACCATGCCCACTGAACAGTGTCCTTCAATGCCACATCTACACATATGCTGAACACCTCCAGGGATGGTGATTTCACTTCTTCCTTGGGCAGCCTGTTCCAATGCCTCACCAGGGTGACATTGTCACTAACTTAGAGGGACATGTCTTGTGACCCAGAGACAGCGTGCATCTGCCATCCTCTCTTTGCTCTTTCTCTATCTTTTTCTGGACACCAGTGATGTCCATATGAGAGATATGGAATGCATATGAGAGATATGGTGTCTCTTGGGTTCTATAGCTCTTAGTGAGTACCTGCAGCAGTGCTGGCTTTGTTGCAGCTCTTGAAGCAGCTGGAGTTAATTACTCTGAAATGGAGATTGATTTGCAGCATCACACCCAAATTAATCCTCCCTCTCTCTGAAATTATCATTACACAGTCGTTCTACTGAGGTCCAATTAATCATCCTGATGTACAGCATTAAGACTCAAACATGAAGCGCTGCCCTGTACCTGATCTGTTAGGTGGTGCAAGAAGGAGTGAGTGAAGGGAGAGATAGCAAAGAATAAAAATCCTTAAGAAGGCTTCGGTCTGAAGTCGGATGTCTGTGCCCAGCTGGGGAGGGCACTTGTAGGAGAAGGGAAGCAGATGAATTCTATTTGATGTGTGAGATCAAGGCGTCGGAGCACTTAGCTGCTCATCTGGCCATCTTGCTCATTTTTCCTCTTAATTCCTCCCTAGTGTTAAGTAATTGTTTTTCCCTCTAGTTCTGTGAAGCATTCTAATGCAAAGCCCAATCTCCTGCAACTCAAACAAGCTGTTTGTAGCATAGGAAGGAGGTGCAGGACTTTTGGCTTTGTACAAAAACATTTTTTCTTTTTTAATCTCCACAAACTTGTTATTGAGTGAGCAGTACTTTAATGAAGCATTTCATGGAGGAAAAAAAATGCAATTTTTTTCATGTAGGTCTTTTCCAGGTCCACAAGGGAAAGATTATCTACAGATTAAAGTCCTCACTGTTTCCTGTGTCACTGCAAAGCAAATATTGAGCAGAACTTGAAAAGCTCTGCTACTCCTGGCTTGGAGTGCCAGCCTCTCTCAGAACTTTAGAAATGCCAGCATGCTTTTGTGGTACCAGATGACTGTGTTTTATAGTGGGTTCTTTCCTGATTTAATGCTGCTGGTGATCGTGTGAGCTGGATTGAAAATGTATGTACACATTTAAAATCTCAGCTTTTGTATTTGAATGTAAGTCTTACAGGAAGAACCCATTTGAAATGGAAGCATGGGTTTAAAATCTCTTTCCTTTTTTTCTTTTTTTTTTTTCTCTAATTGCGACTTCTTCAAAGCCATGCAATCCATGTAAGATTACAGATCAGGAATGAAGTTCTTGCTGTAAGCATGGATGTGTGGTGTGCTGGCATATGACAGACAGCCAGCAGTCTCTCCACAGAAGCTGAGTCACTTGGGTAATTGGGGATTTTCTTTTTTAAACAGCAGCAGTGAATTCATGCTTGAAGCAGCCTTATACAGGCAAAGAAGAGTAAACTTTAAGTTTAAATCTTCTGCTTTGTGTCATTACTTTCTCCTTCCTTTTTCCCGAGCAGTGACAATGTATCAGGTAACAAAGGAAAAGTGAACTGTGTCATAGGTGGGAATAATAAGAAGCAGCAAAATCTGTGGGATAAAGGTTGCGAACTAAAACAAGAAATGTAGAAGCATCTAACTTCTAACAAATTGGAAAGAAAAATAGACACAAGTTTATATCGAACATTTGGAGAAAACTGGTTGTCTTACAGAATGAAAGTGTTCGGAGCACAGGTGTAGCAGGGAGGTAACTGTGTTCCTTTTGGAACAGAGCATTTTCCTGTCCTGTTCTGGGACTTTGCATAGACTGTGGGATGCAGCTCACCAAGTGCATCTGCTATGATGAGCAACATAGGTGAAAATGTACCCAGCCATTGTCTTTCCAATGCCTGACACGGCCCTGTAGATGGACTCTTAGACCAGAGAGGTCCAGGCTGAGGGAAGCCTTCAAGGATTCCCACATCAGAAATCAGCTTCCCTTAGTATTGTATTATGTTAGTTTTGTTCTTGTGCTGTACTTAAAAAGATGCTTTCAGCACTGTGTCAGGGCACATGTGTTAGCTTTTTTTTGTTTTTACTGGAGTGAAAGAATAACAGCATTTGAACTCTAGTGAGGTATTGCTGCTTTGGCAATGACTGACCCTGAAACTTGACACTGCACTCCAGGTTTGAGTAAGCCAGAAAAGTACGAGGTGTGTCAGGCACTGAATCTCATGCTCTGCTCTGTACTGCTGTCTCCTAAAGGAGGAGATCCTTTCTGCTGTCTTAAAGGGCTTTTCACAACTTTCTGCGGATTATCTAAAGCACCAATTGTTGCTGATAACCGGAGGAAGGAATATATTCTGCAAAAACATCTGATCATTTGTAATTTCTGTGGCAATCTCCCTTTGTTCACACCATCTAGAAGCTTTTTTGACATGCTTTGTAGCAGAGCATGCATGAGCTCTTTTCTCAGTGGGATGCTTCTGCGGTGTATGCAAGTCACAAGTGATATTATAACAGGTTAGTCTTTAATTTGGTAGCCCTGTTGATCTTACACATGTTCACTGTCACTGCAAGAAAGCTTTTATTGGCTTTTCTCAGGAAGAGATAGGGGGATGCAGGAGGAAGATTTCTCTAGTAGTGAAACGTCAATTCTCCTCTCTGCTAATATCTAAATACATAAAAAAATAAGGCTAAAAATATTGATTGAGCTATAGAGAAGTAAAAGGACTACTTGCTTGCAAATGCAGCCATGGGATGTGAAAACATGATTCTCATTGAAATTTTGGATTCTGCATCACACTTTTGCTTTTCAGAGCTTTGCTCAGTGTCCCTCTATGTGTTCAGCTTGTTTGGAGTGTTTGTGATGAGGTGGACAGCTACAGCCTTAGATACAATGTAATCTAAAATCATCTGAAATTCTGAAATACTTGGAGGAAATAGAAGACATGGCTGAAGAGTACATGAAGTAATTACATGAAGTAACTGGAAAGTCTGACCACAAAAAGCTCAAATGTCTGCTGAAGGCACTGTTTGCTTAATTAGTTAATTTGGGTGGTTTAAAGCTGTGTGTAAAAATAATAATAAGTTGCAGGCAGTTCTTCTGAGGTCTAGAATGACTGGGATGGATGTATTCTTAGATTGTGGAAATACAGATGCATCCAGAAAAACAAACAAAATCTACTACTTTTTTTTTTTTTTTTTAAATAAATTATTATTGCTATATATTTTACATCAAGTTCACTGTCATTTTGAATTGCTCTGAATGCTAAGTCTGCTTCAGAAGGATGCTTTCCTTATTCTTGAGGCTTGTGCCGAGCCATTGATGAGGATCTGGTTTCACTCATCCCTGAACTGCTCTCTGTGTGGCTTTGCACTTGACTTACTTGCTGTATGCTGGCTGCTGCCATATCTCAATGCCAGACCCCAGGGAGTGATGACTTCCCAGCACAGAGCACTTGGCCTTTAGCTGTGCTTTTACAATTGTCCTATACGTTGTCTTTTTTCCCAGCCTGCTGCCAGTGGCTGCGTTGAACCTGTGCCCTCACATGTGGCCTTCCCATCCTGAAATCTCGAGCACAGGAAGCATCTGGTAGTTCCATGCTGATTGGGAATTCTTTTAGCGGATTATTTCTGTTTCCTTCTGGCACAAAGCCCTGAAAAAGTCATTTGATGAAGCCAGGCTCTGCACATCACCCATCTCTCTTTGCTCATGCGATGCAATTCTTCTGCACACTGCCCGGGTGAACAGCTGCTGCTTGGAGCTGGCTTCTCAGGAATCCCTCAGGTTTCCCCCCTTCTGGTTGCTTAATCATTTAGAAGAGAAACTGCAGGGCCCTAGGGAATAGCTGAATCAAAATAGATGAAAGCACAGGAAGTGAAGTTTGGGACAAGGTGAAATTTTTTGAACATCTGCTTTCAGTATGGGTAAGGCAAGGAGTGGTATTCCCCTCAGCTCTGCATTTGCAAGTTTTCCATTAAGAGAAAAGGGAAGTTGGTTTCAGTTTTGCAGGTGTAAGAGAAAACAAGCGTCTATGGCTTCCTTCCGATTTTACAATGACTTTTTTCTGTTTGACGTAACCGTCCTGCACAGGCTTGGCAGCTCCTCAGCCGTCTGTGCTTTTTTCGTTAACAACAAATCCAGCCAGAGGAGAACAGCTTAATGATCTGTAATAATCATCTGGCCAAAAAATTCCTCTCCCCACTGTATCGCTCCTGCTTTCATCCCATAGGGGATGGCACTTGTGTAGGCGGTGGGGTTTTGGGGTCCTTTTGCCCTGGGTTGGGCAGGCAGTGCTAGTTTCGGACAAAGACCCCCAGCACCCCCATATTCCTGCTTAAGCCTTTTCTCTGGGTAATATATATTCTACTGCGTTCCAGATGAGCAGATTTCACTTTGACTTTGGAGCTGCAGGTTTTTGACTTGTGGATCGCTGCTGTACTGAGGAGATTCATGCTGTTGTTATGGTGTTTCAGCAAAACGTCGCCTTTCTAGGTGGAGCAGGAAGGTGGGGTGTTCTCACTTCACTTTTTAAAGTGAAAATGACTTTGTTACATCAGGAGAAGCTTTGAGGTGAAGTTCCTAATGGTGAGATCAGAAGCTCTATTCAAAGAATAAAACCTCATGATTTCCAAGGCCTGCCTGAAGTGTATTTAATGTCTGGGGCTGCTGACATGTACCAAACCCCTCTGAGTATGCCTGCAAAGAATAAAAGCCTGGGAGAGACACACTAATTCATTACTATGTATGCTCATACATTATGAAGCTTAATGTTTGGTTGAAGCCTGGGTGACAGGGACTCCATTTATGCTGTGTTTGGCTGTTAATCATTATGATAATTCATTATACATCATTTTTGAGGGTAGATTAAGTCCAAGCTTGACAAAACTTCCTATTGGGTTGCTGCTGAGATCTATCTAATAAAACCGGTGTTGGGCTTTTCTTTAAAAAAAGCAAAATTTTTATCTTCCCGTTACCAAACCATGCAATTACTTAAAGACATAATTTTTCTGTTCAGTGAGGAAATAGCCCCCCGGATATGTCAGTGGGGTTACCCCTCTACCTGCAAAGGAGGCCTAGCAGCTTAGCAGTGCTTTGCTGATCCATTGCCCGGTGTGCAGCAGTCATTAGCAAGATGCTGTTGGCTACTGGCAGTCCCCTGGCTGGATGCTGCTGGCTGTGCTATGCTCAGCATTACGGAAGTCCTGAAGCATTGACACCCCTGCCATCGGCACAGGTTGAAAACAGAGACCACATCCTGACGGAAGCCAGGCAATGCTGTTCAGTTCACAGCATGGTCTTTCTTCAGTGCAAGAATTTATTTTCCCGTTCGAGGCCCCTGGGCTGGCTTTTGAAAACGAGAACCAGATTTTGAGCGTTTGTTCCGGCAGAGTATCAAGTCACTTGCTCCTGTGGAACCTCTCCTAGGGCTGTAGAAGTGCGAAAGAAAATCGCTCTTGCTCACATGTTGAAGTTTACTTTCCGTGTGTGCCTGGTGGGTGTTTTCAGCCGGCCCCATGCCCACAGTGCGGGCTGGCAGAACAGGAGAGGTCCCACGGTGTCAGTGCACACTATAGGTTTGCTCCGTGCCTGCAGCTGCCTCTGTTTGCTTTGTGTGAGATGTCTCTTCCAAGTGAGCAAATCCAGCTTTTACGGCGAGCTCACGGCTCCCCACGAGGGCTCCTTCTCCTCCACGCTGCTGTTTTGCTGGCGGCAAATTAAACAGATCTATTCCTATCTGACTGAAGCCATCGAGTTACTTAAACAGATTGACCCGACTTAGGCTTATCAATTTCTTTAATGAGGTATCCTCTGCAGCTTCTGCTTGGCTTTTAGCCATCCTTCTCGTTAAAAAAAGTTTATTTTGAGATCACTTTGTTCCAAGTGGGTTCATTGCCAGCCAGTTGGCTGACCCTTATCCCCTAATAATGCTTTAATTTTAGATTTCAAATCATGAGAAATTGAAAGCAGATGCACTTAGAAATAACCTTATTTACAAATTAATGATTTAAAGGACATTTTAATTAATTGTAACCTATTTAACTCATTTTAACCCAAGAAACAAGAATGGAGAGAGGGCTTCCTACTGCCAGCTGTGTGGAAATAATCCTGCAAAACACAGTAGTTTCCAGATTAACATACTTCATCTTGCAGCTTGGGTGAGATGGCTTCTCATGATAGTCTTTGAAAATGACAGAAATGACAGATTCCACCCATGCTGGAGGACAGCAACCTCCCACGGCAACTTCTTCATCAAGCAAACCTTCAGGATTCAGATCTGTGAAGGGCCCACCCTGTAGTGTAGGAAAAAAGTCATTGTTAATGTTTAGAGAAACTGATGCGTTTCTCTAGGATGAATATGCATGAAAAATGGCTGAATTCTCTAGATTTACTTGATAAAACTCTGTTCTGTCCTGGAGCCCCACTCCGTCTCACAGTCTTTCTTTTGGAAGCTGATGAAGCATCTCTTAAAGCTATTAAGGGAGCTAGTGGTTATCAAGCCTGTCCATGGCAGGGGGAGGGAAGTAGATGATCTCTAAGGTCCCCTCCAGCCTAAGCTGTTCTATTATTTTTTTAAATAGGTTAATGTTAGGGGATACTTTTGCTTTTTTCCTTCCGCTGATAGCTATCCTACATGTATGTCATACATCAGCCAGAGCCAGATCCTCTAAAGGTCTTCTGTGTGCATGAATTGATGCCTTTTTGAAGGCCTTATTGAGGGCTGCACAGAAGCCACCTTCCCTGTGATCCAAATCCTTTGCCTTGAACCTTCACTCAGAGGTAGTTCTGAGAGTTACAACCCTGAGATGTAAAGCATTTACCTTACAAGCAGATCTGTTCCGTTTAGGAACACAGTTATTAATCCAGGAAGTGAGGTATGGAGGTGGGAATCCTGCTGGGTGGAAGAGGACATTTAAGTTAGGAAAAACTTCATCTCAGAAGGAGTAGTGAGGAATTGGAACAGAGAGGTGGTAGAGTCAGCCTTCTTAGAGGTGTTCAAGAAAATGTAGATGTGGTACTTAGGGACATGGTTTAGTGGGCATGGTGGGGATGAGTCGTGTTGGTTGGACTAAATGATCTTAGTGGTCGTTTCTAACCTTAACGATCCTATGATTCTAACTGCATCTCCTGCCTCAGCTGAGTGGTGGGAAGGAAAAAGTTCTCTCCATCTCCTTCTCAGGAAGACTGATGCCTGTGACTTTTCTGCCAAAGGTATCTGTTTGTGTTAGTCACACCTGCAATTGCTAAGGCCCCAAGGAATCCCTGATTTTTGTGTCTATGCCATGTGCAGTCATGGCTAAACGCTCACTTGTTTTCAGATGCAGTGTGCAGAGACATCACTCTGGACACCTCTGGGAACCTGTTGTTATTATTTTAGGATTTACTGTATTCCTTTATGGCAAAATCCCTGCACAGCTTGGGGTACCAGTGTCAGAAGAGTGCTGCTAAGCAGAGAGTGTTAGACATGCAAGTTTGCACTAAGGCGTCTGTCTTAGTCTCTTTTCGTTGGTTTTAACTCTGACCTTTTCCTGGAGCAGTCTTATCAGAGCTGGCCAGACTTACAGGGACCACCTTAAGCTTCCCCAGCATGCAGTATGTATAGCACTGGTAGAGGCAGGATGCCAGTTCCAGCATAGTATCACTTACATTTATTTTGAGGTTTGCTCATTTATCCTGGTTGAAATAAAGCCAGTTTAATACAAAGTTGCTGGAGAAGAAAAGCCTTATGCTTTGGCAAACATGCTACTTCTGCTTCTGTCCCTCTCCAGCTTCAGGCACCCAGCTGATGCGCTGACACTATCTACATCTTGAATGCATGGTAGCAGGAAAACCCAAGATAAATCTTGCATAATAGATGCCTTCTATATTGAGACACATCTTATTCGCAGACAGGGAGAGGAGGAGGAGTGTGTGAGGCTCTCAGCCTGTCTCTGCACACCCAGGGAATTAAATGATATTCAGGGAGCAGAGGCAGACCCACAGCACTGGCATGTTAGGGCACAGATTCATTCCATCCTTCTGGCTGCGGAGCAGAGATGACTCTTGTATGGCACAGCATTTATTACTGGCAGCTATTGGATTTTTATAGACCTGATTCAGCAGTGCATTTGCATCTGCATTATTTAAGTAAGTGGGAAACCCACTCTGTCTTTATAAAGTTGGATGTGTGCTTAAGTGTCTTGCTGAGCTCGGATTAATTTAAGGAAAATAAATAGCAAGCAGTCTGGGGCCAGCATTTGCAAGCTGACTAGATTTAGGATGTTTCAGTTCCAAGTACCCAACTTGAGATTCCTCAGTGCACAAGTTTATCAAAAATACAAGCATTGGTGAGAAAATCAGAGCCTTAGCTGCGCTGAATCCCAAATGGCAGCTTGAACACCAATTTGCAGAGCGTTTTTTGAAGTCCAGACAGTTGGATAATGAATACAAAGCTGGCCACCGAGCTACATATATTGGATCTGGAGGCAGTGTTATTGAATTGTGGTCAAAATGACCGCAGATAGACCTATTCTGACCCAAGTAACCCTGCATCAGTCTGTGTGTGATCCAGAATAGCTTGGAGAAGATATTTTCTTGTCCTTGTGTGTGCTCAGCAGACCCAAGCCTTCATTGCTGTGCAGGGTCTAAGAGAGCTCCCATTGAAATTAAAGAGATTTTCTATGAATAGGGAGTTTAGGCTTTATCACTCTGTATTTGAATTCTTTCTGTTAATTTTCCTTTGATTATTGGTACAACACTTCAGTTTCGCATAGTATAATAGTTTATTAAAGGCACATTTGTAGTTAATAATACTTATGAAGAGGTGGCTTTGACTGAAACTGCATCTGTATGGCCCTTAAATAATGAATGGGAATGCCATATATTCATTAAAATTTGAACAATAATAACTGTATATCTGTTAGAACCCCCTTTTTTGGTGGATGTGGCCAGCAGCCATCAAAATACAGTGTAAAACAAAATACGTTCCTGTTTGCAGGCTCACAATGGCTGATAATAACACTCTTGATAAGCAGTTGCAGTTCAAGACACTGAATTTACAAAAAGGATTCGTTGTAGCTAACAGCAGCTGTAAAGATGGAAATGTTACCATCACTCAGCTCAACTTCCTTGTTATTTTATAGTATATTATATTGTATGTATAAAGAAAGGATTTCACTTCCTTGTCCGTCTGTAGAGTTCATTTTCTGCTGGTTCCTATGGGGTGCCATGCAAGTTCCAAATGGGGCATTGGCCCATGTCCACAGTTAGCATGAACTGGACTCAGAGGGAGACATGGGATCTCAGTGCATGATGGTGTTTGGTGAAGATATACACTTTGCCCAGGCTTTTCACAGCAAACCATGCACAGACAGAATAGGTGGCATGTAGGAAGCACTGTGACGTGGTTTCAAATGATTTGGCACCTGATCTCAAGCAGCTGTGACTACCATGATCCTTAGTTTAAATAAAACTGTCCAACAGACCTCTAAAACATGCCTGTCTCTATTCTGAGGACAAAGCAGCATTTAGCATCCTGTCCCCCATATGTTTCCTCCAAAGAGAACATATAGATCTACTCTCTCAGCTTACAATAGCACATTTGTTTTATAGGAAAAAATCTACTTTTCAACCTGTTTTTAACACAAAGTTTTGTGGAATTCAGAAGTGGAAGTGACTTGTGGGGTCATCTCACCCATTTTCTCCACTCCTCCACTCCTACTTCCAAAAGTTTGTGTTTCTGGACTTTTTACTGTTTACAAATGCATTCCTATTGCTTCTGTTTCTCCAGCTGTATCATGTGTGGGTCTAATTTGGCTCTAACAAGAAGACCTACGCAGCACTTTGAAAATGGAAGTAAATATGGAAAAAGCAGCATCTGTCCCAGAAAGTGACTTTGCTTAGCTTACAATGATCACAACATTGTTTTAAAAATACATTAGCTGCAGACTCATGTAACTCTTTGCTTAGACCTCCGAAGCTGACCCGACAGAAGCAGTGTGCTGCAGTGGTTACGATGACTGACAGGCAGCTGACAGGCTTGTATGTTCACTTCGACCTTCAAAAAGTCACTTAATAGAGCTTTTCTTTTCCATGCTTGACCATTCTACAGGGCAAGGTTTCTCTGAGCAAGAACCGTTTGCTAAGCATCAATACAGCATCTACAGGGCCAAGACCCTGAGCTTTATCTCTCAAGCCTGGTCAAATAAAAGTAAGTTGGACTTCTGAAGAAATAAGGCTTTGAGAGAATTTTGTAGGATTGGATTTTCAGCTGGCACAAAGGATTTGCCAAGGCATCTGAGTTTAGCATTTTCTCTTTCATCAAGGATATAGTCTGTTGACTTTGCTGATTCTTTCCCCCGTTCATGTGTTCAGTTCCAATCTGGCAGCAGGAACTGGAAGGCTCACATCCTTGTGCATTAAACAGGATGCAGTGCCTAATTATTATCTTGATTAAATTTTGTGATTAAGTGGCCTGTAATTGTCTGTAGGCTCAGACTTTCCAAGAGATTACTCAGAGCTGTGCTGACTGATCATCTGGTCAGGGCTGAGGTGGCCATGCATTGATTAAATCTTACTTGAAAAGGACGTGGCACACTTGAGCTCTGTGGAATTTTGTTACATTTGTCTTTGGTGAGTAATATGTACAAGTATATCGAGTGCAAAGCTAGATAGGTAATAAGTGTTGAGGAAGAATGTCTGGAGAATCGCATGTGTGGTGTTTTAATGACTCCTTGTTTAATTTCAGAAGAGGAAGAAATAGCAGTTTACTGATGGAAAATGCGCACAGCAAAAACCCTGGAGAAATAAATAGATGGTAGCAACTTCCTCTTGATGATATAGCTACAGAATGTTGAAAACTAGGGAAGAAGCAATTGTAGGTGTGTTTAAATTGAAAACACTGGTTTTGTATCCTTTCAGGATGAATTATTTAAAGTTTTGTTCCTTTAATATGCTATGGCATATTGGTTATTAATAAAAATAGTAACAGTGGTCTTTTTAACAAAGAATATGCAGTTTGGATATGCTTACACTTTTCAAGCTCCATCAGCTTGGACTTATAGGCTAGAATATCACCCAACAATAACAGTGTGGAGATGCAGTTCACTTGGATAAAAAGTACAGAGCAATGCAACTTGACAGGCTGAGTCCTAAAGGGCAGTAGTCTTGGATCTAGTAGTCTCTCTCATTTTGAATAATTGCTGTTCAACCTCAAATTCAACATCTATTGCTGAGTACAGGCACATTTGCTCTCCCTGGTGACCCTCTGTAAGCAAATGTGCAATACGGTTTTATTAGGAAGAGTGCATTTCACACAAGCTGTTTGCTTTACAGAATTAAATAAAGGCAGACAAAGGACAGTCAATACGATTGTTTTGCCTTCTTGCATTTAAATGCTCTATCCTAGGTAGTTCAGTAGCACACCAGGAGAGAGTACTGCTCTGTCTAAATGGTTTGCACAGAGAAATTCACCTTTGAGGAAAAGCTCACAGGAGCACCTAAAACGAGGGGTTACTTCTCTGTAGGCCTGCAATGCATTCAGACTGGTGCCTTCATCTCAGCACCTGTGATTGATGGCTTTTGAGGATTAAGTTGACTGAGGAAATCTCAGCCAAAAAAAATTGTTTCCAAGCTGGAATGGCCAAGCAGTGGCCAAGCTTTGATTTTACTGCCAATGCAGAATTTGAAGAGTGAAACCATATTTGTGGCTGTGGCTGAAAGAGCTTCTGGGAGTCATTTTGAACCTGTGCCATGGATTTATGAACTAGAAACATTTTTCAGTGCACAGAAAAGAGGATGTCTCAGATTAGTGTTTGCCTTGGGGAGGGGTTGATAATAATCTTGTCTTTGGGTAGAGCTTGCAGTGGGGCAGGTGCCTCTTCAGAACAATTAAAAATAAAGGCATCTGGTGCCTCCCTTGTCACGATGACAGCACATTGCACTTTTGTGGATGGACATTAGGAGCCTCTTCAAATGCTAGCAAGTGCCTTATTGGTTGTGCTGACACATTCTTGCACTGCTAGGTCTTCCTGCTAGGAGCATATAAGGCTAAACGGGCAGAAAGGTTAATGTGTTCAGCTCCTGTCTTTGAAAGCTGTGAGCAAAGAAGGGTTAAATCATCCCAAAGCATGGAGAAAAGGCTGTGATATTGTTATCATAAAATCTTGAGACCCTTGCTCAGATCTATAGATGCAGCAGAAGTCCCTAAGTTCTGAAGTCTTCTCATTGTTCGTAATCTAGTACACATTGATGTTGTTTCTCACCCACAGCCCTGCCCCACCTTGTACTATATATATATATGTGTGTGTGTATAAAAAAAATACAACTATACTTTGTACAATGATAAGGTGAAGTCAAACGGAGGCACTATAAAATGTGTTTTGTTTGTGATTGATAACACTGCAGGAAAAGTAGGGGTAAATTCTGAAATATTGATTTGGCATTCAGAGAACTGTAATTGGGTGTTTTGAGAGCCTTTAACTCAAGAATATGAACACTATATGACAGACATTCATACTGTACAACCACACATTCCTTTTGCTGTTGCAGAGAATAGCAGAGAGAAGTCAGCAGTACTCTGCAAGAAACCCTTAGCTGCTGCAGGTCTGCTGGTGACGCAAAGATAAAAGTCCCAGGGGTCAAGTTCCCACGGTGTGCCTGATACAGGGGCACAAGTTTGACCCCAGGTCTAGGCATAGCTTGAGCTGGCTTTGTCCTGAGCAAAGAAAGGAGAGGGTGATGTGTAACATCAGCACGTGAAGTATGTGATCTGGCAGAGGAATGCTCTCTGCTGACATTGCTTGTAAACATTCATGAGATGAGTAAAAATGAAGCATTACCTACAGCTGAATGAAATGGAAGCTAATGCAAAGGTGGTTGGGGGAGTATAAATGGACTTTTCTCTCAGAAAGGTGGGTAATTGGTGACCCAGACTTTCAGGACACTATCTGACACAATTTGATAACTGATTGTGGTCTGTAGAAATTCTCTTGTAGCTCAAAAGCTCCCAGTTCCTACTGTCTCAGTAATATGCTGTTGGGACAGGTAGAAAGGACTGCTTTCCAAAAATAAATGGATGTTATGCAATAAGCTTAGTTACGTTAATAACTAAAAGACAGATGTACTACTTACTATCAGCTTTAAAATCCAAGCAGGCAGTCATACTGATGATTATGGATTTTTTTTTCCCTGCTCTTACATAGGGAAACGTGCAGGGAATGACAGAACTCAGAATTTAGCATTCTACTTTGGTTCTATATAGCAGCTTGATAATTGATGCCAGATCATGGTACATGCTGCTCTCAACTTTTCTGCTGACTTTGGGCTTTGAACCAGGTCTAGGAAGCCACATCAGGAGTCATTCTCAGGTCCTCTGCTCTATACAGGGTGAGATTCTTGCAGGACCCGCTTCTGGAATTGTCAGTGAAGTGAATGGAGTAGATCTGGATAGAAGGTGGTCTCTTTGGTCTGTTACTTTCTATTTCTTCTGTCCTGATTATGTCAAATATAAGAAGTGTCCTCCACCTAATGGCCAGTATTATAAGCATGAGACATCTTAAAATACGGCTGAGCTTTAAAAAGGGAACACCGGATTAAACAGCTGGTGGAAATAATTTACAAAGCTCATCCAGTTGTACTTGGTCTCGGAGCAGGCTCAAGATGCAATCACAAATTCAGTGGTGAAAAAATGTCTATGTTTTCAGTCGATAAATCTTTCCCCTGCAGTCTGGGTTAAGCACACACTCTGCCTGCGTTAGGCAGTTAGTTTGATGTCTAAATTGGGAGGCTGGTAAATGAGAGGGCAAGGGGAGCCAGCGGAGGGAGAGTCTCAATATGAGAGTTGCCCAGCAGAAGAGTTTGACTTTGAAATTACAAGTGTGAGTTGAACATTTGAGATGAATCATTGAATCATAGAATCATTTGAGTTGGTCACGTAAAGGTCATCTAGTCAAACTCTCCTTCAACAAACAGACGCCTACAGCTAGATCAGGCTGCTCAGAGCCCCATCCAGCCAGACCTTGAACATCTCCAGAGGCAGAGCTATCAACTCTTCTCTGGGCAACCTGTTCTTCACTACAATTACTGTAATAAAATCATTTATTTATTTCAGTATTTCCTTGAAGCCAGTCTAAATCTCCCTTCTTCTAGTCTGAAACCCTTTTATTTATCACAAACAGACCCTGCTGGACATCTGTCCTTTCTAATCTGACACACCTTGACTGCAGTGGATATCTGATTTATATCAGCAGTGTATGCATTTCATTATATGTATATATGTAAAAAATCCACACAAACTGGACTTCTCTGATAAGCCATGACTAAACTTTTGTAGGCAGCACAGACAAGGAAGCTGTGAAAGTCAAAGCCCACAGCCGGGCAGCACCAACCATACACAATACTGCTTCTAATACTCTTCTAGACCATGTAGGCTTGGCTCTGGATGGCTTTGTTTCCAGTACAAACATTTTTTTCTCATTCTCTCTCTTTGCTTTTGAACAGATGGCACTGAAGGACTTTTACCTTTTTTACCTATTTTTTAGGCTCTCCCTGCCTTTCCAGCTTGCATCTTGTCATGGATAATGCCCCTGACCATTCAGTCCTACGCTAGCAAGCTTGCTTCTTCAGAAACCAATCTGTTACAAGGCTTCCGATAAATAACCCCTTCTCTTGCCTCAGGCAGCCCCCCTTACCCTGCTTGTCCTGCAGGAGACACAGGGATGGAGCAGACGCACACTTTGCAGTTCTGTGGCACATGCAGCCCAGGCTGAATGACTGATGGTAAAGCCAGCTGAAGCAACACAGCGTTCCCTTCATCGAGCTGTTCTCACCTGGCGTCTTGGAGCTGATCATATTGGCAGGGGCCATTGTGTTTTTTTCTCTCATCCTTGTCTTGTTTGTTTAATGGTAAATTAGAGCAGGCAAGCATGCCATCTATTAGGCTATAAATGCTGCTGAGTGTTTTGGCTTTGTGCTAAATAATTGAGCATTTTATTTCTGTTTACACGTTCATTTTCCTGGGCAATAAAATGCAAGCTGCAGTCCCTGGTACTTTTTCTGTTTTCTGTATGTATCGTGACGGCCACATAGGCTTAAGCAGCATCATGCAGCCTGCTGCCATAAATTCCCTGTTATTTGAGAAGGTCTAACATTTATTTATAATTAAAGTCAGGGATCTTACATAGTAATGCCAATTATTGATTTTTTTTTTTCTTCAAGGAAAAGAAATTACTTTTTTCCTTATTACTACCATAGCAACCCAGTCAAGTTGCAGTAGATAATCTTGTCCAGGGCCATGGGAGAAAAGGCTCTTGGAAGCTGGTGATAAAGTTACAAAAGCAACCTGTGAACCTTAGCACTGGGGTCAGTGTAGGTTGGCAATATTGTACTGGGGAGGTAGTAACCAAAATGAGCATCTCTGATGGGAAATGTCAGTGCAGACAGGTGGCAATGGGAAGGTTCTGCTGCAGTCACTCAAACCACAAGCCTGTGCAAGTGGCAGTGGGTTTAGATGTCCCATGGCAGGATGTGTCCCAGGCTCCTGATAATTTACCATTTGCTAGGCTTTGCAGTCCCATTGACTGCACAGGGGACTTTCTTTTGAGGGTTGGATGCAGCTCTCGCATGCACTGCAGTGAAATACAGTTGAAGTGGAGAGGAGCCATGCACGCATGCACAAAGCTGCATATTGGGACCAAAGAAACATTAAAATTATAGAATCACAGAATGGCCCAGGTTGAAAAGGACCACAACGATCATCTTGTTTCAATCCCCCTGCTACGTGCAGGATCACCAACCACCAGACCAGGCTGCCTAGCGCCACATCCAGCCTGGCCTTGAATGCCTCCAAGGATAGGGCATCCACAGTCTCTCTGGGCAACCTTTCCAGTGTGTCACCACCCTCTGTGTGAATCATCTAGTCCAGCTTGTCAGCCCGCCCCCACCATTCCCACTAAGTCATGTCTCAGTGTCACATCAACACATTTCTTCAACACCTCCAAGGACAGTGACTCCACCACCTCCCTGAGCAGCCTGTTACAATGTTTGACCGCCCCTTCAGAGAGAAAATTTTTCCTGATATCCAACTTGAACCTCCCATGACGCAACTTAAAACCATTACCTCTTGTCCTATCATTAGTTACCTATCTGCCACAAACCTCAAGTGCATTAAATGGCTGCAGTGAGTGCAAAGGCCAGAGTTACTTATTGATCATCATGCAGCTGATTAATGCCACTTGGGTTTTGTGATCTTCTAGGTACATGTTTTCATTATGCTTTTGTTTTGACCAGGGATATTAGGGTTCTTCTCTTTTTGCTAGCTCGTCATGAAGACAGGTCTACTGTAATTTCTGAATTGGTTTGGTATTTCTGCACTCATTTAAAGATGCCTGGCCAACTTGAAGTAATGGGCACACCTGTTGAGTCACAGGCTTGGCACATCAGGGCAGGGCAGTTTGGAGATGGGACTTTGTGTGCATTCAATCAGCCATGTATTATGGGCTCGAGGCAGGCATCACCCATAGGAGCCTTACCCTCTTATATTACTGATGGGTGCCTGGGCAGCAAATTCCTCCCTGTGGGCTCAGTTGGGGCTGCAAAAACTTCTTCATCCCTTTTGCTGTGACAGTGACAAATGGGCGAGTTAACTCCATGTTTTCTTTTACAGCTGTTTGTAAAAGCTTTGCGGAGTGCAGGGTTGAAAAGAGTACCTGCAATAGCATCCAAGGAGAGAAGAGAGCTGATTCTCATTCCTCACTCCTTTGTTCAGCATTTAGCTTTGAGGAGGGTTTTATCCTGCTTAGAGTTTGCTTTGGTTCAGCCCAGAAGGAATTTGGACTGTGGGTAGATTTGTGTGTAACTCCCTGCATCCTTGCAGGCAGCAGCACTTACCACCTAAGGGTTAACTCCAGCTGTAAGCTGTCAGCATGGCTGTAAGCTCGCTCTCAGACCCTTCCTGCTCCCAGCTAATCCTAACAAATCCTCTTTCCTTATGCATTCTCCTCTTTCCTCCACAACCATGGGGTAGAAAGAAGGTGGAGCTGAAGAAAACTTAAGGAAACACGCTTTAACTATTTTGTTTTGTGCATGAAAACAAAATCTCCCTCCATATACAGCAGCCTCTGATATCCCTATGGGCTATGTACGTTTGGCTGTGTCCTTCCCAGTTGGCTGCCTGGCTCAGGCATCCCAGAACTTTTCCTACAGTTATCAAAATAATGTCATATCCTGTGAATGAGGCAAAGGATCCGAGGCTGAAGCTGTTTCCCAGAGGGGTGTTCTTACTCCTTGCCCCTCTGCATCACTGTGGTGGCTGCAGTGTAGCTTGAGCAGCAGATAGCTGCTCACCAGGACTGTAGAATGATAGAATCCTTCAAGTTCGAAGGGACTTTTAAAAGTCACCTGGTCCAACTCCCCTGCGATGAACAGGGACACCTATAGAGCACCTGTCCAGCCTGACCTTGAATGTCTCCAGAGACAAAGCATCCATCACCTCTCTGGGCAACCTGTGCCAGTGCTTCATCACCCTTATCATAAAAAATTGTGTACCTATATACAATCTAGTTCTCCCCTGTTTTATATTGAAATAATTTCTCCTTGTCCTGTCACAACTGACCCTTCTAAATAATCTGTCCCTTTCTTTCATGTTGCTCCCCTTTGATATTGAAAGGCTGCTCTAAGATGTCCCTGGAGCCTTCTCCAGACTGAAAAGCCCCAGCTCTCTCAGCCTGTCCTCATCCCTTGGATTGTTACCATCACTTTTATGGCCCTCCTATAGGTGCACCCCAGCAGGTCCTCATGTCTCCTGTATTGAGGACTCTGCATCTGGTCGCAGTATCCCAGGTGAGGTCTCACCAGCGCAGAGCAAAGGGGCAGGGTCACCTCCCTTTGATCTGTTGGCCACGCTTCTTTTGCTGAGAAAAAAAAAACAAAACTTGGAATGGCAGAACAAGCTAGACAAACATCTCACAAAATGGCTGTATGTCACTGGCTGGTTCCACCTTCACGCCTCGCCCAGCTGAGCCTCCTTCATTTCTATGAACGAATGTCCAGAACCAAAGCCAGACTGTCTGCGTTCCTCCCAAATCAAAGGGCCAGCCAGGAACTGCACCTCGCTGTGCAACTGTGAGGGCTGAAGCATCCTCCTCTGCTGCTTTTCTGGGTGGTAGAAGTGACTGAATGTATTTGTAAAACTCAGGTGAGGTAATTTTGCCTTCATATTCTGTGTGCTGTCACTATGAGCCCTGGTGCTGCCTGTCTCCCACACTTTCTTCGCTGTTTCTCATACAGATCAGCAATGTACCAAATCTGCCGTGCATGTAAATCGGAGCAGGGTTGATGAAATTAAGTAGGAAGCGCAGAAGGCAAGAAAATGAGAAGAATTTCTGTCAGTTGCAAGTTTGGAAATGTCTGTGCAGTGATGATGCTGATCTCTAGGAAGGAGGTTTTTTAAACGAACAGCTGGGACCTATGGGTATTTACTGTTTGGATGAGAACAGCCTGGTAGCAATAACTGCCCATTGCTGGATGAAGCTGTATGTTGTGAAACTGCTGGGCTGAGAGCTCTTGACCCCCGTTAGACCAGCTTGGAAACAGCAATGTCCCTGAGCCAATGCTGTGTTTCCTGCATAAATCATCATTCATCAGTTCTCCTCTGGGAATTTATTAGGATTGTTTCTGGGATCATTTATTCTGGAGACGAGGAGACTCTGAGGGTAACTTAACACTCTCTACAACTCCCTGAAAGGAGGTTGTGGAGAGTTGGGACTTGGCCTCTTCTCCTGGGTGACAGCGATAGGGCAACAGGTGGTGGCCTCAAGTTGCAGGGACGTTCAGGTTGACATTAGGAAGAATTTCTCCTCAGAAAGAGTGGTGAGGCATTGGCACAGGCTGCCCAGGGAGGTGGTGGTGTCACCCTGGATGTGCTCAAGAGACATGTAGATATATCACTAACGGACATGGTTTAGTGGGCATGGTGGGGATGGATAGGTGGTTGGACTGTATGATCTAAGTGGTTTTTTCCAACCTGAGTGATACTGTGATTCTATGAAATTCTGTTTGTAGTGATTTCCATCTCACATTTCAGTGAGAAAGACATCTTAAAAAAGAGGGATTAAAAACTTATCATACCTATTTAAAGCCAAGCCAAACAGAACAGTGTGTTTTCAGGAGTTCACAATATATACAATTCCTGGCAAATCCTTGAGACATTTTAATTAAAGGTGAAATGACTTTTCTTTTTCCTTTGCTTAATCGAGGCCACACAAATAAAGATCCTGTAGCTCCCACTTGCAAAGCAAACTTATTGACTTGAATTGATTGCTCATTTAAAAGCAAACCCAAAGCCCCAGGCCACGGCTGTGGTTGCAGAGACCCTTATTTTCCTTTGCTTTTTAGTGCTGTGCCCATTAAAGCATGCTCAAGCTTTAATGCTAGATCAAGTGGTGACATTTTTGTAAGTTCCATTTTCAATGACACTTTTCATGGGACTGAGAACAGGAGGCCTGAGACCCCACTTTGACTGTAGCCTTTCCTGGTCTGAAACAGCCATCCTTCTTTGGGAGAACAAGATTGCTTTTTATTTCTGTTGGAAACTCTTGTGCACGGTAGCAATATTTGTGTGCATTGCTAAGTAGCTTCCGTGTTGCATCCCAGATGGAGCCTGCTTTTAAGCCTTTCTTTAGGTGATGCTCCTACATTCACAGCTCTTGGAAGCTGCTGAGAAGTTTTGACACTTAGAATCATAGAATCAAAGAATCATTGAGGTTGAGAAAGACCTCTAAGACTTTCTAGCCCAGCTGTCCACCTGCCACCAATGTTGCCCAGTAAACCATGTTCCTTAGTACCACATCTACATGCTTCTTGATACCTGCAGGGACAGTGACTTCACCACCTCCCTGAGCAGTGTCTCCCTTCCTCTACACATCATTGACAAAAAGGGAAATTTCCAGCATCTGACCTGCTACAGTTTCATATCTGAGTAGGATCATAGAATCACAGAATGGTTTGGGGTGGAAGATCATTTAAGATCATTCAGTTCCAACCACCCTGTCTTAGGCAAGGACACCTCCCACTAGACCAGGTTGCTCAAAGCCCCATCCAACCTGGGATGTGGTTTGGAGCACGATGTGGCTGGCAGCTCTGCATAGGGTGAGACCAAGGTGCTGATGCCATATGTGCAAAATGGAATTAGTGACCATTGTCTTGTGCTAAAATTTCTGCTTTTTTTCTAACTCAGTGGACTCTAGTATGATATTCAAAGTTCAGAATTTCAGTACTAAATAAACAAAATTTTTCTCTGCTAATTATTTCTTCATGGGGCATACTTTGAATTTCTCTTTGAACCAGGAATCCCTTAAATATTCTAAGAGCACTGGCTACCTAGCTATCTTAGTACTCTTTCTTTTTATGTTTTAACCATCCAAGTAAGATAAGTGGAAATGATGCCATAGGTTTGTGCTCATCTGTGTGTATTTCTCCAGGATGCAATTATCAGCATCCACATACTTCAGTATTAACATTTTTAATGCATTTCAGGATGCCCAATCAAGCTGCTGTATATGCAATTCTGATGTATGCAAATCCATTTTGCACGCAGCTCTTGACATATTTTCATATGCAGGATTATCGGAAGCCTGTTCTGTGCCACTCTGATGTATGCTAATCTTTGTTTCCCTACAAACACTTAAAAAGTCCAGACAAAAAGACAGAATTTCTTTGCTGAAATACTGCTGTTTTCTCTAGCCAGGCTGGCACACAATCCAGAGCAAAGCTTCCACTCACAGAACATCATAGGTGCTTATTCAGATTGCCTGCTCCGGGCATAAGCTTCTATCCAACAGGTATTAGAAACAGCCTGAGATCTGGCAGTCCTCTGGACAAAAGGCAGCCTGAGTCATTCATTTCTTTCCTGTCATTGTAGATGTAGGGCAGAAACTGGCCTGGGAAGATTATTGTGCACAGAGGCTGGGTGATGTGTGAGCACAGTGCGCTTGGATCCAAATAGGTCGAGTGCTCCTCTTAAGGGTGTACAAATGATCGATCAATTTAAAAGACCTGCATAATGGCTTTGCAATTCTGGCTCGTAGCATGGTGTATTAATTACCATGTGCATTACGTATCTCTGTTATATATTTTCTCAGAGGCACGCACAGTAAATGGAAAACTGGACATTTTAATTTGTACGTTCTGTATCTTGCATAGGCTGACAAGTTCAGACTGCACAGATGCTAAAACCCCTCTAGATTTTACTGTGGGCTGTCCAACACCTATGCCTTCACTAGGTGAATTCAAATCCCACATTAATGAAGGAGCAAATCCCTGTGGTGCTATTAGACCTTCTCCAGCATGAGTGCAGCGTGTCTGATGAATAAATGTTTAACACAGAGCTGCACTGGTCGGTGTCATTGATTCTAAGAGATAGGCTGTTGGTTTGACAAGGAGCCCTCAGTGTGCATGCAATGAGTTAATGAGCCTGCAGTGCCAAAAACTGTTCAGTAGTACTTCTAGACAGAAATTCCAGGGGAGACAGTGAGAGGTGCTCACACGGGCCTGAAAACATGTTTCCTAGATTTGGGGGATTATTGACAGTGCTGTTATCATTATTATCTAACCTTTCTCTGGATTTAGAATTACAGTGCTCAGAGGCATTCTGCAGCATGTTAATCACACTACTAGTATCATGAAATGAAGATTCTTCACAATATATTCCTTGCAGCGTCTTCCATATGAACAACTGTATTTGGACTCACATCCATTTCCCTTGGTATTAATGAAGAAACAGCCTGCTGACTGTTTGGAGCTGGTGACTATTTGGGGCTGGATGCACGTAGACAAATTAGCAAAGCACGTGCTGTCAATGTGATTGAATTCTACCTTTAGTTTAGAGTGTTCTGTAATCTGAAGTAATCCTATATCCTCTCCTGTAATCCTATAAAACTGAAACTAATGCATGTACAAGAATTCTCTTCTACAATATTTTTAACTTGCCTCTATTTCTATTACTGCTGTTGCCACCATTAATTTGTCTTTTTGTACTTGGATTACCTGACAGTAGCATTCTTACTGGCTCTGGAGAACTGATGCAAGATTCTTAAATATGTATATATACATAGAGAGAGAGAGAGAGAGAGAGAGAAAGAGAGTCAAATCAATATGTAGTGAAACCAAAATGAAAATGTGAAAATTTCTTCACTCTTCTCCTACCAGGAGTGAAAATAGAGCCTAGAGTTTTTCATTTCAAATGTCAAAGGTTCTTCTCTTTTTTTTTTTTTGAAAGTTTCCTGAAACAGAAAATCAAGATGGAAAATTATTTTATCTCCAAAAAGTTTCAGTTTTGGCAAACTGATCAACTTCACCCCAGAAAGTAAGAAAGAAAGAAAGAAAAAAAAAAAGAAAGTTAGGAAAGAAAGGAAGAGAAGAAAGGAAGAAAGAAAAAATGTAGGAAAGAAATGAAAAAAGAAATAAAGAAGGGAAGAGAGAAAGACAAGCAAACTATTCTTGAAAAGCTCCGTGAGTAGGACTGTTCCTATCATGAGCTATTGAAGAATTGCACTTGGTGGAAACACATGTGAATGTCCTGAAAATCCCTTTGACAGCTCCTGATCTCCAAAGCAAAAGCCAGCAAAGCTTGATCTCTGATTAAATACCACCTAATGGCATGGGAAAGATTTCAGAGTACAGAAGCTCTCTGTCCACCGTGGTCTTTCTGTCATCAAAGGGTGTCAAACAGCAATTTTTAATTGGTCCAGTCTTCTGGTTGGATGTTTTTAAGAACTGTTACTAGTTTAACAATTCAGAGACAGATGTTACGAAGGAATTTTAGGTTTTGATTTTCACTGTGGGGTTGTTGTATTTGTTGCTCCAGCTTTGGGCTCTTGGTGTGCCAGCCTGTATAAAGACAGCACCAAAGTCCCAGCCCAGCCCAGTGGTGTGTGTTGCCCCACTGCAGAATAGCCTTCCTAGTCCAGCAGTTTAATCCTGAGCCTGTCTAACATTGTAGACTGCAAGATGAGGAAGGAAAAGAATATTTTTAAGAGTTTCTAGTGATGCATTTTCTATTTAAAACATAAGATGTGTACGTGTGAAAGAAAATTTGGAATATATGAAAGAAAATGAGGTACCACAAGGGATGCAGAGGTCCTGTTTTTGAGTCATACTGTATGTGGAAAGAAGTAAGACTACTCATCCAAAAATCACTTTTTAGTGGGAGAGTGTTGCTTCCTACAGCATGTTCTTCCCCCTCTGGTTTCCATCACAACCCAGGGGAGACCTGGGAGCCTCCCACCTCATCTTTGGCTGTAATCACTGCTGCTCGCAGTGTGGCTGGATGGCTTTTGCTTTGGTGCTCTCCTTTTGTTTTAAAGATGCGTAAACTGAGGGTTGAGTCAAAGAAATGTCTCAGCAGTGGAGTTGCCTGTAGGGTAGAATTAATTGCCCATGTCGGTGGTCTCTCCCAGTTTATCTGATGGAAAAGATACTCAGGGGCTAATTTGATCATGGTTTTATCTTCACAGTTGCAGTCACCTTTGTGTTTTCCAGTAGTAACTGGGACCCAAGGGGATGTCAGCCTTAGACAGCTGGCATGCTCCTTGCAGCTGTCCCTTTCGCCCCAAACCCAGTTTCACTCCTCTCAAGGATGAAGACCGGAGGGTGCAAAGAGATGGTAGTAGGTGGTGTGTTGTTTATCAAAAAGGTGACGAGTTGATGGGATCCTGGAATGATTTTGCAGCATCAGCATCTTTTTTTTTATTGGGATCAGAGAAGAGAGCAAACACCTAGAGTCCAATCCAAGCTCTGCTGCTCAGAGCAGACTTTGTTTCAGACCCACTTCTGATTCACCAGCTCCCTGCTGTCCTTTATCCTTAAAAAGGTTTTATTTGAGCATCTGCCTTTCTCCACACCCAGTTCCCCATGTTGACTTCTGCCATAGACACGGCAGATAGGGAAGAGAGCAGAGGTGTTGTTCAGCCCTTCCCTCAAGAACTGCAGTAAAGATTCCACTCCCAGGCACCTTAGTAACATTCCTGTTAAAAATTACTAAGATAAAGATTTATTTTGAGGTAATAGAGTACAACCACCCCACCCAAATTTCCGTTAATATTGTACACATCTTGCAAAAAAGCTCTTTGCTTGTTCTGACCACACCTGTTGTACATGTAAGCAGGGGGGGCTCTGTTAGTATCAAAGAGATCTCTTACCTACCTGGACAGCCCAAGTGTGACAGATACGACAGAGGTAATAATTTTTTTCAGATCACTAGCACCTAAATGCCATGCACTTACACTCTATAAACCACCTCCAGTTTTTTTCCTATTCACTGTGATGGATGAAACAGTGCCCAAGGTCTGGCTTCAAATTCAAGAAATGTGGGGGAAATGCTGTCTTGAAATCTGAGTAAAGCAAATTTTTCTCGTAGCTTAAATGTTACCTAATGTGTAATTTTACTTTTTTTTCATTTGATTATTTTTTTTAATATTTTGTTTTGTTTTCATGTAGGCAGTGTTGATATGATTAGTTGGAGTTACTTGAGGTGAGCATTTTAACAAATGTGAGCAGTATTATCAACATGCTAGACCGACTTTGATATTGTGACCCTTTTTGACAGCAGTGATCAAACAGGCTTGTTCTTCACAGTACCAGTCAGAGACGTGGCAGGGGAGTTACAGATTAAAACTTACTGATTAAAACACAGGTGCGACTTGGAGTTGCTGTTCATTGCACACAGGACAGGAGAACCTGCGTCACCCCTACAAGGATGGGCAAGAGCTTCCAGTTAGCTCTGAGAAACAGAACACAGTTTGGTGTTAATTAACTTGTGGATAGAAAAGAATGAATTCATGGAATCATAAGAATAGTTTAGGTTGGAAGAAACTCTTCATGAACATGTAATCCAACCCACTGTCATGGACAGGATCATCTCTCCCTACACCAGGTTGCCCAAGGCCCTCTCCAACCTGACCTTGAATACTTCCAGGGATGGGGCATCCACAACTTCTCTTGGTAGTCTTACCACCTGGTGCTTTTCCAAAATAGCATCCCTGGCGGCTTTTGGTGGCAGAGGCAGTGACACCTGTGTTGCTGGGGCATGGGCAGCATCCCCTGGTGTTTGTATCCTTTGTGTGGTCCTTGGTTCTTTCTGAGACTGATCATCTGGAGGTGGAGGAGATGGCCTAGAGGTCTTGCGTGGGCTCCCAGCATTGTCTGTGTGAGGGAGATTTGTGTTTAGCTCTGAGGAGTTGTCAGGCTGTAATTGCTCAATCCATCTCACATAGCAAAAGCCTCATGCTCAGAGGTCTCTGGCAAGGTGTCAGACCAGTAAAGTGTTTCTAAATGTCAGCCAGCTGCTAGCAGTGGGAAGGAGCCAGCGATGAGCTGGGGCAGGGCAGACGAGCCTGTGCTTTGGAATAACAGTCCCATCCACTGTTCCTTTCCAGGATTTAGCACAAAACTGAGTTGAAAAATTACACATTTTTCCAGGGACAAGCTTTCTGCTGCCCTGTGGTGATATCTTCCAAAACATTTGGGACCTTCATTTCTACAGATTTCATTTTGCATCCTCGTGGTGTGTCCAAGGACGGAGCTCTGAGACCCAAGGTTGGAAACATAGGTACTCAGGAGGAGTATGAATGGGAAAAAGTCCCAAAACAACAGGAAGCATGCTTGAGGAAATACAGCTTGTGTTGCCAAAAGGCTTGATAACAATGTATTGTGAATGCAAAGCACCTCCGAACCTTTGAGCTGTTCAGAGTTTGCATGGAAAACTGGAAATGTCTTTATACAGGGATGTTGGTTCTTGTCGCTTTTGTGCTGTTCTGACAAATGTGCTGCATATGGAAAATGCTGATGACATCAAACCAGAGAAGTTTGTTTTACACCTAGGTTTTAATGTGGACCAGGAGGCTGGATCCTGAACTGTCAGCATCAAATGAAGGCTGGCAAAGATGTCACTGATGTGCTGGCAGTTAGTACTTTTCTGCTAGCAAACAGGCATTAGGAAGTGGTCAAACTCAACCATAAAAAGCCATTTACTTGGGGAGATGATTATTTTCATTATGCTTTTTTGGTTGTTTGTCTAAGACTAAGAAAAAAATCAAGAAAAGAAGCATTCTGCAAATTTTCACAGAATCATTAAGGTTGGAAAAGGCCTCCAAGATCATTAAATCCAACTGTCAACCCATTACCACTATGAAATACTGTCTTTAACACACACTTGAATATTTCTACGCATTTCTTTCATTTCTAAAATAATTCAGAATAATTTTGAAAAGGAATTTGCAATTGTAGAAACAAAAGTCAGGAAGAAGTGATATTATTGTAAGCAACATTAAGCACACAGGTTTGACCTCAACAAAATGCCACTTGCATAGCTCAGATTATTTTCTGTCATTCATTCTTGAATGATATTTTCTGAAGATTTGTATTTCCAACGAAATTACCTGTGGTGTGTGGCCAACTTGATTTGAAATGACAGAGTAATTCACACTGCTGTTCTGACTCTGTGTTGTTAGGGGACAGTTGGTCCGGATCCAGCAACTAGAAGGTGAGGCTGGGGCAGCACCATGCCTGGATTATAGAATCATTGAATGGCTTGGGTTGAAAGGGACCTCAAAGATCATCTAGTTCCCACCCGCCTGGCGTGGGCAGGGTTGCCAATCACTAGATTAAGCACCAGATCAGGCTCTACTATCCCTCGATGCTTTTCCCTTGCATCCCATACTGTGCTCTGTGCCACCAGGCAGGCAGAAAGTGCTTTGGTGTTGGCTTATCTGCGTGAGTTTCACACCTGGACAGTGGGGCTGAGGCTGTCATGGGATAGCCACGGACTCAGACTGGGTAGATCTTTCTCGGAGTCATTATTTCATATTTTCATCTGCCCTCGTGCCCCTGTGCTTGAGGAAATGGGCTCTGATGGGTTGATGGCTCCCTAAGATGAGCCAGGAAGCAGCCAGACAGCGTACTGTTTGGACTTTCCCACCTGTCCATGTCTCTCTCTGCTCCTTTGTGGCGTACGGGTGAGCTTTCTTCATATTACCTGACAAATGCAATGAGAATACACTGCATTACAAGGTGGATTTATTAAAAAAAAAAGTATTTCCTGAAGTTCCTGGGAGTTTCTTTTATTAGTCTATCACATAGATTTGATTTTATCCACATTCCAAGTTGGCTAGGACCAAAGTCTTTCTTCCAATTTTGCAATACAAATAAGATATACCCCAGGAGGAAAACAAATGTATTGATTTTCCTTCTTTCCAGAATGCAAGAAAATAATGAACACAGTTAATTGCAGTGGATTAGTCCCAGGATATTTTATTTCAGTTCATACAACTTAGAGGACTAAGCTCTGCTCTTCCTTAATGACCATGGAGTCGCACTGGAACCACTCCTGCACTTAGAACCCAGCACGAAGGAACCTGCCTCACTTTTGATCTTGCCTGAGAAATGCAATTTTGCATTTTCTCTGCATTGTATGCCACTGTGTATTGCAAGTTCGCTGCAGAATTAAGTTATCTTAGCATGTCCAAGGGTATTTTACATGAGAACAAGGGTTTACATAGGAAGCAGGAGGAAGTAGGAAGGAAGCAGGAGAAATCCAGACTGCAGATAAGACCCAGTAGCTTAAGGTAGCTTAACCTGCTGATAACAGATAAAGGTAGGCACAGGCACAGTGAAGTTCAACCCCATTAAACTGTTGGTGCATCATAGCTGATCAGGGCTGGGCACTTAAACTCCACATCTTAAGTTCTCAGGAATTGTTCCTTGGTCCAATGCCAAAACGACCTGTTTGCAGATATGTGAATGGCAAGGTCACAGTGAGTTGTGTTGATAAAACCGGGTCTGGTTGCACGTTGCTTCTCTGCAATAAGTTAAATTGACCAGTACAAATAGTATAGGGAGATGAAACAACTCCTCTAGAGTGGGGGTTGCAGGCACTTAGCCCAGGGCCAGGTCTCACATCAGCAGCTAACATAGGGCCGCAGCTAACATAGGGCTGGCTGCTACTTCGGCACTGCCCCACTCTTCTTGCACGGTGCGTGGTCTCAGATGCAGTAGAAGCCTTAGTGCAAGGAAGAAAGAAAATCCTGATCTCCGGGTTCGATCTAATTTGTGTTAAGAACAGAAAAAAATGGGCCTCATCCAAGTCACAGCAAAGCCAATGAAAACTTTTTCTATTCATTTCAGCATGCCTTTTCCTCAGGCCCTAAATCATATTTATAGTCCCGAGAGCCTTTCTGTCAGGATATATTTATATATATATTTTCCTACTCTGAGTGCCCATAGGAAACACGAGCATTCCTAAGTAAACGGAAATAGTCAGAATTAAAATAGAGTGTGCGGTGTGCGTTTCCACGCTGGAGAAGGGCCGTGGGAGTTCTGCTCTTTTCTCACCTTCACCCCGTGCTATAACGGCTGGTATGGTTACAGTTTGTCACTGCAGTTCACTGCATAAATACAGCATTTTATTTTTTTTTAATTCTAAATATAAGTTTAACCATAGATGAGTTAAAAAAAAACGTTGTGAAATGGGTGTTTGTTTTTGAGGCTGCAATTGTGTTCTTTTCTGAACAATACCCCATTTTATGGGCTTTTCCAAGAAGGTCCCCTCCCTCTTCCACTTAAAAGTAACTGAAGAGCAGCAACTGTGTTGACAAACAGTGATTTGGCTCAACATTAACAGCAGGAGGAGTTCAGCCAGCCAACATTGCAGCTTTTGAATTATCCGGCCCATAAATGGAGAATCAGTTTGTTTCTGGGAGCTGGCACTTCCTGGGGAGGTTGGGGGCTGTGTTTTTGTTTAGACTAGCAACTGCATCCATACCAGTAAAGCAAACAGATTTGGGACCGCTCTCTGGCATGGAGACCAACTGGTGTGGACAGGGCTGTTAAAATCCCATTCCTACTCTCCAAGGCATGGTGACCTCATCCCCAGTGCCTTTTGGAATGTGAATCCCAAGCTGTACCCAGGGAGGTCTCTGGTTAGCACCAAAGCTCACCACAGGTCCCTTCAAAATATTCATTTTAGAAACAGGCACACAGGATTGGTCTCTGCAGTGTAATTCACTGCCTGAGCAGCCTGGGTTAATAAAGCCTTTCGTTATCCAGGTTGACCTGCTTGTCAGCCTTGGTTGCATTTGTTTGGTCCAGGCAGCAAATAAATCTCAGGGCATTTGGCAAGCAGCAACTAACTAGGTGGCACGCACTGCCCATCACGGAGGAGAAACTTGGAGCAGAGCAGGGGTTCACAACCATGATCGAAGCTCCTGCTTTCAGCTTTGGCTTTACAGAACTCGGTAAATATTTAAACAACACCTCTGAAAAACTGTGCTGTATCTATGTCCAGCCCTTTGGAAAAACAGTTTGGCCTTTAGGGTATCCCTGCAGATCCCCAAGTGAAGAGGCAGCAACCTCTTTCCTTTTTGTGAAGGAGTGTGGGGGGGGTGAGAGGGGGTGAAATGGAAGGGAGCCTACAAGGATTAGTTTAATATGGGAATTTCTGACAGATAACAGTTGCTGTTTTGCTCTTTCTTTGCTGGCTGGATGCCTGAAGCTAAGTCCACAAGACTTTGTTTGCTGGGCTTTTGCTTTTTCACAAACTGCCCGTATTCTAATGCAGACTCTTCTCCAATGTTTTTCCTTTTTTTTTTTTTTCTTTTAGTTAAGAGAATGCTGATTAAGCGATGACACTTCAGAGGCCTTTTTTTTTTTTTTTGCAAAGATCTAAATTTTAAAAAGCCACAAGACATCTTCTTCCCATGAAACAGTGGTGTTGTGGGAGGAAGGATCCATTATTCAGCTTTTAAAGACTTGGTGCTTGTTTAAATCCCCCATCTGGGCTGTTCAGCAACCCCTACTCCCTGCCTCTCTGCCTGGCTGGGATCTCAGGGGAGCCTCAGAAATCAAAAGCTGGCTGTACCTAGCCTACCTTGGCAGTAAGACGGAAAATAACAATAATCCATGCAAAACAAAGGCCATTTATCCTTTAACTTCCTCCGTCTGTCCCAGAATATATGAGCTATTCTTGCTTAGCTTTCTCTGAACTACAAATCCAGCCAGAATGCTTAGGAAATGAAGCCTGTTGGGGGAGAAAGAGAAAGGAACGAACTCTTATTCCTTCCTGTCCTTCCCTCCTCTGTCTGGCGCTTTTTGTTCAGCTGGATCATGTTATGCATACTTGGCTTATCTGGTGGCTATCAAGGTCAGCCTAAGGGAATAAGGTGTTTCATTGCTATTCAAATGACTGACCTGTAATTCTAACAGGGCCAGAGAGCTGTGGCTGACTCAATATAAAGGGGCTCAACGTCCACAGGTCGATGTTCTACCCTTTTGGAAATTTCAGCCTGAAACTCCTTGGTATGCATTTAGGGCAGCTGAAGTCATAGCTGGTGCTTTGTTGAGGGCTCAAGTTTTGGGATGGGCAGTGAAAAGCATGGAAACTGACATTTGTTTTTCTCTTTTTCTATGTGTGTGTCTCCAGGCTGCGAACTGCTCTATATGGCTTAAATGGACATCAAAGTATGTTTCTCAGCTGGAATATACATCCCCTAATGATCTGATCCTTGGTGAACTGTCTACAAGGAAAGAAAGAACACGGTCTGCTTTTTACAGTTTGGGTCCTGCACAGAAGACCTGGAATGTGAAAGGATAAGGATCTGTCTTTGTTGAAGCCATAGTGGGAGAGATTTCCAAGCACCGTGAATAGGGAAAAGAAATACCCAGCTCTGCCTTTTTTTTAAGCCATTCTGGGAAAAACGAATCTTTTTCCCCTATGGACAGAGGTACTGCAATTGTAGGTATAGCCTAGGCCCCAGGTGGTGAGCAGCCCCGAGAGGACTAGCAGCAGCCTGTCTGTGTTGCCTTAGCTTTCCCCCCACGTCGTGCTCCACCAGCACCAAGATGGTCACTGTCAGGAAAAGGAACGTGAAGGTCTTCACATTCGCCTTCGTGCTCATCACAGTGACGTCGTTCCTGCTGAACTACAAGCAGCAGGTGACCATGACCACTTGGGATCCTAGATACATCATCACTCAGTTTTCTGAGCAAGTCCGAAAACTCATCAAATTTCCTAGGAGGCCGTGTAGCTGTAGCACCTGTATTTCCGAGCTGGGACATTCCCTCTGGTTCGACCAGAGGTTTAACTCAACTATGCAACCTTTCCTGACCTCACAAAATGCCTTGATCCCAGAGGACAACTACAGGTGGTGGCTGGTAAGTGGAAGGTGTGCTGGTGGGGAGGCGGCCTGCCCTTGGTGTGTTGAGATTTAGGACCTCGGGTGATGATGAACAGCTGGTGGGAGGGAATTCCTGCTGTAAATATTTGTGGTCCCAGTTGATGAGGCAGTCAGAATAGGGAGAAAATGAGTGTTTTTGCTGATGTTTACCACGCAGGTACTTGTTGCATGTGTTCGTTGGCTGCGAGTTAAGAAAATCAGCCTTTCGGAACATGTTCAGAGGAGGGCCACAAAAATGGTCCAAGGGCTGGAACACCTTCCCTACGTGGACAGGCTGAGAAAGCTGGGGCTGTTCAGCCTGTAGAAGACAAGGTTCCAGGGAGACCCAAGAGCGGCTTTTTGATATCTGAAGCAGGGCAATAAGAGAGAAGGGGACAGATTCTTTAACAGGATCTGTTGTGACAGGACAAGGAGAAACAGTGTCAAACTAAAAGAGGGGAGATTTTGACAGGATATAAGGAAAAATTTTTTATAATAAATGTGGTGAGCAGTGCAGCATGTTGCCCTGAGAGCTGGTGGATGCCCCATCCATGTAAACATCCTAGGTAAGGCTGGATAGGGCTCTGAGCAACCTGATCTAGCTGTAGGTGTCCCTGTTCAGTGCAGGAGAGTTGGATTAAATGACCTTTAAAGGTCCCTTCCAACTCAAATGATTCTATGAAATTCCCTGTGGGAGCTAGGGATTTGCGAATCTCAGTATTAACTCCCTTCTTGTTGGGAGGAAACTCCCTTCTTGTTGCAAGAAGAATTTGTAATGCAGCTTGTTGCACTTCGGGTGGTAAAAAAGGCCTTCTGCCTTTTTGTTGAGGCAGCAAAGCAAACTTATTGGGAAGTGTGTGAATCGTTTGGGGCTCTCCCAAGTGTAAGACTTGCAAATACTTAGCAGGATTAAACAGAAAATGATTCATTCCATGTGTATGAGCACAGGCTGCATTGTTGCTGATGACGTAAAACAGGTCTGCAAGGCACACAGGTACACTGGGTCACGGGAGGGAGCAGTTCATATGTATCCTTAGGACTGGGTGGTGCAAAGAGCTGGATCTCAACATCATGAAAGCCAGTAGATACCTTGTTCTAGAAGCATAGGAAAGAAGATGGTGTTTCCTGATGGTTTGTCTAATTGAATCCCCTTTTGTGTTTTCTTGAAATGAGATCTTGCATTAAATGAGTTGCTGATGGCCCCTGCTGCCCAGCTGCTAAAGCACAGTTTCTGGCTGGTTTCATAATGAGTTGCCTCCCTGTTTGTCACAAAAAAAATAGTTTCACAGAGCTTTTCTTGGAACACACAGCTGCCTACAACCTGGTCTCCCGTGCACAGCCCTTAATGTGGAATTAAAGTGGACATTCATATACACGTTGGAGGGGTTCAGGTCTCGGAGGAGGTGTCAGGTACTGTA
Source organism: Centrocercus urophasianus (assembly GCF_019232065.1). Taxonomy (NCBI): domain Eukaryota; kingdom Metazoa; phylum Chordata; class Aves; order Galliformes; family Phasianidae; genus Centrocercus; species Centrocercus urophasianus. The sequence continues at coordinate 6,560,359 of NW_024884253.1, forward strand.
GAAACAAGGCTGAATCTGATTTATCACTTTTCACTCCATTCCCTCTTGCATTTTCTGGTGGAAAATAGCTGCCAGTAAACTGCAATATTCAACTGTTACATAAAATATATCCTCATTTTATGAAAAAGCCCACTTTGAGGCTATTAGTCTCATATTCCAACTCTTTCATCCTTTCACCTGCCCTTTTGCCATGACAGCTGTTTCCAGTCACCCGTGTGTTTTCTTGCTACCCTCATATGCTCTTCCTTCTGGTCCCCCTATTTCTCATGTGGGTTGTTCTCATCTGGGAAGATGACGGGCTGAAGTTCTGCACTCAGACCCATCTTTGATTTAAACACAAGGCTTGGATGCATTCTCTCTTTAAAATAAAAGTTGAAAAAAAGGAAGAAAACTTGGGACTTTCAGTACTAAGTTTCTGATTCTCCTTCTTGTAGTGAAACTGAAAGAAAAAGCACGAATATCTAACATCAGTTCAACTCGAAACAGACATTTGGAGAGGAGGGTTCTTTTTCAGCTAAATGAAGAGAGTCTTATCCCAAAGCTTTTTTTTTTTTTTTTTTTTTTCCCCTAAATTTTCAGATCTAACTCTATTTTTACTGTTTTCCTTCATTTTTTAAATTCAGGTCAAGTTCAAAGGGAATACACTATTTCAGAACACAAAATCAAAGCAACTTTTTCTTAGATGGAAGATTTCTACACTTTTTCCACCATTGTTTTTCAGTCAGAACTTACCTTCAGCCAGAACATGTGAAATGTTTTGGTGACACGTAAAATTGCATTGTTTAGAGGAAATCAGCCCCGCACCGAAAACACTTGTCGTAATCTAATGTTAAATGGTGGAGGAGCCCTGCAGCTCCTGTTTGCAACCAGTCTGAGCAGCCCTTTCTGAGACAGTTCCTTCTGCAGTTGGTGTATCCCAGGTGCATCCTGGGTGAGCCCCATTTCTGCTGTTCAGTTTTAGTCTCATTTTTCAAGTTTATTCAGTGATTTCTGCCAGTCTTAAAGAAAACATTGCTTGTGGCCACATTTTATGGTTGCTTGGTTTGCTAAGTCAGTGATTGGTGACTTTTCACTATACCTGTACTTAAAAGATGAAGCACAAGGAGAAATTGCTTGTTGTTACTTCATTTCAAGAAATCTTGCAGGACAGACTCCAGACAGTGCAATGCTTTCATTACCCTGTAACTGAGGGGAGGGTGATTCTGCTGGAACTCTTGTATAAGGCTGTGCCTCTGGTATAATGGGAAGACAAAGGTGATATGAGCTAAATACATGGAGAGCCCTTGCTGGACATGTTGCTCTGTCAAGCTTAGCCCACCCTCCCTTCTTATAAACCCTGTTTCTAAAGTTATGAATAGGGGTTATTCAGACATGTGGGGCCAAAGGACACGGCGGTTTTGCTTGCTTGCAACTCTTTGCATGGTTATCAGTCTCCTTCATGGCGTATTTGTGGAATATACAACCTGCTTGGTGGTATGTGGCCTTTTGGAGGGGAAATGCTCTTGCTATGTGTGAAGGTCTAAAAATCTGCCTGGTTGTGTCTTTGTTCACAGAAACAAGAAGCTTTTTTGTACAGCTGTTACTTTTTGTTTGCTTAAATTCACCTAGGAGATAAACCTTCCCTTGATTTAGTCATCCTTCCTTCCCTCCTCTCCTCTCCTCTCCTCTCCTCTCCTCTCCTCTCCTCTCCTCTCCTCTCCTCTCCTCTCCTCTCCTCTCCTCACCTCTCCTCTCCTCTCCTCTCCTCTCCTCTCCTCTCCTCTCC
>NW_024884253.1:6562357-6656991 GCF_019232065.1 Centrocercus urophasianus
CTTCTCTTCTCTTCTCCATGTGTCCCTCTGTCTTTCTGTCCATTTGCATTTACTCATCTTGTATTTCAGGGATTGACAAAGTCTCTCTGGAAGTTGTCACCTTATACAATGTGCTGCATTTATCCCTATTATCTGTCCCATTGTCCTGAACAACAGGCTCACTTTCAAGTTTTCTGTTGATCTATGACAGTAGCCCATATATAAGGAACTGGGACAAAAAAAAAAAGAATACATGCTGTAACATGGCATAGCATTTATTTATAGTTCTCTTGTTTTGTCCTGAAAGTTTTTCTTCATTGTTTTTAATGATCAGAGAGTATAAAAAATGCAAGAATGAAACTTGCTATTCTAAATTCCAAATAACTCCACTCAAGCTGATGGATTAAAGTTTATCATAAAGTATTAAAGTTTAAACTTATTGAAGTTTATAGTAAGTAAAATCAGGCTCAGAGTTCTCTGGCAATCTTATCTGCTGCACAGAGTTCATAAACTTTCACATTCTAACATGTTTTATCTTGAGTTTTATGATGCTCAGCTCTTAGGGACATTTGATTAGCATATCTAAAAGAAAATGCCAGCTTTTAGGTCTTGTGGCTGTAAGAAAAAGTGTAATGTATGGCTTAAAGATTTTCTCAGCAGACTGTGAATAAAAGGGCATCCCCATCACGTGCATGTGGAAGCTGCTCTTATTTTTAAGGCAGTATCAGAGATACCTGGCACCTGAGTCATGCATTTTGAATGCTCTTTGTAGAAAATTTATCCAAATACTTTGATCACAAGAAATCTTTAAAACTGGGACACCGTGATGCTTGAAATGCAGTACCAAGGGCTCAACGCCTCGAAGGCAGCACGTTCCCTTCAGAAGGTAGAGCTAAATGCAGTCCCAGTGGCTGTACATACTCGGTGTGACCTCGTGTCATCCTGCTTGGGTGCAAGCCCAGTGTTCAGACCAGCCTTGGACATATAGAGAGAAAGAGCCTGACCTTGTGTTTCCCCTTGTCCCTGCCAGCAGTGTCTTGTATGTCCAGCTGGATAGCACCAGGTTCTCCTGCGGCGAGGATAGATGGATTTGAAAGTGCTTTGAACCTGCAGTCCCTCTGAACAGCAGGCTCAGTTTTGCTGAGCTGCAGGCATCCCGCAGCCAGAAACACAAGCACACAGAGCGGGCAGAGGTAGGGTCTTTTTGCTCTTGTGGAGGTGGCTTGAACCAGCCGTGGAAGCTGGAAATCATACAATTTGGCATGCACACATTACTGAGTGCTATTTGCATAAAAAATGCACATTACATTTATATTTGAAAATACGTATTTTATGACAGACACAAATCATTACATAAACCCAACCCAAACCCTTGAAAGGCCCTATATTCTTCCCCTAAATCTTTTTGATGCATAGTAATTGCAGGACATTAAGTATAACAATAATAATGTCATATTTTCCAGACCAAGGAGACATTTTTAAAATTGATGGTCTTCTTTTAACCTTTCCTTCGGTCTGCAAAATGGAGATTACCTGCATTTGCCCCATCAGGCTGTTGCTAGGATTAATCTTTGTACAATGTCTTATGACTGGAATGTGCTGCCTGAGTGTTAATGCCTCCAAACTGTTGCAGCAAGGCAATTAGTAGCTGTGCAAAAGAGGTTCTCATGGGGCTTAAGTCTCTATCTTTTAAAGACAGTTTGAAAAAAGGGAAAACACTGAAAAAGAGTATTTCTGCACTTACTTTCCTAGGCTGCCTGTCAGTGTTCTTGCCAAAGGGCTGTCCCTGATGTGCTGCCAGGCCCACACTTATGGCTTTCCACCACTTAGGTTGTATACTGACCCAGGCGTGACACATTTCCACCTACATTCAGGTTAAGCAGGATATTTTCTACATGCTAATATATTGGGATTTTGAAGGTGTGTCTAATATAATGCAGTGCCAAACTTAGAATCAGGAAATCATTAAGGTTGGAAAAGACCACACATCTAGTCCAACCATCAACCCATCCCTACCATGCCCACTAAACCATGTCACTCAGTGGCACATCTACATGGTTCTTGAAGGCTTCCAGGGATGTAATTCCACCACGTCCCTGGGTGGTTTGTTCCAATTCATTACCACTCTTTTGGAGGAGAAATTTTTCCTAGTATCCAATCTGAACTATCCAAATTGCCCATGGGTGCAGGGTGCACAAGCACCAGCAGGTTTTCCCTTCTAGACTCTTTGATTTCATTGCCACTGCTCCAAGCTTTTAGCTCTGAGCAGGCTTGATTGAATTCACATCCTCCCCTTGCATTCCCTTAGTTAGTTTTGAGTACTGCTTCTTAGCAATACTTGGTACCATTACTGGTGGTGTGATGGTACCAGAGAGCCTAGGGAAGCCTTCCGAGATACAAAAACAGGAAATCCAAAGGTTTCTGGTCTCTTATTCTCAGAGGGCTAGAGACTGAAGTGTTTTGAGATATTTGATATGTGGACACAAGTCAGGTAAAGATTCCTTTTGGAATTGGGCAAGAGATTAAACTGCACCGTTAGATAAGGCTGTTGATTGCAAAGACTTTGGAGAAGACCAGTGACTTCACCAAGGACACACGGTTCAGGTATTTCAGTGTATTTAAGCCAGCAGCTATATTCATAGATATATCCCTGGCACACACCTACAGCACTTGGAGAGAACATCACATCTCAGCAGAGCTCCAAGCGGGCATTATGCTGCCATCTGCACTGCCAGGGTTTACATGGCTCTGCTTTGCATGACGGGGATGGACTTAGGTTCCTCACAGTTTTCATTTATGGGAAATGCCAAACTGGTGGTAGATTGTTAAAATGACAACACTACTCAAAAAAAAAACAAACCCCAAAAACAAATATTTGGCATGGGAAAGTGAACTATAATTGGCTTGTAATTATAAAGCTATCAAAATAGACATTTTCAAGAAGTCAAATAATCATTGTGAAATAAGGAACTTGGCTGCATATTACGTCTGAAGTTTTAAAAGAGATCTGCCTTGAAGTTAAACAACTGTATTTCCTGTTCTGCTTTGTACTGCTGAAAAGTCAAAGACTAGACAATTGAAGATTAGTCCTGGTCTTGAAAAACAGAGTCCAATCAGATTATCACTGAGGATATAAAAACAGCACCTTTAATGAGGGACTGGTGTTTTCCTGGATGGAGTTAAGCAAAAAGTCCTCCTTCTACTTACGGTCTTTGCAGTCTGTAAAGCCAGTCCTAATCTCAGCTGGAAAAATTCTGTATAACAGAGATTTTAGGACAGTGGTATCCTGCCTTCTGGCTGGGCTTGGTGAGCACATTTTAACATGATTGCAATGCAGGTAGTATAGACTGATAGCAGTGTAACAGAAAGACACTTCAGATCTCAATTCTGTGCCTGTCCATAATGCACCAAAGACGGAAGTGCTACTGCTCATTTCCTTTACTGACGCTATCATTCTGTCTGAAAAGGTAATTTAACATAAAAAGAAGGCTCAGCTGCTTAGGATTTTCTGAAAATTACCTTCTCTATCTGAATTTTGTTGGGCAAAATCAGTTCAAGAAGAAATTTTTATTTTTCCTAGAATGATTACGTTCTTTAAAATGTTTTGAAGCAATGTTTGCTGGTATTCTCTTTCATTTCTTAAAGGCATTTAAAGTCAGTTCAGTCTTTACAGAGAGAGGAGTCTGCAAATGGTGTGTGTGCATGTGTTCAAATAACTCAAAACAAGTTCCTTCTTAAAAAATGGGATTTTTCTGCATTATACCCCTGATGCTGCATTCTGTGACATCTATGAAAAGCCCTCATTTATTTTGAAGGCTGTGCAGGATTAGGCTAACATTAAGTGGTTTGCTTATAGGCCAATTAGTTTTGAGAATTAGGTTAGACTGGGTTCATAAAGAGCATACAAGTTTAGGTATGTGAAGATATGTTGGTAATATCACACACAAAAAAATTTAGGAGAAAATGACTATTTGTGCTTAAACTGCCTGCAGAATACATATGTATGTATATGTAGCAATAATAACTGTTCTTGTCTGTGCATCCTAATTACCTTTTAGCTGTAGGTGCAGCCATTTGATTACTTGGCCTGGCTTTTCTAATGTCCTGCCCTCAGAGTGGGTTGAAGGAATAACACAAAGGGGTGAGTTATTAATGCAGCCAGAAGAAGGCAGTGCCTATTTCAGTGATGCTGTGATTGATGTCATTTCTCAGCACTATCCAATGGACTCAGAGCTGTGGTAGTCCAAGCCCTTCCTCTTGTCTCTGCCAAAACTCAGCATCAGCTGCAAGCCAAGACAATAATGGATGGTAACTTCAGCCCAGCAAGAGTTTTGTGCTGACTTCTTTTAATGAGGACCGCCCTGTGCAATTCATATGTGAGTGTGTAGGTTAGCAATGGTTAGCAGGAAGGTGAAGTTGTTGTCAGTGGGTAGTGGTAGAACAAGAGGGAACGTTTTAAACTAAAAGGAGATTTAGATCAGATGTCAGGGGGAAATTTTTCATTGTGAGGGTGGTGAGGTCCTGGCAGAGGTTGCCTGGAGAAGCTGTGGATACCTCATCCCTGGCAGTGATTCAAGGCCAGGTTGAATGCGGCCTTGGGCAGCCTGTTCTATGGGTGGCAGCCCTGCCCCTGGCAGGAGATTGGAACTAGATGATCATTGAGATCCCTTGCGAGCCAAACCTTTTTATGATTCTATGAATTTGTTAGGTAAGATTTCTTTGGCTCCTTTGTTCTGAGTCCTTGGCCTTGTTTTCCTTTATCTCTGACCTCCATGGACTTGTCGTTCAATTCTGTGCAAATAAGGTTTCTTTACATAGATCTGTGAAGAGACAACACATAATTTTGATGATCAAACAAAATTTGCAGTCATAGTTCTTTATGTGTACGTAGAGAGAGTAGAACAGATTTACAGGTCCTGGTGCAGGTGAGAGAAAAGCGTCAAAACTAAAGCCAGATTACCCCAGGCCATTGCTGGGAGTCGTGGGAAAGGTATTTTTCTTCCCTCCCTCCCTCCCTGTATTTCCTTGCCCTGAGCTTGCAGAGCAGGGCAAAGCCTTTTGGCGGATGTTGTCTTAGATCCATTCTCCCTTAGAGAGCTTTCTATCCTACGTGTGAGCAGGTGACACCACGGGTGTGGGCAGTGATTTGTGTCAGCATGCCAGCACTCCCAACCTTTTTAGCAGCCCTCAGAGAGCAGATTCCCAGAAAGGGAGTGAGTGTAACATCACCTGCCCTGCACCTTGCCGCTGCCTTCACCGTCTGGCCATTGTTTGCACCACGCACCACAGGACTGATACAAAGAACTTCCCTCCATGGCAACAGGCACAGTGACCAAGGTCCGGGGTGGTTTTCTTCATCCTTGAGAATTTTTTGTATAGCTTTACATCTCCAGCTCTCAGGGTTAACTCTACTTTTCTGTACTGTATTGCCCTAGCGTCTGGCTAGTCCAGAATAACAGAAGTGAAAACTCACTGTCCCACTTCTGGCATATGCCAAAACTTGAGGGAAGGGTGTCCATGGCTACTCTTGCCGGCTTGGCCCTAATTCTGTACTCCATCGGGTTCCCTTAGACTGTTTTGTCCTTCCTAGGAGAGTTAAAAGTAATCTTATACGTGTCTTAACAGAAGATATCTGGTCCAAAGCAGTATGAGGCTTTTAGACTTCAGAAGGACTTTAATTGTGCTGGGGTCAGCCTTGAGGAGAATGTGTGATCTGTTCCACTATGGCTAAATAGAGACCGGGGATGTGAGGCTGTTAATGGAAAAGGAGGAGAAAAGGGAAAGCAAGTTAAAAAATAATTGGGAAAGGGTTTTCCATGTTTTTCCTTCACTTTTGAAGCTCCCACCTGGAGCCTTGTAGCGTACACTATGGGAGACAGTGTCTGCAGCAGCATGAGCTAAGGTGGTCTTTGAGAAGACATTTGAAGCCATGTCTCACGCACAGAGAAGCTGGCTATACTGGTACAGTGGTAACCTGGAGTAATTTTTCTCCCTCACAGAAACTGCAAGGAGAGAAATCTCCGAAGAATATTAATGATACTCTCAAGGAATTGTTTGGGATCATTCCTGGGGACGGGGACCCACTGCAGGAGCGGGGCACTTTCTCATGCAGACGGTGTGCCGTCGTGGGCAACTCCGGCAACCTTCGTCAGTCTCAGTATGGCCAAGATATTGACTCCCATGACTTTGTGCTCAGGTAAGCAGGCACCACTTCAGCTCCAGAGGTCTCTGTTGTTTGAAGATTCACTGCTATTTTCTGGGACAAGAGAGCAAAAAAGATTTCAAGGACTACCTAGTGAAATCGGGTGCTCAGGTTCTCTCTAAGCTACAGGAATATAAATTATGTGTGTTAAAGATATGACTTCTTGTTTTAGTCCAGAAGGAAAACATGACCTGTCCTGGATTTAGGTATGTGTTGATACTGTAACTTATTCTGCACTGTTCAAAACTGCTTGTGTTTTAAAAAAATGCCTGAAAAAATGATAATTTTGGGTAAACATTCTCTCTCTAGCTAGGGCTGACAAAGGATATTTTGCACACATAACTGACTGTATCAGATCTTTCTTTCTTGCACTTGTTCACTTCTAAGCAGTGGTAGGTTGAGAAGGCTCCTGTGCAGAGAGGAGACAGCTTTATGGCTAGAGCCACTTCATTAGGGGACGTATCAACTCTGTCTTTTGTGACAGTGAGCATTGTCTATTTTTTCCTGCTGAAAGACAAGGAGACATGAGGTAGGCAGAGAGAACCTCCCAGAAGGCAATCAAGATATCTGGGCTAAGTTCACTTTGCCAAGGTTTTACAGGGAGCTCTCTTGACCACAGTAGTCCAACACATTCTCCAACTCTACACCACAGCTGGCTGTGCAGCACAATTCAGGGAGCCTTGGGGGCAGATCAGAAGGCCTTGAATGGAGAAACTACTACTGGAAATACAGTGTGTGAAATTACTCTCTCAGAATGCAATGTTTAGCTGGAAGCAGTTGAAAGTGAGTCAACAGAAGATCAGCGCTATTGAACTGCTAGGCCACCTTAAGCCTCTCTATTTTTGACGCGGCTTGGATACCTAGATGTGTTTGGTAAGTTATTTCAAGGATTGCTTCCTTCATTTGCGTGCAGCGAACAAATATCTTCCCAGAGGCAGTCAGCCAACCAGATCTTCTCATACATGAAGGGAAGAGCCCCCCACCTTAATCCCATGGGTTGTAAATGCTTGGCAGTGGAAGTGCATTTATGCTTAACTCTTTGTTCCTTGCTTTGGAGACCACCCAATTCCTGTGTGGACTTTCTTACCTTGCCTGGCCTATGTTTCCAAAATTCTTATAGAAAAGCCTGGCAGCCTTTGCTGGAATGAAAATTGAATTTTTTTTCATAGTAATTAAGGGGATGTGTCCCCCCCTCTGTAGCTATGCATCCCTGGCAAAGGGAAACTCTCTGTGATTTCGAATTTATCATGGCTGTCTCTGACTTCAAGAATAGAATCATATAACCCTTAGAGTTGGAAGGGACCTTCAAAGATCACGGTCCAGTCCCCTTGCTGTGAACAGGGACATCCACAGCTAGATCAGGTTGCCCAGAGCCTGATCCAGCCTCACCTTGAAAGTCTTTAGGGACAGGGCATCTGCCACTTTTTTGAGCAGCCTGTTCCAGTGCCTCACCCCCTCACTGAGAAAGACTTTTTTCTTACATGTGACTTCTAATTTAGCTGTCTCAAGCTGGATCTGAATTAATGGCACAAGGTTTTAGGATTTGTTGAAGAACCTTGTGCAGAGGAGGTGACCCATCCATGTGCTAATCCAACAAATGAAATCTCCGGTGATCTGGTAATTCACTTTCACATGCTCTGGCAATAGATCCAAGTGTAGAAAAGAGCCTGAGGTGACACCCTCCTTTCCATACACTGTATGCCAGCTCACTTTTGCTTTGCTGTGAGTTTTTTTGACTAAGTGAAATCCCAGTCCTTTCTGTTGAGACTGTGTATGATTGCTGCCTTTGTATCCATAATTAAGACACAATGCTTGGCTTTGTGTTCACAGAAAACATGCCATGTATAACGTACTTCAGATTGACTGATCTCAAGATAGAAGTGTAGGAATTCTTACTCTTTGTGTAGTATTTTTATGCATTACAGTGAGGATCCTTAAAGCTGGAAAAGAAGAGAATTCAGCAACAAGTCCACACAGGATGTTCTACCTATGTTAATAACTCCCTTTGAGGAAATTAGAAGAAATTTAACTGATTCACCTGAGGGAGCACTGCAAAATGCAACTTGGCTTAAATTTGCTAGAGTTTGTTTCCCTGTTAGCAGTGGCAACAGCAGTATGTTATCCAGCAATGTATGATGCTGACCATCATTTCCTCAGCTACATCCTTCTTTGTCCTCCTGCCAGGAGATGAGCTTCTGTCTCTACAGGAGACTTCTCTGGGCAACAGACAAACTTATTTTGCTCAGAGCTGACTTTAGAGTTTCTGTTGGTATTGTACTGTACCATGGAGATATGCAAGGCCAGCCACACCGTAGGGTTCTCTGATCTTCAGACTGGATATAAAGCAGGTATTATCAGGCTTTGAAGCTGGTTTTGTAGTGCTCCTTGTTCCCTAGGTAGATTATCAAAGTTGTGAAAATGAAGGGTTTGGCAGCAGATCCTGCATTTGCCACTGAGAATTTGGTGCTTTCTCATGAAAGGACCCCAAGGAGTATTTGCTGCTTCTCATCACAAATAGTGGTTTGTTACTTACACCCCAGACATCCAAATACACCTGTACAAAGGAGGCAAACTGTGTGAAGTTTAGTTGGGCAGTAATTTTCTCACTTGCAAGAGGTGTAATTAATACATTGATTAGGGTGAGAGGATATGTGTCCTTATTGGCCCATGGCTCTGTTGACTAGCTCTCTGCTGACCATAAAGGGGACCCAGGGACATGCTCAGAGAGACACCTTTGCAGACAAACCCAACTGTACACTAAAGCCTATCCTTTGTTTGCTTTTAATTTATGCACCATGAAGGTCACTTAAGCTGCCTGGGGATCTCTACACCTGAAGAGCCTACATGCAGCACTCTCTTTAGCCATGGGAACTTTTTCCTGCCACTTCAAGCTAGAAGAATCACATTTGCACCTATTTCATTTCCAACTTTCTCACTCGCTTACTTCTTATTTTTGGGCTGTAGAATGAACCGGGCACCCACCATTGGTTACGAATCAGATGTTGGGAGCAAGACCACCCACCACTTTGTTTATCCTGAGAGCTACAGAGAGCTGGCAGAAAATGTGAGCATGATTGTGATCCCCTTCAAAACCCTGGACCTGCGCTGGATTGTCACCGCTCTCACCACAGGCACTATCAACTTGTAAGTAAGGGCAGTACCAAGCGGACAGGCTGAAGGATGGGTGTCTATGAACTTGAACTTTCTGTCTGGTGTTATTTTAATTTCCTGCTGGGAAATTGTCTCCAGTCCAGGTGCTCTGGGACAAATCCATATCAGATTTCAAATGTACAGTGGAGGTCAGACATGTCATGGGATCAGATCTGTAGCTAATTGCAGGGCTGAGATCTGAGGGTGTCTTCAGGATGGGTTGCAGCAGAGAAGAGAGATGGAAAATGAAAACTTGGCTATACTTATCAGCTGTTACCTGAACAGTTTTGGTCCTTTCTAGATTTTTCAGCAGAGGAAGAACAATCCTGCCTCCATTCTCAAGAAAATCAATTCTTCCTCCTTCACTCACAGCTACATGGCTAAGGACAGAGGAAGAGCTGGAAATGGCTCATCCTGCCCTGACTGCTCAATTCAGCTCCCCACCAGCTTGTTTGTGTCCTCCTTTGTCCTGGGATTCAGTGCCTGGGTCTGGCCAGAGACACAGAATCACAGAACCATGGAATGGTTTGGGTTGAAAGGGATCTTAAAGCCTACCCAGTTCCTACCCTCTGCCATGGTCAGGGTTGCCACTCATCACATCAGGCTGCCCAGGGCCCCATCCAACCTGACCTTCAACATCTCCCAGGATGAGGCATTTGCAGCTTCTCTGGGCAGCCTGTACCTCACTACATTGATAATGAAGAATTTCATTCTAACGTCTACCCTCATTCAGTTTGAAACCCTTGTCTTGTCACTACATGCCCTTGTAAAATGTCCCTCTTCAGATGTCCTGTAAGCCCCAGTCATCCCCATGGCCACCTCTGGACCCACTCCAAGAGGCCCACGTCCTTCTTGTGCTGGTGGCTCCTGCAGCGTTCCAGATGGAGTCTCATGAGAGCAGAGGTGGGGTCTCACATCCACCCAGAATGGATTTTCAGAGAGAACAAACAAGTAATTGTGCCAAGTGAAGAAGAAGCAAATCTCTCTTCACCTATCCTGGGTCTTTCAGTGGGGAGTAGCGGTGATGCAAGAGGTAGTATTTGGGTTTGGTGTAGATGAAGACAGGGAGTTACCCTGTGCATCCTTGACTAGTTTTTTCCTTCTCCTTTTCCCATTCATGCCCTGCTCCCCGAATTTGTCTCAGATAACCCTGCTGAACTTCTGCTCAGTTTTGCCACATCTTTGCTCTGTCAGTATGAAGGTGTCTCAGGATATCATGGCATGTGGTAACTGACAGCCATACAGAGGAGGCAACATTGTTTTGTGCAGCACTTGTGTGACTTGGCCTTAAATTAACACATTTTACCTGGCAATAATGTGCCACAATGATGTTTGTTCTCTCTTTCTTCTTTATGAGTGCTTTCAGATTGAAGTGCATTTTTGGCAGCACTAGAATTAGAAGTGTGAACAAATTGTATGTTTTTTTCTGGATGCTTGCTAGCAGATTCTCTATTCCGATAAAATGGCTTTTCTTAATCCAGAGAATGAAATATGTGATATTTGTATCAATATCACATGATTGAGGTTATCTGCTGGATGTAAACTTTTCGATGGGACAAAAAATAGTTTTAATTCTTTTTTTTATATATTTTCCTCTTAGCAAATGCATTTTTTATTTTCTTCACTTTTCATTAGGATTCTCTTAATTAGTAACAAATGTGATTTTGTTTCTTTTTAGCTTTTTCTTTGTCACCAGCAGTTAGTGTGTCCAGTCATAAGTTGTCTCAAAAAAATCCATTTTCAACAGTCATACCTCAGATAAATCAACCCACTTACAGAATCAGCTAAGAAATATCACTGACCTTTTTTGCAAGGCTTAATTCTTTTATTTCGTAAGTTATATTGATTAAAACAAGATTGAAAAACTCTGGCCTGAAGCCTGGATCCAAATCCCATCAGGAAGCAACGGAAGGATTCCAGCTGCTTTCAGTGGCCTTTGAATGAAGCCCCTTGATACATCTTTGTCAAATACATGTCTGTGCTAGGAAGAGGAGCTTGCTGGGGGCCAGTCTGTAGAGTCATTGAATCATTAAGATTGTAAAAGAACACTAAGATCATTTAGTCCAACCATCGACCATCATGCGTTGCTGCTAGCGTCACCCATCCATGTTTCCATCACTGTCACTGCTCTGTGCCCAAACTGCAAAGCCATCCTATGTTCTGTGGAGTATTTACCTTTCAGAGGTCACAGCGAGTGGGTTGCAGTGAGAGGTAAAAGTTGAGTGAGTCCTAGCCTGGCTGGAACATATAATTGCTTAACTACTAGTCAATAACAGGAATTAGAAATCAGCACGTTAAGGGAAAAATATCCCTGCTTAGTAAGTTGCAGGATATATATATTTATAATTAGATTGTATTAATAGGCTTGTAAGCAGCTGGTGTAAATCAGTATGTATTTATCACATGGAAGAAATAACAGTATTTTAAGATTTTTGCCATAGCAGGGCAATTGCATAATTAATTAGTTGGCACATGCTGCATAATAAAACCAGACAATCATAAGCACACAAATCATAACAATACATTAAACGGAATTTTAGACCAATGGTATAAACCTCTGAGGAGGCATTAATCATAATATCAGATATAGTGTGTAAGGAAACTGCTGAGAGTACATTGTGGAAGAGAGGGAGGATCAAATAGGAATAAAACCCATCTGAAATTTGATATTTTGAAAGAGAAGAAGTGTTCAACTCCTTACTGCATGTGTATGGCCATTATGTGTCTCACACAGGCTGCATAGTGTCAGCCAAACTCAGGTTAACAGCACTCATACTTAAAAGAAAAGGTAGGCATCACTGTTGGTTGGGCTTTTATGCAGTGATTTATTTTCTGTGTTCCATTCAAACGAAATAATAAACTCTTAAGGCTCAAATCTGTGAGTTAGCTTGCTCACCTCCCAGCAGCATTACCATAGAACCATGGAATGGCTTGGGTTGGAATGGGCCCCCAAGGATCACTACAGGCAGGCAGGCAGGGCCACCAACATCCAGATTATATTATTAATTTACTATTATTATATTATTTTATAATATAATATTTAAATTGTTTATTTTATATTTCATACTTCTTTTTTTTTTTACTGTCCAAAATAAAAGCCAAACAGCAGATATTCCTATAATTGATGGCTTATTGATTCTTTCAGACTTCTACCACTTGATTGATGGACGTCCTATTACAGTGTAGGTCTCTAGGACTATTCTATTTGCTAAAAAATCACAAGCATTCTGGCTGCTCAGCAGCCCAGATTTTATGTAAGTTTAACAGTTGGGGTCTCCATTTGACTTCAAGCACTCTGCCAGTACTCTATGCAGTTGTATGAGATTCTTCAGGACTTGGGTATTGCTTCTAAAAAAATGTATCTCATATAAGCAAGACTAACTTATCACATGACAAGAGCTACAGGAGTCTTGAGGGTGGATTAGAGCTGTCTGCCAGTATTATCTTGAACACTTGTACTGGACCTGGCCACATGCCTATGAAATGGTCTCCTTGTTTCCTCTACATCACTGTCACCTTTCTGGAAAAGACTGACTGTTTATTCATGTAATAGTGAGATTTTGTCAACAAGGAAGCCCTTTCTGTCCTCTTAAGCACAGAAAGGTTTGTCAAGCTTGCTTCTCACGATCAAGGTCAGACATGGGAAACAGGTGCAGGGGCAGATTTGCTGACGGCAGACTGAGAAGTCTGCCTGGATGTCCCTTTCTCCATTAGCACTGACAAACTCTGTGCATGTCTATTGTGTCACACCTGCAGGGACTGCAACCCACCTGTCCCCTCTCCTATTACATCAAGCCCAGAGTAGACATCTCAGGTCAGAGTGCCCAAAAGTAGTTCAGGAAATGAGAACATTGCCATTTTCACCACTGGATTACCAAAAATCACACATAAAATGTTTAGATGATGCTAATGGAAGGCTCTCAACCTCTGTGCAATAAGTATACAGGACATGTTTTGAGATACGCTCCAATTAGAAGGCCAGTTCAACAGATTTTCTCACTTGACACAACCTTGTTTCATTCAACCTTGGTTAGATTTTTTTTCAGCACTCGTGATGAGCTGTGCAGTCTCAGCATGTGCTGTTCATGGGACACAGAGCAGAAAAGACTTTTTTGTTTCAAGACATGACTCGTGATTTCAAGCCAGTCATAAGCTATGATCTGAAAGGTTTACACTGGGGAACTTCTGGCAGCCATCTGCATCCCCCTGGGAGGCAGGGAATAGCCTGGTGGTGAGGGGCTGTGTATTGGGATGCCCGAGTTGCAAATAACTGCAGAAATGAGCTCTGCTACCACCTTCTCTGAAAATAATACAGCAGCTACTAGTAATAGGAGGGGAAAGGTCTCCCCCTGATGGGGAATTTCTGCCATGAAATTACATGAAACCATGTTACCAGCGTGCAAAAGCTGCAAAAGTAATGGTCCAAGAATTAGAAGTCATGATCTCTGTGTCATAGTAACTGTGTAGTAATATGCTCCACTACATCCTTGATGTTCCAGTGTCAATAATTACCTTGAAAATTAAAAAAAAGTAATGCCTTTCTATAAGCCTTGCTTCAATAAAAGCTCAGATTATTTTTTTTCATGCTCTATTACTTAATTGCGGCCTCATTTTCCAACCACTTTCTGAACTTGTTACTTTCAAATTATTTGAATGTATTACTTTATGTGAAGTACATTCATTCTCCCTTTGGAAATACATTTTTTTATGTTGTGCTGGGTTTTCACTAACGTTGGTTGTTGTTGCTTTTGGTTTTTTTTCTTTTACCAGCACATATGTTCCTGTTCCACGGAAGATCAAAGTCAAAAAGGAAAAGGTGAGCAGTGCTCATTTGTTAATTTGTTCTGCTGGTCCATCTGTAGATCATCAGGAGACTGCAAGAATCCAAGAAAGTCTTTAACATCCATGAAAGTAGTGACCAAAATACACTCTTTTTAGAAGACTTAGATAAAAGTTTTAGTTCCTTCGTGCTGCTTAGGGATTATGCACTAAATAGTGATCAGCAAACTGACTTTTTTTCCCAAGTACGCTGTGATTTAACAGACCCTATTGCTGGGGGCAGGATTTCCAATGGAGCAAGATGACTGTTCCCATGCTGGACCTTTAGCCATCATGCACAGTCTGTTGTTGTAGCTGTACGATCTGAGGACATAAGCAAGGCAGGCTGTGTAAAGGGAAGTTAAAGACATTTCATCTTCCACAGACTTTCCAACAACATGGAAGTCTTGTTCCAGCAACTTTTGAAGAAGCTGGTTTTCAGAGAAGCTTAGAGCTCTCAGTCTCTCAAGGAGTGGCACAGTATGTTGTCAGTCCCAGAGGATTACGATCACAAATTAGAGTGCATCCTTCATTCACCAGATTGGGTTTTGCCAAGGATTTCAGATGAGGCCTTTAACCACTATCAGTTTGTATCACTCTACTTCAACTGTGGACCTATGTGGGGTATTAAATAATCAGCTCACTTCTACCTGTGGTGATGGACACATAACTTCTGCAAAACCCTTGTGAGTTAGACTGTGGCAGGTTGTCAAAGCAGTGTCACAATTGTGTAGCACCAGCCTAGCCGTGGGCTGGGGATATTCAGGAGCTTCCCAAATGAGAGAGACAAGAAGTATGTATTTCGTATCACAATGTGTGAACCTAAGCACCATTTGAGAAGCAATTACACACAGATAAAATATCAGCAATTAACCCCTGACTTTGTAAAAGAAAAAGCCCTGCAGCTAACCAGATAGCAGTGAAACACTGTCACTCTAATTCCAAACGCAGCATGGAGGGAAAAGCCTCTCTTTTCCTGATTCAGTACAAGAAGGTTGAAAACAAGGGCTCTCACCAGTCTTTGGAGTCACTGTTTCTCCAGCAAATCATACATCAGACTGTTATCTCCTGAGGAAATTATGGGGTCATCTAATGGAAACAATCATTTAGAACTGATGTATGATTTGCTGGAGAAAAAAAAAGAAGAAAAAGAAATAGAAGAACAGAAAAATAATTTGTTTGGGAAACAGGAGAAATGCAGCTGATGCTCCCTGATAGGATTCCTGATAGTTTATACCTACCCTCGGGTTTGCTTTGACCTATAAATATGGACACCAAGACACGGTTGCCATACATTGCAGAAGATATGGATGCTGATACTGCCCTCAAATACAGCATGTAATCTTACATTTTCTTTGAAAAGGCCTCAGACTCCCCAGAGCTCTCCTGCACTACGGCAGGATGCTGCAGGGAGAGCTGAATGCCTAATTTTCTTTTTCTTGCACAGAATCATACCCATTGGTTTCAGGAGGAATTACTTGGGCTTTATGTTAGTGTGATCAAGTGGGATTCTGAGTCTGACAAAGGAGTAGATATGCGCAATTGCACATAGAAAATATGGATTATGCTTAACTATGGGACTTTATGTTTCCCTTTCACTTGTTGTATGGGAACTGCTGAGTCACGGCCAGAACTTGTGATTGATCACCTGAGGCGAGCAATGAGTCAGCCATGGGAGCACAGGTGAAGGCAATTCCCCTGTGCTGCTGGAAGGGGTGGAGCCTGGCTGCACCTCTCCTAGACCCATTTAAGAGCTGACTGCCAGGGGGAAGGATCTCTTCTGGAGATCCACTCCACTGGAGTTTCGTAAGTGAGCCCAGGGTATGGGTAAGCATCCTTATCTTTTCTGTTTTCTGCTTTGGTGTAATAGCTATGTAGCCAAGCTCTCTGCTATAATATAACATCTGTATATTCATTGATTGTATATTTGTCCTTAAAGATTACTTATTATCCCTTTCTTTCCTATCCTGGTGTCATTATAGGGATGAAATGCTACAGTTTGTTTTGTTGTTTTTTTTTTTTTTCCCCCAGGTGTTTTAGTAATGAATCTCTCTCTCCAATTTTGCCTAGATTCTGATTTACAATCCATCTTTTATCAAATACGTCTATGAAAACTGGCTTCAGAATCATGGGAGATACCCTTCCACAGGCCTTCTTTCTGTGGTATTTGCACTCCATGTATGCGATGAGGTAAAGTCTGGCTACATGTGGATGTATAGGTTTTAAATAAGATGTACCGCACTGAGGTGCCAAAATCATGCCCTGACCTTTATTTGCCACCTTCTGTGCCTTTTGCTTCTTCAGATAGATTCAAAGTCCTCAGTAACATTCAGATATGCTTGGGTGACCAGTTGCTGTTTCTTTTAATGGTAGAATCATAGAATCACAAGATTAGAAAGGACCTACAAGATCATCTAGTCCAACCATCTACCCATTACCATTGCTACCCCAAGCCACTAAACCATATCTCGTAGCTCCTCATCCAGACACCTCTTGAATACTGCTAGGGATGGCAACTCCACCACCTCCCTGGACAGCCATTCTGTTGCCT
This sequence comes from Centrocercus urophasianus, assembly GCF_019232065.1. Taxonomy (NCBI): domain Eukaryota; kingdom Metazoa; phylum Chordata; class Aves; order Galliformes; family Phasianidae; genus Centrocercus; species Centrocercus urophasianus. The sequence goes on from NW_024884253.1 coordinate 6,579,058, forward strand.
GACCACTCTGAGAGAAACAGTTCTTTCTTATGCCTTAAGGGTTTAAAATGCCTTTCAGAGAAATTTAACTGAGCATAAAAGATGGTAGTCCATTTGGAATTAAAAGATGTATAAATATGGATTGTGTCTACATCTACAATTAGTTGTGTATCCATCTCATCAGTGGAAGTCCAGAGTATATTGTCTGACTTCAGGCACCTGCAGTCGTTGGCAGTGCCCTGAATATGCCCTGTACCTCCAGATGACAGTTCAGAAGAGTGGGAGTCTCTTGGTCCTGTGTGATATCTGCCCTTCTTGAGTAGATGTCAAGTACTCAAGAACGTCTCAAGTAGCACTTATGTTTGGGCAATTGCATTGAGGTCTTAACTACTTAGTCCCTGGAGTCAAGAGGCAGACCAACCATTTGGTAATACATCTGGGGAGCAGGATTGCTCCCTGAGCTCAAGGATTGCTGCCTAGTTCTCCAAGTGCTCAAGCACACCCATTTAGATATCTGAATCTTAAACATAATCCCACTGGAATAATTTTATTTACCAACTCCTACATAATCAATTTGGAAAATACAAATTACTTATTTTCAAATCCTTTTCTGTTCCCAGGCTTGTGAATTTGAACAGTAAATGCCTCTATTCCATGAGTATGAGGAAATTTCCTTGATTGGGTAATGTGAGGTGATGCAAGTATGAGCTTGGTAGCAAAAGGAGAAGAAGAAGAAAAAAAAAACAAAACAAAACAAAACAAAAAAAAAAAACAGTGCTGGCAAAATCATTGGCCTAGACACAGCTCTGCTGATTAAAGAGAGCTTGTGTCTCAGTCTTTATTGCTTGGAGGGGTGTTGACAGTATGCTGACAATAATACTCCTAATGATACTGGCAGAAACTGTACCATGGCAAGGCAGATAGGATGGGCAGGTTCGGTGGATATTGGTTTCTGTCAAGTAGGCAATGAGCAAACTCATTTTAGATAAGATTTGAACTTATGACCAGAGGAGACATGCATAGCCACTGATGAGTGAGCAGCTGGGAGAGGAGAGGCCACAGGAGTATACACAAACAAAAAGCATAATGCCCATCTGACTCTGGATCAGAAGTGACTGCGGGGCAGACACTTTGCAGAGGATTTTATTTGGAAGACAAGGACAAACTGAAGACTTTTCTACTCTTTTCTACTCTCAGCACAGCTTAGGGTGTAATGAGCATTGATTAGGCCATGGGCCATTATCCTGTGGTGGCACCATCTCAGTCAGTAGAACATCTTGGTATAGCAAAGAGGTCCTCAGGTGGTGATGTCTATAGATGTACTGATAACCAAGAAAAAGCTTTCAATATTTCAGATGACCAGTTGCTTTCCATGCCATATCACTAGTTCTTTTATTTCCTAGGTGAATGTGTATGGTTTTGGAGCAGACAGCAGAGGACACTGGCATCACTACTGGGAAAACAACGCTTCAGCTGGGGCTTTCCGACAGACAGGTGTCCATGATGGGGATTTTGAGTTCAATGTAACTTTGACTCTTGCCTCCATTGAAAAAATTAAATTTTTCAAGGGCAGATGACCCTAGCCACAGGGACAAGTAGGGGCTGCAATTTCCAACATGCAGCAGCACAAAGCTCAGTGAAGATGATCTGGATGTCAGCCAGGTTTGAAGGTGTGAATCTGGAATGGATTCGGAGTGCTGCAATGCTCACCACAGGGAGCTCAGCTGAGGACCAGCTTCAATGCTGCACTTGACTTGCTATCTATAGATAGCTGGGAACTACCGATCAGTTGTGGGAATAAATGACATCCTGACTCACTCCTTAGGCTCTACGGATTGATTCCTGAATTACTGGTGAAAGATCTACCTGTTGCAATTTGGGGAAACTTGGGCGCAGGAACTGCTGTTTGTATGTCCGTTCTTTGCTTGAGTAAGGCAAGAAATCCTTGAAGAACATGGGAAATGTCTTCTAGGATTTGACACCTACAGTAGCTCTGAACATCATAGTAAGAATTACCTCAAAGTAATGAATTCAGTTCTGCTGTTAGTCTTTTCAAATTCTCTTCTGTTTCCTCTTTTACTTCTGGTTTCATGCACTATAAAGCAAAAACGTGATGAAGTTGCCTGGAGTACTAACTGTTTCTACCATAGCCACATTTTGCATTGATGGCAGCTAGGAAATGCAGATCAAATCACCTATGATCATATCTTATTTATTATTGCTTCCTATACAGCCATAGTAAGAAAAAAAAAAAAAAAAGAATATTGAAAACTCCAGAAAAAAAGAATAAAAATAAAAGAAAAACTAAGGCCTTTTTAGCCTATTTAACTGTCTTGTTTAGTTACACATAACTTTTTTAATTTTTTTTTGTGAAAATTACTCCAAAATGCTTATTTTTATTTAATCAGTTTAAGGTGGAAAGTGGACTGTTTTCTCTTTCAGTCGTTTACATGTGCCTTTTATATTGTGCAAAGATTTGATTTTTTTTTTTTAATGGTGACAAATGGTATTTTTCTTTTTTTTTTTTTTTAATAAAGGGGAGGGAAATTAACCGAAGTGTAGCCTCCAAGTGGTATACTTTTGTAGTTGAAACTAAGAATAATATCTCCTATATTGTACTTAAGCATACACAAACAAGGCTAATTTTTAAAGGTAGCTTTTACCTTTTTTATGGGAAAATATCCAAATGTTCCAAGGAATCTTTTCCTCTTATTTTTTTACAAATTTAGAAAGTGGTATCTCTTTACAACGTCTACATTTGAAATGCAAGTGATAGCATGGGTTGGAATATAAGATAGTGACACAGTAGTGATGAATCCCTTGCACAGTGGCAACATCTATGAAGACATGATCTACGCAAACTGATCCTATGGTGTAAGCCAGACTTGATGTGTGTTGCTCAGGAGTGAATGCATTATTGGCAGAGCTTAAGGAGATGAGGGAAGTGACAGTGGTGATTTTACATCTTCAGATTTGTCTGGATTCAGAGAATGAAGTTCAGGTTCTCAAGAGTGGAGAACTGTGGGTTTTGCTTCCCAAAATAATGAAAATAGAATTTACGGATTGTTGACCAATTTTCAGCTGTGCTGAAACCAATGGAGTTCTTGCCACAGACTTCAATGGACTTCAGATTGGGCCTGGAAAAAAGCAGTGTCTTTCATTTCTAATGGATTACAGTGTTTGGAATTTGAGGTAATTCAGAAATTGTATCTAAATGACCTGTCTTTCGTGCACCAGTTGCCACTGCACGTCCTAGTGCATAGGCGTTTTGGTGTGAGCTCAGTGAAAGCCTAGCCCTGCAACTGGTGATGTGCTTCAGTCCAAGATTTGTCCCCCTGGCCGGCTTTTAATAGTGTGCTCCCCTCCAAGGCAGCAGTTCATGGCATAATGACACAGTCAGATGGAATATACGTGTTTCACCAAGATGAACTCCTTTACCCACATGACTATTACTGGGCTTAAAGCATGAAAGGAGCCGTGGATGCCAAACAAGGAACTAAACTGTCTTTGTTGTACACATATAACTCTTCAGTTTAGCAATAGGGAAAGGGCTGGATTTTCAAATCTTCATTATGAGACCTGTTCATGATCCTTATGTCAAGAAGTCCTCTCCCAGCATGCTGGCCATCACAACTACTCAGCTGCGTGTCACAGGTGGAGCAAATTCAACATGCTTAATGTTTCTACCTGAATCTTGTTTATTTTAATAATTTCCACTATTTAAATTGTTAATATGCTTCTGGAAAGATGTCACACTAATATTAGTCAAGCAAAGAAACTTTAAGAGGAAAAAATTCCTATGGAAGACTCCAACATTATCTTCACCCTCTGACTGGATTCTGGAGATTATTTTTAAATCATCAGTTTGAAATATTACGATTTATTTTCTTATTGTTTTCTTCTCTCAGATGTCAGTAATGGGAACATTTCATTACTATTCCAGTCATTTTCAGAAAGGTATGGAAGAGAGTTGTGGCTTGGTACTATTTCCCATTGATTATTTTACTACAAGTGGCAGCTTGCAGTCAAGAAAAGTGATATAAAAAAAAAAATCAGCTATCTTCTAGCCTGTATTATTTTAAAAAGTTTCCTGTTGCTGCTCAATTAAATTTCCAACTTTTCCCTGGATATTCTGCTTCTGACAGCACATACAAAGCTCTTGGCTCGTACTGTTCTGGATAGATTTAAAGTCTTCATGTGACAACCTGCAATTTGCATTTTTCTTGCCAACTGCAGGTAGTAATATGTACCACTGAGGTCCATTTTTCAGAGCAGGAGGAGAGTAGAGGGTGGACCTTACAAGCTGTAGGATGAAGGATAGTCCACACCATTGCATTTCTGTTCCAGAGGAACTTTCTGTCGAGTTCTGTATGTGACTGACTGCTCATCGTTCAAATGCCTTTGGAATAAACAGGTACCAACAGATGATGCTGGAAGAAGAATTCATTCCCACTGTCAATGGAAGACTGTCTGTCTTCCTGCTATAAATTTTCTAGTTTTATTTTGTTTAAAAGAAGTTGCTAAATCAACATATGAAGACATCAAACTCTTGAACTGTGTTTACCACCCCTGAAAATTCTCTGAAGCACTCCTTGAATGTGTTGTGTTCTTAACCAAAGCCAAATGTCTTGAGCACTTTTTTTCTCTCATGAACACATTTTCTTCCAACTTTTTCTGGCTACATAATTGAATCCGATAATCATTTTCTTGTTATTTTGTTTCGTTTGCTGTGTTGGTGGGCAGTCTCAATCATTCTTTGATGTTTTATTTATTTAATTTTTCAGTATGATATGAATCAAAATAAATTTTTTACTGTTATCAAGTCAAAGGTGATTTTCTCTGTCTGTACTTTATCTTTTCCCCACAGTATTTCCGTTGTTTCCTAGGACCTCCTCTGACCTGTAACAGTGCAAGATGGAAGCATTCCATGTTCTCATGACGCAGTTTTCTTCTCCCATGAAGAAAACTGCTACAGTCATGATGTTTGCAAATCGTTCCTCACTCCCAGAGTAAAGTTGAAAACAGCAAAACTTCAAGGTTTTGAATTGAAGGTTCCCACATTCTTCAGCAAGTTTAGCATTCTGAATCCTAAGTTCCCCTAAATGGCTTCCTAATGTGCAAGAAGCTGCATTTGGGTCTCCCACACTGACCTGTAGGTAAAGCTCACTTCTCAATCTCCTTTAGGTATCTCTAGGTCTTACATCCACCTGATCCCAGTCCTTCAGTAACTCAGTAATTTCCCAATTCCTCCTCTCCAACTGTCCTCACAGTCACTCACAGAATAGGCTGTTCCTTAGCAGAAGGTCTTACAGCCATCAAAAGATAACTAGGCTCCCAACCTGTTATAGCAAAATCCCTTGCCTGTGGCTCTTGCTTAGCTTGGCCTCACACCATGCTAAAGGTTGATGCTGCTGAGGGAAGTTACTGAGATTAGAGGTTCTCTATTGGCCAGCCTCTAAGCCCACATGAAACCTACCAACACCAGCATAAAGTTTCTGGAATGTTAACTCTAAATGCTTCTTTATGTCACCGTTACTCAAACTTTAAAGCTGTTGGGAGCTTTTAAGCAAAAAACTGCAATGGTAAAGCAGTTGTCAGTGTGGCTAGTCTTGTCTTTCAGGAGCATCTTGAAAATTAATGTATCTATCTAGCCTGCTGAAAAGGAGAACAGTCCCACCATTAACTAACCAAATGTGTGAGGTGGGGTCTCACAACCAGTGCAGACCTCTCTCCAAACACATAGGCATAGCATACCCGAACATGTAGGGATGTGCCTTTGGTCTGTTGGAGTCCACAATTAGGTGGAAGGATCTGCTCGTGCATTTGGCACCATATTAATGCCTGCTTCTGAATACCACATTGTTCTTAACGGATTTCATTTGTGCTTGGGTTTTGCTGGCACCAAAATTACTCTAAAGGGTAGAAGGAGGTGCCATCAGAGAATGACAGAATTGTAAGGATTGATGAGATCCCTTCTTAGTCTTCTCTGGTCTGAACAGTCCCAGGTCTCAGCCTTCCTCCTCTGTCATACTTAGCAAGGCAAAATAAAATGAGGACAGCTTGCCATTCAAAACCATGCTTCATGTCCACTCACAAGAAGTACACTGAAATGCAGATTCCATGCCTAAAGTGATTTTGTCTGGAGGATAATTTATCTTAAGTATATAATCTAAAGACTCCAGGGAACAGTAAGGTATGTAGCAGCAACAAGAGCAACATCTAGACAGATGGACCAACTACAGGAGTTGGACAAAGGCTTTTGTTTATACAATCAACTGAAAAAACAGCTACCTGCAAAGGCAAAATACGGCTTCAGTTCATGGCATGGATTTCTCTGATGGCTCACACTGAGGACAGCAATTAAAGCAAACCAATGAAAAGAAGGAGGACTCTCTTGCCACCTTTAAAATGTGTTCTTACTTGTCTCTCCTGCACTTTCAGTGAGCAGATCTCATTGTTTTCTTATCTTCAGGCAGTGTGAAATAAAACACGTTTCCCTCAGTGGAAAGTTCTCCAAGGTTAGGTTATTTTATGAGGAGGTAAATGTCAATGGTTTAATTTTCTCCTATCGGAAATGTTGCACGTTGTTTTACTCCTTAGTTTCTAAGGCAACATTTGGCTGGCAGATTATAAATATATTCATATAGGAATTTGGCTGGACCTGTGACACTGACACTCCTACTAAGACGTAACATTTCCTAGACCTGTTACTTCTTCCACATGATCAAATATTCCAGTTGTCACATAGCAGGCCCATAGCTGTGCTGTCAGCTGCCTCCCTGTCCACCCAGACAATCAGCAAGAAAATCATCCTGCCCTATGCCACCAACGCTCACAGTGTTCCTCCTGTGAAGTCCAAGCCAAGTGCCAACATCAAGGAACACTTAAAGCAGCTTCTCCCCATCTATTTTCGTTGTGTTCTGATCCTGTTTCTCCTTTGGGTGCTGGAAGACTTGTTAGAATGCATCCTCATGCTCAGACATCAGAGGGTGTGTATGGGTGAGCAAGGGCCCCAGGAGGCTGATGAAGCACTGAGTTTCTGGCTGTGGAATCACAGTCATGGGAGTGGCTGATGACCAGCGGTTCATCATTGGGGATTTTGGAGAGTTGTCTGGCTGACAGACCATGTCATTGAGGGTTTAATTTGAATAGGTAGACAGGGAAATAGAAATAAATGGAAGGTCGATAAATAAAATCAGCAGAACCTCAGAAAACCTTCAGAAACAAAAATGTTTTGACCATTTGTTTTGGTCAGTCAAAGTTGGTAGGCCAGGAGAGAATTAGACTGCTCATGGCTTGGGCAGTGCGTGTTGTTGGAGGTTGACCGTGGGTAGCAGCCAAGCATCCACACATCTGCTCCCTCCTACCAGTGAGATGCATGCGAGAACAGAAAGAGCAAAAGAGAGAAAACTCATGGGCTATGATTAAAGTTTAATCTGTTAAAAGAAGCAGAAATCCAAGCCATGCAAAGGTGGTCACTCAGCATCTCATGCCAGCAGACCAATACCCAGCCAGTGTCCAAGCAACAGCCACCTCAAAAGACAACCCTCCATCTCAGCTTATTGCTGAGGTTGATATTATATGGGATGGAATAACTACTGGCCTGCCCTGGCTGTGTCCCCTCCCAACTCAGCCTCCTCGCTGAGAGGCACAGCAAGAAACAGAAAAGGCTTTGATGCCATGCAAGCACAGTTCAGCAGCAGCCAAAACACTGGTGCTCTATCAACACTCATAGCCATGAATGCATAGCACAGCACTATATAAGCTGCTATGAACAAAGTTGACTCCAACCCAATCAAGCCTTAAGGTTAAAATGGACTCAAGGGTTATAAAGACCTTTCCAGAAGTCTGAGAGAAGGTATTATCGATAACAGGTGAGAGAAACCAAGTCAAAACTGCATCAAGCTAACTCAATTACAACTTATTCCTAATTACTTATCCCACAGATCACCCACTGGAATCAGGTGAAATAACTGCTCATCACTAACAGGAATGACATGATCCAAACTGGAAAGAACTGGGAGTTTCATCAGGAGCAGTGCAACCAGGAGCACTTTGTATGCACTTGCTGAAGTGCTTCTGAAGTTGCAGTGAAATCACTGGTTGCAATTTAATTCTTGTTGAGAGTTTGAGCTTGAGCTTGTGAGAGCTGGAATAATTTTTAAACCACCATTTCCAAAAGCCATGGGCAAGAAGAAATCACTGTTCAATGTGACTGTGTGTGTGGTGTTTCTTTCCCTCCCTGCACTGGTGCAACCTCCTCCCTAAAAGCATGTGCCACTGCAGCAGTGATAGCATACCCCACAGATGCTATTCCTCAAGAACCAAAGGAATTCACAGCTGGTTGCAAGCCTGGCCCATAGCTGCATGACTTCATAGAAACGGGGAGACCCAACGGCATAAGTTAATAAAGATAGAATGTTGTCTTTATTTCCTATCATAAACAAAGGAATGGGAAACATGAGCAAGCACTCATGCAGGTTAATGAGTTTCTGAGCAGTGAAATGTGATTAACTCATTTCAGTCAGAGACAGAGGTCTCAGCACCTCATTAGCTCTTTCATTAACAGTTACAGCTAATATCTGATTAGCATCTCAGTTTAGCCTGTAATGAGTTCTCCATCTTAATGAGGAAGGAGTTTTCCACTGGGTGATGGTGAAAGGAAAAGATAGGAAAGGAGCCCTCTCCTTGCTGTGCTAAGGAGACACCCTGACATCATCTTCACTAGTCCATCTGTCCTCCCTTTGCCCTTGTCACTGTCCATACACTGACAGAGACGTGTGTATGATGTGCCAAGAGCAAGCCCAAGGGAGAAGACCCAGTTCTGGCACCTGAAGAAGAAATCAGCCGAAGTCAGAACAGTCAGGACAGTTCAGGAGGTACTATCTTCCTCCTCGGCTAAATGGAGGCAGTAAGTGACCAGAGGTGTACAAAGAAGGCAGAAGAAAAATTGGGTAAAGATATGAAGCTACAGCTGCTTTCCTATGGAGAGTTCCACACCACACAGCGATTTGCTTTCCAGTAAATTATTTTATTTCCCCACTAGAGAGTGCTATTTTTCCATTCCCAGGAGTACTAGAGTGGCTTCTAGAGAGCGAAGCTCGTTCGTAGCATCGAGGCTGTGATTCATTTACTAGATCTTTCTTTTTAGTCTGCGATGTCTCTGAGAACTGAATGCAGGAGCACTCTGGCAATGAAAGGGACTGGGGAATGCTACAGGCAGGAGTCCTGCAAGGCTCCACACTGTGAGGGTTCACATCAGTGCCGTTGTCTGTGCAGTTTTTCTTTTATGCTCTGAGAGGAGACAACGCACCCAATTATGCATTTGTTGTCTTTAGAAATGATCGTCACTGCAAAAAAAGGAAATTATTTTGCCTTTCAAATTTAATTTCCTGACCACAGGCAAATATTTGGCATTCCTGGTGTTGTAGCAATGCTCAAATCTTTTTAATTGGAGATCTAAAAGACTTTATTTATAGCAGATAACTGCAGACATAAGGGCAGCTTGCTTGTTTCTAACAAGGCTTGTATGCTATGCTACCAATATAATCAACTTGTGCGGTTTGGGATCTTTTTGTTCCCAGGCACAGTAGCCACATGTTAAATGAGAGGCAAATATATTGCAAAAAGCAATCAATGTCACAAATTAATTAGCTGGGTTCAGTGAAAGCAGAAATCCTATCTGGCCCTAGCTGTGCCCTAAAGCCAAGGGATCAGGGAGCACTGGCGGGAGCAGCATGGCCCACTTGGCAGAGCACCCACAAGGACCCAGCACTCCTGGCTCCTGCCTCGGGTTCACTGATGGCTCTGCTGGTGACCACACTAATTCCCATCGGTGTCTGTCTGTGCAGATGTAAAAGCATCTATCCTGGGATGGCACTTGTTGGGGCATGCTGGCATCACTCATTCTGCCCCTGCTGGGGTATGGAGCTGTGTCCTATCCACCTTCTAGGAGGGGATAGTTGTGCCAATCCCAAGAGACCACAGAACAGTAACTTACTGCAGCATTCAGAGACGCAGGTGCCTCATTTCCAGAAGTGTTCAAGGCCAGGTTGCGTGGGGCTGTGAGCAACCTGATGGACTGAGAGATGCCTGTGGCAGAGTTGGGCTAGATGATGTTTAAGGGTTATTTCTAATGCAAACCACTCTCTGATTACAATGTGATACAAAGCTCACCAGCCTGACTTGCAGATGATCCGGTCAGTGTTGCCTGTTGTTGGACATTAGGACATGAGAGTAAACTTCCTCACTAGGAGGATGAGAAGGATCAAACAGAAAATTGATGGGATATCTGTTGCTGGAAAGCTGGATAGACAAAACCATGACTGGTCTGATGCAGCACTGGGGCTTGCCACTGAGATGAGAGATCTTCAGGGAATCCTTCCAGTCTATGCTTCTAGGAAATTCTCGTGAGCATGCAGAATTTTTCTCTTAATTTGCAAGACTGAGTCTGTATTTGGATAGGTTGCCTGTCCAAGGATGGGATAGCTTTGTTGAACCAAAGATACCAAGAGTTTTGAACAGAAGATAAAAACTTTTCCCTAAACAAACCAAGCTCATCAGCTTTGCATACCTGTGTAGGGATGGATACCTATTAGTGTAAGGATGGAGGCAATACATTATTAGCTGGTGATCTTCTCAGCAGGTGGACAACAGCTCCTTTTCTCAGAGGTCAAAGCAATCACATCCATTTACACCAGCCAAAAGCAACACATTGCCTTTTTTAAAATTTTTTTTATTTTTATTTTTTGTCATTGTCTGAACTCTATAAATTTAACTTTCTGCATGTTAATTTGTGGATTAATGGAAATGCCATTTCTGGAAGTACCATGCCCTGGCATCCTCTCCATTCATCCCTTTGAGGTTGTCTTTTATCATGCTTCTGTATATTGCTTAGCACGGGAGGAGATGGGGATGATCAGTTTTGATCTGTTCAAGCATCCAGCAAAGCCTGTCTGCCAGTTAAACATTTTCTGACTCTTAACATGTTCCTAAAATTTGTATCATTTACATGTTGTGCAGCAGGGCAACGGGTTGTCCATAATTATGATAGATGAAAAAATTATTTTCCTTCTCATGGTTAAAGCAGGTGTGTCCTAGATTTTCTGTAATACAGACACGTGCAAAGACATATATATGCATTTATGCAATGTCTGATGTATACTTATCCTTCATTAGTTTTTTTTGCTTGTTTTTAATATGTTGTCCCAATCTTGGTTTTCACCCATAATTTTAGGATTTTGGAAGATTTTTTAAAGCTAGAAGAAAATACCAAATATCTGCTTTTACAACAGGATAAAACCCACTCAGGCAAAGAGAAAATTTTCCTTGGGAAAATTAATCATTTCTAAGGTCTTATTCCCTTTTGAATAAGGGAATCGAATCCTCATTTGTGAAGGAGAAGTGCAGAAGGCTGCTTTAAGCACAAGCTTCACAGATTTCACGCTACAATAAGTCACTCCTGCTCTGTAGAGCAGGCATTAAAAATTATCCAAAAGACATTTCTAAATCTTACCTTGGCTGGACTGTGTCCTTCTCACAGTTACAGATTCTTAGAGCTGATATAACATGTGAATACTTTGCCTTCAGGAAGCAATCACCCTGCAATTCAAGCCTTTCTATTGAAAATTCGTATCAAGATCTCCAGTGACATCAGGCTAAAGCTGCTTATGTGAACTTGGCCTGATCCTGTGTTGGCCTGAATTAATTTTAGAACACGGCACGGAGACTGCTGAAGTCTCTTGGAAATCTTTGCATTTTCTGTAGTGTGTTTGGATTAGCACTGAAGGGTTTGTGCCAGCAAACAGAACAGTTCACAGAATTCCCCTGGCACTGGTACAGTCAGTGCCACATACCAAATACTGCCTGGTGGGAACAGTCGCTGGGAAGTGCTATGATGGGACAAGGAGAAATGGTTTCAAACTGAAAGAGGGGAGATTTTAATTAGAAATGAGGAAAAGGTTTTTACAATAAAGGTGGTGAGGCACTGGAACAGCTTGCCCGGAGATGTGGTGGATGCCCCATCCCTGGGGATATTCAAGATCAGGCTGGTTGGAGCTGTGAGCAACCTGCTATAGCTGTAGGTGTCCCTGTTCATTGCAGGAGAGTTGGACTAGATGACCTTTTGTGATACCTTCCAACTCAAATGATTCTAAGATCTCATGATTCTATGCCTGGACACAGTGCTGGTTGTCCCCTGCCAGAACTGACTGAACAACAGGAGCAGATGTGGGACAGAGCCTTAGTCTGTGCTTTGTTTTGTTTATAAGTATGGGCCCAACATAGTCAAATACTGAGCAATGGAAAAGGCTACTCTGCAGCAAGCAGGTGAAGCCTCCCTGTGTTTCTTGCTCTCACCTGCACCATTCCTCCCCTCAGCACAGCAGGTTCCAACCAGTTTCTGTTAGATTTGGCTCAGAGATCAGGTTTTGCATTTCTCCTCTTCTGTACTAGCATAAGTGATGACAATCAAAGTGTACATGTGTTTGTTTTTCCACTGGAGAGCTGGACTGGAACAATAGCAAGCAATTTATGCTATATATTGTGGAGAAAAAAAGACTCCATGAAATCAGACCCTAGCAAAATAGGAATGAGTTAGGGAAGATACAGTGCATGGATTAAGTACAATACTTGAATGATACAGTACTGGGACTGGTTCTGTTTAATATCCTCATCAGTGACATCAACAGTGGGACTGAGTGCACCCTCAGCAAGTTTGCGGATGACACCAAGCTGTGAGATGTGGCCAACATGCCCAAGAGACAAGATGTCATCCAGAGGGACCTAGACAGTTTTGAGCAGTGGGCCCAGGAGAACTTCACGAGGTTCTACAAAGCCAAATGCAAGTTCTTGGTTCTTTTCACAGCACGTTTAGCTGTAGTGAGACAGCTCTGACATGGTTTGGAGAAAGGAAGGGCAGAGAGCTTAAGTACCCCATCCTATCCATGATTCCATCCATATGTAAATCCATGGCCAATATCAGCCTGACCTCAGGAGGAAGCAACCTGTGCTCCATCTTCTCCCTTCATCTTCTCTTTCTCATGATCTCCACTATGGTCAGACCTGTAAGCTGTCTTATTGCTGACCCTGACTTGAGAGGACATAGTGAACTGAAAGCTGGAAAATACCCTGCTCCATTCCCTGCCACTTGCTCTGTGCAGTAGCCTCAGGAAAGGCTCTCGCTCATCAATTTGTTATTGATCTACAGCAGCTGTAATTGCAGAGATGGAAGCTGCAATCAGAGCAGTGAGAACAACGTAGCATGTTACTCCGAGGTTGTGGTTACCAGAGGAAGCGCATCTCCCACATGGAAGCAGGCGAGATGGTCTAGAGGCCATGTGGTCAGAAACAGTATGTTCAACAACCCATTTCCCACATAGCAAATCATGACTGATTTGCCATTTTCCTCATCCCATACCTTGGTATGTGGGTGTCCCATCCCATTTCTCTTGCACAAAACTAAGAAATCCTTTGAGCCGCTGAGGTCCAAGTGAAAGCCTGGAGGACTAAAAATCTCTGACATTCACATGACATTTAGACAAGAACCTGCTTATCTATGAAGACTTCGCTGACCATGAGATGACCTGGGCAGTCAGAGTGTCATAGAATCACAGAATTACAGAATGGCTTGAGTTGGAAGGGACCCTGAAGATCAATGAGATGAAACGCCCCTGCCATAGGGGTGTTTTAATAACAACAAAAAAACAACAGCAATGGTAACAAAATGATAAAACAGTATATACAAAAAGAAAATCATGTGTTACAGCACTTGGTATAGCCCCAGCTGCTATATCACTTGGAAAACTATTTCATCTCCATCTCTATCCAGGTAGAGCCTGATTTGGTGCAAGACAGCAGGACTGAAGGAAAAGAAGTGAAAAAGAGAGGGAGAAAATCTGTCCCTCTCAACAGCCAAGAGCTGTCAGATTGTATTCCTCATTTTGTGTATTTCCACAAGTAAGGTCTTGAAACAAGGGCAAATCGCAGTGACCACTGCTTGTAAAGAGCCCAGATCTCTTCTTTTCCTAGTAAATGCATGCTTGAGCTAGCACTGCTCTGGTTTGGTTGTTCCAAGGACCTATGGGGGCCAGCAGTAATTGAACTGGAGTATGGTCACAAGCATAATTAACAGATTATACAATCACGCTTCCAGCATACAAACCTCTCCAGCTCTTCATGATCTTGTCCCAGAATGGTAAACAGAGACATAAGACATATGTACAGCCCCATTTGTCATGTCCCTGACCTGCATTTTGATCTTGATCCTCATCTCTTCTCTGCTGAAAGCTAATGAAATTCCAGCATGTGCTTGTTCTGGTTTTCCTCCAAACCCCTGCTCCCTTTACTGAGATGTCCTGAAAATAATTCAGTTAGCAGGAAAATAAACAGGACATTACTCCTGATGGTTTTCAATTGTATTTTCTCTTTCCCTGATGTCAACCTTTGGAAGAGGTGGGTGGGGGAAGAGGAACTGAGAGCCATCAGAGAAGATTTTCTGGCACCAGTGAGCAACCTGTGTGCTGCCAAACTCTTCACTATTGTTCAGCGTGCACCCTGCTGTTTGCCTGAGCCCTGAATAATAGAGCCTTACTGTGAGACTGTTAAAGAAAAAAATTAAAGTTGAGCACAGAGAAGGCAGGTGAAGCAGCAGAATGAACTGGTCCCAGCAAATGCACGTTTTTGCCTTATCTGACAGCTAATAGTGATGACAAAGCATAGGTGTTTTTTAATAGCTGTTGCTTTTTGTTTAGTATTGAGAAGCAATTGGACAACACTCTCAGACATAAAGTTTGAATTTTCAGTGAGCTTGTGTGGAGTGAGAAGTTGGACTTGATGATCCTTTAGGGTCCCTTCCAGCTTGGCATATTCTGTGGTTCTGTGTCTCTAAAAGTGAAGGGTCAGGAGCACAAGTCTTATGATGAGGGAACTGGGATTGTTCTGTCCGGAGAAAAGGAGGCTCAGGGGTTACTGCTCTCTACGACTCCCTTAATTAAGGCTGCAGTAGGGTAGGTGTTGGCCTTTTTTTGCAGACAACAGCAACAGGACAAGCAGGAATGGACTGAAGTTGCACCAGGAGAGGTTCAGGTTGGATATTAGGAAGAATTTCTTGTCAGAAAGAGTGATGAAGTATTGGAACAGGTGGTGGAATCACTGTCTTTGGAGAGCTATGTAGATGTGGCACTAAGGGAAATGGTTTGGTGGGCACAGTGGTGATGGGTAGATGGTTGGACTAGATGATCTTAATGGTCTTTTCCAACATTTATGATTCTATGATTCTAAGTATTAATAGAGACTGAGAAGTAAGTTAAATTCCAAAGTGGACTTGCATCCTTTCAGATTTCATTCACAGGGTAGACTCTAATCCTGGAGACACAGGTGACCTCTGTCCCTGGTGATAATGGGGACCTCCGGGGCTCCGTTCACCACTGTCCATCATCCACACTCATTCTGTGGGGTTCTGGGTCCCACCAGCATAGGATGGTGTCCTGTTCGTTTAGCAAGCCTGTGTCCATATGTATTGATGATACTGAGAGTTCCTGCTATGAGAAAAACAAAGATTAAGGCATTGCAGTTCCTTGCCAGAGTAATTTTTTTTAAGCACATCCTATATAAGTTAAAATGCATTATTAATCTTTAGAAAGACTTTCTCTGCACCACAAGACAGAGCTGTCCCACTGCATTCACACCACATTTTCAGGGGGTTCATCAGATGCCTAGAAGAGCTCAGAATATACCAGCCGCTGCAAAGGATAACCAGTTTCTGAGGCTGCTCAGCTGAATCTCTCCGGCTGGACCAGGCTCTGAGCAACCTGACTGAGCTGTAGATGTCCCTGTTCATTGCAGGGGAGCTGGACTAGATGACCTTTAAAGATCCCTTCCAAGTCAAACAGCTCTATGATTCTATTATGTTAATCATAGTGAAAATCACTATCCTGCTTCTCAATATGCAGATAGCAATCAGCACGCTCTCAGTTAAACCAAGTGACAGGCTGCAATAACAGGTGACATTAGGAAGGACATCAGGAGTATTGCTTGAGGCAACACTCCAGACCGGATGGAGTTGGTTGAGCAGGAGAGCAAGCAGATGTAAGAACTCCAGATGGAAGAGGCATAAGAAGACATCTGAAATCACCCTTTGTCCTTCTTTCTTACAAATGAGTACCAGCCTGTTCAGCATCCTGCTGTATTGCTTTACGAGGTGTGATTGCTCTCAAAATATCTGAGCCTCCCCTTTTCAGTCCAGATATCAACTTAGACCACAAGTCATAGTGTTTCTGACCGAAGGCTCAGTTGCCCAGCATCCCATCTGCAGTGAATGCCCTGGAGCAGATGCTTGAGGAGCATTCCTTCCCTTTCAGCCTCTGGCAGCTGGCACACTGAGGAGGAAGTTATATTCAACCTGTCCTGTCCCACATATGTTTCTTTTGCTTTTTTTTGACTCATCTGTCCAGCACTGCAGGCATTCAAACAGGTCTGAATTCTTCCCATCAGTAGAGGGCAGTACAGTCTCAACTGTCCCAGTGCAGGGATGTGTTGCAAGAGCGGTTGAGTATTTAATTAAAGGTTGAGCCCTTTTTGGCACAGCTTTGTGCTTTGGTCTCCTAGTAAAACAACTTAAGAACTTCGCGGGTTACAAAAGCCAGGAGTTAATCAGTAACTCAGACGTTTATCACGTGCACATTTAGCTATTTAGTCCTCCCTTGTAATACCTGCCTTTTTTTGTTTGGTTGTTTGGTTTTTTTTGGTTAAAATTTCCAATTTAATGAGTAACTATACTGTGAAGGAGATGACGTGCACCTGTTCTCCCAACATACAGGAACTTTTTCACTGGTGGCCATTTTAACTGTAAGTAACTGTATCCCAAATTCACTGCCATACAGAAATGAAAATCGGACTGTTTACAGAGGGAGAAAAAAAAAAAAAAAGAAAGTATTCCCTTAAGGACACCTTAGTCCCTTCTGCAATGTCACCTGGCATGGTTCCTAGCTTCATGCTGTTTTGCAAGCTCATTTATCTACGTACATCCCTTCTATGTACTCCCAACATCTCTTCCTATCTTTTCCTTCCCACCTGTATTCACAGAACTACAGGAAAGAAAAAAAGAACAAACAAACAAACAAACAAACAAAAAAAAAAAAAACATGAAGCAGAAGAGATCTTGGGAATTTATTTGGTCTGGGGATTTACCTTCCCTCTGCTCTATCCCAGTGCATCCATTTACCAAGAGAAGAGCAAGGAAGTGAGCCAACTTTGTTGTACAACGTGCTTTGGATTAGGTACTTTCTGTAGGGGAGGACTCCAAGTTTTGCCATTGCTACCTGTGGGAATGTGGACAAGCCAACAGCTCTGCCTGTTCGTGGATAACCTAAAGTAGAATTGTATCAATCAGAATAACCCAATTTAGAAGAGGCTCATAAGGATCATCGCATCCAACTCCTAGTGTCTGCCTTTGAGCTCTGGGGTGTTTCATCATCTGAGTATGAGCTGTTTTGACATCCGTAAGAGTGTTATTAAGACAATATAAACTACTACTATCATTCTATGCAATTCTTCCTGTACATGGGATGTGCTGATTTCTCTGTGCCAAATTCCCACCTGATCACTCCAACTTTTCCTCTTACATTTCTCACCACATTTGGTTTCCTTTGACAGAATCACAGAATGCCTTGGGTTGGAAGGGAGCTCAAGGATCATCAAGTTCCAACCCCCCTGCCACAGGCAGAGCAGCCAGCCACTAGATCAACTACTAGATCAGATTGCCCAGGGCCCCATCCAACCCGGCCTTGAACACCTCCAGGGATGGGGCATCCACAACCTCTCTGGACAGCCTGTGCCAGCAATTCACCACCCTCCCAGTAAAGAACTTCCCCCTGACATCTAATCTTTTCTCTGTGTGCTCAAAACACAGCTCTTAAAATGACTGTTGAGAAAGTTCATGGTACTAAAGCTTTGTACATATTCGTATAGAGCCACTACTGATAACAACATGCCTTCTGAGATTTAACCCCTTTTTTCCCAGGAGAACCAGTGCAGATGCTTACTGTCATTTTTTTCCATATTCCCAGACAGGGCTCTTTGCCCCCAAAGCGTCTCCTTACTCACATCACCTCCAGCAGAGAAACAGGCTGTGAAGATGAGCAAAGTGAATGAAGGCAGAAACATTTCTGCAGTCTTTATTCCTGGTGACACTGGCTGAGTCTGAAAGCACACAGCTGGATGTCAACAGCCCGGGCAGATTTTGAAGAAGCGGCACAGTGAAAGGAGGGGTGAATTAGTGGATGTGTTCTTCCTGTAAACTGAAAATTGAAAGTGCCTGACCACAGACAGCCAGAAGAAACAAATCCAGAGGTCTCCAGGACAAATTTTATGGTTGCTTTTGACAAAAGAAATTCTTTCAACCTGGCAATGATGTCATTAACTTCCCAGCATTGATTCTGAAATTCTCCTCTCTTTTTTGGACTGTGTTAAACACTAATTAAACCCACTTATTGCAAAAACAGCCTCAGGTTCATAGTGCTATTTATTAAACTCCTTAATGAGACAAGAGGGGAAAATAGTTTTATGCTGTATCAATTTTTAATTAACACTGTCAGTTTTGTGCAGTCAGCATTGCCAGATGCCTGGGAGAGCAATCCAAAGAGTGAAAAAGAGGGCAAGAGATCTCACAAAAAAAAGGGACTCAGGGATTTTCCCACCAAATGTCATGTACAAAACCATTTGTCAGGTGAAAGAACTTTGTTATTAGAAAAAAAACAAATTTCATGTAAAAGCCAAAATAATACCTGGATGCAAAGTGTCCTTCAGGGTTTTCTGTAAGTATGATAGAATCATAGAACATCTTGAGTTGGAAGAGACCCACAACGGTCATCAAGTCCAACTCTTGGAAGATATCAAGGGAGCTTGTGAACCAGTCTCCTGCAGCAGCAAAGTGCTTGATTATTAAATATTTTATTCTCTGCTGAGACATTGTCCAGATATAAACACTCTATGGGCTCTCCAAAGTGTTAAGCATTAAAATGTCTGTGTTTCATCACATATTTACAAGAGATTTGAATTTCTCATGGGAAGAGACAACAGTGAGCATCTGCACCTTTATCTGAGTACAGTGTCTTGGATGCTTTTGATAGCACCACAAAGCTTCTTCAGTAGCTGTACAATTTCTAATTAAAAAAAGAAATAAATAAAGCGAAAGAAGACCGAAGGCCAACAGGCACCTGACAGTGAGATGTGAGGTAGTACGGAACTGTTTGGATCAGTCACCTCACCCCTGTGACAACAGAAGCATCTGTCATTTGACAGCAGAAACTCTTGGGTGGTCACTGATGTCTGCCTACAGCCCCAGCATGGATGCGTGCAGACCGCATTTCAGTGGCATAGGGAAACTCCAGGCTGCAACTGTGAGAACTCTCCAGGCACCCAGACTCCAAGCATGCAACATCAGCCTTCCTGGCAGCCGGGAAAAGGCAGTGGTACAGACACCAAAATTTTGCCCTAGTCACTGATCATTCACAGGTTAGTAATGCCTTTGCACAGATCTGTGTACATTCATCTCAATTGCTCATATGTTGTTGTTTCTGTGAGTACACTTAGTCAGGTGACTGCAGGTGAGGTAAGCACATATTTACTGACACAGGTTGGAAAACATTTCCTTTGGAGGCTGTAGTATTCCTTTCAGTGTATTACAGTGGCCCGGAAGATGCTGTCAGTGGAGATAAAAGAGTGGCATGATGGCTGCAAGAGACAAGGGTCAAGAAAGTGTGCTCCATGTGTTGTGGTTTTCTGCTGGCCAGAAAAGATGTCTTTTCATCATAACTCATTCTGAAATCCTCTGGTAAGTGGGGCTTATGGCAAAACTGGTTGTTATGGGCAAATATTATCTGCAAATTGAGAGAGATAATATGCAGTATTTGGGAAGTTTTGCTTCATACCTTACTCTTTGCTTTGTTTTCTGTCTGCATTTCAGGAAGACATTCTCTTACAGGAACTGTGAAGTTAAAAAAAAGAAAGAAGAGTTTTTATGGAAACAAATCACACCCAGACCTGTAGTCAATGTATGTGGGCTGAAGAACCATATATGGCCATAGAGTTTAATTCTCAAAAACAGTCAAGAAGAATAGAGGGAGGATGAAAGAGAATGTTTAATCAGAAGCAATGACATCTTCAGGGCTAATGCAAGTAGAAACAAGTCAGGCAGCACTGTTCTTTCAGCAGTGATCACATGAAAGGTGTGTGTGTCCCAGGACTGCAGATCATTCACTCCAGTGAGACATGATGGATGTGCTTGGAGGAAAATTCACTGATTTTAGGGAATTGGTTGCTGATTTACCACTGGGATTTTTATTGAGTTAACGTTTTACCTTATTATCCT
Organism: Centrocercus urophasianus; assembly: GCF_019232065.1. NCBI lineage: Eukaryota > Metazoa > Chordata > Aves > Galliformes > Phasianidae > Centrocercus > Centrocercus urophasianus. The sequence goes on from NW_024884253.1 coordinate 6,599,405, forward strand.
AACACTACACAACTCAGCTTGGAGTTCACCAAGCATAGCAAGTTTTATAATCTGTTAATGTTCAACTTGGCCTGCATTTTTCTCTTTGTTTCATATCCTGTGTTACTAATGATAGCTTTATTTCTAGACATGGGGAGAACAGGTCAGTCAGGCAGCAAGTTTCCAGTTCTTGCTACCGCCTTGGACTCTAGGCACACTTGCAAAAGCTTCATGTAATCTTAGAATTTGCACTTACGTTGCCTCCTGGGCCTCATGCAGAGCCCTCTGTCCTGCAGCTTCACTGTTGGCTTTATCACCATTCCCATTGAGGGAGATGCACATAGGGAGTATTCAACACACATGCACACATACCAACACATAAGATCTTCACACCAGGTTTCTCAAGTCATCCTTTCTCCTCTTTTGTTCATATGAGGAAAAATCACAAGCATAGACCTAAAAAATTTCCTAAGTTCGAGTCACATCCTCCATTGTAATCATCTGAATTCCCAGGTGCCTTTTACCTTCTCTGCTATAGTTTGTTTTCCCAATAAACAATGTCAATCTTTTTCCCCTCCTGCTAAGTGGTTCCCATGAGTCTGAGATCCTTCTTTTTTCTGCTTGAAAATTCCCTATATTTCCTTGAAAATCTATGGTGATCTTTTGCCCTCTAAACTGCCTTCCAATGCAGAAGTAAGAAACAGGTCATAGAATCAGAATTATAAAATCATAGAATGGATGGGTTGGAAAGGACCTTTAAGATCATCCAGTTCCAACCCACTGCTATAGGCAGGGACACCTCTCTCTATACCAGGTTGCTCAAAGCCCCATCCAGCCTGGCCTTGAATGCTTTTTCAGGTAGGGGGCATCCACAGTCTCACAGTGAACACAACCTGCTCCAGTGTCTCACCACCCTCACAGTAAAGAATTTCCTCCTGATACCTAGTCTAAATGTACCATCTTCCAGCCTAAAGCCATTTCTCCTCTTCCTGAAGGTCATCAGTTTGCCCTACCTCATGTGTGGGTAGAACAATGTCATTGTGTCTAATGACTCACCTTACTCTTCTAGCTGAGATGATACAGTTATTGGTCATCAAGGCTGGCTACATGGTTCAATGTTAATTTATATCTCAACTGCCTCATACCGGAACTACGTCTATAATCCATGTGGTGCACATGCCCCGAACGGCACACAATTCAGAGCTGAGAGATTAAGAGTCTTCAGATTATTCAAGCCATAAATTCTCAAGTCACTTTTAAAATCCCTTCACTGAAGTGTGCAAGTCTAGGGTCAAATGAGAAAAAAAGTCAACCTGAGCACATGACGAAAGAGAGCAAAGGTAATGATCTTCTTAAGGAAATTAGTTTCTTCAGTACAAGAGAGACATGGACCTGTTGGAGCGTGTCCAAAAGAGACCCATAAAAATAATCCCAGAAATGCAGCACCTCCACTGTGAGGACAATCTGACAGAGCCAGGGCTGTTCAGCCTGGAGAAGAGAAGGCTGTGGGGAGACCTGAGAGTGGCTTGTCAGAATCTAAATGAGGGCTATGAGAAGGAAGAGGACAGACTTTTTTGCAGGGTCTGCTGTGATAGGACAAGGGGAAATAGTTTCAAACAAAAGCAGAGGAAAACTAGATTGGATATAAGGAAAATGATTTTTATGCTAAGGGTAATGAAGCACTGGAACAGGTTGCCCAGAGAGATGGTGGATGCCCCACTCCTGGAGACATTAAGGCTGGACAGGATACTGAACAACCTGGTCCATCTGTAGGTGCCCCTGTTTGTTGCATGGGAGTTGGACTAAATGACTTCTGAGGGTCAGACTTCCAGCTGAAATGATTTTATGATTGCGTAATTCTATGAGTGTGGGTCAGGATATATAGAACTGTTAACCACTAGTGCTGGTAACAAACAGAGAGTATCAGCCTTCACATATGGACAGTAATACCGTCTTCTCTTTTACTGTTCTTTATTATATCCAAAAAAGAAAAAAAAATCTTATATTAAAGCTAAACTCGAATTCTTGCTATTAAGAGTTCAGTATGAACTCATCTAGGATTTGAATGGGAAATTCCTACTGTGGATCCACAGTAATGAATCATACTTGATCAGCTGGTAGAAAAAAGTCAAGCAAAACTGGATAAAGTGAATTGTTCTGAGTGGCACTATCTTCACAGATCAGGTCAGCAAATAGATTATTACAGGGAGGGAAGATGATAACTGTGAGGAAAATATTGCTTCAGCAGTGGTAAGATTGGGTATGGCAATAAGAATAATCAATTTCTGAAGAGGCTGAGGAATTAGTAAAACATTACAGACCTGATTCTAGAAGGACTGGGGCTCTCTGAGTTTGGGATGAATCAGTATTCTGATTCCTCAAACTAAGACAATACATCATTTGTTTATCCAAGTCTCAGAAATGTTCTTCCTCAAAGAAGGCATAACAAAATAATTGACACCCTGGACACTGACGAGGAGGAAGATGTGTCAATTCTCCCATCTCCAACTCTACTCCTTTCTATGCTGAAAAGAAAACAGACGCTCTCTGCATGAAACTGATGTTATCACCACTTTGGTGCTGACCTGCCCTAAAAATCTTATTGAAAGGCAGAGGCCTCATATGAATGGGTAGTGCTGGTCTTGTGATGAGACCGCTTGAGTACTGAATGCTATTGTAAGTCAGAAACAAAACAAAACAATTGCCAGTGGACTTCAGACTGAAGTCCAGACTTTTTCTTTGCTACACAAGTCTCCAAATTCATAAGTATGGAACAAACCCATTAAAGAAAACCTAACCTCAATAAAACCTAGGACAAAGCATTGCATTAATTCAGCTATCAGCATAAAATTCAAATTGTTTCTTCCTTTTGGTTTCTCTTCATTTTCTTTCCATCTGGTTTGTTCTTTGACCAAAGCTCTGCAGGGCCCAGCTCAGGTCATCTCACTGTCAGCAGCTGCAGTGGAAGCTGGTGTCAGAAAAGTCAGCATCACACAGGAGTCTAATTTCTATTAAATACACAAGCAGCATCTTTCTAAATTATGCCTGTAAATGGTTAGATGGAAAACTTGGCTGGCTACTGGAGAGCATTGCTCTGAGTCAACATTGCCAAATTTCTGGATGCCAAATTTTCACAGGACTGCTGCTAACAATACCTCCTACCTCCTAACAAATGACTTTGCATTTGCATACTCCTACCTTTCTTCTCCAAAACATCCTTCCATGAGCACTTCATTAGAAATATCTTTCAGAGAATGTCCAGCTGAAGTGTCTTTAATATATTTCATATTTCACTGAGAAATATAGTCTTCATCCATAGCAGAATGTAGGGAATAGTAGGATGCTAAGATGTAGACTGTGATCCTTTAAAGGACCTATGAATATGGAGGACCAGATGCTTTAGGGAATTAACATATCAATTCATGGCATGCATAGTACCATACAAAAATGCTATTTATGATGATTATGTCATTTTTGTGGAAACAAAACCTGCAGCAAGTGAGCTAGAATAGCGCTATTCAAATCCTTCAGAAATGCAAAGCTTCACCAGTGTTAGTTTCTAGAAGCCTGACCTTTTGCAATGTAAATACTTTCTGGGAGGATAAGAGATACAAAATATGTCCCCAGGTCTCTCAGTTTGTCTTGAGAGTTCCAGCTAGGATTAACTGTAATTCTTGCAAATTGGATTTCAGTGACAGACAGAGAAATGTTTGACATTCAGTGCAATGAAGACTGCAGGTTACCTGTGCTAGATGTCATCCAGCAAATTAATCTAGCCTATAGTAGTCTTTCTTATGAGTTTTCTGGAGTCACGCTGTTTTCATCACTCCTAAGAGCTTCACTAAATATAAATCTGTGTCAGAAGAAGAAATCCTTCTTTCTCATTCTCCTCTACAGATAGGCTTTACATTCAAGCTCTCCCAAACCTATCATTTCTCCATTCTGAGCTATTGGTCCTACCATTCTGTGGAGCATCCTACTGAGCTCAGCTGTGGCTGAGCAAGTCACCTCAATGGACACTGAGCAGTGCATTGAAAACAATGCAGTAATATGGAATTTTGGCTATTTGCCCTTCCTGCCAAACCTCTGACAGAGGCAGTGAGGCTGCAGTGAGGCAAAAATGCAGTACCTTATCTAGCTTCCTATCAAACATGTAGCAAGCAAAAAGACAAATTCCTAAAAGACATTTCAAAACCTCATTCCAATTATACCATTTATAACATCAGATCTTAGAGGATTTTTTTGCCGAGTGCAATCCTTCACAGTTCAGTGTGATGTCTTCTTCAGGCTCCAACATCTTGGCCCTCCCACCCATGTTCTTTGTGCTCTGTCCCAGGTGTTTTTCTCTTAAGAGCAGTTGAGCCTCACCTGCTGTGGGCTGAGTTATTCCAGCACGCTACATCCCAGGTGCATTCCTGAAATACTTGTTGGGTGGATTGAGCTTATTCAGGGGCCTGTCCTGCTTGAATATACAAAGGATTCCAGAGTTATCTGTGATTCTGTGATTCTGTGATACTTGATACAGCTTTGACCTATACTCTCCTCTCAAATCTTAACTTCCTACTCAGTGAGCAGCCAGAAAATGCTGGTGCTGCTGTACTTCTGAGGGCAGTGCCTCCCTCCAACGGCTGCTCCGTAGTGTGAGACGTGGCCACTCACATAGACTCCTAATACAGCCCACTGCATGCAGTCTGACAAAGTTTTATTAGCCTCTTCCCCACAGAGATATGGTATTAAATATTAGATGAATTAACAATCAAGTAAAAATAATAATCTTTCTTTGCAGTGTGTAGGACTAATGGTCCCTTCTTGGAGATGATGGAGGAGGAGGACATTTGTGGGTATGCACACTGTAGAAGTAATCTGGGAAATCTTTACCTTTCATGGCAAAAGGCAGACACAAATAAATTCAAAATGTATCCTAGCAGAAGGTGATCAAAGAATTTCTTAATTCAGACAAAAACATTGAGGGGGAAAAAATAAAAACAAATTAACAACAACAATGACAAAAGGGTATTTTTATTTTTTGTTTTCCAATAGAAAATTCATGATTCCCACTTCCAAGTGACCTTTGCTTCCATAATTCGGAGTTGTTTGGTGGAGCTTGGATTGCTTTCTGTAACTCCTCAGCTGAAAGCAACCCTCAAAGATCTGGAGGACCAGGTCTCCAGGAGTTCCAGGATCCTTTTCCTCCTCTGAATTTTGGACGATATCTTGGCACTGAAACTTTGTCAATAGAGACTTTCCAATCTGGGGCACCTCTGGTAGAAACTGTATCAGAAGGGAAAGGCATTTCACATCTTTTTAGTGTGGACAGAATATGAGTGGATGGGCAATTGATGTGGAGCTGGAGGAGAAGAGACAAAACTGGCACTGGTGTCACAATAAGGGTTCTGCCCTGTGGAGCGTGACATCTCTGGGCAGAAGCGTGAAAATGGGGTGAGGGATGGTGGGAAAGGGCAGGCAGAACAGGGATGACAAATAGAAGATCAACCCTGCAGCTGTGTTTCAGTGATTTTGGAACAAAAATCAAAACTGTGAGATAAGAAATATAATAGGTGATGATTTTTGTCAGTTGGCACAGCTGGAAAAGGCAGAGGACTGCAGGCTATTTGTATGCCTACATGTTGGTGGTTTACCCATGTTCACCACATGGAAATAATTCCTCTTCCCTCAGACTTTATTGCACTCATATTCAAAGAGCTGCATGCATGTCCCATCACTTCTGAAATGACACTCTGACATGTGCAGCAGCCAAAACTTATAATAATGCTCTGCCTACCTAACAGTGAACACTGCAGCAGTGCTACATGTGAAGCCTTACCCTGATCAAGCTAGAGATTCAACAAGACCGAGTGCAATGTGCAGCACTTTGATCTGTGCAATCACAGAAATGAGCACATTTTATTTTCCCAGGTTGGATGGAAGCCTGGGCAACCTGGTCTAGCCCATGGCAGGGAGATTGGAACTAGATGATCATTGAAGTCCCATCCAACCAAAGCAATTCTACCATTCTATGACTGTTCAGCTGGTGTTCTTGCTTCCCATATCCCTTTTTTATTATTTGATTGTTTGTTAACTCCACATTCTGACATACGTGTTGTCAGCAACACATACGCATGAACAATTAAAGGGCAGAGGAAAACTTAAGATCATAAAGTATCTATTTTTTCCTGTGGCTTTGCAAGAAACAAAGCTTTTGCTTTGTAATCCTCCGGAACACAGGGGACACCCATCTGTCTATCAGGAGGAATACAAAATCTCTTCTAAAGGAATACAAAATCTGAACCACAGCTGCAGCTGCAGCACTGCTATCCAAGTCTTATGAATGTTTTTAAGAGGCAATCAAACAATCGGTTCAGTAAGTAAAACTTGTGACTTGCTTTCTCCCACTCGCACTTAAGAGAGTACAAAAGATATAATAGTGTTCATTGTTTGGGCTAAAAATGACATGGGGGAAGTAATACTTCCCCTTAAATGAATCAGCCTGAGGCAGCTTTTTTTAAAGAATGGTGTGTCGTGTTACAGGACATTTCAGCTTCTGAGAAATGCCAATGCAATGTCTCCACAGATCTGTGTTCACTCCCAGCAGGTCGCTGGACAAACCAAGCATCTTTCTAGGGTTTCAAAATGCTAATATCCTTCAGAAAAGGTTAACTTTGGTTAGATCCTGATGATTTGGACAGGATAGAGCCTCTGTAGGCAGTGCTGTCCCAGGAAACAGTACAGTCAAGCAGGTTAATTGAGTAAGAATTGGCAAATCTTTGCTACAAACAGATTTATTTGCATTGTGGCAGGAAAACTGATATTGACCTGATTTCTCCTTAAAGAACACCTGACTTTGTTTCCTCCTTTCCTCCTTCCCAGCTCAGTTCCTGGGGTGATAGGGTCAAGTTCCAGCAACAATAGCTGAGTTCTGGTATTTTGACCAATATCCAAACCAGAGCAATTCACTTTGGCTTTTTTGTTCTTCTTATTTTTGTTTGTTTTTAATTTTTGCTGTCTTGCTTATCCTGCTCAAGGTTGTGGTTTCAAAACTGTGCAATTCAGCATGGAGCAATGTGTTCCCTACACACAACTCAGTGCAGTATGCTGGGATGGTTACTATTATGGATGCTATTAGAACACAAAGGAGAGATAAGTGCATATGCTTCACAGCAAAATAGCAACAGGATGGCAGATGGACACAAGTGGTTGAGTAGCTATCACATGTTTCTGGATAGAACTTCTTATCTGAAGTCAAATTTTCATGTTTACATTTTGAACACTCATGAACACCTGCTGAGCTAAGAGTTAAATGCAATAAAACAGTACTTACCTTCAGGCATTGACCAAACTTAGGCATATCTCTGGGCAAATTGCATCAAGTGTGCCCAAAAGTGCCCTTAGAACAGTAATCTGTTATGAGTGATAATGAAGATTTAATCAATAACTGATTTCCAGAAATGTTTCAGCAGACATCACAAACCACCACTGATCTTTGCTCAAGCACGTGACTTTCTGAATCAACATGTGATGTCCAAGTGTGATAGCAGGCAAAGTCTCCTGAGCAGCAGCAGGAGTAGGAGTTTGTCTCCTGGTTGGAATGAAGATGGAAAATCTATTTTTGGATCTGTACAATATGAAATTAGAGAGCATTTATCCCAAAAAGAGGTTGCTCATGTTTCTAGTTAGCTTTTGTCTCCTTCACAAGTTCAGCCATGGTTTTATTCAACTCCTATTCCTTTAGTACGTATGTTTTGAGATTGGGCTACAGGCCAACACCTTGAAGAAGAGAAACTTTCCTTCCTTAGGAGTAGATCTAGATTCCATCAGTTCTGTTGGTTTTTGCCATTGATGCAGACCTCATTCCTTCTTCCCCTTGTGTAATTCCAATGATATTGTTCCAAGTAGTGCTCACAAAAAACATGTAATGTTCATTCTGTCTCCCTTTTCAGCACGATGCAATAGAAGGAACACCAAGCCGAGAGGAAGGCAACATGGGGAACTGTTGTAAGCAGCTTGAACATATAACCATATGTGAAAGCCCCACTGGTTCTGGAATTGGCTTATGGACCCACAATGAGTGGAGCAACCAGAAAGGAATGCAGAAATAATGGAGAGCCCTCCCTGCCATCTGCACCTTTGAGCCCACTGCATCATAGGATTTTGCAGGCCCTGCCATTACAAAAATAACCAAAACCAATTGAAAAAGTGTTCAGTCTTACAAATCTCAAAATAAAAGGAACCTTGGATATGAGTGACTTTTTCTCCCCTCTAAATATGTATGTACTTCTATAATGCTGAACTCCATTCTTCTTTTCTTTATCTTGCATTTAGACAATGGGACAGGTTTTATGGTCTTATGCAAAGTACTTGTTGCACAAGCTCCAGTCACTCACAGTCTTATTGAATGCTACATTCCCTAGTACTAGCCTCTAACACCAGGAATCCTGGTAAATGGAATTAAATATTTTGCAAGAATATCTTGCTACAGCATTTAATACATCTCTTGCATAACTGACTCTTTTGGTGGGATCTTTACTTTGGAAAATAAAACAGATATATGCATGTATTCAGTTGAGAGATTGTAACTTGTTGATGCTGATTTGCTTGAGAGTTTTGGCCAAATGTGGGGTGCTTACGTTGCTGGGAGCAAAAGGGAGATACACAACCAAGGCCAATTTTTACTTTCCAGATCCTGACATTTCAACTGGTACTTCTGGCCTTGAAAGCACATTGCGAATGGCACTGATATCATAGAATCCTAGAATCGTAGAATCCTTAGAGTTGGAAGGGACCTTTATAGGTAATCTATTCCTGTTCCCCTTCAAAGAACACAAAAATGGACAGATAGATCATGTTGCCTAGGACCTGATCACCTTGAAAGTCTCCAGGGACAGGGCATCCACCACATCTCTAGGCAAGTGCCTCATCACTCTCACTGTAAAAGACTTCTTCCTTATTTCTAACCTAAATTTTCACACCTTAAGCTTGAAATCATTTATCCATATTCTGTCTTTTCTCCAGGCTGAACAGCCCTGGCTCTCGCAGCTTGTCCTTACAGTGGAGGTGCTCCATCTCTGGGATCATTTTTGTGGCCCTTCTCCAGACATGCTCCAACAGGTCTGTGTCTCTCCTGCACTGAGGATTCCACATCTGGATGTGGTACTCCAGGTGAGGTCTCACTAGTGCAGAGTAGAGGGGCAGGTTCACCTCCCTTGCCCTGCTGGACACATTTCTTTTGATGCAGCCCAGGATATGGTTGGCCTTCTGGGCTGTGAGCTGGCTCGTGTCCAGCTTCTCATCCACCAGTACCCCCAGATCTTTTGCGACTGTGCTCAAACCTTTCACAGCTAGTACTGATGGTGGATATTGCCTTGTCCCAGGTACAAATCCTTATACTCGAATTTGTTGAACTTCATGATGTTCTCCTCAGCCCACTGCTCAGCCTGTCAGGTCTCTCTGGATGATATCTTGTCTCTCTTGTGCATCAACCACACCTCACAGCTTGGTGTCATCCCCAACTTGCTGAGGGTGCACTCAACCCCATTTCAATGTCACTGATGTAGATATTAAAGATTACTGGTCCCAACACTGATCCCTGGGGGAAACCACTCGTCACTGATCTTCATCCAGACATTGAGCAATTTACCACCACACTCTGGTCTTGATTGATATGGTCTCGAGGACTGGAGAAGGAACTCCCCTAACTGTTCTCCTGTAGGAAGACACAACTGCCTCTTACTGGTGTCTTGAATGAGTGCTACCCAGACCACAAGACTACAAATTATCTGATACACCGGGCCAAATTTTGCTCCATTCAAACACTTGGCATAACTCCTTCGGTGAGTGAGTAGGAGTCCCCATCAACAGCAAGATCATTACTGAAAATATTAAAACATTCCACTCCCTTCTTCCACTACCCTCCTCCTCCCCCTCAACCTCCCTCTCCACTTTCAAACCAAACAATTTCCTCTTTTCCTTGTTATATGAAGATTCTACGCAGAAAATCCAATACCTGATCCCCAGGACTAAGTAGCATTAGAAGAGCATATTAACACATTGCCATTGTGTTTATATCAGTGGCACATTTATTCTCCACAGGCATTAAATGTCCATTGCAGTTCCCTGTACTGAGGAAGATAGCATACCAAAGCCATATATTTAGAAGCTGTGGGAGTTTAACTACAGATATATTAAGGAATTTGCCTCAGGAATGTAAACAGATCCAGAGAGTTTTGTGAGCCATGGCAATTAATTTCAAGAGTTGTCTTGCATGCACACACGTGTACACACGCATGCCTGCTCACACCCCTCTCTCTACTTGTAGCCCCACATGAATATACACCAAAACCAATATTTCTGAAGCATGAATAACAGTAAATACTTCTGACACAGAGAGGAAAACTTCATACTTATTTGGGGTGGAGTGGGAGGTCATTCACTGGTCAGACAAGTATGTATCCATTCATGATGCAATGCCAGGCTGACCAGGCTTTAGCTCCAGTGCAATGAAATTGTGTGTAAAATAAATCTGTGAGGAGGTTAATAAAGTTAAACAAATTAACCAGAACTAAGAAAAGCTTGACCTCAGGAAAAAAATAACTTTCTTTTAAGGCATATATTGGAGTCTTGGGTCATCTTAATCTTCCAGTGCAATTTGTTTACTCTTGTGCAGCTCTCAGCCACTCAAACAAAATATTTTACATTGTCAGATTAGTCAGTTCTAGTCTTAAGCTCTTCCATACTTGCCTTCTAGGACTGGACTGTTTCAATGATACACTCAAAACACTGCACCTAATATTTTCACAAGACAGTTTTGCAAGAAAAAGATCAAGGCATCAGTAATTGGAGATGTTCAATAATTTCTGAGCACCATTCAGTTAAGCAGTCTACTTCTCAGCTTCTTCACATGCAATCATTTGCCCTGACTAAGCAATTACCTCCTCCCCTTTGTCCAACAACAGTCTTGAAGCTCTCCTGGGAACCAGTTCAGCGCACTGAGTATCCTGATCCAGCTTATGACAAGGTTTTCATCATCCTGGAAAAATTAGGCCACTCTCAAAGTCAAAGCATGGCCCCTTCCTTTACAAACTGGCTATTGATGCTCCGTCTTCCACATAACACTCATGGTTACATCATTAGTGCAAGCAGTGGAGGCTTAAAAGTCCCATCTGAGGTTTGACCTTGGATGATACAAACCAGCAAATGCCAAGATGACAGGAGAAGACACCGAACCACAGCCTTAATGTCAAAATTCAGACCACTGGAGAAAATCTAATTTCGGTGTGGTCTTATGAGAGAGATTATTTTGTGCTCTAGTACAAACATAGCGATAACTTCCACCAAGAAAGTGATGTAGAGATTTTCCTGTTGATATAAGGAGCGAAAATAATTACCTGTGTTTCATTTGCATATAGAGCCAAGATTTCAGCTCATGCATATCTTTAATTTTGGCTTTGTTCTTAGAATTCTTACCGTGATTTAACATTACTCTTTCTTTAGAGCGGACTACAAAACTCACCATGTTTAGTATAATTTAAATGAAACGAGGTAGCTATTACAACAAGAAGTCCAAAAGAGGCTAAAACTATTATTTAAAAAAAAAAAATGTTGTTCCTAAAACACTATACATCATGAGTTAAAGCTATCATTCTTTCTTATTCAACTTTGTCCAACCTGTTCAAAGTGTTAAGAAAGTTCCCATTACTTTACAAACTCAGAAAAGTTAGAGAAATATCTTTTTTTGATTTTGCCTGGGTAAAGATATATTTTTTTTCTTTTTTAAATGTTATTGATTTTATAAATACTGTTGGGCACATTACTTACAGGGGCTGCATCTGACAAAACCCATAACTCAAGGATCTCTGCAGTGACCATAGAGAGTAAGTGTGGGAGGAAGAGTGCCGAACTTCCTGCAAAAAAAATAGAGGGGACCTAAAAACACTTCTCTCCAGAATGGCATCATCTGCAGGACTCTGAGCAACTTAATTTTTGTCACTTAGATCTGCAACTGTGCAATAAGGTCTGTCTGCACTGACTTTTATCTTGAATTTGCAGAAGATCATCTGCTTTGCCCTAGGTGATAGTCAGCACTGCACTTGAAAGAGAAATTAAAACAGGTTTGGATTTTTTGGGAGTAAGTTTCCATACAGAAAAACAAACAGATCCATTCAATTCCTTGCTCAATAGGCAAAACAGTCCAACGTCAGCCTCAGCCAGGTAAACTCTGTTTTTTCTTGCCAGTAACAATACAGGCACAAACAAGTGTTAATGTCATCACTGGAATTTTTCTTAATTTTTCTAACCTTATAAAAGAGATGGTTGGTTTCTTTACGAGGTATTTGGAGCCTATGGCTAATTGGATCCTGATTTGTTAATCTGTACTCATGCTCTGGAGACTGCCCAAAATCTGGCTCTCTAAGCTGTAGAAATGCTGAAGGCTGGCACCCTTGGGCTGGCACGATGTGACTCTTCCCCATAGAAACGCAGAACAAGAACAAGGCTCCATTCTGTTCTCACTTCATGAGAGATATTCAACCTGAGATATTCATTTTTTTTAAGCCAGAATGGCCAAGGGACTTCCACATTCCCCTCGTAGATGAGCTGCTAAGTCTCACTGCATCTGCTCTCATGTGGTTTACTTCCACTCATAATTCACAGAAGGATTCTCAAGAATGATGTTACCTAATTTTTACCTACCTAAACATGTGATATCTAATGCAAACTCATATTCTACTCTCCCTCTATAATCAGTGGAGAAAGTAAATATACAAGAGAACAGCTAAACCCCTCTTACAGTCTTTTACGGATGGAATGGATTGTCTTGTGTGCCTTTTCTTTGTCTGCAAATGACTGACTTGCCTCTTTGCAGAGATTAATTCCATTTTTAAGTTGTACAAAAAGAGGTTCAAAGAGACCATATCCAGGATTTATCACTTCTCCCAACATTGCACTGTAGCTCAGCTGTCTCAGCAGCACAGGGGGAAAGCATCCGATCCTGTGTCAGTTGTCAACATTAAAGCTCCCATTGATTCTGACCTGGTAAGGGTTAAGCTCTTTGCCCCTATGTGAAATTGTGCTGAGTGTGCATACTGTTGTTATTCATTAAATGGATTCACCTGACTAGAGGACTGCCACAAACAGCTCATTCTTGGTATTGTTTTCGAATGGAGTGGTTTAGAGCTAGCAAAGCTGTTTATTTCATCTACACTAAAAGCCTGCCTGAATGATTGTTCAACTTCTGTTTAGAGTGGCTATCACAATTTTTTGAAACTTAAATACACTTTCAGTTTACTGGTAATACAGAAAAGGGGAAACCACAGTCCAAGTGACAAACAAAACAAAATCTGTATCTGAAGACATGTAGGACTATGGGCATTTTATGCTTTCCACATGATTTATCAGATTCCCCATGAAACTGAGAGGAAGCTCAGTGTAATTCCAGACCCATCAAGCCCCAGATGTAATCAACTCTTTTACTTTTCTCAGCTGTGGGGTTTGGCCAAATATGTGTCAGGCATACTTCAGGAGGTTGCAATGGCACTTGCTCAGCTGGGGTCCCTGGCCTCTCCACTGTTGATCCTGCTACTTTGCCCTGCGATGTTTTTTGAAACATTACGGATTCCTGTAGTTTTTCACTGTCCTGATTTCTATTCCACATCTTGCTACCCTGTTTTACTCTTCTATCTCTATCATTTCCTTGTTTTCCTTAAAAATAAAACAGGCAAACAAACAAACAAAATCAGGAAATTAAAGCATGATCCCATCTCCTCTGATTTGCTTTGACTCAGTGCCATTCCAAAATGTTAGTGATATACTGTTCAAACAAATTGCGTCCAAACTGACATTGAGTGCTGTCAAACCAGTAGCATGGTGATCAGTGTAGTCCCGCCTCGGAAACTTAGTCTCTGTTTTCTTTGGAAGAGTTCAACCTCACCCGATGAGTATTTCAGTTAGAAGGCTACAAGATACACTGTTGTACAACCACTCCAATTATATTTAATCAGTAACTTTCTACATGGAATAATTATTTAATATTAAAACAGAGGAGCCTGACATTATGACCCTCTGATTTGTCAGTTTTTGGTCTAATATTCCACTGTTTTGTCTTCCACATTCTATGCAGCAAATCTTTTGAGAAGCTGGTTCAGGGTATCAGGGCGCTTGCATTTGTTACCGAATTAAAGAATCCTAGAATCTTAGAATCACAGAATTGTTTGAGTTGGAGGGGACCCCTCAAAGGTCACCTAGTGCAATGAACAGGAACCTAAATTGCTCAGAGCCCCGTCCAGCCTGACTCTGAATGTCTTGAGGGACAGGGAATCCACCACTTCTCCAGGCAACCTGTTCCAGTGCCTCACCACCCTTCTTGTAAAACACTTTTTCCTTATATCCAGTCTAAATCTCTTCTTTTTATTTGAAATCATTTCCTTTTGTCCCATCCCAACAAACCCTGCTGAAGAGTCAGTCCTCCTCTTGCTTATAGTCCTCCTTTTCCCTGTACTTAAGAACGTATTGCATTTCCAGTGTATATAGAAAACCACAACAAACACACCCAAACGTGAGCCAGTTCCACAGGATATCACCACATTTCAGCTCAGCTCAGGGCCACTGTCTTAGCTGCCACCCACAACTGATGCTCCACTGTTTTAAATGTAATTGGACAGGCGGCAAGGCAGTGGACCTTGTTTTTTTTTTATGTCTGCTTGAGAAGCAGCTAGACATCCCACAGACCTGATCATAGAATGATAGAATATCCTGAGTTGGAAGGGACCCATAAGGATCATTGAGTCCAATTCCTGGCTGTACACAGGACTAGCCTTATGTAACAAGTGAATTACTCTTCTCTGACATATGAAGGGATGGGTAGAAAAGCATGAGGGTGAAAGGCGAAAAACTGAAGTTTCATAAAGGTTTTAATTTTTTAATTTTTTAATCTTTTTTAATGACAAACAATGTATCAGAGGACAGTTTTATAGTTCCAAACAGGAAAAAAATGGTCTAAGGTACCTGAGGTTTGCCTTCTTGAAATTTGGCATGCTACCAGTACTCAGGGAAAAAAAAGAAAAAAAAAGGCTTTTTCCTGCTTTTATTGAAAAGAAAATTTAAATCTAATGTTGCCAGCAAAAATAATTGCAAACCCGTAGGGAGGACTATGATAAAAATAAACATCTCATATTCCTTGTGGCCTGGCTAAAAAAATATTCTTTCCTTTCTCTTCATTACAAGCAGTATGAGGAACAAGATCCAAAAGAAACAGGATGACATATTGATTCTTCATGTAACAAATATATTTGAGTGAGTGTTTCCAAGTCATGGGATTGCTGCCCAGGAGTTGCTCTTTTTCTCTGTCCCTCTCTGTTCCCTCTTCCAGCTACCCTTTGATGACTGAGGTAGATCTTTACAGTCTGTAAGAACATAATGCTCATAATGCTTCTTGTCCTGTTGTGCATGACATTCAGTGGTTGTTTGAGACCTGTAATTATTTTTTTTTTCTTTCTGATATGGAGAGAAATTGCCTGCAGTCAGATCATTTATTGGGCATGTTCTTGCTTATTCTTCATGGAGATATAAACATTTGAATTCCCAAACACAAACAAACATGAAAATCCATTGCTCAGTGACGCTCTTTCTCCTAGTCCAGCAACTGTGTGCACAAGTCTACACTGGAGATTCACTGAACAGACCTCAGCCAGCAGCATCTTGGATCCATACAGCACAGTGAGATGCCATCCAAAACTGCCAGCACAAATCTACACAATCTTTCAATACACTGGCTGAGAGATGTACTCAGTCTCCACCCTGGATTTTGGCAGTGATGAGTTGAAATGAAAGGCCAGCACATCTAAGCTAAGGCCGGGCCAGAATGGCTTGCATCCAAGCACATCAGAAATTATCCACACTCCCCAACACTTCTAGGTTATGTCAGATCTAAAATACGAAGCTTTGCTGACATGCCATATTGATTTAGAGTGGGAACAAATCACAATATGAACTAAAATAGCAATAAGGCCCACAACATTTTCCATGGAGAGACAAGGTATACAAGCAATAGGAACACATTTTTATATGTGTATTTTATTGCTGATGTCATCTAGGGGGAGATTTAATCAACTTTTATACTCAATACGAACTGTGTCCTCACCAGCTTGTCTACATGTCTGTAGGTTTGCCCTCCTGCTTTTCTTGAAGAACACACTGAAGATACACATAGAAAAGCCTTAAGAATATAATCACAGAATAGCTTGGATAGGAGGGAATCTTAATGACCATTTAGTTCCAACTGCCTGCTGTAGACAGAACCACCAGATCACACTGCCCAGAGCCCCATCCAGACTGGTCTTGAACACCTCCAGGGATGGAGCATCCATGACTTCTCTGGGCAGCACCCACATAGTTGCAGATACACAGCTGTGCACCTTTGCACAAACATATGCTGTGCCTTTCTAGGTTGAAAGTGCTTGGTTTTTAGTTCCTGGTGAGCTGAACTGTAAATACTATAAATTTGCTTCTACTCCCTTTGTACAATTATTGAAATGTTGTTTATCAGACAATGAATCTTCCATTGATTAGTGTTTTTTCCATGATGACAGAAATCTGAGGTCAGCATTTATATTCTAGGCATTATTATTATTTTTATGCACAGAGAATACATTATCTAGGTTTCTATGCCCCTCTCTGGTTCTCTGAAGGAAGATGGGTATTCATCCAAGGACTGCATGGATTCAATCTGTCAGTAACAGTCAGCTCTGGCTGTGCAGGTCTGGTTTATAGATTGAAGGGATTCACTGTCTTTACCCTGTCCATCTTGTAAGTCCAACATTTATGTTTGACTACCAGTTCTGACAATAAACAGCAATCTTTGTGTCACATTGCTCTTAATGTTTTTCTTTGCTCAGATGAGCACTGTAAGCTTAATCTGTACTATCCTGCTTTCAGAAGCACTGCTGTAATCATCTGTGAAAGAGCCACAGTGGACTGCCAATTCAAATCTCCAGCAATATCCTGAGATTCACATTAATGTACTGTAGCAGGACAGACGCAGTATAATCCTGACAAGCAGAAATGATCTCCAAATATATATATTGTTTCTATTATATTTGTTTCAAGTAATGTCATGAAAATTACTATTCAGGATTCCAGAATAGAAAATTTAGTTTTTGGTGTTTAAGAAGAGAAAAACACAGAAAATTTTTAATCAACAACATGTGGAGTGGGAAAAAGGAAGTTTTATGGGATTTCTCCACTGGAAAAAATTGCAGTCAGCTTTACTACTAATACAAATACACATGATCCATTTTCAGGAAACAGCATGGAGGGGAGAATGGAATAAGAGAATAGGAGCAAAGCCAAACCTCCCTGGCTTAGAGAAAAGGTTTCCATGTGAAGATAGGTTTGCGAATGCGAGGAAAGGTGTTACTATCACTGGGAGTACCAGCTGCCTTCTCTTGAGCACACAAGCAGTTGAAGGGGCAACAGTGACATCCTAATGGTAACTCAACAAGAGGAGCCTTATAGAGAATCACAGAGGTTGAATTGTTCTGTTTACTCACAATCTATTCAGCAGTCACTCCATCAGGAGGAGAACCTGTATTTGCAGTGGCCATGGGTCTGCTTCCACTCACACATCTCAGCAGAGCATCTCTGGATATATCCCTGTGCTGCTGGTGTTACCTGCTGTGCTCTGCTTGACACCCTTCTCTGACGCCCTCTCTATCACAATCCTGAACCACCAGCCTGCATAATTTTTGCCTTTATCTTGATTTTGGTTTTTGTTTTTTTTCCCCTAGTTAGCCACTTTTCTCTGCCTCAGTTTCCATGCAGAATGGCTTGATGGAAGGACCTACTGCAGCATGTAGGATATAGAGCCACATGACAAGAGATGTGTGAAGGGTTGGCTTGTGCAATGGGAGAACTCGTGATATAAAGGTGAGAGTCTGCAACCCCATCCATAATTGTATGACTTGGTTGGCAAGGGTTAGTCTCACCTGCAGCACACTGCCCGAGATCCCCCCCAGCTCAAAGAGATGACGCCCTGCATGTGACTATCTACCCAATTAGTCATGTACTGTGCCCTGGGGTGGCTGATGACCTTATTAAAGGATTAATTAGCTTAGCTCTTGTTTTTAATGGGTTGGAAACAGGGTGTGGTGCTGCAATGCACTGTGCATACAGGACAGTGCAACGGAAAAGACTGTGACTTTGGATAATCTTGGAGATCAGGATATGTGATTTGATAAATTTGAGAGAAGATGGGAAAGGTTTGAGGACCACCAGTGTTCAAACACTTTTACAATATGGTCCACCCACTGACCAAATTATATGTGCATATCCTGATTTCTATGTGTGTTTTGCGTGGGCACAGATGCTTACTAACATAGTACAGATGCCTTTTCAGACTGAAATTACTGGTCTGTGGCTCTAGAGAGAATCTTTCACAGGGTCGGTGTGTTTACAAATGAGGCATCCCCAGAACTTCTTTTCATCTCAAGAAAAGATGGTGAAAGTACACAATAATATGGAAGCCTTGGGAATGTGCTAACTGGAAAAGAAAGTATTTGTTATACTGCCTGGCTTAGCAGGGTCTGCTTTTCTGTTTCATGCATTAATTTGTGTATGCATGTAAAATGTGATCACAGCATCATTTCCAGATAAGAAACCAAGCCAGGGATGTCCAGATGATTAAATGTGGTTGATAAGTACCTGCATGACAAACAGTGAAGTCTATTGGAAAGGACTAACTATAGGATGAGAGCGATAAGGCGCTGAAATGAACAGTCACACTTTCTGCATCTTGTATGCTGGATGATTAGATCCAGGAGAGCTGACATTTTACAGAATCACAGAATCACCGAGGTTGGAAAAGACCATCCAGTCCAATCATCCACTTATCGCCAATAGTTCTCACTAAACCATATCCCTCAACACAAAATTTCAATCAAATTGCTGGAAACAGTGATGGGTTTTGCTGGGACCACTTCTGATTGTTCACACTGACCTGGCATCTTGGCTCAAAAACTTTCTTTCCAATTAATGGCAAGGCTGATAAGTTTGAGGGCACTGGGTTGTGGTTTTCCATGCTGTTTCCATGCCTTAAAACGAGTTTGGGCATTGAGGTTCAAATCTTAAGATTTGCTGTTTGGGTATCTTGTGGCTTTAGGTTTCTCTCCATTTCTTGTAGAAATCTTCAGCCAAAATTATCCTCAAAGGCCTCAAAAAGGGAAGGAAGGAAGGAAAGGAACAGAATGAGAAAAGGGAGGGCTAGGTCTTCCACACACAGAAAGGGAAGAATCATCAAAAAATAAAAGTAGAAAAGGTCACCACAGTGAAGACTCACTGCACGAAGCAGCTGGGAAGTAAAACGTGGTGTATTGAGGCAGAGGGGAGCTCTGCCATGCTTTGGCTCTGCCAGAGCCATGGGGAAGATGAGGCTCATAGGGAAAATAAATGATCTGTCCAATTTCTTTTAAACAGATCAATATCCAGTTATGACATTCTCTTGCAGCAAAAGGTTGTGATAACATAAGAAAATAAAGCTAACCTATTCATGCAGGTAGCAAAAGAATGTGTGTTCAGGATCTGCAGAGAGAAGAAAAATGTAGGCGTATCAAAATCTCTGCTGTCTGCTTTACCATGGATGTGTAAAACGATCTTGAGAAAGACATCTGCAAAAAAAAGAAACAAAAGCAAAACCTAACCAGCCAACAAACCAACCAAACAAACAAACCAGAATGATTCAGTATCTCACAGGAAGTCTGTGAGGCTGGTTACCAGTTTTAAGTTACTACCATGTTAAACTTCCTAAGAAAATTTAAAGGAACATTTCTCATGATTGTTCTGTACCTTCATTTCTCCCATTTGTTCTGTACATTCTTGTTTTGATGAGGATGCTTTGAAAGCCTCCTGACCCTATCACCCTTGCACTGCATCTGCTGTAGGGCGTGCTGCAGTTTCCTGGTAGCTCTGGAGAAGACCTAAAAAGCTGAGCTGAACTCACTGAAGCTCTCATCTGGTACCCTCAATACAGGGCATCCATTCCTGACTCAGAAGAGCTTGCTAGTATGTGTAAGCATCTGCTTATTCTGCAGGAATGAAACCTGCCACAGCGAGGAGGTACAAGGAGGTCCAGGCTAAAGAACTGAATAGCTCTGGAGATCCTTTTGCTGGACCTATGTGATTTCCAGTAGTAAGCCTCAGGCACTTCACAAGCTTCTTTCTCCTGGCTATGAAGGGATCTAGCAAGCAAACCCACCAGTTAGCCCCACCCCAACTCAGAGGCAGGCTGACAAATTTGCATTTCCTAATGGCATATCTTAGCCTTCCCTGATGCCCAGCACACCACAGAGACCAACCTGGCTTTGCTAGGTCATGGATTCCCCACCTTAACACATGCAGAGTTTCATGTGGGGACACCATCAGACATCCTCCAGGTGGTGCCTCCATCCTGACATGATGTTAAGACACCACTGGTGAAAAGCAAGTTCTCAGAGAGCCTGGTTTTGTCTCCCAGTCCTCAGAACATTGCTGTATTTACAGCCTTTCTGGGATACTTTCCTATTCTTTTTACCCCATCAGCACAGGAGTTGACCCTTCCTTTAAAAGGCATCTTTTGTGATGGAATTTCCAGTTGAAAGCAGGATTTGATTCCTTTGTCAGAAAGAGAAAAGGAACATACTTCATTGCACTTAGTGAATTCTTTCAACAAGTACATCTTTGGTTACATGTTTATGTTGCTGGAGGTGTATCTGCCACCAGGGCAAGGAGAAAAGAATTTCCACTGATGTAAAGTGTGATGCTCCCTTTTATCCTGATCTGTTAAACTAATGAGTTGCCTTTAAAGTGCTAGGACAATTAGCTGTGCCACTGAAAGTGGTTCTTTCCACCCTTCTCCCAGTTTACACTTCAAGTAGAAACCAAGTAGAAACCTTTTTATGGGTGCTGATGATTAAGGGGAATAATCTTAATTTCAGTTAGTAAAATTGCTTTGTGTGTATATGTGGGTGTGTGAAAATAATACAGTATCTTATTTCAGACCTCGTGGGGTTTCAGCAATTATTTCTTAAACAGAAAATCACAGAAGTCACCAGCCTCATAATGTCCAACTCCCGGGAACCAGAGTAAGAGGAAATTGCACATCTATCTTTGAGTTTAATTGTGTAAAAACATGTGTATAGATAACTCTGCCATTCTGTGTGGAATTCCCCCCTGCTGACATACAGAACCCAAAAAGCTCACCTTACCCAAACAGGGCAAAGCCAGATCCCACAGTCTCTGCTTGCTTGTAACAGCCTGCATGGGAATATATCGCGTAGGGTGGAGAGTGGGCGGTGGTAGGGCTGTGCCTAGGCAGACATTTCCAGGTGCAAAGCAGCACGTTCCAGGGCAGGAAAGCCTCACCCACTTCTGACTATACTTTTCTTTTTGCCTCTTCCCAGATCCCACTCTTCTTGAGCTCCCTGTCACTTTTTTTTCCCTTGATCAAGGATATGCAAATACTACTCTGAGTCACGGCTGCTGTATTAAGTTTCATCTCTTCTTAGAGGTGCTGAGCTTTACGTGATTGCCTGCACGTCCCTTGGCTCACATGTCTAATCATTTCCACTCCGAAATCTTGAGGCTATGTTGGGGACAATATAATAACTAGTTTCTTGCAGCCTGTGTTCTCAGACAGCTGGGAAATGATCCAACCAAAAAGCACAGTGAATCTGTCATCTGAAGTTGAGTTTTCCTGAAGTTAAGGTCCACAAGTAATCTCTAACAGCCTCATGGCAAGGCAAGATTCAGAGACAACCCACCTTCTGGGTACTCCTGCACTTAGCCTGTAAGGGGATCCAGGCTCAGCAGGGCTGGTTAGGTTCGAAGAAAGGGGATCTGCCCACTTCTGGGGATGGAGGGCTTGTGATGACCTATGATTGCCAATCAGACTACTGCAATTTGAAGTTCAAAATTTGTTGATAGCTTTTTATTTGTTGATAGCTTTTTATCAGATAGCTTTGTATTCAGCTGACTGAGATTCCAGATTTTTCTTGTCCTGAATTTCTATTTGTTGATGGTTGCACACAGACCAGTAATGGGATCTGATTCTGAGAAAGGCCATAGAGTCAAAGAATCATAGGATATCCCAAGTTGGAAGGGACCCATAATCTTCATTGAGTCCAACTCCTGCCTCAGCACAGAACTTCTCAAAAATCAGACTGTGTGTCTGAGGCTGGTATCCAAATGCTCCTTGAACTCCAGTAGCTTGAGGCTGTGACCGCTGCCCTGGGTGGCCTGTTCCATGCCCACCATCATCTGGTGCAGAATATTTCCCTAACACCCACCTGCCTCTCCCCTGATGCTCCATGCCGTTCCCTCGGCAGAGTTCATAAGGTTTTCCCTCAGCCTGCTCTGCTCTGGGCTGAACAAACCCAGGCATCTCAGCTGCATCCTCATACATCTTGTCCTTTAGGACAGTTGTAGTGTACTTTATAAGTATCAGCAGAGAAACAGCAGCTTGTAGAGAATGTGGATGCAGATACAGAGACTGATCCTTTAGCTGGCTGGAGGGACACCAGACAGACAATGAGGAGGATAATAGTGAAGTGAAAGAGAATCTTTCCTTCCTTCCTCGTTTTCCACATTTTGCTTTTGCTGAGTCCAGCTGAAGGCATATACAGACACTCATCCAAATTTTGGCACATTGCCTTCAGAAGTTTATATGAGCAGGTAATGCAGGATTGAGCCCATGGAACCATTTTCACATTTCACCTCTCCACAGCATTTCAAAATACCCATTCATTGCCAGTGAGGGTATACTGTGATATGATTTGGGACTTTTAGACTCACCTAACACCAAGTGTTTCTAAGGATAGGATGTGGGGCAGCAATTTTTCTGTACAATAAAGCTTCCTTTTGCTGTCCATCACACCTAGTACTACTTGGTTGCACTGTGTGTTCTAGACTTTTCAATTAACGTCTAAAAAAGCTTATTGGTTCCATGTGGTGGGAGCCTTTAGAGTAGAATCTATTCATATTAGTAAACTTTTGACCATCTTATAGTATTCTAAAGTGATTTGTATTAAATATTTCTTACTCGTTTATCTATTTACTTGTTTTCTTCATTTGAAAGTTCTTCCTCACATAAGCATGTATTTTTTGACTTGTAAATAAGAAGAAATACTCATAGCATGTTTTGGCTCAGCTGAAGTGAGGAAATTGAAGCAGAAAGATTGGAAGAGCAGAATATTTTTCATTTGGTTGTGTCACACATCAGAATGGTTTGCAATACCTATTCGCACACAGAAGTGTCCAGTTTGCTAGCACTTATGAGTCACTGGATGTAGGCTGCACTCACAGCTGTTAAACAGAACTTCATCCTGGTAGAGGGAAGAAGAGGCTGGAACTGTAAGTATCTGTGGGGTAAACCTGAGGAAAAGCAAAGTTTGGTAAAACAACCAGTGAGACATGTCTGTAATTCACTAACACACAAGGGCTCAGACTGGTGGAGCAGCAGGTTGGGAATTTTATCTGTGGAAGTCATTTTGTTTAAAGGCCCTTGCTGGACATCATTGGCAAGGAGGTTTTTTTCTTTAAAGATCAACATTGGGATAACTGTGAGATGTGGTAAACAGTGTGAGTGAACTTAGTTTGGATTACAAATACTTTGCTGAAAGCAGAACCAATAATCATCCATGGCAGCAGATACAGATGTGGATCTGTGCATGGCTGTCACTTGAACACCCCACCTCAGCTGGCTCTGGTTTGCTGTTCTGGCACAGATGTCTGTTAT
Source organism: Centrocercus urophasianus (assembly GCF_019232065.1). Classification (NCBI taxonomy): domain Eukaryota; kingdom Metazoa; phylum Chordata; class Aves; order Galliformes; family Phasianidae; genus Centrocercus; species Centrocercus urophasianus. The sequence continues at coordinate 6,623,136 of NW_024884253.1, forward strand.
CGAACAGATGTTGGCTTGTAAGCTCCACTAAGCAGCTCCATTTTCCAATCAGAATTGTAACTGGAATTATGTACAACAGATAATTACAGCGTTTATAAAAGGGGAATCTAAAAAACTGGCCATGCAGCTCAGTGAATTGAGGTCACCCATCAATCTGCTGCCCTCCCCTCCTGCTTTTCCCAAAAAAGCCAGATGACTTTATTAGAATCAGCCACTGACTAGACGCCATTGACATTACAAGCCAGGAAAGACAGCTAGGATACTCTTTTGTCACTAACTTACTGTTTGACCAGAGAACAAAACAATGCTTGCTGTATCATCAAACAGGTAATGGTCTCTCATGTAGTCATAGAAAATTATTATAATAGTTATTATAATAATTTTATTAATATTTATCCCTTAAGCCAGCTCCTTGATTATGTTTCTCACTGTCTGCTTTGTGACTGTCTTGTTGAGATCATAAGCATTTTGGGAGGGACGGTCTGTGTTGTATGCAGCACTGGTCACCTTACTTGTGCCTAATGAGCCAGGTTCTGCTTCTGGTAATAGTATTGTGTCTCTGAAGTCAGCTGGTAGTAATAGGAGAAAAAGTTGTAGCATCTGGATCAATATATTAAAACTATAAGAAATCACTATATTATTTTCCCTGCTCTCGCTTTCACAACTTGTACACACATGTAAATACCTCAGGGATGGATTCTCTCTACAGCTGCCTAATGAGATTTGGGCAATTAGTTTAGGCCTCAGCTTATTAGAGGCAATGACCCTGCCTGCCAACGTGTGTAAATCAACATAAGATAGCTGCTGAAAATCTGACCCATAGATTAAGGACAGATATACCTGAAGCCAAGAAATCATCTTTGGATATGGCACTGCCTGGATAAAAAATGTGTTTTGAATTAAGTCTTCAATATTTAATACTAATATAGCTCCAGAAAAAGGATAGAACTTGCTGAAAAACATCTCTGGGGCAGAGAGAACAGAACTTTTAATTGAAATAAAATAAATCTCTGATCCAAACAAAAGTCTTTTAAAAAGTAATGAGTACTTGTGTTCAAACAGTTTTAAAGTTTCTTCGTAGTTCCTCTTTTCTTCCATGTTCGAATCATGACTGGGGGATGATAGTCTAATAGCAATGTCAGAGTATGGCAGATAAAAGATACGCACTGCAGATATGCTGGTGATTTGGCTACTATCCACTTCTTTTATAGGAGCTTTAGCTCTGCATTTTGCTGTTGCAAAAATTCTGTAGATGCAAAAGCCTGTACATAAAATTCAGTGTTAATATCTAAATGGGTCAGAACAGACACTAGAACAATGTGCTAGAAAACTAAAATGTGTGACCAGACTCAGCTGTCCAATGTCAGAAATTATGTCCATACAAATTTCACTGCAATAACCAGATCCACACCAATGCAGGATGCAAGCAATGCTTCACATTCAAGAAATAGATTTGTCTGTTGTACACTATACAGTGCATATCATACACTGATATATTTACATGTTTATTAACATATGTATGTAAGGTATACACATGCATACATAGAACATGCAAATATAATAACAAGGAACAGATATGCATCATTCTGGTAAGTTTTCAATTTCTCTTGTCTTCAGTTTCGAAATAAATCATTTTGACTCATTTGATCAGATCTGATTCGAAACAGATGAATAAAGTCAAACCAGCTTTTGTTGCTCAATTTACAAAAGTTGATAAAAGATGTTGGTAAAAAGAGTAAATCTTAATCTGAAATATGAAACTTGGAAAGCAATTGGGATGGTGGGTGAGCTGTGAAGACAGGGTGCACCTGGCAGACACAGGTGGGCTGGCAGGTAAGCAGGGGTCTGTCAGTGCTGATGTCTGCTTTGTGCATCTGGGAAGGGTTGATTCTCTGAGCTCTGTTTATTCTACTGAAAGACCTGAGGGATAAATGTCCTGAAGTTCTTGTGAAATGCTCTAAGTTATACAGATGAATTACTCAAGGCAGTTTTTTCAACTGAGATTCGAGGAAGCTCAGACCAGGATTTTGTCTGTGTCTAGATGAGCTGCAATTGGCTCTTTCCCTGTCCCAAAGCTACGGGGCAGTCTGGCTGCTTTGGCAGAGCTGATTTCCTCCCTTACAGCATCCTGAGAAGTTGAAGCCAGACCCATCTTGGCACCCAAAACCATCAATTTTGTGGTGGTAACAGTCTGGAGGCTATGCAGATACCCTGCAAGAGAAAAGGCTAGATATGGGGACTGTTTAGTAGAAGTTTGGGGAAAGGGAAGTGTGTAAAGTACAAGTTGTTGCACTTGGGTTGGGTCAATTCCAAATACATGTACAGATTGAGTGAAGAACTCATTGAGAGCAGCCCTGTGGAGAAATACCTGGGGGATCTTGATGAATGAAAAGTTGGACATGAACCAGAAGTGTGTGCTTGCAGCATGGAAGGTCAACAGTATCTGTGCTCCATCAAAAGATGGCCAGAAGAGAGAGGCAGGTGATTTTCCCTTTCTGCGCTGCTCTTGTGAGGCCCCACCGGGAGTACTGTGTCCAGACCTGGGGCCCCCAGCACAAGAAGGACATGGAGCTGCTGGGGCAGGTACAGAAGAGGGCCACAAAGATCAGAAGGCTGGAGCACCTCTTTCACGAAGAAAGGCTGAGGCAGTTGGTCTTGTTCAGCTTGGAGAAGGATGGCTTCAGGGAGACCTCATTACAACCTTCCAGTACTTGAGAGGAGTTTATAAACAGGAGGGGGACAGACCTTTTGTATGATCTAATAGTTACAGTAGGGAATGGCTTAAACAAAATAAGGGAAATTTAACTTAGATATTAGGAAGAACTTTTTGGTGAGAGAGTGGTGAGGAACTGGAAAAGGTTGCCCAAAGAAGTTGGGGATGCCCCATCCTTGGAGGTGTATAAAGACCAGGTTGGATGGGGCTCTGCATATCCTGATCTGTGATTGGCAACACTGCCCATGGCAGGGGGTTGAAACTGGATGATCTTTAAGGTCCCTTCCAACCTAAGCCATTCTATGGTTTCATCATTCTATGAAATTAAACAGTAGTCAGAGCAGAGCTCAGCTTTTAATGTGGGAGGAAGGGAGACCCATCTCATAGGAGTGGGAACCACATTTCTGCTGCTCCAAAGGCTATGTTGTCACTTCCTAAAACACAAAAAACACTTTGGGGAAGAGAAAAAAGAGGTCAGAAGAGAACCAGGCACTCCAGGCCCTTCCCCGGGCACTGAGTCTGCCAAGAGATCTCCAGGAGATGTTGGCCAACTCCCATTTCCTGCGTCTGTCAGTCTGTTGAGGCAATGGGAATTGAAACCCCACTCTCTTTTCCATCACATTTCCCTCCCCAGGGTAATAGTTCGGTGTGGATTGTTGTTGTGGGAAACCTCTGTTTCACAGAAATCTGTAAGTCTGCTTTGCAAGAAAAATGGGCTCGGCAGTGAACAAGAAGCAAGACAAAAGGAGAATCAGTCCTGCTCTGGCCTTCCTTGGTCAATGAGAGAGCAGTGAAATGTGTCAAAGCTTCCTTTTGCTGCCCCAAAGAGCCCTGGCAGTTGCAGCACCAGAGCCGGGGGATTTGTTGCTCTCCACAACAAGTCACCCTGGACACAGTAAAAGCAGCCTCCTCTCCATAGCAGCCGAGGTGACTGAGAAGGCCAAAGGAAGCTCTTAAACATTTGTTTTCTAGACTTTGCCAGCCAGATCTCTCAGGAGAGGCTGGATTCCTCACAAAAATGCTTGACGGGAAGAAACTCCCTAGGAAGGGATTGTTTTCTTTTGTTTTAAACTTGAAGGCCTCCAGTTTGCTTGGGACACTGCCACCAGCCACCTAAGGTAATCATGAATCCTTCAGATACAGGGTGGGGTAAAGTCCTACTGAGGGGGTATAAAAGGGCTTCAGAGGCATGGCTTTCTTGGAACATAATCTTCTTGCCACACTATATTTTGTGGTTGAACCACTTGATGGTTTGATGCTTTTAATGACAAAAATCTACCAAAGTTTCTCTTTTTTTGTCCTCTCAGTATCTTCTACTTCTTGTTAAGATTAAATTTTCCCTTGAAACCAACTTTCTATGTGTTCCACATGCCTGCTAGGGTTTCTTTAGTCCAAAGACTCTTTAAAAATGCATTGGAAACACCGAAAAGGATATGGAACATTGGTTTCCTCCTCACGGATAGGAGACATCCTTGTCTATTCTGGGCTCAAAGTGGCTCTTCTGTGGATACTTAACACTGTCCAGTTTCTGTCCAAATTCTCTTTTGGGGTGCTGCTTTGGAATATTTTTCAACTTCATGATGATGCATAATTTGAAGGACTCAGCTCAGAACAAGATGAAATAAATCTTCTACATCCTTGTGATAAATAATTATAACCCTAGCTATTTTCCCTATTTACTAAATGACAGTTCTGATCCAAGAACCACAGATGCATGTTGTATGAAGTGCAGTAAAGCAGAACAGGTACAGTGCTGAGGCAGCTGAAACACTTGTCTAAGTGCCAGTTTCTTTAAAAACATCTTTAAAGATCAAACCTGTGAAAATGTAAGACATTTTCCTTGAAGGCCATATTACATTTTCAATTATATTTTCAATGTAAGCCATATTCCTTACAAATGTAAGGAATATAGATGATTTATTATCTAACAGATACAAAATAAACAGACTCTTTTGCCTGCCACCTGCAATTTCCACAAGATGGTCATGGTGTGACTAGTATAATGAAATTAAAATACAGAAGTAGGCAGAAAAGTATAGGCAGAGTTTGCCTCCTTTTATTTTGCTTACAGAGATGGCAATGGGAAACTGCCAAAGTCAAGAGCTGTACGATGCAATGCAGTGATCCAGCTTTATTGTAAGGCTGGGAGCTCAACCTCCCCAGGTCATGGTGTACACTCTGTGCCCATGTCCTGTTTAATTGATGTTCTGCTTACCACTCTGTTAAGCACCAGATCTGGAAAGTCCCCAGCTGCTGTGGAGGAATGAACACAGCCTGTTTGCCTCTATTCACTCCCCTCACCGTTGCACAGAAAAAGGGAGGGTTGGCTCTCTGTTTGGATTTTAATGATTACTCTTCAAACCAGTGCAAAACAGTTATGATTTTCTTTCTGCCTGGCACATGGTAAATGACATTAGGACTGACCTGTGAATGGAGTGAGGTAGTGGTGAATTGCTCTGTTTAAAGCTTTGGAATAGGATAACAATGTATTTCTCATTTAGCAGTGCTAACTCATTGCAAACATGTTTGTGGCCAGTTTTTCAATAATATATTAAAGCTTCACAATGAAATGCTCCGTTTATTCTGTGTCAAGTACATCCTCCTTTTCAATCACAAATGTCTTTTTTTTTTAAATCTCCCCCACTGTGCTCAAGAGAGATTTGCTTTACATTCTTTGAATGTGGAAAACAAAATGAACAAGTCAGCCAAAGCAATTCTGCTTATCACAGTTTCTGTTTTAAATAACAAATATTGGAAAGTAGCATATGGGAAGTAATGTACTGACCAGTGATAATTCACATGCAGAATCAGGCTGCTAACAGACAGTTTGTGAAGAAAAGGAAAAGCTGTTTAATATACTCTTGGCCCATAGATGTTATCTCTATTTACACACAGACAAGCTGAAACCCAAAAGACTGAATTGCTTGCCAAGAAAGGACCGAAGAAATTGATGGCAAGTCTGGGGAAAGATTTTAGATCTGCTAAGTCCAAATCATCATCTCTAGCAAAAACCAGTACCTCTCTTTAAATAATTTTTCATTGTCAAGTGTTTGAAAGCAACGAGCTTATTACTTTAAAAAAATATCTTGTTAGCATCTTTTTGGCCATGCATTCGAGTTGGTATTCCTCTGTTTTGGGGCTGTGAACACCTGTGTATGGTAAAGAACAGATGTGCCTGGTCTGCTGAATCACGGAAGGTGAACATCTGATTATTTTTGCTACAGATCTCATTAGCAACCATGCAAGGTGTGAACTGACTTCTTGTTTTTGTTGCAGTAAATATATGTTTTCAGCATCATAAATTATTTATTCACATGCTTATTTAACTGAAGACCTCCTCTCCTCTGTGTGTTATGCTAAACCGTCACATCTTCCTTCCAATTTGTCCTCCAGAGAGGAAGGCTTTAAACTCTTTTCATTCATGAAAGTGAAAGGGGAAAAAGGTCTTTGACTATTTTCCATATAGATGGATCTTCATACTGAAAAAAAAACCTCCTGGGTTATGTCACTGAGCATTTCCTTTTTGCTGGTAAAGACTCTACCTTCAGTCTCTTGGTAATTGAGTCTAGTATTTCAGACCTCCCCAGTCCAGCTCCTGCAAGCCCTGGTTTCAGGTGTGTGTTTCTAGCTGAGACTGGCTATTTCTCTGTGTATGCCAGATGACTTCAGTGGGAAAAATGACCACAGCCAACCAGTGTGTAATCAGAAGCACTTCCCCAACAGCAGTAAGAGGCCATCTCCAAATCACTGGGCTCTTTAAACTCAAAAAAGGGAAGAGAGGAAGGATTAACATGGCTTCAGGAGCCTGACTGCTGTTTGTTTTGCTGGAACACTGGCTCTGAGGACAGTTCAGAGAAGAATGGCCAGATGCTCATGAGGCCTCCAAGTGGATAAGGTCCCTTATGCTCACTAACATCCCTGAAGAAGTTTTTAGAAAGTGGCACAAGTAGTCCGTATCTACAATCTCCCACATTCATGCTTGGCTTCTTTATGTATATTTTTGTGAACAGACACTGAATGAACTGCACCTGCACATGAGACCCTATTCCCTGCTTCAGCAAGTCTAACTATTTTGAGTATTTCTTTGATCTAAGCATTATTTGTGTGCCACATCTCCATCCATTCTGAAATCACTACCTGGGAGTCCACACAATAACAAGCCTTCTGCCTGCACAAAAAACACATCCCTGTGTAGTCCACCAGTGTCTGCTGCCCAGATTCCTGCACATGCAGAGTGTCTCTAGCAGTGTGCTCCCAGGTACACAGCGAAATGACACACATCCTCAAATAATACCAATGAACAAAGTCCAAAGGTTTCTTTCTTTTTAACCATTCTCCTGCCCCTATGCTCAAAACTTTTGCTCTGATTAAGTTCATTGACCTTTTCAAAGTCTTTCCTGCATTTCAACCCTTGCTCAGCTCATGCTTAGCTTCCTTTCCTTCCTATTTCACCCTTTGTCTTCATAAAAGAGTCCTTTGGGACCCTTTTGGGGAGCTCCATACTGTGGGACACTGACTGATACTATGTCACGTAGACTCTATTTGCAGGTTGTATCAAACATGCTTTTCCTTTCTTACATGGGCTTCTTGGGCCCCTCACTACAAGAAAGGCATCGAAGCCCTGGAGTGTGTTCAGAGAAGGGCAGTGAAGCTGTGAGGGGTCTGGAGCACAGGTCTTATGGGGAGCAAAGGAGGGAACCAGGACTGTTAGTCTGGAGAAGAGGAAGCTCAGAGGTGACCATATTGACCTCTACAACTGCCTGAAAAGAGGTTCTGGTGAAGTGGGGGTTGGCTTCTTCTTCCATGTAACTAGCAATAGGACTAGAGAGAATGGCTTCAAGTTGTGCCAAAGGAGATTCAGGTTGGACATTAGGAAATACTTCTCTTAGAGAGTGGTCAGGTGTTGGAATGGGCTGCCCACGGTGGTGATGGAGTCACTGTCTCTGAAGGTATTCAAGAAACCTTTAGGTGCTGTACTGAGGAACATGGTGTAGTGGGAAATACTGATGACATGTGGATGGTTGCACTGGATGATCTTAGAGGTCTTTTCCAAGCTTGGTGATATCGTGGTTCTATGACTTCACCTGGCTGAGGTTCTTCATGGGGGTTTCATGCTTTGTAATGTCAATGTTTCATGCTACAGGTTTGTGATAAAGGGGGTGAAACTCCTCTCACTGCAGTAAATTAGGACAAACTCTAAGTTTGGTGTGTTCATATCTGAATGGTAAGAAACAGGCCTGTGTGCACAAAATACTGCAGAGCATGAAAATATATTATGGTGTATCACTGTGAAAAACATGACCTCTGCATGTCATGTGACAGCATTAGTAAATGAGGTTTGAAAAGAGAATGTTTTCTAGTGGCCTCTTAGAGAACGTGGGTGGCAAAACAGCAACAGTAATCAGCAATGTTAATTGCAGTCACACATCAGTTTTCATTGGTGTTTACCAACTTTCCATATAAAAGACATTGTTACACTTGAAAGCTGAGGTCACGTTAGTTAATCATTCATAGCGTGTTTACTTTCTCACAGGATTGTCTTGCAAGAATTGCACCTTATGCTTTAAAACAATTTCAAGGTAAGAGTGAAATTGTTTAATTGATTTACAGATATTTGTAGCTGACCTGCCAGTCAAACCGATTCAGATAACTGGTTGGTGCTCTGCCTGGTATGTGAGACTCAGCTGTGCATTAAACTGGCTGATATGTGGACTCTTTCTGATGGATAGATCTGTGTTTAAGAACACCAAATCCAGTCAAACATGTTACTACTTATTAAAACTGTCCACTATGCCTATTGCTAACAGTCATGGGACTGTGAGTCAGTCGTCTTGGATGACTTACGGTTCTGCCACTGATTCATTGAAAACGAATGTCCATACTGCACTTAGCATTAAGTGAATGACAGCTCAGGCACAAGAAGCAAACTAACTAAAGCATCAGAGGGCCTGTCACAGGATAATTATGACAAATCAAACTGTTTTATAAGTCAGTAAGGGCTTACAGTTATCATTCTGCTTACACGTTGAGAATGGACTAGCTCTTGTGCCCAAGGTTAAGCAATTGTAGAGTGAGTGAGTAATATTGCTTGCTAGATGAGAAATGCACATTCATGATAAAGTGTTTTGAAAGCAATATTCTAATCGTTTAATTGCAGTAAGTTTATTATCTTCGAGTTATGGAATTTGGATTTAATAGATAATGGGAAAATAAGGCTTTCAGTTATAACACGTCTGTTTGTAAGTCAAATATAGAATGGATTAAAAAAAAAACAAACCACAACCAAGCAAAAATCTATAATTTGTGTTTAACTACATGATTTGGTACAAGACTACAGTGAAAACAATTGGTGGTTCAACTTTATCAGTAAATTTTGCTTTTCCCAATCCGGTAACAGCCCAGACTACCTAATATCACCTCCTGCAGACAAAGGTCTCAAACTTATTTTTAAATTTTATTTATTTATTATTTATTTTATTTATTATTTATTATTGTCTGAAATTTCTCAGCCAGTCACTGTAAGGCATTGATCACTGGAGAACTCCTGCCCTGGTAATGTTTCCAGGAGCTCAGCACCAAGCCTGGCTGTTTGCTACCATGGAGGGCAGAGCTGTTGGAGGTTTTCAGCCATCACTGAAGCCACAGTGACCTTTGGGTCTGCTCTGGTTCCCATGTGCCAAATGACCAAGGGAATAACGACAGGTGGAAGAGCTGTGGGTGGCTGCAAGTGTGGTGGAACTGAGATGGCTCCATCAACAGATGGGCAGCAAAACAGTGTCAGGAGCTCCTGCAGCTGTCCCTGCAGCTTCCCCTGCATCTGGGGCATTTGCTGCAGGCTTTCCACAGCAATGATATGTATATATATGTATATATATGTATATATATATATATATGTATACTTTAGCCTCTCTAGCCTTGCTGTTAGGGAACTGGTTAGCTATTTCTATCTCAGGGATATAACATTGCTAAGTTACAAGCATTCAGTGATGGAGAATAGGAGCAGAATTTACATCAAATGTTGGAAAAAATGTCTCTTGCTGGGACCCAAATAAGGACTACTTTTCCTATTCCTTGCAATGTTCTTGTTACACTTTGCATCTTTGATTGCTCCTATAGTGATATCTACTCATGACATAGTGCTACCACCTATTATGGATGTACTGTATGGACCATGGACCACCTTGGTCCATGTAGCATGTTCTGCCATGCCAGACAGGTGCAGGGGGCCTGTCCAGATGTTACCTATATTGAAAGTCACCAGTGCAAAGGAAACAGTCTTTGATTTTGGTTGGGATCCTGGGCAAGCTGGAAGAATTGGCTTCCAGATAAAGTGCCAGGTGACTAAATGGGCAGAGCTGAAACTTCATGAGCTTTCTTAGTCAGTATTTTGATAACAGCTCTCCATATATGTTCATATTTGACCTTCATTTCTACTCTAAGGTTTTCCCAAGACAGTGGGAGTGTTGCTGCTGCTATTGCTGTAGTGCTGATAGGGGAGTTGTTATTTAGAGTTGCTGGGCTCTGTTGCTATTTCACAAGTACAGTCACTGAGCAAGTCCTGTGATCAGGCTGACTCAGGAAGCAAAATTTTGCTACTACACATATCTCTGTGTCTGTATTTGTTTCAGTTTGGAGTCAGCTGGGCCTCTCTGTTGTGTTTTTTTTCCCTACACCTTATATTTAATGCATTTTTATCCTCCTGTGCTTCTCTCTTCCTCCCAAGAGTCTCTTCATCCATTTCCAGAGATAATCAATCGTCTCTCACATTCTGACTTGAATGTTTCCTTTCTAATGCTGATATGTTTGCTTTGTTATTGCCAGAAGTCATTGTGCAAATCGTGGAAATTTTGGAGGTTCAGAGGGAAAACCAAAACACACTGTTGACAATACAGGAACTCTTTTTCACAGGTGGTGGAAGGAATTCTACAGTGCTACAATTTCTGGAGATGTGCAGGTGAAATAATATGAATGTTTATCTCTTTTCCCAGATATTCCCTCAGGAATGCTCTGAAAAGTAAAACATACAGGAAAATACCATAGAATTGTCGTGTGTTCATACTTGTCTGAGAAGCTGATTCCAAATTGCTGTGGGAGAGGTGATGGGGGCTTTTAATGCCTTGTTATTCCCCTTCTTGAAAAGTTTTGGCCACAAGGATACAAAAGTCTTTGTTTTTCTCAAAAGAGAGAAGGGGGAGGAAAATCTTTGAAAAGGGCAAACTTAAGCCAACAGTGCTAGTTTTAGTATTCAGTGCAGTACACAGTGTAGAGCTTTGTGCAGACTCCAAGAGAAGAGCATATATGTGTATTTAAATGAGAACTGAAAAGAAATGCTATGTCAACCGCCCAGGAGCTAGGATGCTTATGGATTAGTTCCCCAAGAGAGTGTAATAGCATGAGAGCAACTAGGAGAAGGTTAAGATTAGTACACAGATCAAAGCCTTCTGGAAGAGAGGTTTGTCTTGGATATATCATCTGTAGTACAGATCTGTAGAATAGATCTCAACTGAACAGATCTTTCTGAAGTATGCTCAGATAACTAAAGCATAAGCAGGAAATTATCTCCTCTAGGCTTTGCTTCTCCTGAAAATTCATCTAGGCAGAGGAAAGGTTGATAGAGAAAGCACAAAGGTGAGCCGTGTATACGCACTCATAATGGGATGACTTTCAACAAGACAAATGCCAGGTCCTGCACTTCGGCCACAACAACCCCAGGTAATGCTATAGGCTTGGGACAGAGTGTCTGGAAGACTGCAGAGAGGAAATGGACCTTGGGGTATTGATTGATGCTTGGCTGAACATGAGGCAGCAGTTTGCCCAGGTTGCCAAGAAGGCCAATGGCATCCTGGCCTGCATTAGAAATAGTGTTGACAGAAGGAACAGGGCAGTGATCATCCCCCTGTACTCAGCTCTGGTGAGGCACAACCTCAAGTACTGTGTCCAGTGTTGGGCCCCTCACTGCGAGGAAGACACTGAGGCCCTGGAGCGGATTCAAAGAAAGGCACAAAGCTGGTGAGGGGTCTGGAACACAGGCCATATGAGGAGCGACTGAAGGAGCTGGGATTCTTCAGTCTGGAGAAGAGGAGGCTCAGGGCAGACCTTATTGCTCTCTATAACTATCTGAAGGGAGGTTGTAGTGAGCTGGGGATCAGCCTCTTCTCTTGTGTAACTGGTGATAGAACTAGAGGGAATGGCTTCAAGCTGCACCAGGGGAGATTCAGGCTGGACGTTAGGAAATACTGCTTCTCTGAAAGAGTGGTCAGGCACTGGAATGGGCTGCTCAGGGAGGTGGTGGAGTCACCGACCCTGGAGGTGTTCAAGGAATGTTTGGATGTTGTGTTGAGGGACATGGTTAATGAGAATTATTGGTGATAGGTGGATGGTTGGACTGGATGATCTTGAAAGTTTTTTCCAACCTTGGTGATACATAGTAAAAACGGTGCAATAAAAACTAAACCAAGTGAATTCTGACCATAGCCCAAATACAAGGAAAGGACTTAGCAGGGCTAACTGTCCACCTTGCTAGACATCCTTCGGAGATTTGGAAGATGTCAAACCACCAGTCAAAGCCTAGTAATCCTATATTCAATCGCCATAGATCCCTGGAGCAACCCGGGGATTGTGTAACTGTCACAGCAAAGTGAGACAAATCCCTAGTGAGTGCTGGGATCTAGAAACTAGGTAGGTATAGGATCACCCAAGTTCACATTGGGCAAAAGTTGACAGAAAGATGGAATATAAAAGCAGAAACTGTCTCATACACGTTCATAATCTTTCATACAATGCTGCTTGCACCAGCAGTACTGGTACATAATGAATACTGGCAGAGCATCTCTGCAGAGCACTGCTAGGTAATGCCACAGACAAGAGCAGAAGGTGTCTGGGTTGGAAGGATAGCCACTACAAAGCAGTCATCTGGCTTTCAGGAGAAGAGTCTTCATCCCCATTAGAAGTGGTAGAGATAACTCCAATTCTCTTTTGTTTCCAGCATATAAATCCAGAGCAGAATAGCAGTTCAGCAAACACGTGCATCTAATAGTCCCTGTTGCGGAGCTCTAGGCAACCCTTGTTCTGCTGTTTAGATCATGTTTTGCACTATTTTGGAAATCTTATATCTGGATTTCATTGTGAGGATTGTGCATGCTAAGCCTACGGCTTGGAGTTCCTGAGGTCTGTCCGAAGTCTGGCCATAGAAAGATTGGTTTGTTGTGTTGCAGGATCACCACTCACTGAATGATTAAATGTGCTTTTGCTGTGGTGTGTTCAACACTGGAAGTTTTATACAGTGGTGCTACCATGATTTTAATAGGGAAAACATGGGTATTCAACTGAAAGTAGAGCAGGTCTCAGTGGGTGATTACAGTCTGTTATTTTTCACATTATTTTTTGCCATGCATAAAGCAGCCTTTGTCCCAGTTCAACTGAAGTATTAAACAGACTTACAAGTGACTCCTGGCCTTTCCTTATACATAAGCACTGCTGTTCACAACCTCTCCCACCAGCCTGCCATTGTTTGGGGACCAAATGCTTTGCAGAGAGCCCACCAGCAGGGAAACCAATCTCTTCCAACACAGCTGAATGAACTAACCTTGTTATCCTCTTTGTAGAAGCAGGGGGTGCATATATTAAAAGAGAGAGATAAACCTACCAGAAACTGTTTTTCACAATTTTGTAACTCCTGGAAAGTTCATCTTCTTTCTAACTGTCACCACATCAGTCATGCTGCTGCAATTGCTAAATGAACTGAATGAAGGCAACCTCTCCTTGCATTTGCTGCCCACATTGGAAATGAGCTTAACTCTCACTGCAAGCAGTGACAGCCCTCATGGAACGAAAGCGCTGAGTCCATGAATCCACCTGACTGCCAGTGATTGCCGTCACCTTATCTTTACAGCTTTGAGCTCTTAGGCCTCTGGATCATTGTATTGTAGTCCTTACACACTTAGTAGCTATATCACCAGTTAAAGTATCCAAAGCAAAGGGTATTTTAAGCACTCCGTAGGCTACTCCTTCTTCCCAGGCTAATGTGTTGCCAAATACACCATCTTGAAGCAAAGCTGAAAAAAATATATGTTCTGCATAAGCAAAAGTATTCATCTGTTCTTCCTTTTCCCCAGTCCTTTGGAAATCTATCCCTGATTTCCATTAATTTTCTCTCAAAGAATTGAAATTCGAAAGATCGGTCCTCTGGGGTTTGTGGTCACCTAGTTTGGGTAACCTGAGGAACTAATACAAGTCCTATGAACTCTGTCAACCTAACACATGAGGAGGGTTTTTTTATAAGGTTAACCATCAAATTTGTATTTAGATGCTTTATGTAATCTTGTTTTTTGTTTGTTTGTTTGTTTGTTTTTAACATAAACATAAAGCTGTTTTAACCAATCAGTGCACCTCAAAAGTACATACACAATGCCAACCCCAGATGCCTTCCCTTTTTTGACTCTCAGATTACCTTCTTCCTTGCATACATCAAAGATGATCTTACGTGGCTGATATTAGATGATCAAGTAGGTTGATAGGATTTGTCTTTCTGCACTTTAAATACTGCAGTTTCACTGAAAAGTTCATCAGGCATCAGGAAACCAGTAGAGCATTCCTGTGGAGCCACATTTACAACACTAGATACTTATCCATTATAGGAAGTGATCACTAGCTCCTACCACAAAGTCCACCAAGATGATGATTTTATAGCATGAGGCTGAGGGCACATAACTGGGAGCTATGGTTCAAAACCATCAGAGGCATGATAATAGCAGTACAAGGCAGAAGGAGATAAATATAGTTAAATATAACCCTCATTGCTGGCGAGAAAAGCTGCTTGGGGGGAGTGTCACCAACACCATGACAGGGCTTTGTCTTATGCAGAACTAGTTGGATAACTCCAGAATAGATCCAGGCAGAGGAAAAGATGGTTTTGTATTGTTGGCAGTTAGGGGCTCATTGCCTCAATTTCTTCCCTGGGTGTTCTTTATTTAACAGGGTGAAGATAATCCCAAGCACAGCCTGTTCTATAGGCATCTTTCCCAGGAAAAAAGAAGACATAGTCTTCGGTATTTGAAAGAGGTTCTCCTGCTTAATTTCCCCTCATGCTTCTCAGATGTGGGCTTTATGCTACAAAAAAAAAAGCCCACCCTGAATGCTGAAGATGTTCTTCTCCAAATGCTTTTTCCTTCCTCCCTCTTCTGCAGCTGGTTGACAGAAGGCCTTAGAGATTAGCTGCATTTCTGTGAACTATTTATACTGAAATATTTTGTGTTGAAAGATGTAAGCCCTTTGTTTCCTCTGTATGTACACAGTGATCCCAGGAGGCAAGCAAATCCTGCTTTATTTTAGATCAGATGCATTATCAAATACTGTTGTAAAACAGCCTCGAGTGCACTTTTATGAGTCAGTCTCACCTACACACACATGTCACCAGACACTCTAGATGTATGCATTTTTGTGATTCCGGATTACCCTAGTTGAAACAAATCTAATTCCCAGTTGAGATGAAATATTTTCTCTGAAACATTATTTCTTATTAATTTTTTCCAGGCAGAAATAATATTTAGATTCCTCATTGAGAAAATAAGAAAACTCTCTGTTAAGAGAGCAGCCAAGTTATCTGGATAATGATTAGAAAATATTCATCTTTAACTCTGTTGGTGTCCTGAAATAAAATGCATAGGCCATACAGTATTGCACACTGTCAAGAATGGAAAAGGACTCACATATCTCATTTAAGAAGATCTGAGCAGAAACACAGAAATGAGAAAGTTACAAAAAAATATCCTATCTCCAAGCCAAAACACTTCTCATCACTTACTAATCTCAGCAGCAAATCTGGCAGTACAAGAGACAGTGGGCACACATGGAACATAGGAGGCTCTGTCTATCAGGAAGCACTTCTGTGCTGTGTGGGTGATGGAGCACTGGCTCTGGATGCCCAGAGAAATTGCGGAGCCTCCTCCCTGGAGATCTCCAACAGCTACCTGGATGTGGTCCTGAGCCCCCTGCTCTGGGTGTCCCTGCTTGAGCAGGAGAAGGGCCAGGTGGACCCAGAAGTCCCTGCCAACTCAGCCATTCTATTATTCTGTGACTCAACTGGAAAGGTCCTTTCTCAAGATACCTCCCATGTGCTATATGGTAGCTGGAAACTCAACATTAGGAGCAGCTCTCTGTTATAGTCACATACCAGGGAACCAGTTTTGGGTGATCTCACATAAGTCACTGAACTTACAGGTCAATGGCCAAATTTTCTTTTTGTTACACCCATCTAGTCCTGTGGGCTTCAGTGAGTGGGAGGATAATGGAAACAGTCCAGATACATTTTATTAAGCACAAAAATGCATCTTGGTCCAAGCTATTTCTGAAGTTCTCAATAAACAAAACACACTTCAACGCGATGCCCTGAAAAGGTCACCCAAATCCTTTCACTTTGGGAAAAGAAATCCAAACAAGACTCAATTAAGGCATAATACTATTTTGATGGGAATTTTGCTTATTCTTGCAGAGTATAGGTGGTCATCATTTACTGAATCTTTCCTAGGTTGCACAATTTAGTGATACAAACATAACGTTTCTATGTACTGGGCACTGTCTAGCATTGCTAATTCCTCTTAAAAAGATTTTATGCTAAGTATCCTCATTCTTCATTGGATCTCTGTTCTTAAGAATTTCAATGGGAAGACCTTCTGCTTCAGTCTGCCTTGATTCAAGTATTTTTTTTTTCTTATTTGCAAATTATTAATACCGCATTTAATAGGCATGCTGCAAGGTTTCTACAGGGCAAATAAAAATACCCTGAACATTCTTCCAGTTTTTTATTACATCCTTTGGAGAACTTGGGGTGATTATTTCTGAATGTAGACAGCAATATTTATCAAAACAAGAAAGCAAGAATACAAAAAAACAAACTTTTGCAAGGCCAATACTGATGTAGAAAGACAGCAGCCAACTTTGGGCTGTAGTGTAGTGTTATTCTGCTTTGTCAAGAAACAATGCTATAGGAAGTGCCATTATTGCTACACATTTTTATTCAAATTTAAAAAAAAGTTAGTTATGATCAGTAGAAAAATGTTTATAATAGATGCTTGTTGCAAAGAACTGTTTTAGGGTATTGCTGACTTTTTAAAGCAAACATATTTGTGGAGAGAAAAGCAGAAGTTATTTTTACTTTGCAAATTTTACTTTATTAGATGGAATATTCACACTCACTAGATTTTTCTTTGTTTCTGTTGGCAAAATCTTCTATCTTTAGAATTAAAAAGACATCTGTATTTATGAAGAACATGAATAATAATTCTACGCTTTTTTTTCTGATTTTCATCCAACTTCTTCCTACCTCTTATGCTGCATAGTCTTCTCTTTCTACCAGCACTGATTGCTGGGATTGTGTCTGGCATTACACACTTAAGAGAGCTCCTTGGTTGCTCACTGCATGGTGATGACGAATGGTAGATTGTTGAAGTATGTTATCAAAAGTCAGTCAAGGTCCTGTCAAAAACTCTGGCTCCTTGTGCAGAATTCAAAGGTGTCATAGGTGTTTTCTCAAAAATGCCAAATGGTGGTTAAAATCAGACTGGAGGGAGAAACAATTTCTATAAATCAGCTGTAAACCTTGGGAAGAGAAAATGGAAAAATATAATTGGAACCAGCAAGTGTGCCATGAAGTGCACACTTTACCTGCTTTTGTAGGAAAAATCTTTAAAAGGTAGAATAGTTAATGAATCTGGAAGTGTTCAAGGTCAGGTTGGATGGTGACCTGGGCAGCCTGATCTGGTGGGTGGCAACCAGCGCATGGAAGGAGGTTGGAACTGGAACTGGATGATCTCTGAGACCCCTTCCAACCCAAGCCATTCTGTGATTCTATGATTCACAAATAAACAGCAATAAGGTGAGCTCTGAAGGCTCATGGAGGGTGGATGTCATATCTGCATCTCAAGAGCTAGAAGTGAAGAAGAGGAACAAATGCAGGGAATTCAGCTCAACTCAGAAAGCTACTGGAACAAACAGCCTATAAACACCTGGAAGATAAGTTGTGCTCAGAAATGAACAGTTCTATTTTGTCAAGAATGAAACATGTCAAGGGAATTAAGCTTCTTTTCTGACTCCGTAACGCAGCCAGCTGATGAGAAAAAAGCAACAGACATGATTTATAGCATTTGCAATAAAACTCTGGGTACAACTTCTGTATATTTTCATAAGGAAAGCAGGGATGAATAGACTGGATAAAGCTACTCTAAAGCAACTATTAAAATTTAGTGATGTGTCCCAGAGAAGGTTGCAATAATTGCTACCCAGCAAGGATGACACATTAAATAGTTCCCTTCAGCTAGTGATTTATACCACTGTAAAACAGAACTATAACTTACAGTAATCACTTGGCTTCAACCTGCAGGGACAAGTTCAACATTCAGAATGATCACATGGAAGAGAAGTAATTGTCTAAATTTATTTGTTACTGTCTTAGAAGAGGGAAATCATAGCCCAAATAGGAAAAGACATAAAGACAACAATAGCACAGAAAGAGATCTACAAACTGAACATTGAGAAGAAAGTAACAGTTGTGCAACTAAGCAGATGTCATCCTGGAACACATTAACAGGAGTGCTCTAAGTCAGAGCACTGGGAAGTAAATTCTGTAGTTCATTTTTCCTCTTTGAACAACAAACACTCATCAGCACCACTGACTTCCAGAGCTCAGTGCCAACTTTGAATACTGCCCTTTAAAAAAAAAGAATGCAAAGAGCACTTAGAGACTTGAGAAAAGAACTACGTATGAACCTGGCAAGCACTTCAGGAAATATGATTTATGAGGAACTGTTCTCAAAATTAAGCTTGTTTTGCTTTCCAGAAGGCTAAGAAGGACAGACAACCACAGAAACATCACTGAAAACACAGAGAAGAAGGAAAGCAGCCAAACTGCCTGCCCTTCTGGGCATGGAAGTGTTTTCAAGAGTAGTACGTGCCAGAAGGAAAACTTGATTTCTAGATGCCCTCAGGATATAGAAAGAACTAATAGGAAGAAAAGATAGAAAAAAATCTTCAAGTAATATGTCTCAGAAGACATTATCTAGAGAATCTTCAAACTGGGGGATTTACTGGAGGATTTTAAAAGGGGTTAAACAAACTTGATAAGGAATGGCAAGCTTTACCTGGTTCTTTTTCTAAACAAGGAGACAGATTCCTCTTTCGAGTCCCCTTCAACTCTGATTTCTGTAATTTGATATGAAAATAGAAGTTCTATTCTTTCCTCTAGAAGCTGCTTGGCATCCTTCCCACTTTAAGGAAAAAAAAAAATAATTGTAAAATGCAGAGAATTTCCTTTCAACTCTGGCTTCCTGTCAGTAGAGTAAATCCTCAATTCCTGCTCAATTCCTTAAGGCTAGTAGCTTGTTTTTTCAAACAGATACAGTAAGTCAATACTTCCAGTAGTACTTTTATCTGGTATTGAGTCGCCACTACGCAGCAGTAAAGTGCTTTAGGCCCACTGTTTTGAAGTCTTGTGCTGCTGTGGTTGCAAATACAAGAAGTTGCCTGAGTTTCCCTAATCCACTCTCTGTAGGAAGTTGGTTCAGAGCTTTTTCTAGCCACTTGCAGACTCACATCTCCTGTTTTCCAGGATGCTTTACCCTCCCTTCTCCACATGATCCTCTGGTGCTTATGTTGTTTTTCTTCTCCAAATATTTGCACCATCAGTCGATTGAGAACAAAGCAACAAACAGGAAAAGACATTGTTCAACTTCAGAGTTGCTCAGTTTCTGTCATTGCTTTGTACAATGATATAATGCCTTGAGCTCCTGTCATCTTGGTTACTTACTTCCTGAGCAGATTTTCCTAGACTTAAAGGTATCTTAACAGCTGCTAGACTTTCTCAAAAGCAACAGCTACCAGTTGTGTTTATCCTTCAAATGAGAAACAGCTTGAATAACAAGAAAGAGGGTTCATGCCAGATACCAGTACCATCTTTTTCTTTGCTTCCTGCTACTAAATCTCTCCCTTTTATGATCAGAAAAAGGGGGATCTGTTCCCCTTCAAAAATTCAATCAATCATGCAGGCTAGAATGGATATGTCATTCTTTTTCTACTTTTGTAAGCAAACCTCAAACATGAAAGGACTGATTTAAGTTTAGTAATATCAGATCTCCTAACACAAAATGATATATCATTAATAATGAGCCATTACTGTTAGTTAACTATGGGAAGGAGTTTGGGTGTCACAACGCATATGAATGATTATCAGACGAAAGTGTTTTAAAATACTGACTAATCCTGATCTTAAATATGTACCAAATCTTCATATTCAGCATCACACCCCTGTGACCTGGCTCTGCAGTACCAGGGAATGTACTGGCTGAGACCTCTAAAGATTATTTCAGAGCATTTCATACTAAGCCAAGTAAACTCTAAAGTACATCAGTGCTGGATGTTGGCAATGGGCATGACGACGTGTCTCTAAAAATCTCTAATTCAGTAGTACCCTGCAGCTGCTGGGAAAAGAATATTTCCCTTTTTGGTGATGACAGTTCTGTTCTCACAAACTTCTGCTGAATCCCGGACATATTCGATACCAGCAGTTATCATGAGCCACTTTTTCTTTCCTCTTGTGCTTTCACTCTTTGTCTGGCTCAGTGTAATCATCTGTGCAGGAAGTACATTCAGTCTGCAACACTGTAAGTGGCTATTTCCAACAGCCAGCCACTCCTTTGAAGCCTTTGAATTGCATGGATATATTTTCTCGTGTACGTTTTCTGCAGCAGCTGCCCCAGACAGACAGCTTTGATAACCTGCTCTTGCTGTTTCTTGTGAAGGAGAGTCCAAGCCAAGGCTGGGACTCTTTCATCCAGGAGAGTCTTGAAGGATTTAACCTTATGGTGAGGCTGACCTCCAGCAGCAGAGGTTACAAATCCCCTCCATGTGCAACCTTGTCTTTACACCAGATCGAGTCAAAGAACCAGCTGGGTTTCCTTCAGATAGTTCAGCAGTCCATGGGCCAATATTAGAAAATCATCACATCCGCAGATAGAAGGGCTGAGAGCTGACTTTCAAGTCTGCACCTGGAGCCTTCTGCTTGACCAAGACTAGAATTAAGCAAAGAGCACTAATGTGATGAAAGATGAGTAAAAAATGGGCCTTCAGCAGCTCAAATCTGCTTTTATCAGACTTGAGGTTGTAATAGAAGCAGAGACAACCTACAGGGACTCCTTTCACAGATGAAAATAAACAGTTGTTGGAGGGGCTGTAAACTGTAAACAGTTGTTGGAGGGGCAAAGATCTATCGCTTCTCCCAGTCACTGCAAATCTGCATCAAGTGGCATAGATAGTACATGAGATTAAATTAGGCTCCCGGGGGCTTTTATGTCTTGGAGCTAATGGCAGTGATAACCCAGTAGAAAGAATTAGATATACCAATGATTCTGTAGACAAAACTAATAGTTTCCAATTTTGTCCATGCTACATAATGCTATTTTTATGACATGCTCAAGAATGGATTGTAATTTATGCAGTTCTAAATAACACTACAAACAGATGTCTATGCTTTTCACAAAGTGGTATCAGGTTATAGTCAGGACTTTCCTTCTGCATTAAGAGGGTTGTTTTTTCTTTTTTTTTTTTTCTTTTTTTTTTCACATTATTTAAGATTCTAACAAAATGGCTTTGAAGTTCTATGCAAATACTACTGAAAATACCATGTTTGAAAATTAGCCATAAAAAATGCAACATATTTTTGTTCTCTTTTAAATTCTGATAATTTTTAAAGAGCTCCTTCTGAGAAGAAAATAACCTATGATTTAAGGGACAAACAAAGCAATAAATGCATTCCAGCAGGGAAAGCATGCTAAACAGGAAATCTTGCATTCAGTAACTAATATTCTCCATGACATTCCTCATCAGTTTGCTCAGTATCTTTCTGAGCTGAAGGGACACAGAATGTTGTCTTTTCAGACATAGGGCCTTAGACAACAAAATTTCAGTACATACCTACATTTTTTTTTCCCAGGATGAAGTCAATATCAATCATGCTGTTAAATAATCTGTGACTCAGATGTACCACCAAAGGTGAGGAAATCCAATGAGATCTCCATGACACAGGGTGGTTTTCTGGTGGTTAGATTCTCCCTTTTTGAAGGTTCCTTGGTACCACAGAAGGTGGATTAATACATTCAGGTACTTCTATAAAGTGTGTTCACATGCATTCAAAAATCTACTAATTCTGCAATGCTAACATTTATGTGAGCTTTAATACTTATAATTACTAATTGAAACGTTCAAGACTCAGACTCTGGCCCCAGTCTCCTATTCAGAAGATAATAGGAAATGCCCTCGCCGTTTCAGTAGTGAACATTTTTGCCATGAACTATCACTTGATATTCAGTTTTAAGAAACTGCAGCAAAGCAGGGTTCCTAACCTTATCTCTACCCAGCAGTGTCATATCAGTGCTAATGAATAATAATTAGCCAAATTTGTAAAGTTTTGCTACACGCTATTAAACACCTGTGGCCTTGCATCCATGGATGTTGTATCTCATCACTGGGTGATGAAAAGCTAAATTAAATCCTCGGTTATCTGGCAGACACCTGCAGAGTTCAATAAGGGAAACAGAGGTAAACACAACCTTGCTGTCCAGACTTTTTGAATAGCTGCTTTTTTAATTCAATAACTGGTGATCAACTCATTGGAAGAAGGACAAAGAAAGCAAGAGCATCTTGTCTACAGATAGTGGGAACTCATGCCCACAGAACTGTGAGTGCTGCTGACAATTGCTGACTATGTAGTACAGTGTACAGTAAAAATAAATGTGACGTGCCTGTGTGCATCTTAGGATAGAAACCAGAAGAACTTAAATATTCCAGCTAATAAACACAGCTTGGCATTTTAGATGCAATTTTTCTAGTGCTACTGTAAACAGTGCTTTGGGTTGTTTCTTCTTGTTCTACTTTGCCTGTACTTTTGGCAAAAGGACAAGCTCTAGGCATTATTACTCTCTCTTTCCACTGCATTCCCCTCAAGATAGCCCCAAGAGTCTTCAGTGATTGTTACTTTCCTGTTCTTAGCATATTTACCTGAATTCTCTGTCCCAGTTACTGTTCCCTGATATGGTGTCTTTGAATCAAATTCTATTCCCTGGTGAGCTCTTCCCTTTCCAATGGCAACTGAATCTGGAAATAGCCTGTGCAGCCAAACCCTACCTGTAATTTTAAACAGCATTTCAATCAGTATTTAAGCTCAGCTCTATAGCTCTGCCATTGTTGATCCACCATTTTCAAATGGTGTTCAGTGTTCAAATGTTCAAATCAAAGTACGATGTGTGCAGCTTTCAAGTGAAATTTATCTGCTCATATTGAAAATGAGGTACTGACTCTGGTACTTATTCAGAACTTTAAGACATGGGTCTGCCATAGCTAACATTCTTACAACATTTTCTTTGATTTTTAACACTGAAAATTATTCTCTAATATATTTCTTTTTCATAGGAACTAGTTTGTTCAATCTAGTAATGACTTTAAGCATTGTATATTCTAGTTTCGTATAGACAAAATGCTTGAATTTTCCACAGGCCAAATTATTCCTATTACTACCAAAACCCTATTGGAGCTTACAAAATACGTTTGATCCTTTTTTAGAAGAGCATTAATTCAAACTGCCCTTTGAGCAAGGAATGAAGCCATACATGGCTAATAGTCATGTTACTGCATACCAATATTTCTGCATTTTTAATTTCTTTCGTGAACTTTTAGCATTATTAGCCTGCATTCCATACCCAGATGACATGCTGTACTGTAGTATTTCAGCCCAGTGACTGGTTGTTTTGGCCAGAAAGATGAAACCTTCAGAATACACCTTTATAGCAGTCTTGGCGTTTCCCACTACCCACTTCAGTTTTATGGTGGCAGTCCCAACCTTGCTGTGATCTACCATACACCTTCCTTCGACAACTTTCCCTTTATCTCAACTTTCATTTAGCAGAACTTGTTTTTGTTTTCTTAGTTATGCCAGTTTCTTAAACTTAAAGTTAATCTTGACCTCTCTGTCTGTAGCCATAGCTTGATTCTATACTCTGCCACTACTAAAATTTGGCTTCATCACCCCCGCAGTTTGCATTTGGAGAGAGGTAGGCTGCTATTAGCCCACCCCTGAGAATCCTCTTTGCAAGTCTAAACAATCCCAGCTCCTTTGCCTTCTTCCTGAAGGTAATATGCCCTAATCTCCTGACCATCTCTGCAGATCTTTGCTAGGCTCTTTCAGGTTCTTGATATCTTGGGATATCCAAAACTGGCCTCATCAGAGATAAATAAAGGAGGTAACAATTTCTCCAAATATTCTGGACACATTTCTGATGTAATTCAGTGTGCATTTTGTATCATTTGCAATGAGACCAGTCTCTTTACTCATACTCATTCTGACATCAACCACAATCTCCAGATCCCCTTTCACCAAGGCTCAGCCATTCAATTCCTAGCCTGTGCCAATGTATGGGATTATTCCACTCCAGACATAGACCTTCTGCTGCTGGATATCATGAAGCTCTTCTTAGTACAATAGTCATATTTCACAAGGTCCTTCTGTGTTAAATTTTTGCTGCTTGGTATAGCAATCACTTTCCCTTAATGAACACCATCTTGAATTTGCTGTGGGATTCAGCAAATGATGATAATCTCATTATCTAAATAATCAGTGAAAATCTTGAACAATACTAGAGCATTGCAGCAATCCCTCTGTTATTGGCCTTCAGCTGGTATTATTGCACACTTTGATCTTAGCAGTATGTCCATTTCTTTTAGCCACATTCATGCATCCAGACTTTCTTAAATCGAAAAGAAGAATATTTTTAATGATGGTTGCCTTATCCTTACCAAAGCTGAGCTTTATTATATCCACCACTCTCCTTTCACTGATATGACTTTTTCATTTATCAAGAGCCTCAAACTAGCAATTACTTATTTCTGCTGATTTCACTATCTAGATGAATCCTAGAGCAAGAGTCTCTCTACTTCTTTTACTCCTTAGGTCAAATAAAGTTTTTTTTAGAAATGTGATTTGGATTTCAGTTGCTTTCCCACTACTCAAGCATCTTGAGAACTGCTTAATATTTCATTAATTTTTCCTTCCTGATAAAAATACAATACTTGTGGTTTCCTTATATTTTTGCACATTTAAAAAAAAATGTTCGGTTAAGCTGACTTTTTTTGTTCAGTGTCAGCCACTGTTCCATGTACCCAATTGGAATTTGGATTAATGAGACAATAAAACCTGTGCAGTTCATCTAGATATGTCTAAGCTAACGTGGGACAGAGTATGAGCTCAAACCCCTGCCCTTCATCTGCCTACACCATTTAATTGCTGTTTGCTGCATGGCTGTCCACCAGCAGCATTGAGAAGACTGACTCCAGCCTCCACAGATCCCAAGGCTATCCCATTGGGCTTTGCAACTTCCAGCATGCTTGTATTGTCTCATTCATACCCTGGGGAGTGCAGCATATCCTTTCAGCTCTGTGCCATAAAAGCATCACTTTTGTGGATTGCAACACTTCCCTCAGATTATTTCAGACCCTTTGAACTGAAGAACAGATAAAAAATAATGATAATGTGTTAGAAGTATGGGGACATCACTTGTAGCACAGAAGAAAGGCAGGGCCAAGTACCACGCAACATTTATATGGTCAGTCTGCTGCATAGGTCTGGTCTTATGACACGAAACCAGCTAGTTTGGGCCACTTAGTGCCAGGGACAGAGATTGGATTTTGGTTGGTGTTCATTCTGTGGTATGGACCTAGCATCTGTTTGAGATTTAGCTCATGAAAGACAAACTTAACACCGAAGTGGGATTTTTTTCTGACTCATTCAATTTGTTAATCTCAAACAGATTTACCATGTCCTGTTTAATAGGGAACAGCCTTTAAAGTTATTAAATAAATGAACTGATGATTTAGAGCTGGCTTTTGATTCTGAGCAACTGTCTTGAAATGGCTGACAAAAACAAAGCATGTTCAGTTTTACTGCAAGAACTGCAATCAGCTTTTCTATTGCTCCCTTCTCTTGTCCCTACTCCATTATTTCCTCTTAGTATTGCACACCTGCTCTTTGACAAATTCTTCCTAAAGAGACCCTGAGACTAGATTACAGTCTATAATTGCAATAATTGTCCTATACCCTCTGCAGCACCTTCTTTTTTACAACAAAATCCCTCTGCTGTGAAAAGTGAATCAACCTCCATTTCTCTGAATATGGAACAGGAAGGAAACCTGAGTTATTTGTTACATAGGCACTTGTGTTTTATGTGTTCCTTGGCTATGGGTTCAAGTTATAACAACAGTTTTATAACCAAAATTTTCATAAGTAGTCATCTAACTGATAGCAAATTATGCCATTTAGCAGACTGTCTTGCAGAGCGAGACTTTCTTTTAGTTAATTGCTCGTCTTCATTTTTGCTATGTAATTCTGCTCTCAGACCAAAAGGTGCATATTTTTAAGTGCATACTCAAGCAGCAGACATGTCATTATTGCCTTATAAAAATTAGACAGATCTTTCTTATCAGACCTAGCTGGGAAAGAATTCTGACTTACACTTACTTAGTTGCACCTTACACTGATGGGCAGTGGCCAGCCTGTTTTGCTTGATTTCAAGCCATCTTCGGCCATTGGGCTCAAAAGTTCATCTACATTTGAGTTGGATATTCAGATATGCTGTGACAAAAAAAAAGGAAGTATTCTGGTACACACATGTTTTTGTGTTTCTGTATTTTTGCATAAAGCAACACTTCAGCAAGACCGAGCGGGAGGTGAGGTGAGGGGGAAGAAATGATCTTCCAAATTGATAGATAGAAGAGAAACTTCCTTCAAAACATAATCATGAAAGATGAGGGGTAAAAGGAGAGTGGGGAGCACTAGTATTTCAGTTATGGAGCAATTTTTTTTAGCCAAATAAAGATCACAAACAATGACATCACCTTGCGATTGGTGTCTTTTGTCTGGGTCAATACAGAAAATGACTAAGCTTTCTGACTGACATGTAAATCGATTTGACCAGCACCAAAGTGTTCAGAATTAGGAAGTTTTCTGCTGGCTTCCTGGTCCTGTGATAACGGATCTGAATGGTCTGTCTTACCAGAGCACACACTCAAACCCTGTATCTTCCTGGTCATGTCTCTATTCAATAACAAGCCACTGCAAAGTCTGTATTACATAAATAAGGGGAAAACTCCAGACTTGACCCATGTTGATCATCCAGCCCTCAAACGAGTTCAGTTTTAATGTTCTTAGTGCTGTACCAATGGGATAGATGTGCATAGTGTTTTCCTCCTAATGCTCAAGTAAATATAATACCTATTTCCTACTCTGTGAAAGCAACTTTCTTGAAAAGACATTTACAACTTAAAAGGATATCTTTGGATGGAGGGTCTTGGCACCCCAAGACATCAGCTTAGCAGATCACAGCTGTAATAAGTCTTAGATGTGCAACTGTGGGTATCAGTTGGGCCTGTTAAATACTCTATGTACACAACTTTTCAGAAAGTAAGTTAGTGACTTATGCAGCCTGTCTTCTTGCAGGTCATTTTTTGAAGAGAAGTAAATACACTACTCTCAGGCAGGAATAGAAAATAGTATTTGCCCATGCCAAAAGGAGTACTTTGTAATATGATTTCTTCAGTCAAAGTAAACCCTTCTGAATAATGCAAAGTACCACTGGATATGGGATAGAAAAGATCATCCACCTTTGAGATCTGCAAAACATTCCCACTCATTTATAAAGGTGCAGTGTTGCATTCCTCCTCTGACCACCGTGTAGGGTTACAGCACTGCTTTTAGTTCAAACAGGTCTCTGTACTTCCTTGCCTGCTTATCGTTGGCATGAAAAGAATCAGCGTGAATGAGACAAGAATAATATCTCATACCCATTCAGTACAGCTATGCCTAAAAGGGAATGTACTGCATTCATCTGTATGTTTAGCCTAGATCTCGAAACAAATCAGCTCTGTCATTGTATATACAGGTGTGTACGTGTGTGTTTAGCAGGTGGACAGGCCTGAAGATTGCAATATTGCCTCAACAGGCCTAAATAGCCTCATAAAAGGCACTATCAGGTGCCATAAAACCTATTCTCTGATCTCTCAGAAGCTCTGTACAGCTTTGTGTTTAGCTTTGGGAAAACAAGAGGGCCACTGAGCAGCTGGCCACTATGCACTTTCCACAGAGGCCATCAGCATGCAGACAGGCCATGGTGAATGGCACTTTTCTGCTTCTGTGACAAGCAGGTGATAAAGAAGATAAAAACAAAGAACCTGCCTGAGTAGAAAACACGAGATTAAATCAGGCAAGATAGTTAGCAGCAGTGTATTACACTCCAGCTGTGGTCAACATGCAAGCAAACAAAGACATGTTGTGGTACCTGGAAGGCAGGTCAGCACCATGCAGCCATTCACTCACTTCCCTACTACCCAGTGGGATGCGGGAGAGAATCGGAAAAGAAAGAAAAGAAGTAGAACTCATGAGTTGAGGTAAAAGCTATTCTGTAATACAGAAAAGAAAGACAGAAATGATAGTAATGATAAATGCATATATTTACAAGCCAAGTGATGCACAAAGCAACTGCTCACCACCCACCAATCAATGTTCAAATGGTCTCAGAGCAGCAGCTACAACACCAGTCAACTCCCCTCAGTTCTATGTTTTTGTTTTTTTTTTATATGGAAATACAGTATGGAATATCCCTCTGGCCATTTTGGGTCAGCTGTCCTAGTTCTGTCCCCTCCCAGCTCCCTGTCCCCCTCACTGGCTGGGCAGTACAAGCTGAGGAAAAGAAACATCCATGCCTCTGTGCAGCATTGCTCAGCAACAACTAAAACATCACTGTATTATCAATAGCGTTGTTCTCCAAAGGCCAAGACATAGCATCATACCAGGCACTATGAAGAAAGTAATTCTGTCACATCTGAAAGCAGGACAAGATAACTCTTCTGAGCTGCCACCAAATCCAGACCTTTACCACTTGATACGCACAAAACCACTGCCGTACTAGGAAGAGGAGCTGTTCTAGACCCTAACCAAAATCCCATTTGGAATTTCTTCCTTTTTGTCTAACTGTGTGCAAGTTTCAGAGTCTCTGTTGACTCCATCTTTGCCCAAGAGACACACTGAAAAAGCTGTCTTCATGGATCCTTTCTTTAATCTAGATATTACAACCTGAGCCCTATTTTCCTACTGTAGCAGGGAATGGAGCAGTCTCCCAGCCTTTCAAATGACATGTGTGAGCCACAGAACTAAATTCTTCTGGTTTTGTCTGATTTGACAATTTTATTTTTTTTTTCCAAGATGCATTAGCAACAACAAGAGAAATTGCAAGCAAAATGTTGTGCAATGGGTATATAACCGCTGAGTAGGCTGTGGTTGAGATTTTTTCCTGGTAAGCAGGAGGGCTGTGCTGCAACTCAACTGCATGTATATGGTATCTGGCCTGCATTATCCATGGGTTATTGGCTATGAGGCAGTAATAGACAAAGCAAAGACTGATGGATCATAGGTATGTTTCCTTGGAGATGACTCAGAGGCAAAAACCTTATGTGGAAAGAAACACAAAACTTATTTTAAATGCCTCTCTTGGCACTTTCTCTTGGGTAGGTTTAATATTTGCCATTCAGCATGTTGACTTTTCTGAAACCCAGTTCTTAGGCACTTTAGTAGTTCCCATGCATTGAACTGAAAGCATGAGTGCTGATTCTGGGCTGGGACCATCACTCAGCAGTTGAGTCCTGCTGTGAGTTTTGCTCATAGATGTCATGCCAGTTCACTGAACTTCCTGCAAAAAAGTGTTCCTTTTGGAAAAAATCATAGAATCATAGAATGGCTTGGATTGGAAGGTATCTGAAAGATCATCTCGTTCCAACCAAAACGTCCTGAATGCTTCAGCAGAAACCTCCTGAAAGGACGTACCTTTGCAAACAAAACAAAACAAAATAAAAATTAGCCACTCCATTCATCAAATACCTAGGAAAATAATGCCCTCGTTTTCTAAGCAAATATACGAAAAAAAATGTGTTACTTCCTTTGCAAATGGAAGGAAGTTCATATTGCAAGCCCAATGAGTCATCTCAGATCTATGCTCTTACTGAAAAAGATAAACCTGCCAAAAACAGTTTCCAAACTGGAAATAAGTACTTATGTAGGGATATAAATGATATCAGGGAAATCTGTGACAAGGGCATGTGAATTTGTAGTCCATTGTGTTATTTTATTTATAATTTTTATTGAGGTCAGTGCCCTAGTTCAAAGCTGCATTGGATAATTTTTGGAGGAGAACTGATCCGTATGGCTCCATGTCAGCATCATCAAGGGATCCAAAGACAACAAAAGTTCCAGTAGAATAAAATTCCCAGTGGAGAGGGTGTGATATTTGATGGGTCACACAGGGAATTCTTTTTACATGAACCAGCAAACATCAAGTATATTTTTCATAAAACATGTAGCTGTATTGTTAGTGAGAACAAGGGAACACCCAGTTACTCTAGCAGTGACTAATAATATTACCACTGCTTAAATGTAAATAGAGTGCAGAAAGCTTGCTAAAGAAAGGGATTTCTTTTTTTTAAAAAATAATGCTGTGCTCCAAGTTCATTCAACTCTTTTTCCTTCTTTACTGCTGCAGCACAACCACAATAACTTCCTCTGTTAATGCTTTCATAGCAAGGAAAGGAGAACAGTAAAATAATTAAAATATCTTTCTATAGTATCGAGACAGATGAAACTGCTGCCCTTCGGTGGGTACTGGATCAGGTCCCTAATCTAGTGGTTCTTCATTTACACCGTCTTCTTTTCCCTGGAGCCTTGTAAGCATTGATTAGTTAATGGTTTTAAAGAGTTTTTTAAATTCTGACAGATCGTTACTTCCAGGTATTGGAAAATTTAAGTAGGTTTCTGCTCAGCACATATGATTATGTAGTAAACATGAATCTTGAAGTATGGAAGCATGCCGTTTCCCTTCTTTGTGCGTATCTCATTGGGTGTGCAAAACCTTAGCTTACTAGAACAAAGTGAAACACTAAATCAATGCCTATTTACTTTTAAAAATCTTGGGAGACTGATGTTGTCATCTCAACTGGAAGTCAAAGACAAAACTGGAGAGCAGTGATGCTTTCAGGCAATTCTGAACAGCCTGTTAGATGGTAAAGGAATGGAAATCAGTGGCTGGGCAGCCTTTCCCGCAGAAATGCTGATTTTAAAAAGCTAAGTGCATGCCAGCTGCATAAAGCTGGTTTATTAAATAAAATAATATTTAAAGTAGAAGCACTCATTAGCTTTTCATTGGGCCCCTGTGGTTGGCAGCTGGCCTGTCTCCCTAGCACAGTGGTTCCTCCAGTCCACAAGTCCCTGCACGTACTGCGAATGGTGTATGAGATGCTCAGCCACTATGGGAAGGCAGCGTGTGCAGTCGTGCAGCCCGGCACAGACTGAAAGCTCACTGAGGCACTGCCTGCTGCTTTGTCAGCAGTGCCACCCTAGCAAATTAAGCCTTGAAATTCCTGTTTTCCCTGTTTTCTAAGTGGACTGCCTGAAGACACAGGAATGAAGTTCCCCAAGCTTTCAGCTGCGTTTCTTTCTGGCACATGGCAGGATTTGGCTCTCCAAGTACAAACTTCAGCAATTACATCTTCACATAGTAAAATACTTCCTAACTTGGTTTTGGAACAACAGCATTTTCTTTTGCAATCCACCAACCACCCTCAAAAGGCCCTGTGAATCACTATGTTATTCTCAGCCTATTCTCAGCTATTCTCTTATTATAAACAAGCAGAATAGGTAGGAACTGTGCTTGAGCTGGTGAGGGGTCTCAATCTGGGTACACGTGTTGCCAGCTACTGACTCCTGGAGGCTGCTACCTCTCTGTCTCCAGCATTTTTGAGAGTCCAGCACTACATGTGATCTAAATAACAAACTGCAGAAGTCAAAGCAAAAGAAAACACTTCATTCCAGCTCTCCAGTTCGTTCCAATCTCAGTTCTTGTTTTTACTGCAGAAGTCTGCGTTCGCTGAATATGAAATGGTTCATACCGGTTGAAACTTTTGAGCTTTCAGCCCCTTCCCCAGAAAGCAGCCAAGGACAGCAGAATGAAAAACTGCTTAAGGATGAGCCAAACTACACAGACAACTATGAAGGACTGAATGCTTCCGAGTGATTTTGTTTCAAGATCAGACGAAGAAAGGATTAATCCCTTGGAAAATTAGTCAAGCCCATCTTTTTGTTCTAGCACTTGTTCCATAACTTTAGGAGCCACTGATCTTGATAGATCTACCACAACAGTGAGCCAAGCTATTAGATGACTTCATTTTGAAGATCTGACTTTGAAATCGGCTCAGTTGTAAATGATTTTTCATGGTTTCATTGGCTTCTTGGCCTCACAGTGTAAAAGGAGAGTGAAAACTCTTTGACATTTTGTGATGAAAAAAACAGAGAGAGCATGCACAGAGCAGCTCTGTCTGTGTCTCAGAATGACAAATGCTTTCCTTTTGTTGTTTTAGAAACGCTATTCACCCTTGTAGACATTTACTAATCAAAGGTAAGAAAACCTGATGAGAACTTAGATTTAGTAAACACTTAATATTTCATAGTTACTGCTGCACAGCATGGTCTCTCGCTATTTCACAGTGAAAAAAAAAAGAACCAGATTTCCAGTTTTCTTTTTCCAAAGTCAGCACTTTTGACTCAGGTGCAGAAGCAGGGTTAGGAGGAGAGAAGCTAATATGCATCTGAACAGCAGCAACCTTTTACAGGCGGAACTTAGTAAGCGTATTGTATAGCTGAGAAAACAGAGGCTGAAAGTTTACCAGAGTTTCAGAGTATCAGGAATTTCTGATTTCCCCTTCAAGTTGCTGCATGACAGAGTATCAAAACACACTGTGGATTTCAATAGTCTGGGTCACAGCAGTCTGTCATAGAAGAGTGGCTGTTACGTGAAATCACACATATGGAGTTAAGTGTGCTTTACAGAAAGTCGGACAAGCAGAGCAGGCTGTCACAGTTTAACCTGCCCCTTTGCGGGTGGTTACACAGCAGAGCTGTGTATATAGCGATACTCTTTACTCAGCAGGCTAGGGCCTCTTTTTGGAATAAGCGATTAGCTGCGCTTCTTGCCAAAGAACTGTTCTCTGGGAAACTCACACAGCACTTGTTGCACCCGCTGCACCCTCTGAACTTCATTAGAAATGTATGACGGCGTTATTTTGTTTCTACTGAAAGCAGCATTTAGTGGCCATGTCAATGCGCAAGTTTCACAATTCAGAATTTGGTAAGCAGGTTTATCTTTATATAGTAATGCACACATAGACATGATTTTGACCCCCTGTACCAGAATCCCCCTCCCCCGTTGCAGTCCTTTGCTCAGCCTTTCTCAGGAATGCTACTCTTGTGCAAACTCGCCTCTCCTCATTGAATTGTGTAAAACTCTTTCCCGGCACCGTGAACACATCGTGAAGCAGGGCAGGTCTCAGCCATTCACTGCACCCAAATCTTCCCCGGGAGAGAGATGTAGAAGTCAGCCTCCTCCCAGCTAGGCTGCACGACCCGATGGATGAGAGGGACCCCGGTTACCGGTGCAGGGGCAGTGTTTCCACTCGAGATGTAGGAACCGGTACAGATCTGGCAGCCGGGGTGTTGACATCCAAGGCGGCGGAGAGGCACTAGGACGCCGAGACGGGCGGGCGGAGCCCCGAAACGGGTGGCGGCCCGCCCCGTGCGGCCGCCGGGAAGGCACGGACAGCAGCGGCGGAGGGCAGCGCCTCCCGGCGGGCGGGGCGAGGGCTATAAATCCACCCCGCGGGCGCAGGCGGGTGGCGGTTGGAGCGCGGCGGTGGCAGCGCGCGGAGAGCGGCTCTTGGGAGCAGGTAGGGGCGGGTCCGCCTGTCTGTCTGTCTGTCTATCTATCTGTCTATCTATCTATGTCTGCCTGCCTGTCTGTCTATCTATCTATTTATGTCTGTCTGTCTATCTTTCTGCCCGTTAGTCTATCTATCCATCCATCCTAGTTAACCATCCATCCAGCCATCCACTTAACTTCCCTCATGAGCCTTGCAGCTAAGCCCGTTCGGGGGTCTAGCATTGCATCATCCCCTCTTTTTCTCTTTTTCTTTCTTCTTTCTTTTTTTCTTGGTTTTTTTTTTTTTTTTTTTTTTTTT